>NC_140588.1:274799885-275422759 GCF_964204655.1 Triturus cristatus | reverse complement strand
TTCCGGTCCAGGGAAGGCATGGCTTGGCAGTTCGGGCTGGACTGTTTCCAAGAGGTACAGGGTCAGACTGATTTGCATATGGCCATGTCTGAACTGGGGTGGCAGAGTGGGCTAAAGAACGGTGATGGATCAAACCCAGATCTCTTGACTGAGTGTGAGTGTTTGATTGGTTCTGATGCTCCGTCCATCACCACCCCCTTTTGTACCGCTTTGTTCGTCATAAGTTGGCAGGGTATGCTCAGACGTGAGTCCCTTGCTCACTTTGCCACTGGATTCAAGAAAGCCTGGCTGAAGACGACTGAAATGCCAGAAACCGGTCCTAGGAAGCTTGTTTCCGGTCCAGGGAAGGCATGGCTTGGCAGTTCGGGCTGGACTGTTCCCAAGAGGCACAGGGTCAGACTGATTTGCATATGGCCATGTCTGAACTGGGGTGGCAGAGTGGGCTAAAGAACCGTGATGGATCAAACCCAGATCTCTTGACTGGGTGTGAGTGTTTGATTGGTTCTGATGCTCCGTCCATCACCACCCCCTTTTGTACCACCAACCCAGTTGGAGCAGTGACAACACAAGACAAATGCGAATCAGTTGTTTTCTGCAGATAACTTGTAATTACTTTAATTAAAAAACTTTTTCCTGTTCCAGCTTGACCACTCACATACATTCAGATTGGTTGAAATGATGTACATGAGCACCCTCTCTTTTCATGAAGTAATCCATTGTCAATCTGCTCTTTCATTTGCTGATATATTTGTTTCTGTTCAACATTTAGTTGCTCTTCCAAGTTTCCTAACTGTATTGCATCTTCTTGAGCTTGATACATTGCTGTTTCCACCTAATTCATCGCAATCGCTGCTTCATTTTCAACAATTGGTTGTCCTAGTGGATCTTGACTCAGTGCAGCAGAACTTTGACTGTCTTGAGAACTGTCTCTAGCAATCTCAGCTGCAATTGTAGTTTCTTGATCAATTTCATCATTCAACATTTTGACATAATTTGCGAAAGCACTGCATTGTATGCTATCTTTAGAAGCATTAAATGAATCTTCATAGCTGGGAAAATCTCCAAGTAATTCCAGTTCTGAACGCCATGGTTTGAACATTTGCAAAAGGGCTAAATAGTAAAATTCCCTTTTGTCAGCAGTATCGCAACTCAGTTTCCTGTGATTAATTAAATTTCCTTTCCTTTGTTTCACCAGACATCCTTCGGAACCAATCACTCCATATTTTCCATTGTTGATGTTCTCTGTAGTATTCCGTTTAACCCCTTCGCTGCTAGGCCTTTTCCCCTCCTGTGCTAAGCCTTTTTTGGGCTATTTGGGGTAGTGCACGCTTAGGCCCCTGTAACTTTTTGACCACATTAGGTATCCACGCCAAATTTGCGTCCTTTTCTTCCAACATCATGGGGATTCTAAAGGTACCCAGGGTTTGTGGATTCTCCTAGAGGGTTCCCAGAAATTAGTCAAAATACAGCAACATTTTGGGTTTTTTGTGAAAAATGGGGAAAAGTGGCTGCAAATGAAAGCGTCTGGGTTTTTCTCTGCAAATGATATCAAAAAAGGGTTTGTGGGGCTGAAATCACAATTTCTCCAGCTTTTAGGGAATTACAGTTTTTTGATAGAAATCCAACATTTTTTACACAGTTTTGACATTTTTCTGGGACATACCCTATTTTTGCTATTTTTTGTGCTTTGAACCTCCTTCCAGATAATGGTAAAAATGGGTAGAAAAGCAATAATGTATCCTGGAAAGCTATACATTTTTGAAAAGTAGACAAAATTCTGAATTCAGCAAGGGGTCATTTGTGTAGATCCATCAAGGTTTCTTTATAGAAACTAACAGGTAAATATAGGAAAAATTTAAATTTTGTTGAAAAAAGCAGCCTTTTGAGTCAACGTTTTCACCTGTAACTTCTTCGAATTATGACATCTCTTTGAAAGCAATGTACCGTTACATCCGGTGGACCTTCCTGGTTGTGGGGATATATAGAACTTGTAGGTTCACCAAGAGCCCAACGAACCCAGAGTAAAAAACCTGAGCAGCATTTTGTAATGTTTTTTTTTTTTGTTCCGGGTATATAGCAATTATTGTGGGAAAATGTATACATGGAAAAATCGGTATGAAAGACACCTATGTATTTCTGAAATGGGAACAAATTATAGAGTTTAGAAACAGTGCATATTTGCACATTTTCGAAATTGGGAATACTCATACTTGCATGACAATTATTGGTCATTTTTTAAAATTACTTTTTTTTTACACAATGTCTTTCATTTGGAAGGGAGAAATGCATCAAAAATCAATAGGTAATAACAGTTGCTTTACAAATCTGAACTACCCTAAGTCTCCCGATAAAAATGGTACCACACTTGTGTGGGTAGGCATAGTGCCCACGACAGGAAGTGGCTCAAAACCTAAGGTGAACGCACCACATTTTCACACTGAAAATTTACACTTTTTTTGCGAAGAGTCTAGCTGTAGTTTTTGAACCCTAGCCCTGCCGGCACCTAGGGAAACCTAGCAAACCTATACATTTTTGAAAACTAGACACCCAGGGGAATCCAGGATGGGGTGACTTGACTGCCTCCCACCATGGTCTGTTACCCAGAATCCCTTGCAAACGTAAAAAAATGACAAAAAAAACACATTTTCCCCACATTCCTGGGATGGAAAGTTCTGGAATCTGCGTGGATCCACAAATTTCCACCCACCCCGCGTTCCCCAAAGTCCTTCGAGAAAAATGGTACCTCACTTGTGCGGGTCGGCCTAGTGCTCGTGACAGGAAACGGCGCAAAACGCAACGTGGTCACACCTCAATTTTGCAGTGTAAAATGACCCTTTTTTGGCAAAGTGACTAGCTGTAGTTTTTGAACCCTAGCCCTGCCGGCACCTAGGGAAACCTAGCAAACCTATACATTTTTTAAAACTAGACACCCAGGGGAATCTAGGATGGGGTGACTTGACTGCCTCCCACCATGGTCTGTTACCCAGAATCTCTTGCAAACGTAAAAAAATGACAAAAAAAACACATTTTCCCCACATTTCTGGGATGGAAAGTTCTGGAATCTGCGTAGATCCACAAATTTCCACCCACCCCGCGTTCCCCAAAGTCCTACGAGAAAAATGGTACCTCACTTGTGTGGGTCGGCCTAGTGCTCGCGACAGGAAACGGCGCAAAACGCAACGTGGTCACACCTCAATTTTGCAGTGAAAAATGACCCCTTTTTGGCAAAGTGACTAGCTGTAGTTTTTGAACCCTAGCCCTGCCGGCACCTAGGGAAACCTAGCAAACCTATACATTTTTGAAAACTAGACACCCAGGGGAATCCAGGATGGGGTGACTTGACTGCCTCCCACCATGGTCTGTTACCCAGAATCCCTTGCAAACGTAAAAAAATGACAAAAAAACACATTTTACCCACATTTCTGAGATGGAAAGTTCTGGAATCTGCGTGGATCCACAAATTTCCACCCACCCCGTGTTCCCCAAAGTCCTACAAAAAAAATGGTACCTCACTTGTGCGGGTCGGCCTAGTGCCCGCGACAGGAAACGGCGCAAAACGCAACGTGGTCACACCTCAATTTTGCAGTGAAAAATGACCCTTTTTTGGCAATGTGACTAGCTGTAGTTTTTGAACTCTAGCCCTGCCGGCACCTAGGGAAACCTAGCAAACCTATACATTTTTGAAAACTAGACACCCAGGGGAATCCAGGATGGGGTGACTTGACTGCCTCCCACCATGGTCTGTTACCCAGAATCCCTTGCAAACATAAAAAAATGACAAAAAAAACCCTTTTTCCCCACATTTCTGGGATGGAAAGTTCTGGAATCTGCGTGGATCCACAAATTTCCACCCACCCCGCGTTCCCCAAAGTCCTACGAGAAAAATGGTACCTCACTTGTGCGGGTCTGCCTAGTGCCCGCGACAGGAAATGGCGCAAAACGCAACGTGGTCACACCTCAATTTTGCAGTGAAAAATGACCCTTTTTTGGCAAAGTAACTAGCTGTAGTTTTTGAACCCTAGCCCTGCCGGCACCTATGGAAACCTAGCAAACCTATACATTTTTGAAAACTAGACACCCAGGGGAATCCAGGATGGGGTGACTTGACTGCCTCCCACCATGGTCTGTTACCCAGAATCCCTTGCAAGCGTAAAAAAATGACAAAAAAAACACATTTTCCCCACATTTCTGAGATGGAAAGTTCTGGAATCTGCGTGGATCCACAAATTTCCACCCACCCCGTGTTCCCCAAAGTCCTACGAGAAAAATGGTACCTCACTTGTGCGGGTCGGCCTAGTGCCCGCGACAGGAAACGGTGCAAAACGCAACGTGGTCACACCTCAATTTTACAGTGAAAAATTACCCTTTTTTGGCAAAGTGACTAGCTGTAGTTTTTGAACCCTAGCCCTGCCGGCACCTAGGGAAACCTAGCAAACCTATACATTTTTGAAAACTAGACACCCAGGGGAATCCAGGATGGGGTGACTTGACTGCCTCCCACCATGGTCTGTTACCCAGAATCCCTTGCAAACATAAAAAAATTACAAAAAAAACACATTTTCCCCACATTTCTGGGATGGAAAGTTCTGGAATCTGCGTGGATCCACAAATTTCCACCCACCCCGCGTTCCCCAAAGTCCTACGAGAAAAATGGTACCTCACTTGTGCGGGTCGGCCTAGTGCCCACGACAGGAAACGGCGCAAAACGCAACGTGGTCACACCTCAATTTTGCAGTGAAAAATTACCCTTTTTTGGCAAAGTAACTAGCTGTAGTTTTTGAACCCTAGCCCTGCCGGCACCTAGGGAAACCTAGCAAACCTATACATTTTTGAAAACTAGACACCCAGGGGAATCCAGGATGGGGTGACTTGACTGCCTCCCACCATGGTCTGTTACCCAGAATCCCTTGCAAACGTAAAGAAATGACAAAAAAACACATTTTCCCCACATTTCTGGGATGGAAAGTTCTGGAATCTGCGTGGATCCACAAATTTCCACCCACCCCGCGTTCCCCAAAGTGCTACGAGAAAAATGGTACCTCACTTGTGCGGGTCGGCCTAGTGCCCGCAACAGGAAACGGCGCAAAACGCAACGTGGTCACACCTCAATTTTGCAGTGAGAAATGACCCTTTTTTGGCAAAGTGACTAGCTGTAGTTTTTGAACCCTAGCCCTGCCGGCACCTAGGGAAACCTAGCAAACCTATACATTTTTTAAAACTAGACACCCAGGGGAATCCAGGATGGGGTGACTTGACTGCCTCCCACCATGGTCTGTTACCCAGAATCCCTTGCAAACGTAAAAAAATGACAAAAAAAACACATTTTCCCCACATTTCTGGGATGGAAAGTTCTGGAATCTGCGTGGATCCACAAATTTCCACCCACCCCGCGTTCCCCAAAGTCCTACGAGACAAATGGTACCTCACTTGTGTGGGTCGGCCTAGTGCTTGCGACAGGAAACGGCGCAAAACGCAACGTGGTCACACCTCAATTTTGCAGTGAATAATGACCCCTTTTTGGCAAAGTGACTAGCTGTAGTTTTTGAACCCTAGCCCTGCCGGCACCTAGGGAAACCTAGCAAACCTATACATTTTTGAAAACTAGACACCCAGGGGAATCCAGGATGGGGTGACTTGACTGCCTCCCACCATGGTCTGTTACCCAGAATCCCTTGCAAACGTAAAAAAATGACAAAAAACCACATTTTCCCCACATTTCTGAGATGGAAAGTTCTGGAATCTGCGTGGATCCACAAATTTCCACCCACCCCATGTTCCCCAAAGTCCTACAAAAAAAATGGTACCTCACTTGTGCGGGTCGGCCTAGTGCCCGCAACAGGAAACGGCGCAAAACGCAACGTGGTCACACCTCAATTTTGCAGTGAAAAATGACCCTTTTTTGGCAAAGTGACTAGCTGTAGTTTTTGAACTCTAGCCCTGCCGGCACCTAGGGAAACCTAGCAAACCTATACATTTTTGAAAACTAGACACCCAGGGGAATCCAGGATGGGGTGACTTGACTGCCTCCCACCATGGTCTGTTACCCAGAATCCCTTGCAAACATAAAAAAATGACAAAAAAAAACACATTTTCCCCACATTTCTGGGATGGAAAGTTCTGGAATCTGCGTGGATCCACAAATTTCCACCCACCCCGCGTTCCCCAAAGTCCTACGAGAAAAATGGTACCTCACTTGTGCGGGTCTGCCTAGTGCCCGCGACAGGAAATGGTGCAAAACGCAACGTGGTCACACCTCAATTTTGCAGTGAAAAATGACCCTTTTTTGGCAAAGTGACTAGCTGTAGTTTTTGAACCCTAGCCCTGCCGGCACCTAGGGAAACCTAGCAAACCTATACATTTTTAAAAACTAGACACCCAGGGCAATCCAGGATGGGGTGACTTGACTGCCTCCCACCATAGTCAGTTACCCAGAATCCCTTGCAAACGTAAAAAAATGACAAAAAAAACAAATTTTCCCCACATTTCTGGGATGGAAAGTTCTGGAATCTGCGTGGATCCACAAATTTCCACCCACCCCACGTTCCCCAAAGTCCTACGAGAAAAATGGTACCTCACTTGTGCGGGTCGGCCTAGTGCCCGCGGCAGGAAACGGCGCAAAACGCAACGTGGTCACACCTCAATTTTGCAGTGAAAAATGACCCTTTTTTGGCAAAGTGACTAGCTGTAGTTTTTGAACCCTAGCCCTGCCGGCACCTAGGGAAACCTGGCAAACCTATACATTTTTGAAAACTAGACACCCAGGGGAATCCAGGATGGGGTGACTTGACTGCCTCCCACCATGGTCTGTTACCCAGAATCCCTTGCAAACGTAAAAAAATGACAAAAAAAACACATTTTCCCCACATTCCTGGGATGGAAAGTTCTGGAATCTGCGTGGATCCACAAATTTCCACCCACCCCGCGTTCCCCAAAGTCCTTCGAGAAAAATGGTACCTCACTTGTGCGGGTCGGCCTAGTGCCCGTGACAGGAAACGGCGCAAAACGCAACGTGGTCACACCTCAATTTTGCAGTGTAAAATGACCCTTTTTTGGCAAAGTGACTAGCTGTAGTTTTTGAACCCTAGCCCTGCCGGCACCTAGGGAAACCTAGCAAACCTATACATTTTTTAAAACTAGACACCCAGGGGAATCTAGGATGGGGTGACTTGACTGCCTCCCACCATGGTCTGTTACCCAGAATCTCTTGCAAACGTAAAAAAATGACAAAAAAAACACATTTTCCCCACATTTCTGGGATGGAAAGTTCTGGAATCTGCGTGGATCCACAAATTTCCACCCACCCCGCGTTCCCCAAAGTCCTACGAGAAAAATGGTACCTCACTTGTGTGGGTCGGCCTAGTGCTCGCGACAGGAAACGGCGCAAAACGCAACGTGGTCACACCTCAATTTTGCAGTGAAAAATGACCCCTTTTTGGCAAAGTGACTAGCTGTAGTTTTTGAACCCTAGCCCTGCCGGCACCTAGGGAAACCTAGCAAACCTATACATTTTTGAAAACTAGACACCCAGGGGAATCCAGGATGGGGTGACTTGACTGCCTCCCACCATGGTCTGTTACCCAGAATCCCTTGCAAAGGTAAAAAAATGACAAAAAAACACATTTTACCCACATTTCTGAGATGGAAAGTTCTGGAATCTGCGTGGATCCACAAATTTCCACCCACCCCGTGTTCCCCAAAGTCCTACAAAAAAAATGGTACCTCACTTGTGCGGGTCGGCCTAGTGCCCGCGACAGGAAACGGCGCAAAACGCAACGTGGTCACACCTCAATTTTGCAGTGAAAAATGACCCTTTTTTGGCAATGTGACTAGCTGTAGTTTTTGAACTCTAGCCCTGCCGGCACCTAGGGAAACCTAGCAAACCTATACATTTTTGAAAACTAGACACCCAGGGGAATCCAGGATGGGGTGACTTGACTGCCTCCCACCATGGTCTGTTACCCAGAATCCCTTGCAAACATAAAAAAATGACAAAAAAAACCCTTTTTCCCCACATTTCTGGGATGGAAAGTTCTGGAATCTGCGTGGATCCACAAATTTCCACCCACCCCGCGTTCCCCAAAGTCCTACGAGAAAAATGGTACCTCACTTGTGCGGGTCTGCCTAGTGCCCGCGACAGGAAATGGCGCAAAACGCAACGTGGTCACACCTCAATTTTGCAGTGAAAAATGACCCTTTTTTGGCAAAGTAACTAGCTGTAGTTTTTGAACCCTAGCCCTGCCGGCACCTATGGAAACCTAGCAAACCTATACATTTTTGAAAACTAGACACCCAGGGGAATCCAGGATGGGGTGACTTGACTGCCTCCCACCATGGTCTGTTACCCAGAATCCTTTGCAAACGTAAAAAAATGACAAAAAAACACATTTTCCCCACATTCCTGGGATGGAAAGTTCTGGAATCTGCGTGGATCCACAAATTTCCACCCACCCCGTGTTCCCCAAAGTCCTACGAGAAAAATGGTACCTCACTTGTGCGGGTCGGCCTAGTGCCCGCGACAGGAAACGGTGCAAAACGCAACGTGGTCACACCTCAATTTTACAGTGAAAAATTACCCTTTTTTGGCAAAGTGACTAGCTGTAGTTTTTGAACCCTAGCCCTGCCGGCACCTAGGGAAACCTAGCAAACCTATACATTTTTGAAAACTAGACACCCAGGGGAATCCAGGATGGGGTGACTTGACTGCCTCCCACCATGGTCTGTTACCCAGAATCCCTTGCAAACATAAAAAAATTACAAAAAAAACACATTTTCCCCACATTTCTGGGATGGAAAGTTCTGGAATCTGCGTGGATCCACAAATTTCCACCCACCCCGCGTTCCCCAAAGTCCTACGAGAAAAATGGTACCTCACTTGTGCGGGTCGGCCTAGTGCCCACGACAGGAAACGGCGCAAAACGCAACGTGGTCACACCTCAATTTTGCAGTGAAAAATTACCCTTTTTTGGCAAAGTAACTAGCTGTAGTTTTTGAACCCTAGCCCTGCCGGCACCTAGGGAAACCTAGCAAACCTATACATTTTTGAAAACTAGACACCCAGGGGAATCCAGGATGGGGTGACTTGACTGCCTCCCACCATGGTCTGTTACCCAGAATCCCTTGCAAACGTAAAAAAATGACAAAAAAACACATTTTCCCCACATTTCTGGGATGGAAAGTTCTGGAATCTGCGTGGATCCACAAATTTCCACCCACCCCGCGTTCCCCAAAGTGCTACGAGAAAAATGGTACCTCACTTGTGCGGGTCGGCCTAGTGCCCGCAACAGGAAACGGCGCAAAACGCAACGTGGTCACACCTCAATTTTGCAGTGAGAAATGACCATTTTTTGGCAAAGTGACTAGCTGTAGTTTTTGAACCCTAGCCCTGCCGGCACCTAGGGAAACCTAGCAAACCTATACATTTTTTAAAACTAGACACCCAGGGGAATCCAGGATGGGGTGACTTGACTGCCTCCCACCATGGTCTGTTACCCAGAATCCCTTGCAAACGTAAAAAAATGACAAAAAAAACACATTTTCCCCACATTTCTGGGATGGAAAGTTCTGGAATCTGCGTGGATCCACAAATTTCCACCCACCCCGCGTTCCCCAAAGTCCTACGAGACAAATGGTACCTCACTTGTGTGGGTCGGCCTAGTGCTTGCGACAGGAAACGGCGCAAAACGCAACGTGGTCACACCTCAATTTTGCAGTGAATAATGACCCCTTTTTGGCAAAGTGACTAGCTGTAGTTTTTGAACCCTAGCCCTGCCGGCACCTAGGGAAACCTAGCAAACCTATACATTTTTGAAAACTAGACACCCAGGGGAATCCAGGATGGGGTGACTTGACTGCCTCCCACCATGGTCTGTTACCCAGAATCCCTTGCAAACGTAAAAAAATGACAAAAAACCACATTTTCCCCACATTTCTGAGATGGAAAGTTCTGGAATCTGCGTGGATCCACAAATTTCCACCCACCCCATGTTCCCCAAAGTCCTACAAAAAAAATGGTACCTCACTTGTGCGGGTCGGCCTAGTGCCCGCAACAGGAAACGGCGCAAAACGCAACGTGGTCACACCTCAATTTTGCAGTGAAAAATGACCCTTTTTTGGCAAAGTGACTAGCTGTAGTTTTTGAACTCTAGCCCTGCCGGCACCTAGGGAAACCTAGCAAACCTATACATTTTTGAAAACTAGACACCCAGGGGAATCCAGGATGGGGTGACTTGACTGCCTCCCACCATGGTCTGTTACCCAGAATCCCTTGCAAACATAAAAAAATGACAAAAAAAAACACATTTTCCCCACATTTCTGGGATGGAAAGTTCTGGAATCTGCGTGGATCCACAAATTTCCACCCACCCCGCGTTCCCCAAAGTCCTACGAGAAAAATGGTACCTCACTTGTGCGGGTCTGCCTAGTGCCCGCGACAGGAAATGGTGCAAAACGCAACGTGGTCACACCTCAATTTTGCAGTGAAAAATGACCCTTTTTTGGCAAAGTGACTAGCTGTAGTTTTTGAACCCTAGCCCTGCCGGCACCTAGGGAAACCTAGCAAACCTATACATTTTTAAAAACTAGACACCCAGGGGAATCCAGGATGGGGTGACTTGACTGCCTCCCACCATAGTCAGTTACCCAGAATCCCTTGCAAACGTAAAAAAATGACAAAAAAAACAAATTTTCCCCACATTTCTGGGATGGAAAGTTCTGGAATCTGCGTGGATCCACAAATTTCCACCCACCCCACGTTCCCCAAAGTCCTACGAGAAAAATGGTACCTCACTTGTGCGGGTCGGCCTAGTGCCCGCGGCAGGAAACGGCGCAAAACGCAACGTGGTCACACCTCAATTTTGCAGTGAAAAATGACCCTTTTTTGGCAAAGTGACTAGCTGTAGTTTTTGAACCCTAGCCCTGCCGGCACCTAGGGAAACCTACCAAACCCACACATTTCTGAAAACTAGACACCCGGCGGCTTCCAGGGAGGTATGGCTTGCGTGGATCCCCCAACGTTTCCTTACCCAGAATCCCCTGCAAACCTCAATTTTTGCTGAAAAAATCACTTTTTTCACACATATTGGGGTGGGAAAGTAGTGGCATCACCGGGCTCACACAAATTTACCACCACCCAGCGTTCCCCCAGGTCTCCCGGTAAAAATGGTGCCTCACTTGTGTGGGAGGCCCAAGTACCCGCGGCAGGCAAGGGCCCAAAACCTAGTGAGGCGACATCAAAATGGCCTATCGCAAAACCACCTGGTTTTGCAAGGGGGGTCACTTTGGTTTTTGACCCGGTGCTCGGCGGCCATCAAGGGAAACCTACCAAACCCACGCATTTCTGAAAACTAGACACCCGGCGGCTTCCAGGGAGGTATGGCTTGCGTGGATCCCCCAATGTTTCCTTACCCAGAATCCCCTGCAAACCTCAATTTTTGCTGAAAAAATCACTTTTTTCACACATTTTGGGGTGGGAAAGTTGTGGCATCACCGGGCTCACACAAATTTACCACCACCTAGCGTTCCCCCAGGTCTCCCGGTAAAAATGGTGCCTCACTTGTGTGGAAGGCCCAAGTACCCGCGGCAGGCAAGGGCCCAAAACCTAGTGAGGCGACATCAAAATGGCCTATCGCAAAACCACCTGGTTTTGCAAGGGGGGTCACTTTGGTTTTTGACCCGGTGCTCGGCGGCCATCTAGGGAAACCTACCAAACCCATGCATTTCTGAAAACTAGACACCCGGCGGCTTCCAGGGAGGTATGGCTTGTGTGGATCCCCCAACGTTTCCTTACCCAGAATCCCCTGCATACCTACATTTTAGCTGAAAAAATCACTTTTTTCACACATTTTGGGGTGGGAAAGTTGTGGCATCACCGGGCTCACACAAATTTACCACCACCCAGCGTTCCCCCAGGTCTCCCGGTAAAAATGGTGCCTCACTTGTGTGGGAGGCCCAAGTACCCGCGGCAGGCAAGGGCCCAAAACGTAGTGAGGCGACATCAAAATGGCCTATCCCAAATGTCGCCTCACTACGTTTTGGGCCCTTGCCTGCCGCGGGTACTTGGGCCTCCCACACAAGTGAGGCCCCATTTTTACCGGGAGACCTGGGGGAACGCTGGGTGGTGGTAAATTTGTGTGAGCCCGGTGATGCCACAACTTTCCCACCCCAAAATGTGTGAAAAAAGTGATTTTTTCAGCAAAAATTGAGGTTTGCAGGGGATTCTGGGTAAGGAAACGTTGGGGGATCCGCGCAAGCCATACCGCCCTGGAAGCCGCCGGGTGTCTAGTTTTCAGAAATGCATGGGTTTGGTAGGTTTCCCTAGATGGCCGCCGAGCACCTTGTCAAAAACCAAAGTGACCCCCCTTGCAAACCAGGTGGTTTTGCGATAGGCCGTTTTGATGTCGCCTCACTAGGTTTTGGGCCCTTGCCTGCCGCGGGTACTTGGGCCTCCCACACAAGTGAGGCACCATTTTTACCGGGAGACCTGGGGGAACGCTGGGTGGTGGTAAATTTGTGTGAGCCCGGTGATGCCACAACTTTCCCACCCCAAAATGTGTGAAAAAAGTGATTTTTTCAGCAAAAATTGAGGTTTGCAGGGGATTCTGGGTAAGGAAACGTTGGGGGATCCACGCAAGCCATACCTCCCTGGAAGCCGCCGGGTGTCTAGTTTTCAGAAATGCGTGGGTTTGGTAGGTTTCCCTAGATGGCCGCCGAGCACCGGGTCAAAAACCAAAGTGACCCCCCTTGCAAAACCAGGTGGTTTTGCGATAGCCCATTTTGATGTCGCCTCACTAGGTTTTGGGCCCTTGCCTGCCGCGGGTACTTGGGCCTCCCACACAAGTGAGGCACCATTTTTACCGGGAGACCTGGGGGAACGCTGGGTGGTGGTAAATTTGTGTGAGCCCGGTGATGCCACAACTTTCCCACCCCAAAATGTGTGAAAAAAGTGATTTTTTTAAGCAAAAATTGAGGTTTGCAGGGGATTCTTGTTGAAAACTAAATCGGCGATATGATTAAGTATTTACTAAAGACATGAATTCTCCTTTCTTAGAACATGTTTCTCATCTTATTTTGACTAATGTCTGGACTCCATTTTGTATTGTCATGTCTTCACGTGCTTTGCACGAGAAGAGTCCTATCTTTTTGTTAGTTGCTCTCGTAATCTGCCTAGTAACAGTCTATAAATAGCTCCTTTGTCCGTCTGGCGCATGCCCAGACTTGACCACATCTGTTATCAGTTAGTCCTTGCTTGACCATGTTTTCGCGGGCTCAGGAAATTGCTGCCTCCGCCCACATATTGATTCTGTATCGAAAATGTCCATAAAAGGTAAAGAACTTTGCCTCATGTTGTATCCACCCACTTATGAGCCCCTCTGTTGTGTATAAAAGGGGACCGTGTACGCAAGTTCTTTGTGCTACTCTATACAATACTGAAGAGTGTTGTATAGGTTGTAGGACCACCCTTAAGGGTTAATAAACTTTGTCTTTGTATTTGCAGTTTCCGTGCCAACCTCCTTCTAGTTTTCGTTACAGGAGAGCGAACCCTTGTATTCTGCGGGCCTAGCTGGGGCCTGTATTCTTCAATTGGCGCCCGTCACGTGGGGCTCATCGGCGACTCGGATGCTCGAAGGACTGGTCGTGACGAAGGTGAGGAATTTGGCCGGGGATGTGATCACTGCCAGCGGCATTTTTAGTCCTGGCATCCCGAGGTTTCTTCCTTCCCTTCCGAATTGACCTTCTGGGTGGCGCCGGTCCTCGACTGAGACCTCTTCTGTCGGTTTGCCGCGACAGCCGTTTGGGTGAATTTTGGAACTTGGTAGTTGGAATCTGGACACTCTTGATTGGTAAGAACCGTTGTACGGTACTTGCTCCGAGTTTTGAAGCCTGGGTTGGCTATTTGAGTTTGATTTGTGATGACCGGTCATATTTTGTATTGATTACTGTGAGAATATATGCTTTGCAACACATATAGGCAGGTAATGTGGAGACATTTCTCCGGAGTTGTGTAAATCTGAACGGCGCAAAGTTTAAGTGCCATTTTTGATAATACTGCATATTTTGCATTATTTTTGAGCATGCCTGCTTTTAGCGCACTCCGTAAGTGGTGCTGCTGTTTTGGAAACCGTTTAAATCTCGAGGAACCTGCTCCAGCCCCCCCAGAGGGGACTCCTAATAGGGATATGTATGTGAAGCATGGTCTTTCCTCTATAATGTACAGCACAGTGTGGAGGAAATACACCAAAAAGGATCCTGAGTTGCGATGGCCTTTGTATGGATCGTTTGATATGCGTAAGATTGAGTATGTGGAACAGTGTATGTGTAAACGGCGTGCTCGGCAAGACATGTTTGAATGTGTACGGTTATGGGTGAAGGAAGTGCGTGAACGAGAGAAACGTGAGAAAGCGCTGTTTGATAAAGAGCAACGGAAAAATGATCATGTGAGAGCGCAGGAAGCGAAGCGTCGGGAAGAAAAAGAACTGGCGGAGAGACAGGAGAAAGAGCGTAGGTTGCAAGTCTCGGGTCAATATGCTGTCCGCCAGCCACTTTACCCTGTCCTTACTAATCTTGAAGATGATTTTTATTTATTAGATCGCTCTCCGCCCCCTTATGTTGGCGCGTCCGCCCCGAGATCACAGGATTCTGGATCGGTATCGGATAAGGTAGACACGCGGTCCATGTTATCAGTTGAGCGTATGGGTGAGCTTCGGAAAATTTCTTTGCGTGCGCTTAAAGGCAAGCTACCCCTTGCTGAATTGTTGGAATCTGTGGGAAGTTGGTGGGATAGAGAGAAGCTGTATTTTGCGGCAGTTTTTTCTGATGAAGTGATTACTGCCTTTCGGAAATATTCTGATGTTTTCGAGCCTGATGCTGTAGTTTTAGATGCTAAAGCATTACGTAACGGTGTTTTTTCTCCCTCTAGGGTACCCGATGCGGTCCGACGGCTGTTTGCATTGCGGGACGCGGCGTTTGAACTTAAAGAGAAAGCGCATCTAAAGGCAGGGGAGACGGAGCAATCGGATTCACGTACCGGCGGCGACCAATCATCTACCTCCCATTCAGATAAGAGTGAACTAGTGCATGCTAAACCGATGCGAGAGGCGGCACCTTTGTATGTTCCTCCTAAAGGAGCAGGAAATAGTTCAGATATATCTTCCCCCGATGCTAGGGGATATTTTGTGTATAATTGGGTTTATACTCCCTGGCATAGGGCTGATGTTATGGCAGTAAAGAATGCACTGCCTGACCCCCGCAAGAATCCAGCGGCCTTTTACGAAGAGGTCGAAGGGGCTTTGAATTCTTGTACTATGACTTTAGCAGATATAGATTTGTTCTTTGGCCTTATTTTACCACCGGATATGTGGCGATCTGTGCGGAAGGTGGATGATGCTACCGCTTTTCAGGCCAAATGGTCTGAGATTGAGGATGTGGATAGGGAGAGAAAACCCGCGCAAAAACCACCCCAGCCTATTTTAGATCTTCCCACTTCTATTTTGACTAAATTGAAAACAATTATCCCCCCTAAAAAGATTGATTGGAATATGTTAGCCTCGTGTAAACAGAAGGTTGACGAATCAGTTTCAGACTTCTTTACACGTTTTGAGGAGACATTTCATGATTTCAGTGGTCAGTCACTTACGGATGATACGGGTCGACATCTTTTTGTCGATAAATATGTGGCGAATTTATTACTGGGAATAGCAGCTCGTTTAAAAGCGAGTGAAAGTTCTTGGTCTACCTCGTCTCCAGCATCCCTCCTGACTATGGCTCAGTATTATGAGCGTCAGGAACAAGAAGCGAAGGGGCATGAGGAGAAGAAATCGAAAGATTTGAAAACTAAGGTGATGTTAGCACAAGTGTATGGTCCGCCCCGTCGGGGTGTCGACAGAGGTAGAGGAGGATTCTATGGTCCCCCTTCCGGTCGGTCAGATGTTAATAGAAACCAATGTGCGTATTGTAAACAGTCGGGTCATTGGGCTAGAGATTGTCCGGTACTATATGCATCTCGTCAGGGATGTGGTCAGGGACCACCGAGAGGTAGAGTGGGCTTTTCGAATTTCAGAGGAAATTCTAATGATCGTGCTCGCTTGGAGCCTAACGCGCAGCAACGAGATAGACCTAATGTATTTGATCGGCAAAATCAGTATCAAATGTCTGGGAATGACCGCCCTGGGTATCATGATTCACAGCATGCATAGGATTGCGTTGGATGGGGGTTGGAATCAGTTGAAGTACCGGTTGATCAGAAGGGTCCTTATGTTTCAGCAAGCGTTTTGGGTTCTACTGATCGGTTCCTAGTTGATACAGGAGCTACTCGCAGTGCACTGTCCAAACAATTGGTTCCGAGGGCTCCCCCATCTGGCTTAATGGTTACATCGGTAGGGTTTGATGGTACACTCTCTCGCAGCCCTCTTTCCCGACCCCTTGCCTTCCATGTTGACCACTTTTCTGCACCCTGTCCGTTTTTGCTCGCTCCGAACACGCCCGACAACATTATGGGTCTTGATATGCTTAAGCACTTCCGAGCTACGATCCGTTGCTCCCCTACTGGAGTACGTGTGATCTTAAACGATAATCACCCCCTGACAGACCAGATGTGTGTGGTTGCGGAGGATACTGCATTAGCTTCCCTCCCTCGTTCTTTGTGGGCCACTTCGGATACTGATGTGGGACAGATGGTGATTCCGCCTGTCCACATTAGTGTCCAGGAGGGTGCGGTGTTACCTCGCCTCCCTCAGTATCGATTTTCCCAGGAGGGGGAGGAGGCACTCATACAGATTGTGCAGGATTTGATTAAGGTGGGAGTAGTGGAGGAAGTTCCCTATAATGTTTGCAACAGTCCTATTTTACCCATTTTGAAGAAAGATACCGATACCAGGGTTTATCGTTTTATCATTGACTTAAGGGAAGTGAATAAGATAGTGATACCTCAGTATCCAGTGGTTTCTGATATCACGACATTACTCACTTTGGTCCCCCCAACGGCGACCACGTTTTCAGTTATTGATTTGAAAAATGCTTTCTTTTCGATTCCTATTCATCCTGATAGCCGATATCTTTTCGGCTTCACTTTGAATAATAGGTCTTATAGATTTTGTAGAGTCCCTCAGGGTTATACCGAGAGCCCTAGTATTTACAGTCAAGCATTGAAAAGGCAATTGGATTCCTTTGTTCTGCCTGAGGGTGTCGCCCTCATACAATATGTCGATGACATCTTGTTGGCGGCTGACACTCCTGAGCTGTGTGAGAAGAGTACGTTATCTTTGCTTTCCTTTTTGGCATCTCACCATCACAAAGTGTCGAGGAAGAAATTGCAATTCTGTAGACCAAAGGTGACTTATTTGGGTCACCTTTTGTCTAAGGAGGGGCGTGCACTCACACCAGATCGTATTCAAGCAATTTTGGACACGCCAGTGCCTTCCACACAGAAGGATGTGCGTGCATTCTTGGGTCTTGCCTCTTTTTGTAGGCAATGGATATTGGGGTTCTCACACATAGCTAAGCCATTGTTAGCACTTTTGACAAAAGACACTCCGATTCCTCTTCCCTGGTCAAATGAGTGTGAAATTGCTTTCCAGCAGTTACGGCAAGCCCTTTGTTCAGCACCAGTGTTAGGTACCCCTGATTATACGAAGCCCTTTTCATTGTATGTGCATGAGAAAGATGGATGTGCATTATCAGTTTTAGTGCAGATGCACGGCGACAAGCAGCGCCCTTGTGCATATTTTTCGGCTGTACTTGATCCTGTTGCCCGAGCATTACCAGGGTGTTTTCGCTCGGTTGCGGCGACAGCTGTGTCAATACGCCAAAGCGAGGGAATCGTGTTATCTCACAAACTGTTGGTATTAGTTCCCCATGCTGTTGATGCCCTGCTTAATCAGACAAAGACGCAGCATTTGACCAGTGCTCGTTTAACGGGATATGAGTTGACGCTTCTGGCTCCTCATATTACGTTAAAGAGGTGTGCAACGTTAAATCCAGCCACATTGTTGCCGTTCCCGGAAACTCAGTCTGAAGCACGGAAAACACACGACTGTATTCTTGTGACTGAGGAACAGACAAAGGGTCGTATTGATCTCCAGGATACGCCCTTTACAGATGTAGATGGAGAACTATGGGTGGACGGATCATGCCTGAAGCTACCAGTTGGTACGACTTCAGCAGCGTATGCAATTACCACATTACAAACAATAGTGGAGACAGCACGCATACCACAGAAATCAGCTCAAGCAGCGGAACTGATAGCATTAACATGAGCATGTGAGCTCAGTGCAGGATTGTGTGTGAATGTTTATACAGATAGACGCTATGCCTTCGGAGTAGCGCACGATTTCGGCCTACTCTGGAAGGAGAGAGGGTTTCTAACGTCACATGGAGCACAGATAATGTATGGAGAGTTAGTTCACAACCTTTTGACTGCACTAACATATCCAAAGAAGATTGCTATAGTTAAATGTAGTGCCCATAAGAAGGTGGTTGATAAAGTTGGAGAAGGGAATGCTTTAGCAGACCGGGTGGCGCGAGAGACTGCGATGCAGCCTGGTGCTACTGCAATGTATGTTGTTAAATCGCAGACAGAAAGGTGGCATGATGCCAGGAGAGAAGTGTTGGAGATACAGAGGACCATTTCCGATAAGGAGCGGGAGAAATGGTCCAACGATGGAGAATTAGATGATGAAGGGTGTTGGAGAAGTAAGCAGATGGATAAATGGAAGTTACCCACAGCCTTCGTACAAACTATGGTTCAGATGGCACATGGACTAGCGCATGTCGGAGCTTCCGCAATTGTCAAATTGCTCACACGAGTTTGGGAGCATCCGGAGATCGCTAGTACGGCAAAGAGGGTAGTGCAGACCTGCATGATTTGCTTAAGGTACAACCCAGGAAAGGGTACACGAACTCCAGCAGGAGGATTTGCAACACCTACTGCACCCTTTGAGGGTTTGCAGATGGATTACATTCAGCTTGAGCGCTGTAACAATCTGAAGTATGTTCTAGTAGTGGTTTGTGCCTTCAGTAAATGGGTGGAGGCCTACCCTACGAAAGACAATACTGCAATGACTACAGCCAAAATGCTGTTGAAGGAGTTTTTCCCTCGATATGGTGTTTGCAGATTGTTGTGGAGTGATAACGGACCTCATTTTATAGCAGACATTATCAAGTATGTCCTGAAAGGCCTAGGCATTACTCAGAAGTTCCATGCAGTGTTTCACCCACAGTCTGCGGGACTGGTTGAGAAATATAACGGTACTTTGAAGCTTAAGATCGCGAAGATCCAAGCTTCGACTTCTTTGACTTGGCCAGATGCTTTACCGCTGGCATTATTGTCAATTAGATCGATACCGCATTCTCGGACCGGTCTCACACCTTACGAGATTGTGTTCGGACGCCCAATGAATATTTGGGGTCCACCAAAACCGCAGTTAGTGTATGATGTACCTTGTGTAATGATGAGTGATTATCTGGCACAGTTAACGGATAATTTGGTTTCTATTCATCAACAGGTTCGAGAAGCGCTCCCTGATCGGTCCACAGGTGAAGGTCATAACCTCCGACCTGGCGATCAGGTTATGATTAAGGTATTCGAAAGGACGAACAGCCTGGAGCCGAGATGGGTTGGTCCTGAACAAGTCTTGCTCGCAACGAGGACAGCCGTGCGAGTTTCCAATCGGAAGAACTGGATCCACTCCTTGCACTGTCGTAAAGTGCCGCCTGGATTGGTGGAGCCTGCTGTGTTGACCGACCATCGAGAAATCCTGACTGCGGAGAAAGGCCGTGCTGTGGAACCGAACGACACTGAGGAGCTCTTCCCGGACCAAGCGATCTCTGGAGGAGGAAGATATCATCTTCGACCGAGGAAGTGATTTTTTTTTTCCTGTACCCAGATACGTTGTCAGAACGGCCCTTAGGTTAGTGAAACGGAGAGCCAATGAGGCAAGGGGGGGGGGATCAGCCTTGCATTAGTGTAGTGACACCCGTCTTGGCCCGCTGGTGAAGAAATCAACGGCTGCCTAAGGGGAAGAGTTCTGACAACCTTTTAGTTTCAGGAAGATATTGACTTTTTACTACAAGATGGAAAAGAAGAAGATTCTTTGCGCGACAAGCTTTTTTATCATTGTAGCTATTGTTGATATAACCACATGGTTTGTTGAGGATGTGACTCCTGCCCGTGAGTTGCTTGTTTTGACCACTCCAGTGCCTGAGGAGCACTACTTTTATACCCTTCCGTATCAAGAATTGAAGCATCGTCAGTCTTATTTGAATAACACTTTCATCCAGATGTTGCATCATACCCATGTTGCCACGAATGCTACGAACTGTTGGATATGTGGTATGATGCCAGCTCATCAGAAGAAAGGAGGAACACCGTTCATACCTCTTCCTTTCTCTCATAATGGCTCTTGTAAAGCATGGTATACTCTGCTTTTTGCCACACGGAAACCCACAGTGGGACGATTACTTTTCAGACTTAATAAGGAATGTCATCAAGATAAAGATGGCTACTCACAAGCGAATGGGACAATATGGGAATGGGAAGAATATCGACCAGACAATGAATCAATCCCCTACATTTTCACGAATACCAGAGACACTGTAGGGAAGGAACGGTTCGTGATTCAAGTGGCACAAGCTCAAGCGGACCTGTGTGTCCAAAGTGTGGGTTATATTCCAGTTGGTGTTACTGACTGCCTTATTATACTGAACATCGATGGATTAAATAATAGTACTTTCTTAGCCTCCCATAACACATACTTTGTATGTGGGAATAAGGGCTATTATCGCTTACCAGCCGGCTGGTCCGGAGTATGTTATGTAGCGTTTTTATTACCTCCTGTATTCTTAGCACCTGCATCTTATCATAAAGATTTGAAGTTGTTGAATAATGTGACTGTAAATAGGTATAAACGTACTCTATCCATTGATGATGTTGATCAAACTGATACTAGCTTACAGCAGTATGTTGATTTTAACTTAGGATTGTTTTTCTTTGTTGGAGCTGCCCTAAATAGTAGGAAGGTTCGAAGATTGACAAGAGTCGTAGAGGCTGTGACGAATCAAACCGCTGCTGCTCTTGGGAATCTTACGGAAGAATTACAAATTACTAGAATTGTTGCATTACAGAATCGTATGGTATTAGATGTTATGTTAGCTGATAGAGGTGGAGCATGTAAAATTATCGGAAGTAGTTGCTGTGTGTTCATTCCTGATCATACGCCATCAGTTTATAACGCTATTAATAAATTGCATAAAATCGCAGCTGAGATTCATACAGAAAATGGCACTTGGTCCTTTTCTGGATGGTTTTGGGAATTGATCACTACATGGGGATGGAAGGTTTTAACTGGTCTCTGCATTATTGTAGCAGTTCTGTTTTCTTGTTGCATCTGTGTCCAGTGTGGTCCATTACTCTGTTCTCTATGTGTGTCATTCTGTATTCCTGATAAGAGAGCTATCGCCAATGTCACCTATCAGAAACATTTGAACAAAGAGGTGGAAGAGATGATGAAAATTGACATATATGATGATTATCCTAATAAGTCGAATGTCTTCAGTAAATGCTGAAAGGGTCGTCTGTTGAAAACTAAATCGGCGATATGATTAAGCATTTACTAAAGACATGAATTCTCCTTTCTTAGAATATGTTTCTCGTCTTATGTTGACTAATGTCTGGACTCCATTTTGTATTGTCATGTCTTCACGTGCTTTGCACGAGAAGAGTCCTATCTTTTTGTTAGTTGCTCTCGTAATCTGCCTAGTAACAGTCTATAAATAGCTCCTTTGTCCGTCTGGCGCATGCCCAGACTTGACCACATCTGTTATCAGTTAGTCCTTGCTTGACCATGTTTTCGCGGGCTCAGGAAATTGCTGCCTCCGCCCACATATTGATTCTGTATCGAAAATGTCCATAAAAGGTAAAGAACTTTGCCTCATGTTGTATCCACCCACTTATGAGCCCCTCTGTTGTGTATAAAAGGGGACCGTGTACGCAAGTTCTTTGTGCTACTCTATGCAATACTGAAGAGTGTTGCATAGGTTGTAGGACCACCCTTAAGGGTTAATAAACTTTGTCTTTGTATTTGCAGTTTCCGTGCCAACTTCCTTCTAGTTTTCGTTACAGGAGAGCGAACCCTTGTATTCTGCGGGCCTAGCTTGGGCCTGTATTCTTCATTCTGGGTAAGGAAACGTTGGGGGATCCACGCAAGCCATACCTCCCTGGAAGCCGCCGGGTGTCTAGTTTCCAGAAATGCGTGGGTTTGGTAGGTTTCCCTAGATGGCCGCCGAGCACCGGGTCAAAAACCAAAGTGACCCCCCTTGCAAAACCAGGTTGTTTTGCGATAGGCCATTTTGATGTCGCCTCACTAGGTTTTGGGCCCTTGCCTGCCGCGGGTACTTGGGCCTCCCACACAAGTGAGGCACCATTTTTACCGGGAGACCTGGGGGAACGCTGGGTGGTGGTAAATTTATGTGAGCCCGGTGATGCCACAACTTTCCCACCCCAAAATGTGTGAAAAAAGTGATTTTATCAGCAAAAATTGAGGTTTGCAGGGGATTCTGGGTAAGGAAACGTTGGGGGATCCACGCAAGCCATACCTCCCTGGAAGCCGCCGGGTGTCTAGTTTTCAGAAATGCGTGGGTTTGGTAGGTTTCCCTAGATGGCCGCCGAGCACCGGGTCAAAAACCAAAGTGACCCCCCTTGCAAAACCAGGTGGTTTTGCGATAGGCCATTTTGATGTTGCCTCACTAGGTTTTGGGCCCTTGCCTGCCGCGGGTACTTGGGCCTCCCACACAAGTGAGGCACCATTTTTACCGGGAGACCTGGGGGAACGCTGGGTGGTGGTAAATTTGTGTGAGCCCGGTGATGCCACAACTTTCCCACCCCAAAATGTGTGAAAAAAGTAATTTTTTCTGCAAAAATTGAGGTTTGCAGGGGATTCTGGGTAAGGAAACGTTGGGGGATCCATGCAAGCCATACCTCCCTAGAAGCCGCCGGGTGTCTAGTTTTCAGAAATGTGTGGGTTTGGTAGGTTTCCCTAGATGGCCGCCGAGCACCGGGCCAAAAACCAAAGTGACCCCCCTTGCAAAACCAGATTAACTATTGTTCCTACAGCGTGAGAATTTTGGAATAATATTGCAAAGAAAATGTGGCAGACATTTTGAGGTTTACAGGACATTGGGGATAAAAAAAAATTTTTAATTCACAAGAGAGACATCACCATGAACTCCCATGGGTTTTCGACAATATCTACAGTTGGTAGGTTATTCTTGCATGGAAAGTGTACCTTGGCAGAGAAACTAAAGACAAAGATTCCTGCACAACCATCTATTCCTCAAACACACACACAAACTGGTTGGATTTGGCACAAGGGCGAGTCATGGTTCAGTGTATTAAATTTTATTAACAAGAGATTTCACAAAAATGAAATGCACTGTCAATAATTAAATTCACAAAAAACCAAACCAATGACTCGCAGCTCGTGAGCTGTAAAGCCACGTCAAGGCACCAACCACTTTACAGGCCATTCACACACCTTTCATACGTGATACAAACAAGACCATTCGCACCACCAGGCACAAAAGCAACACATTTCATAATTCACCAAAAAGGGACAAGGTACACCCTGCTTCAGAAAGACAAATATTACTGCACAGCCATCTAATCCGCAAGCACACACACATACTGGTTGGATTTGGCACGAGGGTGAGTCATGGTTCAATAGATACAATTGTATTAGCAAGTGATTTCACAGAAATGAAATGCACTGGCAATAATTGAAAGGGCGAGAAACTGAACCATTGACTCACAGCTCGTGAGCTGTAAAGCCACGACAAGGCACCAACCTCTTTACAGGCCATTCATACACCTTTCATACGTGTGAGACATACAAAACCATTCACACCGCCAGCCGCGGGCCCATCACATAACAAAACTCACACCAGCACACAGCGCCATTCAAGGGCCCATCACTTTCACACGCCCACAATCCAGACACAGCAACTACACAGGCTGATGGATTGCGTGGAGTGGCACTCAGCTAGCAGTGTGTGTAGTGACCAGCAGAAAGTCACTACTCACACACAGCCAGCCAAGCACCAGTCCACACACACCGCTAGCCAAGCGCCAGTCCACGCACACCGCTAGCCAAGCGCCAGTCCAGGCACACCGCCAGCCAATCGCCAGTCCAGGCACACCGCCAGCCAATCGCCAGTCCAGGCACACCGCCAGCCAATCGCCAGTCCAGGCACACCGGCAGCCAATCACCAATCCACCCACACCGCCAGCCAAGCTCCAGTCCACGGACACCACCAGCCAAGCACCAGTCCGCACACACCACCAGTTCACGCACACTGCCAGCCAAGTACCAGTCCACGCACACCGCCAGCCAAGCACCATTCCACGCACACCGCCAGCCAAGCTCCAGTCCACGCACACCACCAGCCAAGCTCCAGTCCACGCACACCACCAACCAAACACCAGTCCGCACACACCACCAGTCCACGCACACCGCCAGCCAAGTACCAGTCCACGCACACCGCCAGCCAAGCATCATTCCACGCACACCGCCAGCCAAGCTCCAGTCCACGCACACCACCAGCCACGCACCAGTCCACGCACACCGCCAGTCCATGCACACACCCAGCCAAGCACCATTCCACGCACACCACCAACCAAGTGCCAGTCCACACACACCAACAGCCATGCGCAAGCCTACACACACCGCCATCACATTTAGGATTTTTTTTAGAAAAAAATAAAAACACAAACAAATTGCAAATAGATACAAATCTTCTAACAGAAAATCAGCAACTAAATACATTGCACTAACACCAACCTTGAAACAGAATCAAATTATCCAAAGAATACAGACCAGGCAGTTCACTTTACCACTCATGAATGCTCCCAAAAATTCTTTTGCGTGTGGTACGCTCTGAAACAAGCAGGAAGACACAGTGCAGGATGAGAAGGACAGTCGGGGCAGTACATACGACTCTCCTTCCGCGAACCTCTTCGCCAACAGACTCTACATCTCCTACTGGGAAAATCTTTTGCGGGTGTGGGAGGAATGTGATCTGGAAAGTGGCGTTCTTTCAATCTAGCAACATCCTCCACCACTCCAACTCTAGGAACACTTGCCTGTTCCACTACAACAAGGCTGCCTATTACAGACTCCTGAAACTTAGCAAAAGTCATCTTTGACTCAGGGCAAGAATCCTGGAACACAACAAAAGCATTAAACATTGCCAAGTGGAAAAGATGGATAGCCAACTTCTTGTACCAAATGTAAGCCTTACGAAGAGCAGTGTAAGGTTCCAACCTCTGATCTACTCTGTCAACACCACCCATGTGCCTATTATAGTCTAAAATGCACACAGGTTTGCGCGTTTCAGCGACCTGACCCCAAACAGTCACAGGTGCAGTGCTTTCATCATGGATGGTAGTCAGCATGTAGAGATCTCTCCTGTCTGTAAACTTCACAGCAAGAAGCTCCTGGCAACGCAACGCACTGCACTGTCCCCGCACAAGCTTTTGACAAACAAGTTCTTTCGGGAAACCTTTACGGTTAGAGCGGATTGTGCCACAAGCAAGAGTGTCCACTTTGGCCAATTCCCTGAACAACCGCACACCAGTGTAGAAGTTATCTACATATAAATGGTGGCCTTTGTTAAAAAATCCTCTTCCAAGTTCCCAAACAATTTTCTCAGTCACTCCAAAAGTGGACGGACAACCAGGGAGGTTAAACCTAGATTCCTTACCGGTGTATACCCTGAAATTAGAGACATATCCAGTCCTACTGTCACACAGCATATACAGCTTTATTCCATAGCGTGCCCTCTTACTAGGAATGTATTGCCTAAAAACCAAGCGGCCCTTGAACAACACCAAAGACTCATCCACTGCAATTTCTTTCCCAGGGGCATAAATCTCAGAAAATCGATCAACAAAGTGATCAAGGACAGGCCTAATCTTAAAAAGACGGTCACAGTCAGGGTGATCTCGTGGCAACGCTAAACCATTATCAACAAAATGCATCATCCGAAGCAGAAGCAAATACCTGTCACGACTCATGACTGCCGGAAAAATAGACGTTTCCCTCAAGGAAAGATATTGATGGCTTCCTTAGCAAGCCCATCAAAAAAGTTAAACCCAAGAACTTCTTCATCTCTTCAACATTTGTGGGAGTCCACCGGGTAGCTCTAGAGTGTGGCTTAAGACTGGCACTGTTGTCCCTCAAAAACTGTTCGGCATACAAATTAGTCTGCTCAACAATCTCTGCAAAAAACACATCGTCCATAAACAACTGAAAAAAATTGACCGGCAAAAAGTTCTCAGTATTCACTCTAGACCCTGGAACACCAGTAAACTCTGGCAATGCCGGCTGCACCATGCCAGGGGCAACCCAGAGGTCATCACTTTCAAAGGGAAGCCTTGCAGCCCCAGCCTGCAGCCCAGATGCCTCTTGCCGCACTACACCAATGGGAAGCCTTGCAGCCGCAGACTGCAGCCCAGAAGCCTCTTGCCGCATTATCGGCACATCAGTCTCCTCCTCTAACACAGGCACTTCATCCGCACTAAGAGTATCTTCATCATCCGATGACTCCATACGGAGAGACAACTCACTGCCAGAATCGTTCCCTGCCTCCTCTCCCTCAGATGCAGAGTCAGTCTCTGAACCAATATCAGAGGAAGACTCAAACAGCAAACCAACAACCTGCTGAGCAGTAATCCTGCGGCTAGCCATTATACTTACTAAGATTGAAGACTGCACAAACAAGTCAACAACAACCAACAATGTGCAAACCAAGTAAGTAAAGAAATGTGTACCTTTATCACAATGATCAATGTACTCAAAAACTATAGAATTCAATTACAAGAGACAGCTACACTCACCAGAACCTACTTTGCAGTGACATAGCAAAAACCAACGATATCCAACTAGAAAGAAGAAAAAAAAAACAAATTACTCACAAGACAAGAAAATACACATCGAGCACAAATGCAAACAGTTTTTGCCAAGGGGTCGCTTCCTAAATAAAAAAGAAGACATCCCTGGTGTCTAGTGGGCTTTTCTGCCCCCTCCCCTGGGAGCAGAAATGGACAGAAAGACGACCGATCTGCCCCCAGGGGGGGGCAGAAAAGTCTTCTAAATAATTAGGCCGCAAAGGAAGCGACCCTTGCCCAAGGGGTCGCTTCCTACATAAAGAAAAAGAAATCCCTGGTGTCTAATGGGCTTTTCTGCCCCCCCTGGGAGCAGAAACGGGCAGAAAGACGACCGATCTGTCCCCATGGGGGGCAGAAAAGTCTTCAAATTATTATGCCTGCCTAGGAAGCGACCCTTGCCCAAGGGGTCGCTTCCTACATAAAGAAAAAGACATCCCTGGTGTCTAGTGGGCTTTTCTGCCCCCCCTGGGGGCAGACACGGCCAGGAAGACGACCGATCTGCCCCCAGGGGGGGGGCAGAAAAGTCTTCGAATTATTTTGCCTCCCTAGGAAGCGACCCTTGCCCAAGGGGCCGCTTCCTACATAACGAAAAAGACATCCCTGGTGTCTAGTGGGCTTTTCTGCCCCCCCTGGGGGCAGAAACGGGCAGAAAGACGACTGATCTGCCCCCAGGGGGTGCAGAAAAGTCTTCGAAATATTTTGCCACCCTAGGAAGCGACCCTTGCCCAAGGGGTCGCTTCCTACATAACATAAAAGACATCCTTGGTGTCTAGTGGGCTTTTCTGCCCCCCCTGGGGGCAGAAACAGGCAGAAAGACGACTGATCTGCCCCCAGGGGGGGCAGAAAAGACTTCACAAAATTTGGAACCCCTAGGAAGCGACCCTTGCCCAAGGGGTCGCTTCCCAAATTCCACAACACACATCCCTGGTGTCTAGTGGGGCATCCCTGCTCCACGATCGCGACGCTGTGCGCGATCGTGGAGCAGGAATGCCCTGTATTGAGACATCAGGGGAGAGGAAATACTCTTTCCTCTACCCCAATGCCTCAATACTACAAATGTCACCGCCGCGGCCCCCATCGGACAAGAAAACCTACCTCTACCCCCTTGGACGCGCTGGAAGAAATGGATTCCAGCGCGTCCAACGCTTCCTGATGACGCCGGCGCGCGCTGTGCGCGCTGACGTCATGGGGAAGCGTGGGGGGGCTCGGGGGTGGCAGCGGAAGCTCTTCCGCTGCCATCCCCCTCTGTGGGGGCACAATCGATGCCCCAGGGGGGGAGCGCCAGCGCTTCCCCCGGGGGCTGTGCTCATGACGGAGCGGTTCCGTCATAAACACAGCCCAACCGATGCTCATGACGGAACCGCTCCGTCATGAGCATCGAAGGGGTTAAAAGTGTTGTTTTGCAGCACTTCATAGAGACACGTGTTCTCAAGATGATGACTTCTATTTGGATAGTATGTGTCCAACATATTAGTTTTCAAAATATCTGTACTTTCTGGTTCATTTTCTGCGAAATATTCAATTTCTTGAACAGATTTCAGTACCTGATTTCGCATTCCTGCAAGACCTAGACTCACCCAAATGATTCGTCTACTTTTGGAATATAGACTTGCAGATGATAACCGATCTGAACATTCATATGCTCCAATTTCACGATGCGATAACATCTTCAAACTGAAACTGTATATTTTCTTACTTAGAGTCTTCTCGTGAGAAATCTCTACCCACATTTCTTTCAATTCAGTCTTTTCTGATTTAGTAATGTAAGACGTTACATATCGAGCAACAGCAATGGAATTGTCCGCAACATACTGAATATCCATGTTAGCGTTCCACATGGATAAAATAACTGGGTTGTAGTCATTTATGTATTTTGATTCTTCGCTTCTTCTTAAGTTGTAGGTGTTTTTCTGAGACTTTCTTGTGATGGTATGTCGCATAGCTGACATAAAACTGTTCACTCTTCCTTTGGATAATACAGGACGTGGTAATCCAAAACGACATTTAGTATATAACTTATCCTTTGACTTGTACTTTCGTCTACAGTATTTTCCACACCTGTGGCTTTGAAATCGTAAGACTTGTTGTTTTAAGTTTTTATCTTCTCTGCTATTTGGAAGAGCACATGTAGCATAATCTTCAATGAAAGACAAAACAGTTTCATCTGAATCAGTTCCAAATTTGGGGGCGTCCTTGACCCATAACAACATATGTATGTGAGGAGCACCTCTTGCTTGATACTCCTTTCTCCAAAAGAAATCCACAACTTCTCTAAGAGGAGGATTCTTTTTATTGCAGATGAAAGACATCATAGCTTCAAATCTATGATTGAAATATATGCATACATTGACAGGATCCAAAGAGCACAATTCTCCAGGTGTCTTGTATTCAATATTTTTTATATTGGAATTTGCCTCTCGAAGAAATTCAAGTAAATCATCCCAAGCATACTCAGCACAGCTTAGTGTAACAAACCATGTAGGAGTTCCCAAGTTCCGTAGCATACATTTCAGTTCTCCATGTCGACGGTACCAATATTCATTAGTCCCACGCTGACATGCCATCAGATGAATCAGCTGAGATTCTAAATGATCATCTCTCTGATGCACTTTATCCATAAAATCCTTTGCAGTTACATTTTGAAGATGCATTCCAGTTTTTAAAATGTGATTTACTGCATATGAAAGTCCAGACAAGTCACTTTCAAACAGAAGATGAAACATATTAGGGATACATTGTCGAAATCTTGGATCTTCTGCATATAATCGTGTTGTTCGATATTCAGATACAGGGTTCTGCACAGGACGTTCATCATATCGTCCACCTTTTCCTGTTGGAAACAACTGCGGGAAACAACGAGCTTCCAAGCTCTCTTTCCACACACTCATGGGACTTCCTGTTGCTTTTTTCACTTGAAACAACTCAATTGTATTCCCCATCACCTCTTTCTAATGAAGTGGATGTACACTGTAATGTTCATAGATTTCTTCACATCTGGACATGTCCACTTTTTCTATTTGTCCACTAAATGTTTCAGTATCTTCTGCTAAATCTATTTCTTCTTCTCCTACAAACACATTTCTATAGTACTCATTATTTTTTAACCGATACAATGATGCTTTTTGCACTTTTCTAACATCCACTAACTCTTGCCAAATGTTCTTATTCTTAGTTGGAACACCATTAACTAGAATGACTAGTGGCTCATTTTCTGCATGGTCTACACCAATAGTTTCAATATTTTTCCTTAAATCTAACGGTAAATACACAACTCTTCCCTTCAATCCTCTTTGCAACTCTGATGGAGGTAATTTACCTGTTTTGGGCTCCATACGAACAATAGCCTGAAACGGGTGAACACATTGTATGAGAATAGACTCATATGTATTTAAATCTATCAGCTCTGGAGGAATACCAACCAACTCTAGATTATTATGAACAGCTCTAGCAGGCATTTTATTCTCATCTAATTTGTTATAACAATATTTGCAAACACGCTGCTCACATCCCAAATCAAAACAATCCTCTACCAGCAAATAAGTTGCAAATTCCATCCACTTATCATTATCTTCTATTTCACTTTTTAAATACAGATTGACACCCCTAGTCTGATTTTTATAGTGACTTCGCCGACAACAAATACAAGAAACATTTGGTCTTTCACCTGAAATTACCTTAAACTTTGTGATTTCATCCTCTGTAATTACGCGTTGTACATTGTCTTCAACATTTTGTTCTACTAATGTGTCAGTTTCTTCACTCTCTTGCTGAGGACCAAAGTAACAAAACTCAAAATCATCACATCTGATACTGACCCACGCAAAAGAGCACTGTTCAACTCACTTAACTTTAGTGCTGGACTTTTTGCATAATACAACCTTCTCACTAACTTCCGCATTTGAGTATGATGTACTGCCAGCATTCTGAAATGGTGAAAAACACTTTGACAAACTTTCCTAGAAAGACAAGCCAGAGAATGACCTTGCAAACCAGTATGTTTTCTCACTCTGCAAGGGTCTAGTCCTTGCAACAGCTTGATCTTTTGTTTTACACTTTTTTTAGTATAGGCTCGTAAAAAACGACATAATTTTTCAATAGATTCCTGACGTACACTGCAAACACTACTGCAATCCCAAGTGTACACAGGGTTTTTAGCACGTCTCCCTAAAACTTCATCAGCTATCACTTCTTCTGCATTTCTTTCAACCATTTTCTCTTTCTCAATTGGACAACCGTCGCTAACCTCATAACCTCTACCACTGGTGTCAACTGCATACAATAATTTTTCTCTCAGCGAATAACTCTCTTCGTTAAAAAAAGGTTCTGAACTGGAACTGTGTTTCCATTCTCCCCAAAAAAATCACACATTTTTTTTTTAATAACTCTTTCCCTCCTACTTTTGGCCTTCATTACATGGATTGGTTTCCTTTTTACTTCAAAAGCCTTTTCCACAATGTTTTCAATATGCTTCTTCTTTTTATAACATATTTTTTGGCGTAATTCCTTATACTGATTTTGCCTTCTTTTACCATACTTTATCTCCTTTGACTGACCATTTGCTTTTTTTACTTTTCCTCTTATTTTGAATTTTTTTCTTACTTGAAGAATTCTCAGTAGTTCCAGCATTATCTACATTCTGTTTGCTCCTACAAACATTTTTAATAAATTGCTTTGTGATCTTACCAGAAGATTTTTTCCTTTTAGCCACATTATCTTGTACATTCAATACTTGTGGTTGATGTTTCTTCAAATAATCCTCCTGTCTCTGTTCTTTTCTTTTTCTTTTTTTTTCTGGCATGATTTCTCTATTTTAACGTTGAAAAACAGTATCTGTAAAAAAGAATCACAAATAAATGTATATTAATAACTTTCAAATTTATACTATTCCATTACTGTACAAACACATTTTATACAAAAACTGACTAAGAAACTATAGCCCTGAACCACAAGTGTGACGATGGTTAAAACACTACATGCATAGTGCATACTACTTTGAAGCAGTTCATGCCCTAAAGCCTACCTCACTAGGGGCCTTATGTAGGTAAATTACATTTACCACTTCATAAATATCGAATGTTACCGATTCGGTATTGATGAATCGGTAAATGTAATGTAGGAAAAAAAATACCGAATCGGTAAGTGTCGGTATTTTAGAGTCGGTATTTACCGATTCGGTAATGGCAACCTGTATCTCATTGATTCCTATGGGCCAGGAGGCCCATAGGAATCAATGGGAAGCCAGTTACCATTACTGAATCGGTAAATACCGAATCGGTAATGGGGGGAGCTTAATCAAGGGTGGCAGGGTGTCACATTGACACCCTGTTGCACCCCTGATTTCTGCATGTGTGCACATGTGGCACACATACATGCCCTGAGGGCATGTGTGTCTGCCACATTGCACACATCTAAGGGCTAAAAAATGCATTTACTGAGTCATTTGTCATTTACCACCAACTTACAGTTGGTGGTAAATAACGACTCCCCACACCCACCACACACTCCCCCTACATCTCATTTCTGTATTCGGTATTTACCGAATCGGTAAAATTACCGATTCGGTAATTTTACCGATTCGGTGAATTACCGAATACAGAAATGAGCCCCCTACATGTCAAAAGCCTAAATACCGGTCGGTAACGGTATAATTACCGAAAATCGGCCGTTACCGACCGGTATTCGGCTACGTACATATGGCCCTAAAAGACTACATGCTATCTGACTGAATGATTACAGTACTATGAGGAGACACACTGGGTGAGTAACAGGGTGTTTGCTAGAAGTGTATGAATACTAACTGGGGAATTGAAGGTGTGAAAGACAACTGTGTAGGTGGTTAGAGGACTGCATGCATACTGGATAGGCATTTGAAGCAGTCCATGTGCTAAGGCCTGGCTCACTGCATGAGTACTTGGGTACTGACTGAATGATTAGAGTACAGCAAGGGGAGTGCCTGGGTGAATTTATAAGTGTTTGGCTTTTGGCGCAGGGAATGGATTAGTACTTGGTACTGAATGGGTCACTAGAGGAGTGCAAAAGGAGTGACAGGATGTTTCCTGGACTGTATGGATACTGACTAGGGAATTGAACGTGTGAAAGACAAGTGTCTAGGTGGTTAGAAGACTGCATGCATAGTGAATAGGCATTTGAAGCAGTCTATGTGGTAAGGCCTGGCTCACTGCATGAGTACTTGAGTACTGACTGAATGATTAGAGTACTGCAAGGAGAGTGCCTGGGTGAATTTATAAGTGGTTGGCTTTTGGCACAGTGAATGGATTAGTACTTGGTACTGAATGGGTCACTAAAGGAGTGCAAAAGGAGTGACAGGATGTTTCCTGGAAGTGTATGGATACTGACTAGGGAATTGAAGGTGTGAAAGACAAGTGTACAGTATGTTAGAAGACTGCATGCATACTGCATAGACATTTGAAGCAGTCTATGTGGTAATGTATGGTTCACAAAATAAGTACTTAGAAACTGACTAAATCATCAGACTACTGCCAGGACAGTGCCTGGGTAAAACTTTTAAATTTTCAGTTCTGGCGCAGTGAAGAGAATAGTACATGGTACTGCACCTTAGTGTCAAACCCTGACTCATTTTATCAATGCATAAGCAAAGAATAGCTTCTAATGCTACTAAAACTTGACAACATGACCAGTTTTAAAAGAGTTATCTGTCAGAAAATACACGATGTTACCAAATGCTTCTCTCACAGTGGTTCCCAAATGCACACACACTCACAGTGTGATTCTAGACAAGCACCACTATGCCTAGGAGTTTACCAAAACTCATTTACTAAAGTGGAAGTGGTAAGGGAACTGCAACAATCTACATATTTCAGTACTGCACTTTAGTGTCAATGCCTGACTCATTTAATCAAAGCATAAGCCATAACTGTCTTCTAATGCTACTAAAACTTGACAACATGACAGGTTTTAAAACAGTTATCTGTCAGCAAAAACACGATGTTACCAAATGCTTCTCTCACAGTGGTTCCCAAATGCACACAGACTCACAGTGTGATTCTAGACAAACAACACTATCCCTAGCAGCTTACCAAAACTCATTCACTACTGTGCAAGGGATAAGGAGACTACACACAATCTACATATTTAAGTACTGCACTTTAGTGTCAAAGCATGACTCATTTTATCAATCCATAAGCAAAGACTGGCTTCTAATGCTACTAAAACTTGACAGGTTTTAAAGCAGTTATCTGTCAGCAAATACACGATGTTACCAAATGCTTCTCTCACAGTGGTTCCCAAATGCACACAAACTCACAGTGTGATTCTAGACAACAACCACTATCCCTAGGAGTTTACCAAAACTCATTCACTATTGTAAAAGTGGTAAGGGAACTGCACACAATCTACATATTTCAGGACTACACTTTTGTGTCAAAGCCTAACTCATGTAATCAACGCATAAACAAAGACTGGCTTCTAATGCTACTAAAACTTGACAACATGACAGGTTTTAAATGAGTTATCTGTCAGCAAATACATGATGTTACCAAATGCTTCTCTCACAGTGGTTCCCAAATGCACACAGACTCACTGTGTGATTCTAGACAAGCACCACTATCCCTAGGAGTTTACCAAAACTCATTCACTACAGTGGAAGTGGTAAGGGAACTGCACACAATCTACATATTTCAGGACTGCACTTTTGAGTCAAAGCCTGACTCATTTAATCAAAGCATAAGCAAAAACTGCCTTCTAATGCTACTAAAACTTGACAACAAGACAGGTTTTAAAACAGTTATCTGTCAGCAAATACGCGATGTTACCAAATGCTTATCTCACAGTGGTTCCCAAATGCACACAGACTCACAGTGTGATTCTAGACAAGCAACACTATCCCTAGCACCTTACCAAAACTCATTCACTACTGTGCAAGGGGTAAGGAGACTACACACAATCTACATATTAAAGTAAAGCACATTAGTGTCAAAGCATGACTCATTTTATCAATGCATAAGCAAAGACTGGCTTCTAATGCTACTAAAACTTGAGAACATGACAGGTTGTAAAGCAGTTATCTGTCAGCAAATACACGATGTTACCAAATGCTTCTCTCACAGTGGTTCCCAAATGCACACAGACTCACAGTGTGATTCTAGACAACAACCACTATCCCTAGGAGTTTACCAAAACTCATTCACTACTGTAGAAGTGGTAAGGGAACTGCACACAATCTACATATTTCAGGACTACACTTTTTTGTCAAAGCCTAACTCATTTAATCAACGCATAAGCAAAGACTGGCTTCTAATGCTACTAAAACTTGACAACATGACAGGTTTTAAAAGAGTTATCTGTCAGCAAATACATGATGTTACCAAATGCTTCTCTCACAGTGGTTCCCAAATACACACAGACTCACTGTGTGATTCTAGACAAGCAACACTATCCCTTGCACTATACCAAAACACATTTCTTCATCTAGAAAGAGTACTACATTTTAGTGTAGAAACATAACTCATTTCACAAATTCATAAACAATGACTGGTTTCTAATTCTACCAAAATATAAAAACAGCACAGTTATCCGTCTACAAACACATGAAAAACACAAATGCTTATCACAGAATGGTTTCTACATGCACACACACTGTCAATAAGATTGTAGAGAAAAAAAGTACTCCCTACACTTTAGCAGGAGAAATACATTAGTCTGATTAAAATCAAAATAGTCTACATACATCCTCTCACAATTAAATAACTCACCTTTCAAGTTGTTTTGTAGATTAAGAAGTATATCAGTCACACACCAGATATCAGTCACACACCAGATTTTCTTATACAGAATCTCTGCACTGTGCACCTGTCAGCAGAACCAAAGAATGGCAAAGTTTCCCTGTCATTTTCCACACATATACATTTAAACATCAAATCACATTCCTTCCCACATAAATTCAAAAGCAAACACACATTTCTATTGGTTAAACATTTCAACCCTTTCCAAATGACATAAATTTGAACCTTTCCCCCAATCTGCCTTCAGCCCGTTACCATAGAAACAGGTCATGGAACACTGAACTGAGCATACAGGTTACAAGTTCAGCACACAAGGTTGCTAATCAAGACAGCAAGTATGCTTGACTTTTCAACATATCAGCTTATCATATGTAATGTTCCTTACAATCAGTTTTTGTTAACCAATAAGAATCATGCGTTTAAAAAACAGCAATATACACCCTATCTTTCAGTGTAGAAGGTTGTCAAACAACCAATGATTTCTTGTCTTTTTTCAAAATTGCATCTTAGCCACCATTTTAGAAACATCTTACTTTCCAAACTGCCATTTCATTTACAGAGACCATCTGAGTGCATTCAGACCTCCTTTCAAGATGCTTAGAGTGTGGATTGTGGGACACAGCTATAATTTCTGGAGCCAAAGGTATGCAGAAAACAAAGGCATTCACAAAGACCTAGGTTTGCCAAATGTAGACATTAAATGGATTGGACAGTGAGGGTTAAAGTGGCACCAATTGATGCCATTGGTGAAATCCTTCATGCAAATCCAACACCCTGACCTCATAATAGTGCACTGTGGTGGCAATGACCTAGGCACTTTGACTGGGGTTGGTCTGGAAATGCTTATGAAGGACACCTTTGCAGAACTGATTTCACTTTTCCCCAAAGCTGCCTTTGTGTATTCTAACATATGCCTAAGTCAGAAATGGAACTGGTCCGATAATTTTTGTCCACAGATTGAGAAAGCTAGGAAACATGTGAATAAATCTGTTTCTGCTTTTCTCCGAGACTATAGAATGGGGTCCATTTACAATAACAATCTGCGCTTTCAAATGCAAGAGATGTATAGGAGAGATGGAGTACACTTTACTGATGAAGGAAACAGAGTCTTCCTCAACAACTTTAGACTCTGTATAGGTACTTACTTATAAGTACCAAAAACTCTCAATGAACACAACGGCTCTTTTTAGAGCCACTCAAGAACAAAACACTTAATCTCCCAACAATTTCAATTTCTTTTTCCTTGTATCCGCGCACCCAACGCGAGAGAATCCGTGCACCCAACGCGATAGGATGCGCGCATTTTGCCGTTTTTTTTTTTTAAAGGGGGCCCCAGGGGGTCCTTCTGGGACCCCTAAGCACCTCTAGAGGGTCAGAGTATTTCCACTCTGCCCCCTTTATATGTTTTACACACTTATTCCCCTTGCTTCTTCAGCCTCGCTTCTACCGAGGCAGAAAATGGCCGCCAACAGTTCCTGGTTTCGAATGTAGACAGACACTCGACAGCCAATTAGCATTCAGTGCGCGATCGGGAGGGTGCACGCTCGGTTCGGGGAGGGTGCGCTTACGGTGCGGGTAGGGTCCGCGGATTCTCCCCAGCCATAGATATATATGTACTTTTAACTCTAATTTTCTCAGGAACTACTGAACGGATTCACACCATTTATGCAAAAGGAATGAGTCTGAACTGAGGACTACCTCTTTGCCAAATTTGGTGTCATTCCGTTCAGCGGTTCGGGCTGCAGCTGCGACAACAGATCCTATGGGAAATTGCATGGGGAAAACGCGTTTTGGGACCCCCTTTTTTCTCGGCCCCCGCTTGACGGATCACCGCGAAACTTTCAGGCCCATAGGACCTTTAGTCGAAGGTACAGCCAAACGGCTGAACAGAATTACTTGAAATTTGGCAAAGAGGTAGTCCTCAGGTCAGGCATGTGCCTTTTGCTTAAATGGTGTAAATCCGTTCAGTAGTTCCTGAGAAAATCAAAAGTAAAATCACATATATATCTGGGCAGAGTCTAACCACACATCTCATCGTGAGATCTGATCGGCTGTCAGCACTTCATCCAAGAAGTGTTGGCAGCCATCTTGGGACCAATATACATGATAGCACTTCATTAAAAAGCATTGCAGTTAATAGAAGGTTTTAAGACTTTAGTTACATTATAAATCATTTGTTGATGGTACCATACTCATTTTAGGAATTGTGGTGTGTTCTAAGGTGATTTTACCATGTGAAAAAGCCTTCTGCTGTGAAATCATGAATCATGTTTCAGAGAAAACTATTTTCTCATGCTTTTCCCACAGAGGTTTTGAAGGTGATCTATAAGCTAAACTGAGAGCATATTTTCTGTAAATTCACAGTATCTTTCTCAGTCATGTGAGAATGAAGTCTGACATTCTCAGTAAAACATGTACATCCAACAAGGGCAGATACTGTCAGTTGATTCCTTTGTGTTCTACTGCAGCTTCCCAGAGTGTTCTAAAGAACAACTTGAGCGCTAACAGTCCTACTTATGACAAACGTATGGCACACCTGAAGCCATCTTGGTTGGAATAAAGTGGTAATTCTTAAAACATTTAATTTAAAAAGGAACAAAATGAGAGGGTTCATTTTGCCATAGAAAGTATGATTAGTGCTGCAGAAAGAAAAATTAGGGCACATTTTGAGTGACTTCTCAAATCTTCTTCAATTTCATTAAAAAATTCTGACATGCAGACTGAAACATGCACTTTCAATACCAGCAGCAGACTTCCCTGGTGAGCAGTAGCTTTACTACAGTGATCTAATAAGCAACTAGAGTGCTAACATTCTGAATTTATGGCAAATTTGTGACACATCTGAATGCCTTCTTGATGGAATCAAAGTAAAAAAAAACTGAAAGTATTTCCTACTGAGGAGACTGTAGTAAATGAGGAAATTAGGAAACATCATAACAAATAAGTCTCCCAAAATGGCCACCAGAGACAAAAGAGCCCAAATGTAGCCCAAATATCACCCAGATGTAGCCCAAGTATAGCCTAATGACAGAATGTCCCAGAGTGTTCTTAAGAACAACTAGAGCGCTTACTGTCTTACTTATGACAAAAGTATGGCACACCTGAAGCCATCTTGATTGGAATAAACTGGTAACACTTAAAACATTTAATTAAAAAAGGAACACAATGAGGGGGGTCATTTTGCCATAGAAATTATGATTAGTGCTGAAGAAAGAAAAATTAGGGCACATTTTGAGTGACTTCTCAAATCCTCTTCTATTTCATTAAAAACTTCTGATATGCAGACTGAGACATGCACTTTTAATACCAGCAGCAGACTTCCGTGGTGAGCAGTAGCTTTACTACAGTGATCTAATGAGCAACTAGAGTGCTAACATTCAGAATTTATGGCAAATGTGTGACATATCTGAATACCTTCTTGATGGAATCAAAGTAAAAAACTGAAAGCATTTCCTACTGAGGAGACTGCAGTAAATGAGGAAATTAGGAAACTTCATAACAAATAAATCTCCCAAGATGGCCACCAGACACAAAAGAGCCTAAATGCAGCACAAATATCACCCAGATGTAGCCCTCATGTAGCCCAATGACAGAAGTGTGCAAAACACTTTTTTTTGTGTATTTGCAGTTTTATATAGTGCAGACTTGTCAGGTATTGGAATGCTTTACATGAGCATTGGTTACATCACACAAGATCAAATTCATTTTGGTTGTAGACATGGGGAGATTAAGTGATTTGACCACAATCACAGAATGTTGAGCTGAAGCAGAAACTCCAACCTGGTTCCCCAGTTGCAAAGTCTACAGCTCTGGAAGTAACACCACATCCTCTCGCCAAGGTGCAACATTTAATCAAGTGGTCAACTGGATAAAAAAACATAAAGATTACAAATAATTTTAAAAGTTCTTTGTCGCTATTTGAAAACTCAGAAAATATGTCCTCATTTTAGTTTTTAGAGCACTAACCATAATTTTGATGCAAATAAGACCCTCTCAAATATGTAATTTCTAAAGGAAATACTCTAGGTATTACAGTTTTGATTACATCAAGATGACGTCAGGCGTTTCACACTTTTGTAATAAATATAGAATGTTAGCAATCTAGTTGTTCATTGGGATACTGTTGAGAGGCAGAGGCCAGGGGCACGGACTCTGAAAATTGAAGGCAGGTAGGAGAGTGCAGAGGCAACAATTTGACCACACTGGGCAGGAAGGGCAGTGGCAGCACAACAGACTATGGAGGGCAGTGGAAAGGGGGGCAGGGGCAACAAACCAACAATACAGGACTGGCAAGAGAGGCTGTGGCAATATAATAGACCATTGTGGGCAGAAGGAAGAGGCAGTGGCAGTACAACCATACATGCCAACAGACCCGTTTCAGCCAGGAAACGTCCAATGTTTTTAAGCTCAAATGGGCTTTATTTGATCTGTCTCCTGTCTACAATCTCCTCTTTTTCAATGTAACTCAAAGGGGAAAATCAATACCCCAGTTTTTTTTCAAAATCTCCCTCTTACCAAGTTCAAAATGTTCGCAAGTATGGTACATTGAATCATGGTAGGCAGGAGGAATTGGGGTAGGGACATGGACTCTGATAACAGAGGACAGGAGGGACATGGAGAGGTGCACCAAACTGACCCTACAGGGCAGGCATCAGGATTTGCAGCAGCACAATACACCACACAGCGCATGCGGGACGGGAGTGCAGCACAACAATCCATAGAAAGCAATAGGGAGGGGACAGGACCATGCACATGGACAACAGAGAACAGATGGGAAAGAGGCAATGGTAGCTAGCTGACCACACAGGGAAGGTGGGAGGGGCCATGGCAGCACAGAAGACCATGCATGGCAAGAGGGAGGGTTAGTGGCAGCACAATGGCTATGATGGGCAAGAAGGAGGGTGCAGGGGCATGCACAAAGGACCATGGAGGATAGAAGGGAGGGTCAGGACCTGGGCACAGACAAGAGAGTTCAGGGGAAGGGGCCTCACAACAGACCGCGCGGGGCAGGCAGGAGGAGCAGTTGCAGCACAACAGATCAGGGAGGGCAGAAGGGTGTGGCAGTAAAATGGACCATGGAGGACAGGAGGAAGGGGATAGGGGCATGGCATGTGGACAGGCAGGGTGGAGGTGGCAGGGACAGGTTACAGTCATCTGACAATGCTAGGCAGGTGGGAGGGGAGTGGCAGGTCCATGGAACATAGTGGGCGAAAAGGATGGAGCAGGGGCATGCACAAAGACATCGGAGGGCAGGGGGAAGGAGAATAGGGGCAGCAAGCTAAGCACAGAGGCTAAGCAGGAGGTCAATGATGCGCCATAGAATTGGGCAATGGAGGGCAAGAGGAGTGGACTGGTACATCATGCTAAATGGAGGGCAGTGGCAGCACATCAGACCATGCATGGCAGGAGGGAGGAGGCTAGTCCATGGATTCAGACAACAGAGGATAGGGAGGAGGTGGGTGGGGCAGCAAGCTAACTGTTCAGAGAAGGTGGGTATAAGGAACTTTATTGTTTTTAAAATGTGTGTCTGTGCGAACTACTTAAAATATGAACAAGTATGCAGCATAATCTCACTTTTATTCAGGAAGGAGAGGACGTTTGTGACTGTGACTCCGGGCTCACTTGTCAGAAACACCCCCTGACCCTCCACCCCCATCGCAAAATGTAATGCCCGTGAAAAGGGTAGGTGGACGCAGTGTTATATAGAACATAGTCCTGAGAGCACGATTGAAAATGAAAACTAGATGTAGTATATGGTATAAACTATGCACCAAAAAGTGTGATATAAGATGAACCGGGGCGTGAAATATAATATGCAATACATTATGCGCAATGACAGATTCATTGGAGAGCGCGAGATAGCACAGGCACTAGCGCGTGCTATGCGATATGCGCCTTGGAGTGTAATATGCACAGGGCAGTGTTGTGTAACATAACTAGTCTCTAAAGTTGTAATATAAAATATGTGCTGGGGAGTGTAATGTTGCATATGCACTGTGACAAAGATATTGATCCCAGATTGTAATATGTATGGCATAGCACTGTGCGTTATAACATACACATCGAGGAAGGCACGTTAGATGGGGCAATATAACCCGTGCGAAGGCAAGTGTGGCATGACATATTCACGGGGTGGTGTTACAGTGCACATGGGCTAGAGAGTGTCATAGCATACGCACTAGCTGGTGGAATACAACACAGAGGTGTGAGGCAATCGGCGGGCACTGGTGGGTGTAACACAGCATTGGGCTCAGCCAGGAGCACGCTGTGACTCTCAAGTGAGGTTCGTCTCCTTTCCAGAGAGTAAAATAAAAAGTATTACACATCCGGCGGTGGATGTGTTTTTTATTAACCGTGAGGGGGGTTTCTTGCATAGTTTGGTCGAATTTTTGTCGAATCCCCTTTGAATGGCTTGGTGTGCGTGTATATTAAATGTGCCCGTCAATAGCTACCTATGTTTGTATAAATAAACGACAAGGGTGTCTACTTGGAGAGTACCCACCGGCGGGGGCGCCGGGATTAGGCACGGTAGGGCGTCAGACACGTCAGAGCTTCACTAGCGGTGTAAATACATTCCATGTGGATTCATTCTATGCATAGTCGCCTTTTAATGAATATCACGCAAATCGTCATGGTGATAGGTACATACGGTTTCTCCAGCATGTCCTAGGTGTTTTTATAAATATATATATTTTTAAAATAATGAAAAACAAAGGCCGGCCCCGGGGGGATGGGGTCCCCGGAGCCATAAGTGGCCTGAGGAGGGGGGGCCCCTCTTAAAGAATTTAAATAAAAAAAAGGCCATGACCCGGGGGTTGGGGTCCCCGGGGCCGATTAAGGCCTTGGGAGGGCCAATTTTATTTTTTTCAACAAAATAAATTAGGGTGCAGGCCCTGGGGGATGGGGTCCCCAGGGCCAGTAAATTAGAGAAAGAAGGGGGGCCACACAACCCTCCTTCTTAAAAAAATAAAATAAATAAAAGACCGGCATCGCGCTGGAGGCCACGCCCCCTCCTTGCAGCACTCTGCAAACGCGCCCCCTGGCCAGTTGTAAGTTGGGGATTTAATTCCCCTTCAATACTGAGGGTCCCTGAGGGCCAACTAGCCCAACAGGTATCTCCAGTGTGCGCCAGGGAGCTGCGTTGCAGACAGGTGTTCTGAGGCCACGCCCCTTTTTACACCTCTATGCAACGCAGCTCTGTGGGCTTACTGGAGGTACCTAGTGGGCTAGTTTGACCCTACGGACCCTTAGGATTCAAGGGGACTTAATCTCTCAACTTAGAACGGCCACAGGGCGCGTTTACTCAGTGGTGAAGGGAGGGGACGGGTCCTGAGGTGACGTGTGCAAACACGCCCTGTGGCGCGTTTTAAGTTGGGGAAATAATTCCCTTTCAATCCTGAGGGACCCTGGGGGCCAACTAGCCCACCAGGTGCTTCCAGTAAGTGCCACTGAGCTGCATTGCAGATTGTGGTCCAGGCTGTGTCACTTTTTACACCTCTCTGCAACGCAGCTCTGTGGCGCATGCTGGAGGTACCTAGTGGGCTAGTTGGACCCTAGGGACCCTCAGGATTCAAATTAACTTAATCTCCCAACTAAAAACGGCCACAGGGCTTGTTTACACAGTGGTGAAGGGAGGGGACGGGGCCTGAGTTAACGTGTGCAAACAAGCCCTGTGGCGCGTTTTAAGGTGGGGAAATAATTCCCCTTCAATCCTGAGGGCCCCAGGGGGCTAACTAGCCCACCAGGTGCTTCCAGTAAGCGCCACTCCGCTGCGTTGCAGAGAGGTGGTCTAGGCCGTGCCCCTTTTTACATCTCTCTGCAACGCAGCTCTGTGGCGCTTACTGGAGGTACCTAGTGGTCTAGTTGGACCCTAGGGACCCTCAGGATTCAAGGGGACTTAATCTCCCAACTTAAAACGGCCACAGGGCGTGTTTACACAGTGGGGAAGTGAGGGGACGGGGCCTGAGGTGACGTGTGCAAACACGCCCTGTGGCGCGTTTTAAGAGGTAGTTTTAATCCCCTGCCCTATTATATACTAGGGGCTTACAGAGGAGGTCATGCTGATCACAGGGGGATCCCAACGCATAGTGTTCCCTAGTGTATGTAGGTGTTTTAACTGTATTCTGAGTGTCTTTTAACATAGCACTGGCTCTAGGACTGGTTAGTCAGACTCAGTTACCACCAGTATCCGTCTGAAAAAGTTGAGGGTACAGGATGATTTTGCAACAAGGCTTCTTTCTGCTCTTCTGTTTGTTCTTTCTGCACGCTATCCTTCTTCCTGCACTTTTCTTCGTCTTTGAGGACTTCTGTTGCTTCTTTCTGCATTTCTTTTTTTTCTTTCTGTGCGTTTTTTCTTCTTTCTTCACATGTCCTATCTCTGTAGGCATAGTTAGAAATTAGCATTTAAAAAACCTTTGAAATTCACTGAAAAAACCATAGGTTTCAAAGGGCTCATAAAGACACTATTGAGACAGTCTATCACACACTAACACACCCATGCACACACTCACCCACCCATACAGTCCTGCACACATGCTGTCTTCAACACATACAAACAGTGAGTCACTCATTCATGCACCTATGCACTACGTATTACCCCCCACCGAACCATACAGACACTCAGACACTCATACTGATACGCAAAAAAACAACTAATAACCTATATAGACACTCATGTAGCTACTCACCAACCCATGCAGCCACTTATACACAAAGTGAGACTGATACAGATATTTACACATTTAAACATTACTCACTAAGCCATGTATTCACTAAGATACACTTAATCAGTCAGTTATACAATCAATTTTTCAAAAACAAATCATCCATTTAGACACTTATATACCCATTTATTCTTCCATCGACCTTGAGATATACATATATAAAACATATGTAATGTTCAGAAAAACACACATTCACTGGATGATGTCATCAGTGATGTCATCAGTGATGTCATGAGTGATGTCACTGACCATGTCATGAGTGATGTAATATGTGACGTCATCAGCAGTGCATTGCGGGCGCGTGAGTTATAGTTAGTGGAACTAACTATAACGGGGGAATTTCAATGGTTTTGTACGAGTGAAAAGTCCAGCTAACTATAACACCCCTGAAACCTATGGTTTTTTCAGTGAATATGTATATATATATATATATATATATATATATATATATATATATATATATATATATATATATATATATATCATACCTCAAAGTGCCCAAGCTTGTCTGGAGGCACACACCACTGCTGTAAACCACTGATACACACCAACGGTTTATTTAAAATACAGCAACCAGCAAAATCCGGGATTACAGTCTTTTTCGCCGACGCGTTTCGAGGATGTTACCTCTTCTTCATGGGCGACTGCTTTACAAAGTCAATTTTTGGAACAAACCAGCACACCATTTTGTAGAGTTCCCGCCCTTAGTGGGTGTTGCTTAGTGCACAGGAGGATGCTGGTACAAGTAGTTCCCTGAGTGGGGTTCCCATGACTTCTTTCGTAAGTATTCAATTACCCTGAATAGGGTTCCGAATGAGAGCGCTGGTCTTGTTCTGCCACAGCAGTGGCGCCGTGTAGGCAAGGATCAGTTCCCACCGCGGCCTCTCCTCATCTGAGACGGTGCTCTCCAGCGCGGCAGGGCTGCCGCATTTAAACATCATACCTCAAAGTGCCCAAGCTTGTCCGGAGGCACACACCACTGCTGTAAACCACTGATACACACCAACGGTTTATTTAAAATACAGCAACCAGCAAAATCCGGGATTACAGTCTTTTTCGCCGACGCGTTTCGAGGATGTTACCTCTTCTTCATGGGCGACTGCTTTACAAAGTCAATTTTTGGAACAAACCAGCACACCATTTTGTAGAGTTCCCGCCCTTAGTGGGTGTTGCTTAGTGCACAGGAGGATGCTGGTACAAGTAGTTCCCTGAGTGGGGTTCCCATGACTTCTTTCGTAAGTATTCAATTACCCTGAATAGGGTTCCGAATGAGAGCGCTGGTTTTTTTCTGCCACCGGAGTGGCGCCGTGTAGGCAAGGATCAGTTCCCACCGCGGCCTCTCCTCATCTGAGACGGTGCTCTCCAGCGCGGCAGGGCTGCCGCGTTTAAACATCATACCTCAAAGTGCCCAAGCTTGTCCGGAGGCACACACCACTGCTGTAAACCACTGATAGGTAATTGAATTCAGGGTAATTGAATACTTACGAAAGAAGACATGGGAACCCCACTCAGGGAACTACTTGTACCAGCATCCTCCTGTGCACTAAGCAACACCCACTAAGGGCGGGAACTCTACAAAATGGTGTGCTGGTTTGTTCCAAAAATTGACTTTGTAGAGCAGTCGCCCATGAAGAAGAGGTAACATCCTCGAAACGCGTCGGCGAAAAAGACTGTAATCCCGGATTTTGCTGGTTGCTGTATTTTAAATAAACCGTTGGTGTGTATCAGTGGTTTACAGCAGTGGTGTGTGCCTCCGGACAAGCTTGGGCACTTTGAGGTATGATATATATATATATATATATATATACATATATATATATATATATATATATATATATATATATATATATATATATATATATATATATATTCACTGAAAAACCATAGGTTTCAGGAACGTTATTGTTAGTTGGACATTTCACTCATACAATACCAGAGAAATTAGAACATTATAGTTAGTAGAGCTAACTAGAACTCGCGCCCCCGCAATGCACTGCTGATGATGTCACATCTTACATCACTCATGACATGGTCAGTGACATCGCTGATGACATCTCAAATGACATCACTGATTACATCACTGATGATATCATCCAGTGAATGTGTGTTTCTGTAAAGTTTAAATATATTTTATATATGTTAATGCCAAGGTGTATTGAAGAATGAGTTGGTGTATAAGTGTGTGGGTGGAGGATTTAATAGGTGTGTGACTGACTGTATGAGTTAGTGATTAAGTGTGTCTTAGTGAATGCATAGGTTAATGACTAAACTGTGTGAATGTCTATATCAGTCTCTCAGTTGTGCTGCTGCATGGGTTGAGGATTAGGTACACAACTGTCTATATGGGTTACTTATTGGTTGCATGAGTATCTGTATGGGTGCCTCAGTGGTTGTGTGTGTGGGTGGGTGGGCGGTGTGTGACTTACTTTCGGCCTACATTTGTGAGTGGATAATTTACTGGGTGTATGGGTTCAATAGTGCATGTGGAAATAGCTGTATAGGTGAGTGAGTGTGTATCAGTGTGTTGGTGAGTGAATGTATGTCTCACAGGTATATGTGTGAGTAACTACATATGTGAAAGGCAGTATATGTGAGTGTTGGAGTATATAAATGACTATATGTGAGAATGAGTAATTGTGAGAGTGGCTGTATAAATGAGTGTGTGCTTGTGTCAGTGATTGTATAAGAAAGTAAGTATATGTTAGTATCTGTATGAATAGGTTAGATAGTAAATGTATAACTGTATAGGCGAGTAAATGGCAGTGTTATTGGATCTTTACATAACTAGCTAGGTGGGTCTTCCTTCTTATACTTCTTGATCTCTCCACATCATTCGATACAGTCAACCATTCAGCCCTACTTAATGTGCTTAGGACCCGTTTCGGCCTTAATGGCACCGCCTACAAATGGTTCATATCTTATCTACAACACCGTACTCAGCAAATTAAAATTCAAAATTGTCTCTCTACCCCCACTCCTTTCTCCCTTGGAGTCCCCCAAGGATCTATTCTCTCTCCCTCCCTCTTTAACCTCTTTATGGACCCTCTCACCCTCATTTTTAACCAAGCAGGCATAAATTACCACCTCTACGCCGATGACACCCAAATCTATCACAAGATTAAAAATCATGCTGACATCTTACACCTGAACAACACCCTTACGAAGATCCAAACCTGGTTGCATTCCAATCATCTCAAACTCAACCCTAACAAAACCGAAATTAATCTCTTCTCCCCCAAAAATAACTCTCTACGCGTTCAATCTTGGATCTCTGACCTCAATGCACTCAATCGCTCACTCACCCTGTCCAACTCCGTCAAATCTCTTGGCATCACTATCGACAACACCCTAACCCTTAATGTTCACATCAAAAACGCTGCCAAAGGAGCCCTCTTCACTCTCCGTCACCTCAAGAAAATCAAACCATTCATACCCACCGATGATTTCAAACGCGTAGTTCAGTCTCTTGTTCTGTCACGTATTGATTATGGTAATGCCATCCTTAATGGAATCCCCAAGGTACACCTAGCTCCAATCAAAGCTGTGCTCAACCTTGCTGTCAGGCTCATCACGGACTGCAAACGCTTTGATCATATATCCCCGGCTCTCAAATCTCTTAAATGGCTCCCTATCGAAGGAAGATCTACCTACAAAACCGCCTGCATTACTCATAAAGTCCTCCACCAAAACACTCCGCAGTACCTCTCAAAGAAACTCCACATTGCAGGCTCCACTCGACCTCTGAGAAGCACCAACACCCTACTCCTAATCCCACCTCTGCATAAAAAAAAGCCACACAATCTCGCTCCTTCTCTGGCAATGTCCCTATTATCTGGAATGCCCTCCCAAAAAACCTGCGCTGTAATCCCTCCTATTCTAGTTTCAAAAAAGACCTCAAAACCCACCTCCTCAATTATTATTGGGGTTCCTAACCTGTGTCCTACTCCTGATCTCTTATCAACCTTACTATATTTGTTCAGTAATATATACCCTGTTCTCCTGTTCACTATTTACCTAATTACTTAAATGTATAGCTCCTGCCCCTGTTTATTTATCTTGATTTGTATAATGCTCATGTTGTTTGCACTTTGTATATTTCAAATTTTTGTCGCGCTACCTTTCATATGCTTTTATACCCTATGTGCCTTATACTATCGTTATCTTGTAAAGCACTCTGATACCTCTGGGTCTAGCCAGCGCTATATAAAACCTTCAAAATAAATAAATACAAATAAATAATAACTCTATGGATGAGTGATGGTGTATTAGTGTTTGTATAGGTGTATGAGTACATATAATAGTGCTGTATTGATGAGTGACTGCGTGTATGAGTAACTGTATGGGTGAATGAATGAATGTGTGTGTATAGCTAGGAATTAGTCAGTGGGTATATAGTAACTGCTATTGATTTGTCTATGGTTTCGAAAATGGTAGTCTGTATTTTAGAGTGGGTGTATCAAAGGTTATATTATCACGTAGATGATGTCATCAGTGGTGTCATCAGTGTTGTCATTTGAGAAGTCATCAGTGATGTCATCAGTGATGTTACTGACCATGTCATGAGTGATGTAATATGTGACGTCATCAGCAGTGCATAGTGGGGGCGCGAGTTATAGTTAGCTCTACTAACTATAATGTTCAAATTTCTCTGGTTTTGTACGAGTGAACTGTCCAACTCACTATAACGTCCCTGAAACCTATATTTTTTTCAGTGAATTTCAAAGGTTTTTTAAATGCTAATTTCTAATTATAATGTTCATTAAGCCAATAGTTTTTTCAGGTATTTTAAATTATCATTCCATTCTCAACCTGGTGAAAACAACCGATATCGCCAGTTTTCCAGCAATAGCTTCCACAAAACAAAATCGTCACAAATGAGAGCAACAACTAAAGCTAATAATATGCAGAGTAGGCGTTCCTGTGCAAAAATAACACGGAAACACCACTTCCCGATATTTTCAACGAGCAGCCAAATCTGCGGTGCAATCCAAAAACAGGCGATAAGCTGCGTTAGCAGTAGGAATATAACATCTGCCTTTTACTGGTGTAAAGTAGGACGACTACCTACAGTGTGAAAGGGAGCCCAGCCCAGAATCACGTCTGAAGACCAACACATGTCATAGAGCTACTGATCATGCACCTCCGACACCCAAGAAGGCCACAAAACCCCCTGCCACCATCCTCAGGACCTCCCCCCGGACCACCCCCCACTACCACCGAGGCAGTGCAAAACAGGACAGCGTCCTTCCAAAAACGGCATGGCCCCTCAGCCACACAACAGCTGAATGTTGCGAGATGTGGCTACCAAACATGTGTGAAGGACGCAAGTCACCCACCAATAATAATGCACACAATACCAAGTGTAGCGGTGATGTGCTGGACAGACCTCACTATGCAAAGCACAAACCTCTCCATGTGTACATATACTGGTGGTGCTTGTAGTGTTGTGGACAGTGGACGCAACCATGTCACCTCAGGCAGTGGGGAAGATCTCAGTCATGTACCTGTGTCGTCGTCCCCTGTAAGCAGAAGCGCAGTGGGCTGGTCCAACGCACACCACTCCAGAGTAGAAGTGGCTCTGGGCATGGATTACTTGTGTGAAGGCTAACACGTCTGCCAGAGCGGTGGCCCTCACCCTGCCACGTGGCTGCCGCCATGACCGCGGGCCTCCTCGACACAGGCCCCTTGTGAACACAGCAGCACAGCACCGCAGAGTTATTTCTGTACACACTACTGCCTTTGATCTACACAGCGGACAGCAGGGCTCACAATTCAGATGGAGTTGCGATTGCAGATGACGCAGTCCAGTAGGCAAGACACATTGCTCCCAGTGCGGCCAGCCTGGACCACGCATCATCGCAGGCTGCATACACACTGAGCACCAGAGGTACCACTAACTCAGTGCATCACAAGTCAACATCACCAGGCCTTATTAAGGCAGAATTAATTAGAAAAAATACATTGCTACCAGTGCGGTCTGCCCGGACCACACATCATCGCAGGGTGCGCACATGCTGAGTGCTTCATGTGCCACTAACTCAGTGCACCACAAGTCACCGCCACGTGGCCTTACTGAGGCAGAATTCATTAGACAAAAGACATTGCTACCAGTGCGGCCCGCCTGGACCACGCATCATCGCAGGGTGCGCACACACTGGTTGCTTCAGGTGCCACTAACTCACTGCACCACAAGTCATCGTCACGTAGCCTTATTAAGGCAGAATTCATTAGACAAAAGACATTGCTACCAGTGCGGCCCGCCTGGACCACGCATCATCACAGGCTCCGCACACACTGAATGCTTCTGTGGCCACTAACTGTGCAGCTCAACTTAACGCCACGTGGCTGTGGGACCTTGTTGACCGCTGCCTCTAGCCTACACTGCGGTCAGCATGGTTCACAATTGAAATTGAGTCTTGATTCATTAATTACAGAGTCCAGTAGGCAACTAACTACAACGTCCCTGAAACACCTCAATATCCTTTTGGTATCCTTGCTTCAAGAACTTTTTTGATATCAATTATAGCTTTGGTACAATGACCAAATTCATCTTGCAAGTCCTAAGGAACACTGAATGGCAGTCTACACTGCGGCCAGCAGAGCTCACAGTTCGAATTCAGTCTTGATTCATTAATTTCAGAGTCTAGTAGGCAACTAACTATAACGTCCCCGAAACCTAAACATTTCGGCAATGTATTCCATACATATTTCATCTTTTGTTACCTACACTGCAGTCAGCAGAGATCACAATTTACATTGAGACATGATTTATTAATTGCAGACAGAATTGTATTCTATTTCCTCGGATTTTGTCAAGAGGAAGTGACAAAAAGCATCCCTCGATGTCTGTGCTGACTACTGCCTTCCATCTACATTGCGGACTGTAGGGCTCACAATTCAGATTGAGTTGCGATTGTAGATGACGCAGTCCAGTGGGCAACAGACATTGCTACCAGTGCGGCCCTCCCGGACCACGCATCATTGCTAGCTGTGCACACGCGGAATGCTTCTGATACCCCTACCTCAGTGCACCACAACTCATGGACCCTTTATGATAGAATCTTTTGTGTATGATTTCAAATCTGCTGCCCCTACCTCAGTGTACCACAAGTCATTCAAGAACCCTTTACGATAGAATCTTTTGTGTATTATTTCACATCTGGTGTCCCTAACTTAGTGCAGCACAAGTCATGGACCCTTTATAATTGAATCTCTGTGTGTGATCCGATGATTACTGTTGTACTTGTTGCCAGCACCAACCATTCCCTGAGGGCTGGCTTACACTCACCCAACATGCATCCAGCACAGACATCACTGGACATGTAACCCTGGTAATAAAAAGGGGCTGAGCGCACGTGCCGTACCCAGTTCCACTATCTATCTAACTGTGTCTGTGTGTTCATTATGTATGCATGATGCTGCCCCTGGGCCCTACCACATTACATTCTGCTGTGGACAGCGCTCGCAACCATGTTACCTCTGGCAGTGGGGAAAACTTCGGTTACGTAACTTTGTCTCGGTCATTGTATAAGTACATAGTTAGAAACTGGATCATTAGAGTACTGCAAGGAGAGTGTATAGTGAATTTATAAGTGCTTCGGAATTGGCGGAGTGATTGGATAAGTACAAATGTTGGCGGAGCCTAACCCCCGAGCACGAGTTTGGCTCACATTGGCTGCCCTCCATGTGCCAAAAACAGAAATTTGGGCTTTGCATGGCCCTGTATTGCTACAGCTGCAACACTCCACTGAATGTGCAATAAACATTCATATCCACACAGATATGTCATGTGCACAATCTTTCATGTGTGGAAATATGGATGAATGTAGGGTCAGTGATTCCCCCTACCTTCCATGTTGGCCATGTTTTAGGACTTGGGTCACAGGGTGACAAATTGGCACTTGCGGCCCAGGTGGCGGCAGCACTACAACAGGGACACCCGCATCAGTTGATTCCTCATACAGCCCCGGACGGAACCAGAGCTCCGGAGTCATTGTTCACAGCCTCACACAGGACTGGCATACGCCAGGCCAGCCCAATCCGCTTACGCATACAGGGAGGGACAACAACACTACATGGCTCAGATTTTCATTGTAGTGATCTGCTGCTCTCAGGTCTAGTTGTCAGTATACCACAGCCACTCCCTGGCGGCTGGTTTACACCCACACCACACCCATCAAGCACAGGCGTCACAGGACACGTGACCCTGCCAATAAAAAGGACCGGGCACACGTGTTCCACGCCATTTCCATTTCAGACTTGGTGCACCGGATGCACTGCGGCCGGCACAGGCACACCGCCACAGGATGGTGACTTTCGGTGCACTGAGGTAGGAGCACTGTGAGTGCTGAGCAGGTGTGCAACCTGCGATGATGTCCCGTCCCGGTGGTCTGGACAGGTCACGTTTTGTGTGCCCTGCTGGACCGCAGTGTAGGCCTGAGCCATCGAAAAGCAGGGGCCTACCGCCACGTGGCATGGCCTCACTGGGCACAGAGTTAGCGGCACCGCAAGGGCTGAGCGGGTATGCAACCTGCGATGATGGCGGGTGCACTGGTATGTCCTCTGCCGTGGTAAAATCAAGACGCAGCACCAAATGTGAGACCTAGTGGCCTGCGGAGCGGGGCAGCATGATATGGAGGGTGCCTTATCTGTGGAATGGTGAGCAGTGCAGCCTGGGTGCGCAGGGGCAGGTAGACACCTCTGGGCGGCGGGAGTGGATAGGTGCAGAAGCCTGGATGCACAAAGGTGGGACAGCGATTTAGCCGTGTGCAGTCGTATGTACTCTGCCATTACTGATTCTGTACTATGTTTCAGATGAGTGAGCTTGAGGGCTCCACTATGTCCCGGCACGTGGTTGGAGACACACCGGTGGCAGACAGGTGAGCTGTGAGGGTTTTGTCCACAGTGTGGGCACTCACTGTCCCTCTCCATCTCTTCCTTTCTCTCCCTCACACTCTTTCTCTCTCTCTTCCTCTCTCTCACACTGTTTCTCTCTTTCTCTCTCTCACTCTTTCTCTCTCTCTCACTCTTCTTCTGTTTCTCTCTTTCTCACATTGTTTCTCTTTCTCTCTCTTCCTCTCTCTCACTGTTTCTCTCTCTTCCTCTATCTCTCACTCTGTCTCTCTTTCTCTCTTATCTCTCTATCTTCCTCTCACTCTTTCTTTCTCTCTGTCTCTCTCTACTTTCCTCTCTCTCACTCTTTCTCTCTCTCCTTTGATGGACGCATGATGCACAATCTTATCTTGCTTTTTGTCTAGCAGGCCTGCGATGATGCGTGGCCATCCTGGCAATCAACACCCACTCTGAATTGTGAGCTCGGCTTGACCGTGTGTACCCAATGGCTGAGGAGGTTGCTTTGGCACTTGGTGGACCCTCTTACACAAATGCCGGTGGCAGAAGGTGAGCAGAGAGGCTTGTTTCCGCAGCAGCGGGCAGTCACCTCTGGGCGGTGGGAGTGGATAGTGTGCAGCTGCCTGGGTGCACAAGAGCGGGCAGACACCTCCAAGCAGTGGAAGTGGATGGGGTGCAGCAGCCTGGGTGCACAGGAGTGGGCAGACACCTCTGGGCACTGGGAGTGGATGGGATGCAGCAGCCTGGGTGCACATCAGCGGGCAGACACCTTTGGGCAGTGGGAGTGGATGGGGTACAGCAGATTGGGTGCGTAGAGGTGGGCAGACACCTCTGCGCGACAGGAGTCGATGGGGTGCAGCAGCCTGAGTGCCCAGGACAGACAGACACCTCTGGGCGGCGGGAGTCGATGGGGTGCAGCAGCCTGGGTGTGCAGGAACGGGCAGTCACCTCCGGGTACTGGGAGTGGATGGGATGCAGCAGCCTGGGTGCACAGCAGCGGGCAGACACCTCTGGGCAGTGGGAGTGGATGGGGTGCAGCACCCTGGGTGCGCAGAGGTGGGCAGACACCTCTGCATGACAGGAGTCGATGGGGTGCAGCAGCCTGAGTGCGCAGGACAGACAGACACCTCTGGGCGGCGGGAGTCGATGGGGTGCAGCAGCCTGGATGTGCAGGGGCGAAACAGAGAATTACGCGTGTGCAGTTGTATGTACTCTGCCATTACTGATTCTATACTATGTTTCAAATGACTAAACTTAAGGGCTGCACTATGTCCCGGCACGTGGTTGGAGACACACTGGTGGCAGAAAGCTGAGCTGCGAGGATTTTCTCCACAGTGTCAACACTCCCTCTCCCTCTCTTCCTTTCTATCACTCACACTTTTTCTCTCTCTCACTCTCTATCTCTTACTTTCTCTCTCACACACACTCTTTCTCTCTTTCTCTGTCTCTTCCTCTCTCTCTCTCTCTCTCTCTCTCATTATTTCTCTCTCTCTTCCTCTCTGTATCACTCTTTCTCTCTCTCTTCCTCTCTCTCTCTCACTGTTTCTCTCTTCCTTGTATCTCACTCTTTCTCTCTTTCTCTTCTCTTCCTCTCTCTCACTCTTTCTCTCTCTCTTTCTCTCTCTCTCACTCTTCCTCTGTTTATCTCATCCTCTTTCTCACACTGTTTCTCTTTCTCTCACTTCCTATCACTGTTTCTCTCTCTCTTCCTCTCTCTCTCACTCTTTCTCTCTATCTTCCTCTCACTCTTTCTTTCTCTCTGTCTCTCTCTATCTTCCTCTCTCTCACTCTTTCTCTCTCTCTCTCTCCTTTGATGGACGCATGATGCAAAATCTTATCTTGCTTTTTGACTAGCAGGCCTGCGATGATGCGTGGCCATCCTGGCAATCAACACCCACTCTGAATTGTGAGCTTGGCTTGACCGTGTGTACCCAACAGCTGAGGAGGTTGCTTTGGCACTTGGTGGACCCTCTTACACAAACGGCATTGGCGGAAGGTGAGCAGAGAGGCTTGTTTCTGCAGCAGCGGGCAGTCACCTCTGTGCGGTGGGAATGGATAGTGTGCAGCAGCCGGGGTGCACAAGAGCGGGCAGACACCTCCAAGCAGTGGAAGTGGATGGGGTGCAGCAGCCTGGGTGCACAGGAGTGGGCAGACACCTCTAGGCAGTGGGAGTGGATGGGGTGCAGCTGTCTGGGTGTGCAGGAACGGGCAGTCACCTCCGGGCACTGGGAGTGGATGGGATGCAGCAGCCTGGGTGCACAGCAGCGTGCAGACACCTCTGGGCAGTAGGAGTGTATGGGATACAGCAGCCTGGGTGCGCAGAGGTGGGCAGACACCTCTGGGCGACAGGAGTCGATGGGGTGCAGCTGCCTGAGTGCGCAGGGCAGACAGACAACTCTGGGCGGCGGGAGTCGATGGGGTGCAGCAGCCTGGGTGTGCAGGGGCGAAACAGAGAATTACGCGTGTGCAGTTGTATGTACTCTGCCATTACTGATTCTATACTATGTTTCAAATGACTAAACTTGAGGGCTGCACTATGTCCCGGCATGTGGTTGGAGACACACCAGTGGCAGAAAGGTGAGCTGTATGGATTTTCTCCACAGTGTCAACACTCCCTCTCCCTCTCCATCACTTCCTTTCTATCACTCAAACTCTTTCTCTCTCTCACTCTCTATCTCTTCCTTTCTCTCTCTCACACACTCTTTATCTCTTTCTCTGTCTCTTCCTCTCTCTCTCTCTCTCTCTCTCTCATTCTTTCTCTCTCTCTTCCTCTCTGTCTCACTCTTTCTCTCTCTCTTCCTCTCTCTCTCACACTGTTTCTCTCTTTCTCTCTTCCTTGTATCCTACTCTTTCTCTCTTTCTCTCTCTCTATTCCTCCCTCTCACTCTTTCTTTCTCTCTCCTTTGATGGACGCATGACGCACAATCTTATCTTTTTTTTGTCTTGCAGGCTGTGATTCACAAATTGTCTAGGGATGGAACGCCATGCCTGTACCTACTTTTATTTTGTTGTTTTGTTTAAATAAAATGTTTTATATGCACATCCATAGATGACTGAGATTCTTATTTGTCCAACCTCACATTCATGTTCTTAATTCTAATTGTGGTACATCAGCCAATTTGTTACGTTCCAGATTTCCTAAGGTTTCTCTCACATTTGTTTGTGGGGGGTGGGGGTGAGGGGAGGATGGCAGACAAGGGGCTGGTGGCAGAGGGTGTCGGAGCAGTGTTGGGTGTCCAAGCTGCATGATCGTTGGCTCCATTGCATCTGTTGTCATTCAGGTGTGGCTCTGGGCTGGGCTCCCTTTCATGTTGCAGGTTGTAGTCCGACTTTACACCAGCTCAGAGCAGGTGTAAACTTCCTGCTACTAACACACCTTATCGCCTGTTTTGTACTCTCTTCGACGATCTTGTTTGTGGTTGAGAAACTTGCGAAGTGATGTGTTTGCTGCTTTTTGCACGGGTACGCCTACTCTACATCTCATTCGCAATATTTGTCGGGGTCATCCCTGACGATGCTTTTTGAGGCTGCTATCGCTGGTAAACTGGTGATATGGGCTGTTTGCTCCAGCTTGTGAATGGTGCGTTAAATGTATCACCATTTTGGTTGCAATAAAGTGCAGTTAACTCGGCGATATGTCCTTCAGAATATACCCCTCGGAGTATGAACGACTTAAGAAGTACTCGAGTGCTGCGCTGAGAACCGCGCAAAAAACAAAAGAGAAGAGGGCCGCGTCGGCGCCCCTCCTGTGGCCAATTCCGGCCCCAGGACCCCATCCCCAAGGGCCTGGCCTCACCGTTGGGGACCGTTGGGGGAGCCCCAATGCCCCCACGTTCCCGCTGGCTCCCCGCGTCCTGCGGGAGCTGACATTGCTTTTCCACATGGGGAGCTGCTGGCATGCAGCTCCCCGTGTGGAAAAGCAATCAGCTTTGGATTTTGGAAGCGAGAGCAGGTTTCCTTGCACTCGCTTCCAAAATCCAAAGCAAGTTTGCTATGACAGGGCGGGAGCCGTGCGGGTCCCGCCCTGTCATAGCAAACAGCAGTGTCCCGGGGGTGGTCACCCTGGGACACTGCAGGAGCTGGCCCTGGGGGGTGGCAGTCCCCAGGGCCATCACAGGCTCCATAATGAGGTCTGTGCACCCCCCTTCCCAACATGAGTGAAGCCCGGGGGAGGTGGTGGTCCCTGGGGTTGCAGGTTTATTTTTTAAGAAATACCCCCGGGGCCGAGCCCACCCAGGGGCCTCATTAAAATAAAATGCGGGAACCCGCGCTTCATTGTTTTATAAACAATTGTGGTGGAATTCGCAACCCCAGCGCCGAATTTCCTTTTTAAAAAAATGCTTTTCTGGGACCCCCTGAGCAGGCCTAGGGGGTCAGGGTGTTTCTACCCTGCCCCCTTCTCTTGTTTTATATCTTTGTTTCTCTGTTTTCTGGTGACTCGCTTCTACCGAGTCACAAGATGGCTGCCAACACTTCCTGGTTTGGAGTGTTGACAGCCAATTAGAATGAAGCTCATGGTCATGGCAGCCAATTACAATGAAGCTCGTGGTCGGGAGGGTTCGCGACTCCACCGCTTCCCTAGATATCAAAACTTTTATTTTTTGAATTTCTCAGCAACTACTGAACGGATTTACACCATTTAAAAAAAGGTTGCTTTCTGAACCAAGCACTACCTTTTTGCCAAATTTGGGGTAATTCCATTCAGCATTTTCGGCTGTAGCCTTGCCCAAAGTTTCCTATGGGAAATTGTTTTTTTTACTCTTATTTTTAGAATTTCTCAAAAACTACTGAACGGATTTACCACATTTAAAAAAAAGGTTGCTTTCTGAACCAAGTTCTACCTTTTTGACAAATTTGGGGTATTTCCGTTCAGCAGTTCAGGCTGCAGCCCGTCTAAAAAAATTTCCTATGGAAATTAACATGGAGAAAATGCGTTTTAGGACCCCCTTTTTTCTCAGCCCCCGCTTGACGAATCACCCCCAAACTTTCAGGATAGGAGCTGACCTGGATAGACTTTTTTTTGGAGAATTTCGCGAAGATTCATCAAACGACGCCAAAGTTATTAGCAAATCAAAAAACATTTTCCTATGGAAACTAGGTTGTAACTATAACTACCTACTGGCTACAGCCAGTAGGTAATATATACATATATATATAACGCGTCGGCCATGAAGAAACCTGGCATTGGGGACAAACTTGTGGGAAAAAGAAGACCGGAGGTCGGCAAACTGTGTGTGCCCTCGAAAAAGCTTTCGAGCACTTTGTTTATTCCTGTAACTGCGCGGCCGCCGATCCGCGATGAGGAGCACCATCTCTCCCCTGAAGAGAAGCTGTGAGTTGGAACCTTCCGACTCGTTCAAACAGCACAGCGAGCCATTGACAATAATCTTTGCCCCCTCATGTCTGGACCTTACTTAAAGGATGAAAATTGTTTGAAGTAACAGAACGGGTGACACCCCCACTTAGGGATGATTGACACTCACTTAGGACTACCAGTCCCAATGTGCTTTTGGCTTAATAAATGAACATCTCCACTAGGGGGCCTTGAAATAAATAAATATTGCCGGATGGCGTAAGCACTAGCGAGTACGTGTTACCTGTTCGTAATTAAGCCCATGAAGAAGAGGATTTCTCACCTACAAATGCGTCGGCCATGAAGAAACCTGGCATTGGGGACAAACTTGTGGGAAAAAGAAGACCGGAGGTCGGCAAACTGTGTGTGCCCTCGAAAAAGCTTTCGAGCACTTTGTTTATTCCTGTAACTGCGCGGCCGTCGATCCGCGATGAGGAGCACCATCTCTCCCCTGAAGAGAAGCTGTGAGTTGGAACCTTCCGACTCGTTCAAACAGCACAGCGAGCCATTGACAATAATCTTTGCCCCCTCATGTCTGGACCTTACTTAAAGGATGAAAATTGTTTGAAGTAACCTGGCATTGGGGACAAACTTGTGGGAAAAAGAAGACCAGAGGTCGGCAAACTGTGTGTGCCCTCGAAAAAGCTTTCGAGCACTTTGTTTATTCATATATATATATATTTTGGCTGAAACTTGCACCAGGACCCTGCATTCCGCCCGTCAATTTGGTGACTTTCTCTCCACATACCACTTACCTGGGATCAGAGCTCTGAATTCTGGGATATGTAGTTTCATTGACCATCCCGTCAACTACATACAGGAGGAGTCACGTTCCAGGAGGGCGGAGCCTTTCTTTAGACCAATAAAGGCGGCAGGACTACTCACCTGGTAATGATGGAGGCCACCTGGAATCTTGGGCGCTGAGGAAGGCAGCATTATGCCGAAATGCATTCGCCTTGTCATCTTGTTTCCATTAAATGCTTCTACGATCTTCCCCTGTTGCGGTCTCTGCTCATTTTTAGTGATGGGACTCTTGTAATTTGTGCTGCGTCGGCCAGAGACGCATTTCAGAGACACCTGCTTCGTTTTGGGCCGGACCCTTCTGGCGCTGCTACGGCTGTTCGGAGACATTTCACGGTAGTGAAAAGGTTCATGCCCGCCCTGGGAACTGTGAGCTTTAAAGCAGTGTGGAGTCATTTGGCCCCATTTGGGCGGCGTGTATTCACACAGCTGCCCCTGCGACATTGCTCCTGGAACTCGGGGCTGAAGCAGTATGGGGACTCGCTGAGGCATTGTGGTAACCGCAAGCAGGACATTTTGGCTGAAACTTGCACCAGGACCCTGCATTCCGCCCGTCAATTTGGTGACTTTCTCTCCACATACCACTTACCTGGGATCAGAGCTCTGAATTCTGGGATATGTAGTTTCATTGACCATCCCGTCAACTACATACAGGAGGAGTCACGTTCCAGGAGGGCGGAGCCTTTCTTTAGACCAATAAAGGCGGCAGGACTACTCACCTGGTAATGATGGAGGCCACCTGGAATCTTGGGCGCTGAGGAAGGCAGCATTATGCCGAAATGCATTCGCCTTGTCATCTTGGTTCCATTAAATGCTTCTACGATCTTCCCCTGTTGCGGTCTCTGCTCATTTTTAGTGATGGGACTCTTGTAATTTGTGCTGCGTCGGCCAGAGACGCATTTCAGAGACACCTGCTTCGTTTTGGGCCGGACCCTTCTGGCGCTGCTACGGCTGTTCGGAGACATTTCACGGTAGTGAAAAGGTTCATGCCCGCCCTGGGAACTGTGAGCTTTAAAGCAGTGTGGAGTCATTTGGCCCCATTTGGGCGGCGTGTATTCACACAGCTGCCCCTGCGATATTGCTCCTGGAACTCGGGGCTGAAGCAGTATGGGGACTCGCTGAGGCATTGTGGTAACCGCAAGCAGGACATTTTGGCTGAAACTTGCACCAGGACCCTGCATTCCGCCCGTCAATTTGGTGACTTTCTCTCCACATACCACTTACCTGGGATCAGAGCTCTGAATTCTGGGATATGTAGTTTCATTGACCATCCCGTCAACTACATACAGGAGGAGTCACGTTCCAGGAGGGCGGAGCCTTTCTTTAGACCAATAAAGGCGGCAGGACTACTCACCTGGTAATGATGGAGGCCACCTGGAATCTTGGGCGCTGAGGAAGGCAGCATTATGCCGAAATGCATTCGCCTTGTCATCTTGGTTCCATTAAATGCTTCTACGATCTTCCCCTGTTGCGGTCTCTGCTCATTTTTAGTGATGGGACTCTTGTAATATATATATATATATATATATATATATATATATATATATCCCAATACCGTAGAGACGATTGAAGATGGCAATGGAAATGCCTCAGCTCCAAAGACCACACGGACACGGACCTTCAGTTGAGTGCTGCTTTCATTTTACTGGCATTGTCGTCTTGACGTTTCGGCTCCCATGAGCCTTGTTCACATGACAACGTGAATGTATAGAATACCCAATAAATAGTAATGGTAAAAGTTCAAAGTTCAGCCTGAAGTCATGTGACCAGAGACATAAACAAATTATTTCAGTAAGATCTAAGCGCTGACTGTGCAAAATAGGCAAAAACTGGTTTAAATGCAACCAATATAAAAATACTTTCCAAATTGTTGTATATACTTAAAAATGTGTAAAATACATTATAAAAATACTGAACAACAATAAATATTCATATATAAATATATATAAGAAGACATAATTCAGTTTAAAATCCACATCTGCATATTTACATAAAATGATGTAAAAAACTAAATAGCTTAAATGCCATGGCATCAATGGATCTGTGCATGCTAAACGGATATGAGCTCCATCCACTTAATTATAGATGAAAATGCTCTGTTCCCTCTGAAAAAACTGACACGTATGCTAATTTAGCCGCTACAAATAAGCATTTGCAAAGGGTTAAATTATTGGCTTGAATGCCCATGGCTGATATTAGCCAGTTAGTAAGATTTAATCAAACATTACTAAAACTCAATTAAAAGCATGTTTTATAAACATAAACTAGTTATCTAATAATTTATATACATTTATTATGGTTTGTATTGCTAATAGCTAACAGTCATCAATATAGATCCTGAAATCAAACTCTATACTTAGAGAAATGAAAGAAAAAATCATAAGAAAATTACCATCACTACAGAAGAGTACCCAAATACCTAAAAAACACCTAATGTGGAAGGGGGAGACGTACTGGAAGTGAAATGGGAAATGCAAATGTGACTTATACACTGTGCCTAAATAAGTAATATGTAGTTACTTACTCAAAGAATATTTATATTATTTATGTAATAGTATCAGTTTCATCGCTAAAGCCTAAGTGTTGGATTCATGCTACACTTCCCAATAAAATGTGGATATAACATTGTTAAAATTGGCCAACCGTGCCTGTAGAGACTAGATTAAAACCAGTTAGCTAAAAAATCTAAAATGACTAAAAAGTTGTATAATTAGATAATGTCTGAGATGTATATGGCAACACCTGCAAAGCTTTTCATTGGGTTCTACAATCCGTAAGGACCACATATGAAACTCATTTCAAATGCATGATCTGGTGATATGGTGTTATACATACGATCAGATATACAATATTAAGATAGTACAAAAGTATTGCCAATCAGGCCTGATTGAAACACGATCGCAAAAATCCATTAATATACTGTACATTACCAAAAAGGCGTTATTTAACATCCTATGTAGCACTCAAATAAATTTTGAGATCAACCAATAAAGTCAAAATAAATAATTTAACAGTATTCTACAGACTTGTGTAATATCATAAAAAAGAAGGGAAGAAGAAAAAAGATCAGTTGAACAGTACTCAGTTAAGGTAGACAGGTATAAAGGTCCTCCGTGACATTCAGACCCTTAGGCCATTTTGTATCGAGCTGCAGAATGTAACGGGTTTCCAATTTACGGAGTTTGGCTTCTCTGTTACCCCACCCGCCTGCTAGCATTGACAGCGTCAATCACAAAGAATTTGAGGAGAAGATTATCACTCTGATGTGTGTCTTTGAAATGTCTAGCAACAGGGTAGGTATTGTCCTGATTCGATATGGTTCTTAAGTGTTGCAATATCCGTTTATGAACGGCCAATTTAGTGCTGCCGACATATCTAAAGGAGCAGGGACATTCAAGTATGTATATGGCATATTCAGTTTTACATGTCAGCAACTTTTTAATCTGATGTTCAGTATTGCTGAAGCCATCCTGATATGTCTTAGTTTTCACTCCATGCGTACAGGATTTGCAGGTTTTACATCTAAAGAAGCCAGTATTAGTTTGTAGCCAAGTGGATTTTTCAATAAGTTCTGGATTAGTATCAACTAAATGGTCCCTCATAAACATAGCTTTGCTGAAAGTTAAGGAAATTCGTTTAGGCAGTGATGGCCCTATGATAGGATCATTCAAAATTATGGGCCAATTATGGTTGATGATCCTATAGATATCTTTATGCTGTTTACTAAAGCCTGTTATAATTCTGAAGGTATTCTCCAAGTCATGAGGACTATCAGTGAGGCTGATACCTTGAGTTCCCTGTTCAGTTGGGGCCATAATAGTATAGATACTAAATAGTTCCTGTCTCGTATACTTCATTGATTTTGATATAGCACTATCTATGCTACGTCTAGAGTAACCCCTTTGGATGAATCTCATCTTGCTCGCTGACTGTGCATTTTCCAGATCTAAAGTATTACTGCAGACTCATCTAATTCGCAGCATTTCCCCATACGGGATGCTTACTATTAAGTGTGCCGGATGTGCACTACCTGAATGTAATACAGTATTGCCTGCTGTTTTCTTACGAAACAATCTAGTTTCCATTGAGTTGTTCTTAATATAGACTTCAGTGTCTAGAAATGTTACAGATGTCTGCCTCATGTTAGCAGTAAACGCAAGATTGAGATCATTCACATTGATACTAGATATGAACTCCTTCGCTTGTTCTTCATTACCCTTCCAAACAATAAAAAGATCGTCAATGTAACGATACCAAGTAACCACATATTTGTCAACTGTTTCCTTGTGTTTGTCCCTGAGGACCAGTTCCTCCCAAGCGCCCATATGTAAGCAGGCAAAACTTGGAGATAAACTGGCCCCCACAGCCACTCCCTGAAGCTGGCGGTACAGTAGATTGTTTACATGAAGACATTATTGGTCAAACAGAATTTAAGCATGTGGAGTAACATATCGTTATGATCATTATTGAGGTTTTCCCTCTGGTTTAGATAGTATGCTACTGCCATTAAACCATCATCATGCTTGATGCTCGTATATAATGCAGTTACGTCAAGGGCTAGCATCCAAAAGCCTTCCATCCATTTGATTTGTTGAAGCTTGTAGAGAAAATCACCTGTATCCTGTATGTAGGACAAAAGCTTTTTGGCATGTGGCTGCAAAAAGTAATCGATATATTCAGACGTTTTTCCAATAGTCCCCCCCTAGCAGAAATAATAGGCCTGCCTGGGGGCTTGTCCTCATTCTTGTGTACCTTAGGGATACAATATATCACAGGGGTTACAGGATAGTCGACTTTAAGAAATTTGAATTCAGCCTCAGTAATCAGATTCTTATTTTTCCATTTAATCAGATTGAGATGATATTCTTGTTGTTTGGACTTAAGTTCACTGGTATTGCTCCTCTCATAGCATTGACGATCGTTCAGTTGAGAGTAGGCCTCTTTATCATAGTCTATTCTTGTCATGAGAACCACATTTCCACCTTTGTCACTTTGTCTGATCACAATATTGTTATTCGAGCTCAATTTTTTCATAAGCGCTTCATAATCAGACGTTTGCTTGTTATATTTCTTTTTTTTGTGTAACCGTTTTTTATAGAGTTTTTTTATTTGCAGGGTGGTGTTCTCATGAAAAATGTCAATAGCATCTCGTGGCATGATAGGGTTAAATAAAGATGGAGGCTTAAACGGTGTCTTGGGTCTTATAGACGTGTTACCTCCTCGATGGTCATAACCCGTTCCATCAGTTTCCCATAGTTCAAGGAGTTCAGCTGTTAACGAAGTTTCTGGTAAGCCTGTGGTCAGGGGCGGCTGGGCGTAGAGTGAAGATTTGCTTGTGTCACCCTTCAAGATAAAATATTTATGCAGTTTAAGTTTCCTTACTGCCTTATAAATGTCATTCCTGGTATTGGCATAATTCATGTTGCATGGAGAGACATAGGATAGACCTAACTTTAGGATATCCTCATCCTCTTTAGATAGATTACATGTCGTGAGATTAATTACGGTCTTGTCAACTTCATTGGATAGGTTTAATCCTTGGCTATCCATTGGCCTCTGCCCCTCTTTTTGCTTGTGAATGCAGTGCCTCTTCCTCGTCCTCTGCCTCTGCCTCCTCTGGTAGTTTCTGTGCTTTCTCCGTATGCTCTTTGCATCCGGGGCCTTAGGGTTTGTAGTCTTTCTCGGTTTAAAAAACCGATTTCTTTACCGGGGGATGGTCTGTCTCTTTGCGCCATCTGTACATCCTCGCGCATATCCGATTCTGATTCTGTGCCTGCCCCTGAGCTTAAATCGGTCAGTGATGAATCTACTTTATCATTTGTTCTTCTAACATTTCTGTGCTTATCCTGACACATATATATATATATATATATATATATATATATATATATATATTTTCCAAAAGCCTCCGCGCTTAGAAATGCACTCCACGAGGAAATGTTCAACAGAACCTTTATTTCAGCGAGCGGTTTGACAAGCCCAACCAGTTCATGTCCCTTACGCGTTTCAGTGCACACCTGCACCTTAATCATAGGGTTGGGGCAAGTTGTAAGAAACGGCATTGGACTACCACATCTTTGACCCTCTTAGGTATGCGCGCTCCAGTGCACAGCATCCTGGGAGCAGTAGTCCCGATTCTTCTCCTTTGGTGGAGTCCGTTTTCACAACAGAATTTTTGTCTGCTAATAATCCATTTATTTTCATCGCCCTCCAGTGGGCTTTGGGCTTGAGAGACCGCTCCCCCAATTTTTGGTTTCCTCGTGCTGGAACAGGCTGTGACAATGCACAGCCACACAGACCTTCCTTCGATCCTTAGGCGGTGCAATTTCCCACGGCTGGAGCTGCCGTGTGCAACATTTTCCAAAAGCCTCCGCGCTTAGAAATGCACTAAACGAGGAAATGTTCAACAGAACCTTTATTTCAGCGAGCGGTTTGACAAGCCCAACCAGTTCATGTCCCTTACGCGTTTCAGTGCACACCTGCACCTTAATCATAGGGTTGGGGCAAGTTGTAAGAAACGGCATTGGACTACCACATCTTTGACCCTCTTAGGTATGCGCGCTCCAGTGCACAGCATCCTGGGAGCAGTAGTCCCGATTCTTCTCCTTTGGTGGAGTCCGTTTTCACAACAGAATTTTTGTCTGCCAATATTCCATTTATTTTCATCGCCCTCCAGTGGGCTTTGGGCTTGAGAGCCCGCTCCCCCAATTTTTGGTTTCCTCGTGCTGGAACAGGCTGTGACAATGCACAGCCACACAGACCTTCCTTCGATCCTTAGGCGGTGCAATTTCCCACGGCTGGAGCTGCCGTGTGCAACATTTTCCAAAAGCCTCCGCGCTTAGAAATGCACTCCACGAGGAAATGTTCAACAGAACCTTTATTTCAGCGAGCGGTTTGACAAGCCCAACCAGTTCATGTCCCTTACGCGTTTCAGTGCACACCTGCACCTTAATCATAGGGTTGGGGCAAGTTGTAAGAAACGGCATTGGACTACCACATCTTTGACCCTCTTAGGTATGCGCGCTCCAGTGCACAGCATCCTGGGAGCAGTAGTCCCGATTCTTCTCCTTTGGTGGAGTCCGTTTTCACAACAGAATTTTTGTCTGCCAATATTCCATTTATTTTCATCGCCCTCCAGTGGGCTTTGGGCTTGAGAGACCGCTCCCCCAATTTTTGGTTTCCTCGTGCTGGAACAGGCTGTGACAATGCACAGCCACACAGACCTTCCTTCGATCCTTAGGCGGTGCAATTTCCCACGGCTGGAGCTGCCGTGTGCAACATTTTCCAAAAGCCTCCGCGCTTAGAAATGCACTCCACGAGGAAATGTTCAACGGAACCTTTATTTCAGCGAGCGGTTTGACAAGCCCAACCAGTTCATGTCCCTTACGCGTTTCAGTGCACACCTGCACCTTAATCATAGGGTTGGGGCAAGTTGTAAGAAACGGCATTGGACTGCCACATCTTTGACCCTCTTAGGTATGCGCGCTCCAGTGCACAGCATCCTGGGAGCAGTAGTCCCGATTCTTCTCCTTTGGTGGAGTCCGTTTTCACAACAGAATTTTTGTCTGCCAATATTCCATTTATTTTCATCGCCCTCCAGTGGGCTTTGGGCTTGAGAGACCGCTCCCCCAATTTTTGGTTTCCTCGTGCTGGAACAGGCTGTGACAATGCACAGCCACACAGACCTTCCTTCGATCCTTAGGCGGTGCAATTTCCCACGGCTGGAGCTGCCGTGTGCAACATTTTCCAAAAGCCTCCGCGCTTAGAAATGCACTCCACGAGGAAATGTTCAACAGAACCTTTATTTCAGCGAGCGGTTTGACAAGCCCAACCAGTTCATGTCCCTTACGCGTTTCAGTGCACACCTGCACCTTAATCCTACTGCTCCCAGGATGCTGTGCACTGGAGCGCGCATACCTAAGAGGGTCAAAGATGTGGCAGTCCAATGCCGTTTCTTACAACTTGCCCCAACCCTATGATTAAGGTGCAGGTGTGCACTGAAACGCGTAAGGGACATGAACTGGTTGGGCTTGTCAAACCACTCGCTGAAATAAAGGTTCTGTTGAACATTTCCTCGTGGAGTGCATTTCTAAGCGTGGAGGCTTTTGGAAAATGTTGCACACGGCAGCTCCAGCCGTGGGAAATTGCACCGCCTAAGGATCGAAGGAAGGTCTGTGTGGCTGTGCATTGTCACAGCCTGTTCCAGCACGAGGAAACCAAAAATTGGGGGAGCGGTCTCTCAAGCCCAAAGCCCACTGGAGGGCGATGAAAATAAATGGAATATTGGCAGACAAAAATTCTGTTGTGAAAACGGACTCCACCAAAGGAGAAGAATCGGGACTACTGCTCCCAGGATGCTGTGCACTGGAGCGCGCATACCTAAGAGGGTCAAAGATGTGGTAGTCCAATGCCGTTTCTTACAACTTGCCCCAACCCTATGATTAAGGTGCAGGTGTGCACTGAAACGCGTAAGGGACATGAACTGGTTGGGCTTGTCAAACCGCTCGCTGAAATAAAGGTTCTGTTGAACATTTCCTCGTGGAGTGCATTTCTAAGCGCGGAGGCTTTTGGAAAATGTTGCACACGGCAGCTCCAGCCGTGGGAAATTGCACCGCCTAAGGATCGAAGGAAGGTCTGTGTGGCTGTGCATTGTCACAGCCTGTTCCAGCACGAGGAAACCAAAAATTGGGGGAGCGGTCTCTCAAGCCCAAAGCCCACTGGAGGGCGATGAAAATAAATGGAATATTGGCAGACAAAAATTCTGTTGTGAAAACGGACTCCCCCAAAGGAGAAGAATCGGCACTACTGCTCCCAGGATGCTGTGCACTGGAGCGCGCATACCTAAGAGGGTCAAAGATGTGGTAGTCCAATGCCGTTTCTTACAACTTGCCCCAACCCTATGATTAAGGTGCAGGTGTGCACTGAAACGCGTAAGGGACATGAACTGGTTGGGCTTGTCAAACCGCTCGCTGAAATAAAGGTTCTGTTGAACATTTCCTCGTGGAGTGCAATTCTAAGCGCGGAGGCTTTTGGAAAATGTTGCACATGGCAGCTCCAGCCGTGGGAAATTGCACCGCCTAAGGATCGAAGGAAGGTCTGTGTGGCTGTGCATTGTCACAGCCTGTTCCAGCACGAGGAAACCAAAAATTGGGGGAGCGGTCTCTCAAGCCCAAAGCCCACTGGAGGGCGATGAAAATAAATGGAATATTGGCAGACAAAAATTCTGTTGTGAAAACGGACTCCACCAAAGGAGAAGAATCGGGACTACTGCTCCCAGGATGCTGTGCACTGGAGCGCGCATACCTAAGAGGGTCAAAGATGTGGTAGTCCAATGCCGTTTCTTACAACTTGCCCCAACCCTATGATTAAGGTGCAGGTGTGCACTGAAACGCGTAAGGGACATGAACTGGTTGGGCTTGTCAAACCGCTCGCTGAAATAAAGGTTCTGTTGAACATTTCCTCGTGGAGTGCATTTCTAAGCGCGGAGGCTTTTGGAAAATGTTGCACACGGCAGCTCCAGCCGTGGGAAATTGCACCGCCGAAGGATCGAAGGAAGGTCTGTGTGGCTGTGCATTGTCACAGCCTGTTCCAGCACGAGGAAACCAAAAATTGGGGGAGCGGTCTCTCAAGCCCAAAGCCCACTGGAGGGCGATGAAAATAAATGGAATATTGGCAAACAAAAATTCTGTTGTGAAAACGGACTCCACCAAAGGAGAAGAATCGGGACTACTGCTCCCAGGATGCTGTGCACTGGAGCGCGCATACCTAAGAGGGTCAAAGATGTGGTAGTCCAATGCCGTTTCTTACAACTTGCCCCAACCCTATGATTAAGGTGCAGGTGTGCACTGAAACGCGTAAGGGACATGAACTGGTTGGGCTTGTCAAACCGCTCGCTGAAATAAAGGTTCTGTTGAACATTTCCTCGTGGAGTGCATTTCTAAGCGCGGAGGCTTTTGGAATATATATATATATATATATATATATATATTCACTGAAAAAACCATAGGTTTCACAAATGTTATAGTTAGCGGAAATTTTACTGATAAAAAACCAATGAAATTCCCCCGTTATAGTTAGTGCAGGCAACTATAACTCACGCGCGACCGCAATCCTCTGCTGATGCTAATACTGTATTTAGACACTTATTTGCCCATGTCTTCTTCCATAAATTTTTAGCTATACATATATTGCAAATATTTTTTTTTCTTAAAGACACATATGTCATCAGCAGAAGATTGCGGTCGCGTGAGTTATAGTTGCCTGCACTAACTATAACGGGGGAATTTCATTGTTTTTTTATCAGTAAAATTTCCGCTAACTATAACATTTGTGAAACCTATGGTTTTTTCAGTGAATTTGCAAGGTTTTTTAAATGCTAATTCCTAACTATAACGTGTGTGAAACCTATGGTTTTTTCAGTGAATTTGTACGGTTTTTTAAATGCTAAGTTACTTTACGCCATTCGTGGCGTGCGCGCCCACTTAACGCAGTTCGTTCCGTGCGCGCACGGTGCGCTTCGCGCACCGCGCGCCCACTTTACGCAGTTAGTGCCATGCACGCACGGTGGGCACGCGGTGCGCTACGCGCACCGCGTGCCCACGTTACGCTAGATGGGCCATGTACGCACGATGCGCTTCGCGCACCGTGCGCACATGGAGGACATATGATGCGCTTCGTTGTGAAAGGTAATATTTTACTTTTTCATTGGTGTAATATGCCATGCACAAATGGTGACCTTTGGGCACCATTTGCACATGGGGTGGGGAGAGTGTGGATAATTTTTTTTTTATAATAGTTTTTACCGTACGCGTACGGTAAGCGTAATTGGCGAAATTATCGAAAAAAATAAAATTCAGTTTTTGGCCTTGGGGGATCTTTGGGGACTCCCTCAACATGGCTAGGTGCTTTGGAGCTGTATAAACAGCCCCTTTACATGTTTTTGTCCTTTGTTTTTTAATCCACACTCTGAGTGCGAGAGAGAAAATGGCGGCCGCCGCTTCCTGGTTTCGACCGATTCGAATGTTTACTAAGATCTAACAGCCAATCAGATTCGCGCTCGCGCACGTCACCGTACGCGTACGGTAAGCGCACCGTAAGCGCACCGTAAGCTGGCTCAGATATATATATTGATTTAAAGGCTATTTTCTCAGAATCTACTGAACAGATTTACACCAAACCTACAAAAGGCACTTCCTTGACCTGTAGACTACCTCTCTGCCAAATTTCAAGGAACTCTGTTCAGCCGTTCGGGCTGTAGCTGTGTCTAAAGGTCCTATGGAAAAATGCATGGGAAAAACGCGTTTTGGGACCCCCCTTTTATCTCAGCCCCCGCTTGACGAATCCCACCACTTTCAGGGTAGGAGCGGAGCGTAGCGCCCCACCTATTTTGAAATATTTGCGAGGATTCGTCGACCGGCGCCAAAGTTATTCAAAATAGAATGTTGCGGATTTCCTATGGAAACAGGGTCCTAACTATAACTACCTACTGGCGACCGCCAGTAGGTAATATATATATATATATATATATATATATATATATATATATATATATATATATATATATATATATATATATATATATATATCACTGGTCCAAGACCCCCCACAGAAGAAGATCCGGGCACACACAATGGCTTTCAGGAACCGGCAACTTTATTGGCAGCATAACGCGTTTCGGAATGAATTCCTTCATCAGATGCTTTCAGACAACCAGTATTGCCAGTGTCCAATCTTTAAATGGCGCTGACTTCGCTTCGATAGGCAAAGGCTCGAAGGGAAGGCGTGGCAGAGATCAGGGCGTCTCAGGTAAGTACCTCCTTTCCAAAGTGGGTGGCGCTCACCGTTCTGCCTGCAACCCAATGTCCAGACACCACACTGCCGGCCCCTCAATCCCAACATCCTGCCGCTTGACTGCCCTCCAGGAAAACCCGGACTGGATTTGTGGACCGAAGTCAGTCCCAACAAGTGTTGTTTTGCTATCAATTTTCGGGCTGCGGCGATGCGGCAGTGCTCCAAGAACGTTGGAAATACAAAGTTTTGCCACTCTACCTGCTGCATTGCTTATGGATGGGGTGCCCAAGGTGCTTAGTGGCCATGCACCAAAGTATCACAGTCCAAGACCCCCCACAGAAGAAGATCAGGGCACACACAATGGCTTTCAGGAACCGGCAACTTTATTGGCAGCATAACGCGTTTCGGAATGAATTCCTTCATCAGATGCTTTCAGACAACCAGTGTTGCCAGTGTCCAATCTTTAAATGGCGCTGACTTCGCTACGATAAGCGAAGGCTCGAAGGGAAGGCGTGGCAGAGATCAGGGCGTCTCAGGTAAGTACCTCCTTTCCCAAGTGGGTGGCGCTCACCGTTCTGCCTGCAACCCAATGTCCAGACACCACGCTGCCGGCCCCTCAATCCCAACATCCTGCTGCTTGACTGCCCTCCAGGAAAACCCGGACTGGATTTGCGGACCGAAGTCAGTCCCAACAAGTGTTGTTTTGCTATCAATTTTCGGGCTGCGGCGATGCGGCAGTGCTCCAAGAACGTTGGAGATACAAAGTTTTGCCACTCTACCTGCTGCATTGCTTATGGATGGGGTGCCCAAGGTGCTTAGTGGCCATGCACCAAAGTATCACAGTCCAAGACCCCCCACAGAAGAAGATCCGGGCACACACAATGGCTTTCAGGAACCGGCAACTTTATTGGCAGCATTACGCGTTTCGGAATGAATTCCTTCATCAGATGCTTTCAGACAACCAGTATTGCCAGTGTCCAATCTTTAAATGGCGCTGACTTCGCTACGATAGGCAAAGGCTCGAAGGGAAGGCGTGGCAGAGATCAGGGCGTCTCAGGTAAGTACCTCCTTTCCAAAGTGGGTGGCGCTCACCGTTCTGCCTGCAACCCAATGTCCAGACACCACACTGCCGGCCCCTCAATCCCAACATCCTGCCGCTTGACTGCCCTCCAGGAAAACCCGGACTGGATTTGTGGACCGAAGTCAGTCCCAACAAGTGTTGTTTTGCTATCAATTTTCGGGCTGCGGCGATGCGGCAGTGCTCCAAGAACGTTGGAAATACAAAGTTTTGCCACTCTACCTGCTGCATTGCTTATGGATGGGGTGCCCAAGGTGCTTAGTGGCCATGCACCAAAGTATCACAGTCCAAGACCCCCCACAGAAGAAGATCAGGGCACACACAATGGCTTTCAGGAACCGGCAACTTTATTGGCAGCATAACGCGTTTCGGAATGAATTCCTTCATCAGATGCTTTCAGACAACCAGTGTTGCCAGTGTCCAATCTTTAAATGGCGCTGACTTCGCTACGATAGGCGAAGGCTCGAAGGGAAGGCGTGGCAGAGATCAGGGCGTCTCAGGTAAGTACCTCCTTTCCCAAGTGGGTGGCGCTCACCGTTCTGCCTGCAACCCAATGTCCAGACACCACGCTGCCGGCCCCTCAATCCCAACATCCTGCTGCTTGACTGCCCTCCAGGAAAACCCGGACTGGATTTGCGGACCGAAGTCAGTCCCAACAAGTGTTGTTTTGCTATCAATTTTCGGGCTGCGGCGATGCGGCAGTGCTCCAAGAACGTTGGAGATACAAAGTTTTGCCACTCTACCTGCTGCATTGCTTATGGATGGGGTGCCCAAGGTGCTAAGTGGCCATGCACCAAAGTATCACAGTCCAAGACCCCCCACAGAAGAAGATCCGGGCACACACAATGGCTTTCAGGAACCGGCAACTTTATTGGCAGCATTACGCGTTTCGGAATGAATTCCTTCATCAGATGCTTTCAGACAACCAGGGTTGCCAGTGTCCAATCTTTAAATGGTGCTGACTTCGCTACGATAGGCGAAGGCTTGAAGGGAAGGCGTGGCAGAGATCAGGGCGTCTCAGGTAAGTACCTCCTTTCCCAAGTGGGTGGCGCTCACCGTTCTGCCTGCAACCCAATGTCCAGACACCACGCTGCCGGCACCTCAATCCCAACATCCTGCCGCTTGACTGCCCTCCAGGAAACCCCGGACTGGATTTGCGGACCGCCCTGTCATAGCAAACACTGCTTTGGAGATTTCCTGCTCTCGCTTCCAAAATCCAAAGCAGATTGCTTTTCCACAAGGGGAGCTGCATGTTAGCAGCTCCCCTTGTGGAAAAGCAATGCCGGCTCCCGCAGGAGGATGGGAGCCGGCGGGACCATGGGGAATTGGGTCTCCCCCACGGTCCCCAATGGAGAGCCAAGCCCCGGGGATGGTGTCTCCGGGGCCATAAGTGGCCTGGGAGGGGGTCCACGTGGCTCACCTCCCCAATATTAAATTTTAAAAAAAGAAAGGCCAGCCCCGGGGGATGGGGTCCCCAGGGCCATAATTGGCCTTAGGAGGGGGGCCACGCGGCCCCCCTCCAAATTAATAAAAATAAAATTCTAGCCATGGCCTAGGGGTTGGGGTGCCTGGGGCCATAATTGGCTATGGGAGGGAGGCCACGCGGCCCTCCTCCCTTAAAAAAACATATATCTATATGTATATAAATAAAAAAGAGGGAGGCCAGGCCCAGGGGATGGGGTACCCGGGGTCATAATTGGCCTCTGGAGGGGGACCACGCAGCCCCCCTCCCATTTTTTTATTTAAAAAGGGGTCAGGCCCTGGAGGATGGGGTCCCCAGGGCCCAAAAATAGTAAAAGAAGGGGGGCCCCCCTTCTAAAAAAACAGTGGCCCACCTTCCCAATAGTTACATTTTGAAAAGGAGGCCATGCCCCTGGGGATGGGGTCGTCTGGGCTGAAATTGACCTCAGGAGGGGGCACGCGGCCCCCTTCCCATTTATTTTTTTAATTAAAAAGGGGTCAGGCCCTGGGGGATGGGGTCCCCAGGGCCACAAAAATAGTACAAGAAGGGGGGACACACAGCCCCCCTTCTAATACAATATTTTTTTTTTAAAACAGCATCTCGCCGGAGGCCCCACCCCTCCATGCAACACTCTGCAAACGCGCCCCCACGGCACATTGTAAGTTGGGGAATTAAGTCCCCTTGAATACTGAGGGTCCCTGGGGGCCAACTAGCCCACCAGGTAACACACACTCATAAACGCATACACCCAGTGAATCACCCAATCACACATCCATGCAGGGAGTCACACACACCCCCACCCACACAGACACTCAGGCACCCATACAGGTTCTCATATATAGATTTAACGTTCTTTAAATTTTTTAAAACACTGGATGATGTCATCAGTAATGTCATTTGGGATGTCATCAGTGATGTCACTGACCATGTCATGTCCTGAGTGATGTAATATGTGACATCATCAGAAGTGAATTGCGGGGGCACAAGTTATAGTTAGCTCTACTGACTATAACAGCCAAATTTCTCTGGTTTTATACAAATGAAATATCCAACTAACTATAACGTCCCTGAAACCTATGGTTTTTTCAGTGAGTTTCTAATGTTTTTTAAATGCTAATTTCTAATTATAATGTCCTTGAACCCTATTGTTTTTTCAGTGAATATATATATATATATATATATATATATATATATATATATTCACTGAAAAAACCATAGGTTTCACACATGTTATAGTTAGCTGGACATTTTACTGATAAAAAACCATTGAAATTCCCCCGTTATAGTTAGTGCAGGCAACTATAACTCACGCGACCGCAATCCTCTGCTGATGCTAATACTGTATTTAGACACTTATTTACCCATGTCTTCTTCCATAAATTTTTAGCTATACATATATTACAAATATTTTTTTTTCATAAAGACACATATGTCATCAGCAGAGGATTGCGGTCGCGTGAGTTATAGTTGCCTGCACTAACTATAACGGGGGAATTTCAATTGTTTTTTATCAGTAAAATGTCCAGCTAACTATAACATGTGTGAAACCTATGGTTTTTTCAGTGAATTTGCAAGGTTTTTTAAATGCTAATTCCTAACTATAACGTGTGTGAAACCTATGGTTTTTTCAGTGAATTTGTACGTTTTTTTAAATGCTAAGTTACTTTACGCCATTCGTGGCGTGCACGCCCACTTAACGCAGTTTTTTCAGTGAATTTGTACGGTTTTTTAAATGCTAAGTTACTTTACGCCATTTGTGGCGTGCGCGCCCACTTCGCGCACCGCGTGCCCACTTTACGCAGTTAGTGCCGTGCACGCACGGTGGGCACGCGGTGCGCTATGCGCACGGCGTGCCCACGTTACGCTGGATGGGCCATGTACGCACGATGCGCTTTGCGCACCGTGCTCACATGGAGGACATATTATGCGCTTCGTTGTGAAAGGTAATGTTGGATTATTTAGGATTACACATATGCCATGCACAAATTTTGCCCTACAGGCACAATTTGCACACGGGGTGTGGAGAATGTGGATATTTATTTTTTTTATAGTACGGTAAGCGTAAACGGCGATTTTTCAAAAAAAAAAAATTTGAATTTTTTGCCTTGGGGGTTCTTTGGGGACACCTTCATCAAGGCTAGGTGGTTGGGAGCAGTCTAAACAGCCCCTTTACATGTTTTTTGCCTTTGTATTTCCTCCCCCCCTCAGAGTGCAAGATAGAAAATGGCGGCCGCCGCTTCCTGGTTTCGACCGATTCGAATGTTTACTAAGATCTAACAGCCAATCAGAATCGCGCTCGCGCACGGCACCGTACGCGTACGGTAAGCTTACCGTAAGCGCACGGTAAGCGCACCGTAAGCTGCCACAGATATATATGTTGATTTAAAGGCTATTTTCTCAGGATCTACTGAACAGATTTACACCAAACCTACAAAAGGCACTTCCTTGACCTGTAGACTACCTCTCTGCCAAATTTCAAGTAACTCTGTTCAGCCGTTCGGTCTGTAGCTGTGTCTAAAGGTCCTATGGAAAAATGCATGGGAAAAACGCGTTTTGGTACCCCCCTTTTTTCTCAGCCCCCGCTTGACGAATCCCCCCGAGACTTTCAGGGTAGGAGCGGAGCATAGCGCCCCACCTATTTTGAAAATTTCGTGAGGATTCGTCGACCGGCGCCAAAGTTATTCCAAATAGAATGTTGCGGATTTCCTATGGAAACGTGGTCCTAACTATAACTATCTACTGGCAACTGCCAGTAGATAATATATATATATATATATATATATATATATATATATATATATATATATATATATATATATATATATATATATATATATATATATATATATTACACAGTGGCAGTCAGCACTGGATAGTTTTAGTTACGATACTGTTTCCATAGGAAATGTCTTTTTTGTGTTGCCAAAAACTGTAGTGCCATTTGATGAATCTCCATGAAACTTTCCAGAAAAAAGTATTATTTTTTGAAAAGTTTGCCATTGGAGAGTTTTGGAGAGTTGGAGAGTTTTGGGGTGATCTGTTAAGTGGTGGCCAGGAAAAAGGGGAGTTCCCAAGCATGTTTTCCCCAGTTGCTTTTCTATTGACACAGCTACAGCCCAAACCACTGAAAGGATTTACATCAAATTTGATAGAAAGCTAGATCGTGGTCCACGAAGAGTGCTTTTGTGTTTTGGTGTATATCCGTTCAGTAGCTTTTGAGCAATTAATGCTCAAAAACCTTGTATGTCTATGGACTCAGAGCCTCCGCAGATCCAACAGATCTCAAGCTGAGATCTGATTGGCTGCCACTACATCAACCAGGCAGTGGTGGCGGGCATCTTAGGACTCAGAACTCAGGGGGCCTAGGGCTTACAACACAGCCCCTGCGTGGTACTTGGTGGGTGCCGGGGCACCCACCTATAAAGGAGCAATACCCTGGGGTATGGAGTCCATGGGGCTAAAATAGACCCAGGGAGGGAAGCCATGCAGCCCCCTCCCCTTTATAGGAACATGCATCTCCAGGGTACAACAAGGTTCGGGGAGGGGGACTGCGTGATTCTCATCATTTTTTTAATTATATTTGGATGGTGTAACTTTATCTCATACCCTCACCATGCACTGCTAGTTACCCCACACATTACATCACTCATGGCATCTTCTATGACATCACTGATAATATCGCTGCAACATTTTCAATGAAATTATTGATGAGAACTGTGAATAGAGGGGTCACGAGTTATAGTTACCTTAGGGCACGAGTTATAGTTACTTGAGGCAACTATAACAATAACTGGTGAATTTGTGAGGTTTTTAGAGTTTAAAATGTTACGTTGTTACTGGACATTTCAAATAACTATAACTTTTGTTTTTTTCAGTGAATATATAAATATATTACCTACTGGTGGTTGCCAGTAGGTAGCTATAGTTAGGACCTAGTTTCCATAATGAAAGCATTTTTTATTTTGCCAATAACTTTGGGAGTGTTTGACAAACCTTCGCAAAAATGTCAAAACTAGTTCAATGGTCACTTCAGCTGGTGTCTGGAAAGTTTTGGGGTGATCTGTCAAGCGGGAGCCGAGAAAAAAGGGGGGATCCCTGAACTGGTTTTCTCCATGTTAATTCCCATAGGGACTTTATACACCGACTACAGCCCGAACCACTGGACGGAATTACGCCAAATTTGGCAGAAAGGTAGATCTTGGTCCAGAGCAGTGCCTTATGGTAGTTTGGTGTAAATCTGTTCAGTAGTTTTAAAGATATGAAATAAAATCCATGTTTGTATATCTAGGGGCACGGATTCTCTGCTAATCTGACAGTACCGTTGCTGCAATCTGATTGGCTGCCAACACTATAATCAGGAAGCGTTGGCAGATATTCGGGGCTCGGCTTGAGCCGAGACCCACAAAAAATATTTAAAATAAAGAAAAGGGGCCATGGTAGGAGTACCCTGAGCTCCTAGATGTGGTGGTCGGGTGCCAGAGGGACCCCGCTGGTGATTAATATTTTTTTTTCTCCAATTTTGCCTTGAATTCACAGGTGGATCCACGGTTTTGTGGCAAAATTGAAAAAAAGTGGTCTAGGACTTGTTTTTAAATGAGCCCCTGGTGGACCAGGTCGTGGGGGCATTTTATAAAAAGGAGGGGGCACACATGGAGCTCTTTGAGCCCTGGAGACCACCACCTCCCTGTGCTTTATCTTTATAAATGGAGGGGGGCCACGCAGACCCCCCTACTGGGCTTCATTGCCAGCCCGGGAATTACCACCTACCGGGGCTTTATTTTTATAGAATGAGGAGAGCCACAAGACCCCCTCCTGGGTTCTGTATAAGCCCCGGGGACCACCACCTCCCCAGGGCTAAATAGAAAAGGAATGGGGGCCACGTGGAGCCACCCAGAAGCTGGGGGACACCACCTCCCTGAGGCCGGACCATGCTGATTAAAGGAGGGAGGCCACATGGGTCCAGTACTTAAGTCAATAATGGCCCTGGGGACCACCACCTACCAGGGCTGGCTCCTGCTATGTTCCGGGGTCCCCCCCCGGACATAGCTTTTTGTTATGACTTGGCTAGAGCTTTGACAGCTTCTGTCAAGTCAGTGCAAACACAAACTTTGCTCTCAGCAAGCAACAGCTGTCAAACAGCTCCCACTTGCTGAGTGGAGTTTCCATCTGTTTTCCTGCCCACTTGGGAGCAGGCAGGGAAACAGATGGAAAGGATTGCTCTCACAGACAGGGAGCTACATGTGTATCACTGATGACATCATCCACAGAACCCCTCACACACCCACTCACACCTCCATACAACCTCTCATCTGCCCACTAACATACCCACACAACCGCTCACATACCCATTTACAGACCCAATCACTCCTCCATAGAGACACTCACTCACTCGTATAACCACTCACACAACCATTCAGTCACCCATACAGCTACTCATACAACTAGTCACTCACCCATACAGCCACTCACACACCCACACATTGTGCCATACAACTACTCACACACCTACTCATTCACCTACACAGTCACTCACTCACATACCCACTCACCCATACAGCCTCTCGATAAAGCCATTCACTCACCCATACAAGCACTCACACACTCACTTACACACCCACACAATCACATACCCATTCACACATCCATACAAACACTCAAGCATCTGCTCACACACCCAGCCATTCACACAGACACTCACTCTCCAACTCACTTAACCAAACACCCACTCAAACAGCCATTCACTTACCCATACACCCACTTACGCATCCAGTCACTCACTCATACAGCCATTCAGATGTCCACTCACTCACCCATAGTCACTACACACCTAATTACCCACCCGTAGAGCCACGCACACTGCCACTCACTCACCCATAGAGCCACTGACACATCCACTCACTCACCAATACAGCCAATCACATAGCATCTCAATCACACACACAGCTACTCACACACGCACTTATACATCCATATAACCACTCACACACCCATACACACAAGGATACATACAATTGCACAGCTACTCACATAATATATGTGAGAAGTTGATTCCCTCAGTAGTAGTGCACCTAGTACCCTCATTTTACTTTTGTAGTAGGTTGATAAAGATGTTTGACCCATAAGGTCTCAGAAACACATTTATGGACTTGATGATGTAATCAGTGATGTCCTTTGAGATGTCATCAGGGATATCACTGACCATGTCATGAGTGATGTAATATGTAAGGTCATAAGCAGTGCATTGCGGGGGCATAAGTTATAGTTAGCTCAGATAACTATAACTGCTGAATTTCACTGGTTTTGTACGAGTGGAATCTGAGCCTAACTATAAGATCCCTGTAACCTTTGTTTTTCAGTGAATTTCTAAGGTTTTCTTTAAATTCTATTTCCTAAACAAATGCAGTCTTCAAACTGAATGAAGAATATGCACACACTCTCCATCCAGTCCATGTTATGGAGGAAGGTCATGTGGTCTATGTACCTTGTAGATGTCATTAGTCAATAGTTTGAAAACTACTATGTGTTAAGAGACCTAAAAAATAGGTACAATAAAATGTATTCCCTATACAGTATTCATCACACCTTACAATCGGTTTTGGGGGTAACATATTCAATTAATGGCTTCAAACATTTCCTCGTGCTCGCAGAAACAAATTAGGGCTTGCAAATCTGCAAATTCAAGGTAAATATGCAAACCTTTGGAAAAAAATCAATTACTGTTTTTTTGCAGATCTATACTAAAATTAAAACCACAACAATATTCACAGCGCAACAATTAATGGCTGAATACTGTGCATACCAGGGCCAAAGGTGTGCTGCATCTTGGGATGGGTCGGTCAACCCCAGATGGCCCTGAAGCCAAACAGTGCTACAGAGAGCCAAGGTTTGTGTGCAGCACAAGTTATTCACTCTCGGAGGGTTGGGCACAAAGACTGGCCCACTAGGGTTTGGGACAGGGCCCTACAGCTAACACCATCGACAGTTCACCCACGAATGATTGGGCGCAGCAGGGCCTGGCAGTAGGACAAGCCCTAGTCCCACTGTACATGACTAAAGGCAGGCGAGATTGGGCTTGCAGCTAACTCACTCAGCACATAGTTACTATAGAAGGAACTGAAAAAACGCTTAAAGTGTAAGTAATGAGTTTTTCTGCTCTTAATGTATATATATCTATATTTATATCTATCTATATCTATATTCACTGAAAAAACCATAGGTTTCACACATGTTATAGTTAGCTGGACATTTCACTCGTAAAAAACCAATGAAATTCCCCCGTTATAGTTAGTGCAGGCAACTATAACTCACGCGACCGCAATCCTCTGCTGATGCTAATACTGTATTTAGACACTTATTTGCCCATGTCTTCTTCCATTAAATTTTACCTATACATATATTACAAATATTTTTTTTTCATAAAGACACATATGTCATCAGCAGAGGATTGCGGTCGCGTGAGTTATAGTTGCCTGCACTAACTATAACGGGGGAATTTCATTGGTTTTTTACGAGTGAAATGTCCAGCTAACTATAACATGTGTGAAACCTATGGTTTTTTCAGTGAATTTGCAAGGTTTTTTAAATGCTAATTCCTAACTATAACGTGTGTGAAACCTATGGTTTTTTTAGTGCATTTGTACGTTTTTTTAAATGCTAAGTTACTTTACGCCATTCGTGGCGTGCGCGCCCACTTAACCCAGTTCTTTCCGTGCGCGCACCGTGCGCTTCGCGCACCGTGCGCGCACAGTGAGCACGCGGTGCGCTTCGCGCGCCCACTTTACGCAGTTAGTGCCGTGGATGGGCCATGTACGCTCGATGCGCTTCGCGCACCGTGCGCACGTGGTGGACATATTATGCGCTTCGTTGTGAAAGATAAATATTTATATACAGTTTAAATTAACTGTTATATGCCATGCACAAATGGTGCCCTTCGGGCACCATTTGGACACGGGGTGGGGAGATTGTGGATAATTTTTTTTTTAATACATTTTTTTACCGTACGCGTACGGTAAGCGTATTCGGCGAATTTGCTTAAACAAATTTAAATGAATTTTTGGCCTTGGGGGTTCGTTGGGGACACATTTAGCAAGCCTAGGTGGTTGGGAGCTGTCTAAACAGTCCCTTTACATGTTTATTCTCTTTGTTTTTCATCCCCCCCTCAGAGTCCGAGAGAGTAAATGGCGGCCGCCGCTTCCTGGTTTCGAGCGATTCGAATGTTTACTAAGATCTAACAGCCAATCTGAATCGCGCTCGCGCACGTCACCGTACGCGTACGGTAAGCGCACCGTAAGCGCACCGTAAGCTGGCTCAGATATATATATTGATTTAAAGGCTATTTTCTCAGAATCTACTGAACAGATTTACACCAAACCTACAAAAGGCACTTCCTTGACCTGTAGACTACCTCCCTGCCAAATTTCAAGGAACTCTGTTCAGCCGTTCGGGCTGTAGCTGTGTCTAAAGGTCCTATGGAAAAATGCATGGGAAAAACGCGTTTTGGGACCCCCCTTTTATCTCAGCCCCCGCTTGACGAATCCCCCCGACACTTTCAGGGTAGGAGCGGAGCACAGCGCCCCACCTATTTTGAAAATTTCGCGAGGATTCGTCGACCGGCGCCAAAGTTATTCAAAATAGAATGTTGCGGTTTTCCTATGGAAACAGGGTCCTAACTATAACTACCTACTGGCGACCGCCAGTAGGTAATATATATCTATATCTATCTATATATATATATATCCACACAAAAAAGTATACCCTATATGTATGCATGTATATGTATATATATATATATATATATATATATATATATATATATATATATATATATATATATATATATATATATTACCCAGTAGGTAGTTATAGTTAGGACCTATTTTCCATAGGAAATCCACAACATTCTATTCCCAATAACTTTGTCGCCGGTTGACGAATCTTCGCGAAATTTTCAAAACTTTTGGCCAGCTCCTGTCCACTCCTATCCTGAAAGTCTCGGGGTGATTCGTCAAGCGGGGGCCGAGAAAAAAGGGGGTCCCAAAATGTGTTTTCCCCATGCAATTTTCCTTAGGAAATGTTAATCGCAGCTGCAGCCCGAACTGCTGCACAGAATTACAACAAATTTGGCAAAGAGGTAGCCCATGGTTCACACTCGTGCCTTTTGGTTAAATGGTGTAAATCCATTTAGTAGTTGCTCAGAAAATAAAAAGTAAAATCATAGGTATATCTATGGCCGCGGAGGATCCGCGCACCCTATGTGCACCCAGCGCGCACCCTCCCGATCACAAGCTGCATGCTAATTGGCTGTCAACTGGCTGTACACACTCCAAACCGGAAGAGTTGGCAGCCATTTTGTGCCTCGGTAGAAGAGAGGCTTAAAAAATCAGTGGATGAAGTGTGCAAAACGTATAAAGGGGGCACGGTAGAAATACCCTGACCCTCTAGACCTGCTTAGGGGGTCCCACAAGGAACCCCAGTGCCCAAATTTATTTTAATTGTTTTTGAAAAAACAGCAAAATGCGCGCTGGGTGCGCGAATCCTGCCTTAAAAATAAAATATTTAATAATTAGCCCCCGGGGGGGGCAAATACTGGGGGCAAAAAGCATCAAATTTGATGGGGGCCCCACAGGGGCCCCAGGGCCCGCCACCCCCGGGGCTTCAAAATAAATGGGGGGGGGGCTCAAAGGCCCCCCCAAGCCCCAGGGACCACCCCCCCGGGGCTTTTTATATTGTGGGAGGGGGACCGCATGGCCCCCCTCCTGGAGCCATTGATGGCCGTGGGGTCCGCTACCCCCCAGGGCCGGCTCCTGCAGTGTCTCGGGGTGCCCACCCCCAGGACTCTGCTGTTTGCTATGGCAGGGCGTGAGCCAAGGCTCCTGCCATGTAATAGCAAACTTGGTTTGGATTTTGAAAGAGAGAGCAGGAAACCTGCTCTCTCTTTCAAAATGCAAACCATATTGCTTTTCCACATGGGGAGCTGCATGTTAGCAGCTCCCCGTGTGAAAACGCAATGCCGGCTCCCGAAGGACGTGGGGAGCCAGCTGGGACCGTGGGGGCATTGGGGCTCCCCCCACGGTCCTCAACGTTGTATATAGGCCCCGGGGGATGGGGTCCCCGGGGAGAATAGAAATTAGTGATAGGTGCTATTTTTTTTTTACGGTTAAATTAGGAGTCGCGCACCCAGCGCGGTGCTCAGCGCGGCCCCCTGGTGTGCACGAGTTGGGTGCACAACTCCTCTCGCATTGGGTGCATAATTCCGCTCGCAGACCCTGGTGTGCATGCGTTGGGTGCACGACTCCTCTCGCATTGGGTGCACGATTCCTAACATGTCGGGTGCGCGACTCCAAGCAAAAAAAATATATATTTTTCAGATAAACATCAAGTTTATGTGTTTAGATCTTGAGTGGCTCTAAAAAGAGCCGTTGTGTTTATTGAGAGATTTTGGTACCTACAAGTAAGTACCTATACAGAGTCTAAACTCTAAAGTGGTTGAGGAAGAATCTGTTACCCTCATCTGTAAAATGTACACCATCTCTCCTATAGATGCCATCCATATTGAAATGCAGATTGTTGTTCTAAATGTACCCCATCCTATAATCGCTGAGATATGCAGAAACAGCGTTATTGACATGTTTCCTAGCTTTCTCAATATGTGGACAAAGATGATTGGACCAGTTCCATTTCTGTCTTTGGCATATGTTAGAATACACAAAGGCAGTTTGGGGGAAAAGTGACATCAATTCGCCAAAGGTGTCCTTCATAAGCATTTCCAGACCTACCCCAGTCAAAGTGCCTAGGTCATTGCCACCACAGGTCAGGGTGTTGGAGATGCAAAAAGGATTTAACCAATTGCATCAATTGGTGCCACTTTAATCCTCTCTGACCAATCCATTTAATGTCAACATTTGGCAAAGCTAGGTCTTTGTCAATACCTCTGTTTTCTGCATACCTTTGGCTCCAGAAAATATAGCTGTGTCCCACAATCCACACTCTAAGCATCTTGGAAGGAGGTCTGGATGCACTCAGAAGGTGTCTGTATGTGAAATGGCAGTTTGAAAAGTAAGATTTTTCTAAAATGGTGGTTTAGATGCAGTTTTGAAAAAAGAAAAGAAATGATTGGCTGTTTGAGAACATTCTAGACTGAAAAGTAGGGTGCATGTTTGTATTTGTTAAAAGCATGTTTCTTATTGCTTAACAAAAACTATTTGAAAGGAACATTGCATAGCATAAGCTGATATTTTGAAAAGTCAAGCACACTTGCTGTTTGGAGTAGCAACATTGTGTGCTGAACTTGTGACCTTTGTGCTCAGTTGACTGTTCCATGAACTGTTACTGTGTTAACAGGCAGCAAGCAGGTTGGGGGTAGGGTTCAAACTTATGTCAATTGGAAAGGGTTGAAAATAAATGTGTAACCAATAGAAATGTGTGTTATCTTTTGAATTAATGTGGGAAGCAATGTGATTTGATATTTACATGTATATGTGTGCAGAATGAGAGGGAAAGTTTGCAATTTTTTGTTTTGCTAAGAGCATTGCAGTACAGACATTCTATATAAGAAAATCTGGTGTGTGATTGACATACTTCTTCATCTACAAATCAATTTGAAAGGTGAGTTATTAATTTGTGAGGGGTTGCATGTGGTGCCTTTGTTTTTAATAAGAGTAATGTGTTTCTCCTGCTAAAAGTCCAGGGAGTAGTGTTACTTGTCTAGTATCACATTGTGAGTCTGTGTGCATTTGGGAACCATTGTGACAGAAGCATTTGGGTACTTCATGTCTTTGCATAGACGTAACTGCTTAAAAACCTTTCCTGTTCTCAAGTTTTGGTAGAATTAGAAGCCAGTTATTGCTTATGCATTCGGAAAATGAGTCAGGCTTTGACACTAAAGTGCAGTACTGAAATATGTAGCATGTGTGCAGTTATCTTACCCCTTCCAGAGTAGTAAATGTGTTTTGGTAAAGTCCAAGGGATAGTGTTGCTTGTCTAGAATCACACTGTGAGTCTGTCTGCATTTGGGTAACCATTGTGAGAGAAGCATTTGGTAACATCATGTATTTAGTGACAGATAATTGCTTTAAAACCAGTCATGTTGTCAAGTTTTAGTAGCATTAGAAGCCAGTCATTGCTTATGCATTCACAAAATGAGTCAGCCTTTCACAGTATTGTGCAGTATTGAAATATGTAGAATGTGTGCAGTCACCTTACCCCTTCCAGACTACTAAATGTGTCTTGATAAAGTACAAGGGATAGTGTTGCTTGTCTAGAATCACACTGTGAGTCTGTGTGCATTTGAGAACCACTGTGAGAGAAGCATTTGGATACTTCATGTCTTTGCATATACATAACTGCTTAAAAACCTTTCCTGTTCTCAAGTTTTGGTACAATTAGGAGATAGTCATTGCTTATGCATTTGGAAAATGAGTCAGGCTTTGACACTAAAGTGCAGTACTGAAATATGTAGAATGTGTGCAGTTACCTTATCCCTTCCAGAATAGTGAATGTGTTTTGGTAAAGTACAAGGGATAGTGTTGGTTGTCTAGAATCACACTGTGAGTCTGTGTGCATTTGGGCAACCATTGTGAGAGAAGCATTTGGTTACATCATGTATTTGCTGACAGATAACTGCTTTAAAACCTGTCATGTCGTCAAGTTATAGTAGCATTAGAAGTCAGTCTTTGCTTATGCATTCAGAAAATGAGTCAGACTTTGAAACTAAAGTACATTAATGAAATATGTAGATTGTGTGCAGTGTCTTTACCCCTGCCTGAGTAGTGAATGTGTTTTGGTAAAGTCCAAGGGATAGTGTTGCTTGTCTAGAATCACATTGTGACTCTGTCTGCATTTGGGCAAACATTGTTAGAGAAGCATTTGGGTACTTCATATCTTTGCATATACATAACTGCTTAAAAACCTTTCCCGTTCTCAAGTTTTGGTACAATTAGAAGCCAGTCATTGCTTATGTATTCGGAAAATGAGTCAAGCTTTGACACTAAAGTGCAGTACTGAAATATGTAGAATGTGTGCAGTTACTTTACCTCTTCCAGAGTAGTGAATGTGTTTTGGTAAAGTACAGGGGATAGTGTTGCTTGTCTAGAATCACACTGTGAGTCTGTGTGCATTTGGGCAACCATTGTGAGAGAAGCATTTGGTTACATCGTGTATTTGCTGACAGATAACTGTTTTAAAACATGTCACGTTGTCAAGTTTTAGTAGCTTAGAAGCCAGTCATTGCTTATGCATTCACAAAATGAGTCAGGCTTCGACACTAAAGTGCAGTACTGAAATATGTAGATTGTGTGCAGTCTCCTTACACCTTCCAGAGTAGTGAATGTGTTTTGGTAAAGTCCAAGGGATAGTGTTGCTTGTCTAGAATCACACTGTGTTGTCAGTATGCATTTGGGCAACAATTGTGAGAGAAGCATTTGCTAACATCATGTATTTGCTGACAGATAACTGCTTTAAAACCTGTCATGTTGTCAAGTTTTTGCAGCATTAGAAGCCAGTCATTGCTTATGCAATTGCAAAATAAGTCAGGCTTTCACAGTAGTGTGCAGTACTGAAATATGTAGAATGTGTGCAGTTACCTTATCCCTTCCAAACTAGTGAATGTGTTTTGGTAAAGTGCAAGGGATAGTTGGTTGTCTAGAATTACACTGTGAGTCTGTGTGCATTTAGGCAACTATTGTGAGAAAAGCATTTGGTAACATCATGTATTTGCTGGCAGATAACTGCTTTAAAACCTGTCATGTTGTCAAGTTTTAGTAGCATTAGAGGCCAGTCATTGCTTATGCAATTGCAAAATAAGTCAGGATTTCACAGTAGTGGACAGTATTGAAATATGTAGAAGGTGTGCAGTCACCATACCCCTTCCAGACTAGTGAATGTGTCTTGGTAAAGTACAAGGGATAGTGTTGCTTGTCTAGAATCACACTGTGAGTCTTGCTGCATTTGGGCAAACATTGTGAGAGAAGCATTTCGGTACTTCATGTCTTTGCTGAGATATAACTGCTTAAAAACCTATCCTGTTGTCAAGGTTCAGCAGTATTAGAACCCAGTCATTGCTTATGCATTCACAGAATGAGTCAGGCATTAACACTAGAGTGCAGTAGTGAAATGTGTAGAATGTATGCAGTCATCTTACCCCTTCTAGTCTAGTGAGTTTCTCCTGCGAACGTCCAGGGAATAGACTTGCTTGTCTAGAATCACACTGTGAGTCTCTGTGCACTTGTGCAAGAATTCTAACAGAGCCATGTCGTTACTTCATCTCTTTCCTGACACATAACTGCTTAAAAACTTACTTCCCTTGCACTCTTCTAGTGACCCATTCAGCACCATGAACTAATCCATTCACTGCGCCAAATACCAACCACTTATAAATTCACCCAGGCACTCTCCTTGCAGTACTCTAATCATCAGTCAGTGCCCAAGTACTCATGCACTGAGCCAGGCCTTAGCACATGGACTGCTTCAAACCCCTATCCACTATGCATGCAGTCCTCTAAGCACCTACAGACTTGTATTTCACACCTTCAATTCCCCTGTCAGTATTCCTACACTTCCAGGAAACACCCTGTCACTCCCCTTGCACTCCTCCTGTGACCCATTCAGCACCATGTACTAATCCATTCACTGTGCCAAAAGCCAACTACTTATAAATTCACCCAGGCACTCTCCTTGAAGTACTCTAATCATTCAGTCAGTACCCAAGACCTCATGCACTAAGCGAGGCCTTAGCACATGGACTTCTTCACACCCCTATCCACTATGCATGCAGGTGTCTGACCACCTACACACTTGTATTTCACACCTTCAATTCCCCAGTCAGTATTCATACAGTTGCAGCAAACACACTGTCATTCCTCATGCACTCCTCCAGTGACCCACTCAGCACAATGAACTAATCCATTCACTGCACCAAAACCCAACCACTTATAAATTCACCCAAGCACTCTCCTTGTAGAACTCTAATCATTCAGTCAGTATCCAAGTACTCATGCAGTAACCCAGGCCTTAGCACATAGACTGCTTCAAACGCCTATCCACTATGCATGCAGTCCTCTAAGCACCTACAGACTTGTATTTCACACCTTCAATTCCCCAGTCAGTATTCATACAGTTGCAGCAAATACACTGTCACTCCCCTTGCATTCCACCAGTGACCCATTCAGCACCATGAACTAATCCATTCACTGCGCCAAAGCCCAACCACTTATAAATTCACCCAGGCACTCTCCTTGCAGTACTCTAATCATTCAGTCAGTACCCAAGTACTCATGCACTGAGCCAAGCCTTAGCACATGGACTGCTTCAAAACTCTATCCACTATGCATGCAGTCCTCTAAGCACCTACAGACTTGTATTTTACACCTTCAATTCCCAAATCAGTATTCCTACACTTCCAGGAAACACCCTGTCACTCCCCTTGCACTCATCCAGCGACCCATTCAGCGCCATGAACTAATCTATTCACTGCACCAAGACCCAACCACTTATAAATTCACCCAGGCACTCTCCTTGCAGTACTCTAATCATTCAGTCAGTACCCAAGTACTCATGCACTGAGCCAAGCCTTAGCACATGGACTGCTTCAAAACTCTATCCACTATGCATGCAGTCCTCTAAGCACCTACAGACTTGTATTTTACACCTTCAATTCCCAAATCAGTATTCCTACACTTCCAGGAAACACCCTATCACTCCCCTTGCACTCATCCAGTGACCCATTCAGCACCATGAACTAATCCATTCACTGCACCAAGACCCAACCACTTATACATTCACCCAGGCACTCTCCTTGCAGTACTCTAATCATTCAGTCAGTACCCAAGTACTCATGCAGTGAGCCAGGCCTTAGCACATGGACTGCTAGAAACCCCTATCCACTATGCATGCAGACGTCTAACCACCTACACACTTGTATTTCACACCTTCAATTCCCCAGTCAGTATTCCTACACTTCCAGGAGACACCCTGTCACTCCCCTTGCACTCCTCTACTGATCCATTCAGCAACATGTATTAATCCATTTACTGCACCAAAACCCAACCACATATAAATTCACCCAGGCACTCTCCTTGCAGTACTCTAATCATTCAGTCAGTACCCAAGTACTCATGCACTGAGCCAGGCCTTAGCACATGGACTTCTACAAACCCCTATCCACTATGCATGCAGAGTCTACACCTTCAATTCCCCAGTCAGTATACATACACTCCAGCAAACACCCTGTCACTCCTCTTGCACTCTTCTAGTGACCCATTCAGCAGCATGTACTAATCCATTCACTGCGCCAAAACCCAACCACTTATAAATTCACCCAGGCACTCTCCTTGCAGTACTCTAATCATCAGTCAGTGCCCAAGTACTCATGCACTGAGCCAGGCCTTAGCACATGGACTGCTTCAAACCCCTATCCACTATGCATGCAGTCCTCTAAGCACCTACAGACTTGTATTTCACACCTTCAATTCCCCTGTCAGTATTCCTACACTTCCAGGAAACACCCTGTCACTCCCCTTGCACTCCTCCTGTGACCCATTCAGCACCATGTACTAATCCATTCACTGTGCCAAAAGCCAACTACTTATAAATTCACCCAGGCACTCTCCTTGAAGTACTCTAATCATTCAGTCAGTACCCAAGACCTCATGCACTAAGCGAGGCCTTAGCACATGGACTTCTTCACACCCCTATCCACTATGCATGCAGGTGTCTGACCACCTACACACTTGTATTTCACACCTTCAATTCCCCAGTCAGTATTCATACAGTTGCAGCAAACACACTGTCATTCCCCATGCACTCCTCCAGTGACCCACTCAGCACAATGAACTAATCCATTCACTGCACCAAAACCCAACCACTTATAAATTCACCCAAGCACTCTCCTTGTAGAACTCTAATCATTCAGTCAGTATCCAAGTACTCATGCAGTAACCCAGGCCTTAGCACATAGACTGCTTCAAACGCCTATCCACTATGCATGCAGTCCTCTAAGCACCTACAGACTTGTATTTCACACCTTCAATTCCCCAGTCAGTATTCATACAGTTGCAGCAAATACACTGTCACTCCCCTTGCATTCCACCAGTGACCCATTCAGCACCATGAACTAATCCATTCACTGCGCCAAAGCCCAACCACTTATAAATTCACCCAGGCACTCTCCTTGCAGTACTCTAATCATTCAGTCAGTACCCAAGTACTCATGCACTGAGCCAAGCCTTAGCACATGGACTGCTTCAAAACTCTATCCACTATGCATGCAGTCCTCTAAGCACCTACAGACTTGTATTTTACACCTTCAATTCCCAAATCAGTATTCCTACACTTCCAGGAAACACCCTGTCACTCCCCTTGCACTCATCCAGCGACCCATTCAGCGCCATGAACTAATCTATTCACTGCACCAAGACCCAACCACTTATAAATTCACCCAGGCACTCTCCTTGCAGTACTCTAATAATTCAGTCAGTACCCAAGTACTCATGCACTGAGCCAAGCCTTAGCACATGGACTGCTTCAAAACTCTATCCACTATGCATGCAGTCCTCTAAGCACCTACAGACTTGTATTTTACACCTTCAATTCCCAAATCAGTATTCCTACACTTCCAGGAAACACCCTATCACTCCCCTTGCACTCATCCAGTGACCCATTCAGCACCATGAACTAATCCATTCACTGCACCAAGACCCAACCACTTATACATTCACCCAGGCACTTTCCTTGCAGTACTCTAATCATTCAGTCAGTACCCAAGTACTCATGCAGTGAGCCAGGCCTTAGCACATGGACTGCTAGAAACCCCTATCCACTATGCATGCAGACGTCTAACCACCTACACACTTGTATTTCACACCTTCAATTCCCCAGTCAGTATTCCTACACTTCCAGGAGACACCCTGTCACTCCCCTTGCACTCCTCTACTGATCCATTCAGCAACATGTATTAATCCATTTACTGCACCAAAACCCAACCACATATAAATTCACCCAGGCACTCTCCTTGCAGTACTCTAATCATTCAGTCAGTACCCAAGTACTCATGCACTGAGCCAGGCCTTAGCACATGGACTTCTACAAACCCCTATCCACTATGCATGCAGAGTCTACACCTTCAATTCCCCAGTCAGTATACATACACTCCAGCAAACACCCTGTCATTCCTCTTGCACTCTTCTAGTGACCCATTCAGCAGCATGTACTAATCCATTCACTGCGCCAAAACCCAACCACTTATAAATTCACTCAGACACTCTACTTGCAGTACTATAATCATTCAGTCAGTACCCAAGTACTCATGCACTGACCCAGGCCTTAGCACATGGACTGCTTCAAACGCCTATCCATTATGCATGCAGTCCCCTAACCACCTACACACTTGTCTTTCACACCTTCAATTCCCCAGTCAATATCCATACACTTTCAGCAAACACCCTGTCAGTCCAGTTGCACTCCTCTAGTGACCCATTCAGCACCATGTACTAATCCATTCACTGAGCAAAAACCCAAACACTTATAAATTCACCAAGGCACTCACCTTGCAGTACTCTAATCATACAGTCAGTGCATAAGTACTCATATAATGTCTCAGGGCTTAACACAAACACTGGTAGGAACCTTTGTCTATTACACATGCAGGTCTGTAATTACCTATACAGTTATGTATACACCTTGAATTACAATTTCAATTAGTGATGAGAAAAGAAAGTGGTTAAATGTTTTTTATATAGAATGTGTTTGTATAATAATTGAAAAGTATAATTTATAAATGTATTACAATACATTTATTTATGTTATTTATTTTACAAATATTGTTTATCATCATTAAAATAAAGTTATCATGCATAACAAGAAAGAGAAAAGAACAGTTAAAGGACACTTATGGGAAGAAAATTCAACAAGAAGTATTGGATGACCAACATCATGTGGCTAAAAAGAAAAAGTCTTCTGGTAAGACAACAAAAACATTCATTAAAAACATACAAAACCTAGAAGCAGTGTGCAGAATGTGCAAACTACTGAGAGTGTTTCAACCACAAAAAAGAGTACGAATTACAGGAAAGGAAAAAAAGAAAATTTAAATTCAAAAGATTCGATGTATAGTAAAAGAAGGCAAAATCCACATAAAGAAATCCGTTAAAAAAAATCTTATAATAGAGTGGTTTTTCACTTGCTTAAAGATGTGAAAAAATATAGAACAAGAGCACTGTTTTCTAAAAAGAAGAAGCATATTGAATCCATTGTTCAAAAGGCTTTTGAACTAAAAAGGAAACTATTCATTTTAGTTTTAAACAGAATTAGATCATTGGATAAACCAATTCATTTAAAGAAGACCAAAAGCAAGAGGAAAAGAGTAATTAACAGAACTAATTTTTTTGATTTTTTTGGGGTGAATGGAAACACAGTTCAAGTTCAGAGCCTTTCTTTAATGAAGAGAGTTATTTTCACACCAATAATTTATTGCATGCAGTTGATACCAGTGGTCGAGTGTATGAGGCTAGAAATTGTTGTCCAATTGAGAAAGAGAAGATGGTTCCCAGAGATGTAGAAGAAGTGTTAGCTGATGAAGTTCTAGGGAGACGTCCTAAAGCCCCAGTGTACACTTGGGATTGCAGTAGTATTTGTAGTGTACGACAAGAATCTATTGATATTTTACGCAATTTCTTACGAGAATATAGTAAAAAAGTGTTAAACAAAAGATTAAGATGTTGCAAGGACTAGACCCTTGTAGAGTGAGAGAAAATACTGGTTTGCAAGGTCATTCTCTGGCTTGTCTTTCTAGCAAAGTATGTCAAAGTGTTTTTCACCATTTCAGGATGTTAGCAGTACATCATTCTCAGATGCGGAAGTTAGTCAGAAGATTGTATTATGCAAAAAGTCCAGGACTAATGTTAAATGAGTTGAAGATTGCTCTTTTGCGTGGATCAGTATCAAATGTGAAGAAGGTTTGTGATGAAATTGAGTTTTGTTACTTTGGACCTGAACAAGAGAGTGCAGAAACTGACACATTAATTGAAGAAAATGTTAAAAGAATGTGCAACATAGTGCTACAAAATATTTTGAAGAACAAATTACAAAGTTTAAGGTGATATCAGGTGAAAGGCTAAATTAGTCTTGTATTTGTTGTCGGCGAACTCACTATAAAAATCAGAGTAGGACTGTTGATCTATATTTAAAACGTGAAACAGAAAATAATGATAAGTGGAAGGAATTTGCAACTTATTTGTTGGTAGAGAATTGTTTTGATTTGGGTTCTGATCAGCGTATTTGTAAATATTGCTATAATAAATTGGATGACAATAAAATGCCTGCTAGAGCTGTGCATAATAATCTAGAGTTGGTAACTATTCCTCCAGAACTGATAGATTTAAATACCTATGAGTCTATTCTCATTCAATGTGTGCACCCATTTCAGGCTATTGTTCGTATGGAGCCTAAAACAGGTAAATTGCCTCCTTCAGATTTACAGAGAGGATTAAAAGGAAGAGTTGTATATTTACCTCTAGATTTAAAGAAAAATATTGAAACATTTGTTGATGTAGAAAATGAACCACTAGTTATTCTAGTTAATGGCGTTCCTACTAAGAGCAAGAAAATCTGGCAAGAATTAGTGGATGTTAGGAAAGTGCAGAAGGCAACATTGTATCTGATTAAAAACAATAAGTACTATGAAAATGTGTATGTGGGAGAAGAAGAAATACTTTCAGCAGAAGATACTGAAACGTCAAGTGGACAAATTGAAAAAGTCGACATGTCCAGAAGTGAAGAAATCTATGAACATTACAGTGTACATCCACTTCATTCCAAAGAAGTGATGGGGAATACTATTGAGTTATTCCAAATGAAAAAAGCAAAGGGAACTCCCATGAGTGTATGGGAAAAAAGCTTGGAAGCGCGTTGTTTTCCACAGTTGTTCCCAACAGGAAAAGGTGGACAATATGATGAATGACCTGTACAGATTCCTGCATCTGAATATCACACAACAAGATTGTATGCAGAAGATCCAAGATTTCGACAATGTATCCCATATAGATTTCATCTTTTGTTTGAGAGTGACTTGTCTGGACTTTCATATGCAGTGAATCACATATTGAAAACAGGAGTACATCTTCAAAATGTTTCTGCAAAGGAATTTATTGATAAAGTACATCAAAGAGATGATCATTTAGAATCTCAGCTGATTAATCTGATGGCATGCCAGCGTGGCACTGATGAGTATTGGTACCGTCGTCATGGAGAACTTAAATGTATGCTAAGGAACTTAGGAACTCCTACGTGGTTCCTTACCCTAAGCTGTGCTGAATACGCTTGGGATGATTTACTTGAATTTCTTCGAGAGGCAAATTCGAATATGAAAAATATTGAATATAAGACACCTGGAGAATTGTGCTCTTTGGATCTTGTTAATGTATGCAGGTATTTCAATCATAGATTTGAAGCTATGATGTCTTTTATCTGCAATAAAAAGAATCCTCCTCTTAGAGAAGTTGTGGATTTCCTTTGGAGAAAGGAGTATCAAGCTCGAGGTGCTCCTCACTTACATATGCTCATATGGATCAAAGATGCCCCCAAATTCTGAACTGATTCTGATGATACTGTTTTGTCGTTCATTGAAGAATATGCCACATGTGCCATACCCAAAAGCAGAGAAGAAAACAACTTAAGACAACAAGTCTTACGATTCCAAAGCCATCGATGTGGAAAATACTGTGACGAAAGTACAAGTCTAAGGAAAAGTTTTATACCAAATGTCGTTTTGGATTTCCATGTCCTGTAATATCAAAAGGAAGAGTAAACAGTTTTATGTCAGCAGTGAGACATACTATCACTAGAAAGTCTCCAAAAAATTCCTACAATTTGAGACGATGTGAAGAATCAAAATACATAAATGATTACAATTCGGTTATTCTCTCTATGTTATGTTATGTTATGTTATAAAAGGCCCAATTACTCGAGAGTATCCTGGCGCGAGCAGTTATCGGAGAACCTGAGAGACGGGGAGTTTGAGTAAGTTAATTAAAAAGAAAGGTTTTAAGTTGTTTCTTAAAAGGGCCAAGCTCCTGAATGCTCCGAATAGTCAGCGGGAGCGAATTCCAAAGCGACGCTGTTTTGACTGAAATGGACTGTCCTCCCAGCCGAGATCTGCGAAAACGAGGAATGATCATCAAGCGTTGGGAGGCTGAGCGTAAGGCTCGATTGGGAACATAAAAGCTGAACATCTTCCTAATATACGCAGGACCCAGACCATGCAGTGCTCTATGGGCCACCATAAGAGCTTTAAATTGCACTCTTTGCGCCACAGGAAGCCAATGCAGATCACGCAGATGCTTCCTCACATTGGACCTTCTAGCGATGTTGAAAAGAAGTCTAACGGTGGCGTTTTGAATTATTTGCAATTTACTCAACAGATAGCCAGGAATGCCACAATAGAGAGCATTAGCATAGTCTAAGCGAGAAAGAATGAGTGCCCGGGCAACTGTTTCCTTTGCTTGGCTAGGAAGGAGAGAAAAAAATCATGGATATTCAGTACGTAGCGGATAATTCCATTGCTGTCGCTCGGTATGTAACATCCCACATTACAAAATCAGAAAAGACGGAATTAAAAGAACTGTGGGAAGAGATTTCTCACGAGAAGAGTCTAAGTAAGAAATTATACAGTTTTAGTTTGAAGATGTTATCCCATCGAGAAATTGGAGCGTATGAATGCTCAGATCGGTTATCATCTGCAAGTTTATACTCTACATCTAGAAGAATCATTTGTGTGAGTCTAGGTCTTGCTGCAACACGAAATCGAGTACTTAAATCTGAACAAGAAATTGACTATTTAGCATTAAATGAACCAGAAAGTACAGATATTCTTAAAACCGATATGTTGGACACATAGGTGCCGATCACGATCCGGCAAAAACCGGGTACGAGCCGTCGGACGGAGCGTTTTCCCCGTCCGACTCGTACCCGGTCGTAAAACTTTACAAACATGGAATTACGATTCGCACGGAAACACCATTTCCGTACGAATCGTAAAAAACACCGACCGACGAAAACATACATACGAATGTGATCCGGGAATGCTGCGACGTGACGTCGGGACGCTTTCAGGCAGCCTTTCATGACCCAGGAATTACGATTCGAACCGACAGCAGTCCGGACGGCAATATTTTCACGGCACCCAAAAAGTGCCGGAAAAGCGAAGTACGGTGCGAATCGACCAGAGTAGGTGGCCCGGTACGCACCGTACCCCACCCAGCCCCCCGTACGTACACGCCGACCCCCCCCCAGCCCCCGTATGTACGCGCCGACCCCCCCCAGCCCCCGTATGTACGCGCCGACCCCCCCCAGCCCCCGTATGTATGCGCCGACCCCCCCCCAGCCCCTGTATGTACGCGCCAACCCCCCCCAGCCCCCGTATGTACGCGCCGACCCCCGTGTATGTACACCCGTGTACGTTCGAGTCGAACCCCCCGTGTCCGTTCGAGTCGAACCCCCCGTGTACGTTCGAGTCGAACCCCCCCGTGTACGTTCGAGTCGAACCCCCCCGTGTACGTTTGAGTCGAACCCCCCCGTGTACGTTCGAGTCGAACCCCCCCGTGTACGTTCGAGTCGAACCCCCCCGTGCACGTTCGAGTCGAACCCCCCCGTGTACGTTCGAGTCGAACCCCCTCTACGCGCTGGGGGTACGCACCGTACATACACGGGTGGGGGTACGACTCGAACGTACACGGGTGTACATACAGGGGGGTTCGACTCGAACGTACACTGGGGGGTTCGACTCGAACGTACACGGGGGGTTCGACTCGAACGTACACGGGGGGTTCGACTCGAACGTACACGGGTGTACATACACGGGGGGTCGGCGCGTACGTACGGGGGCTGGGTGGGGGAACGGTGCGTACGTACGGGGGCTGGGGGGGTCGGCGCGTATGCGGGCACGTCTCCATGGTTGCTATGGGAGTTTGGTGCGGACGGTGTTTTTTCCATCCGGTTGTAACCTCGGACGCACGGGATGGATCGTGATTCCTCGGTCGGACTTCACCTTTCACATTTGTACGGTAAATCGTACGAGGACGTGTCGGACACATTTTCCGACCCGAGGACGTGTGGGGAATGATTCCCAATGCGGTTCGTATGGACTTTTTACCATGCGAATCGTGATTGCCAGTTCGTACGGCACTTGTACGATTCGTACGGTAATAAGACCGGATACGAGTCGCACGGGGAAATTTTTTACCGGATCGTAATCGGCACCATATTATCCAAATAGAAGTCATCATCTTGAGAACATATGTCTCTATGAAGTGCTGCAAAACTACACTTTTAAACAGAATACTACAGAAAACATCAATGATGGAAAATATGCAGTGAATGGTTCTGAAGGATGTTTGGTGAAACAAAGGAAATTAAATTTAATTAATCACAGGAACCTGAGTTGCGACACTCCTGATAAAAGGGAATTTTACTATTTAGCACTTTTGCAACTGTTCAAACCGTGGCGTTCAGAATTGGAATTACTTGGAGATTTTCAGTTATGAAGATTCCTTCTATGCTTGTAAAGATACCATAAAATGTACTGTTTTTGCAAATTATGTGAAAATGTTGAACGATGAAATTGATCAAGAAGCTACTATTGCAGCTGAGATTGCTAGGGACAGTTCTCAAGACAGTCAAAGCTCTGCTCCACTGAGTCAAGATCCACTAGGACAACCAATTGTTGAAAATGAAGCAGCAATCGCCATGAATGAGTTGGAAACAGCAATGCATCAAGTTCAAGAAGATATTATGGACGTAGCCAACTTGGAAGAACAACTAAATGTTGAACAGAATGAAATATATCAGCAAGTGAGACAACAGATTGACCATGGATGTCTTCATGAAAAGAAAGAATGCACATGCACCTCATTTCAACCTTTACGAATGTATGTGAGTGGACAAGCTGGAACAGGAAAAAGTTTCTTAATTAAAGTAATCACCAGTTATCTGCAGAAAACAACAGACTTACATTTGTCTTGTGTTGTAACTGCTCCAACTGGGTTGGCAGCACACAACATTAAAGGAATTACATGGCATCGTTTACTTATGTTACCTGTGGAGCATGAAAACAAATTGGAATATCACAAGCTATCCGGAGAAGCTTGTTATGAAGTTTCAAGAGTGCTAAAGAAAATGAAACTTCTCATTATTGATGAGGTAAGCATGGTCTCAAACTTAATGCTTGCTTTTGTGCATTTAAGAATTCAGCAAATTCTTAAAACAGAATACGATGTGTTATTTGGAGGAAAACATGTCATCATTTTTGGAGATCTACTGCAACTTACTCCCGTAAAAGGACAACCGGTATTTAAAACACTTGCACATGAAGACACCAAAAAGTCCTTGGGAATTGTTGGAAACGTTAACATTTGGTCATATTTTGAGTACAAAGAACTCACTAAAAATATGCGACAGGCAAATGATGCTGAATATGGAAGTATTCTTCAAGATATAAGAATTGGAGTACTGACAGAACATGGCAAACAAGCTTTGCAAAGTCGACTACTTACAAACTTGTTTCCAAATGAAAATATACTTCCTGAAAAAATATATTAAAAAGTTGCAGAAAATAATTCTATAATCTGCTTAATGTCAATGAAGAACTTTTGAAGCTAGAAAATGAACAAATAATAAAAATGGAAGCCATTAATAAAATAGAGCATGAAGGAATCACGATTATTTTGACGGAAAAATTGAAAACAAAATTGGATTCTTTAGAAAAATCTATTTCTAAAACTGCAGGTTTAGAAAAGAATTTTTATGTATGTGTAAACTGTTGGGTTATTTTGGATGTGGAAAAAGGGTTAGTGAATGGAGCAATGGGAAAAGTTGTTAATTTTGTGAATTATCAAAAAAAAGATGGAATTGAATGTTTAAAAATCAAATTTGATCAGATTGAAGAAGTGAAACAAATTGCTCGTTGTTCTGCTCGTTTTTTGCTTGTTAAAGATTTGTATGTACGTAGAAAACAGTTTCCTCTTTCTTTGGCATATGCAGTGACTATTCATACATCTCAAGGATTAAGTGTAGACAGTGCTTTGGTGAACATTGGAAGTACTGTGTTTAAAGAGGGTATGGCATATGTTGCTTTGTCGCGAGTCAGAACTTTATCTGGTTTGTTTTTGATTGATTTTGATGAGTCAAAGATTACTGCAGATGCAAACTGTGTAAAAGAGTATAATAGGTTAAGAAGAGTGTATGCTCCGCATTTAGGGCAATATCCTGTATTTGAGAAGCGTGTGGTAGGCCGATAAAGAAGATATGAGAATATCTGTAGTGAAGTTATAGAGAAGGAAAAAAATCGTAATAATGTTGAGATTGCAAGCAAAAAGAACAAGCATTGGCATAGTCAATAGGTCTCGCCTTTGGGACCTTATAAGTGTTTAGCCATGCAACAGTTGCATAACTAAATACTTATAAGGTCCCAAAAGCGAGACCTATTGGCTATGCCAAGCGGCCGTGTGGCCGCGAAAGTGATCGCGATCAAACATCAAAGCAGCCGTGCGGCCGCGAAAGTGAAAGCAATCGCGGTAAAGCGCGGTGCGCGCGCCCGCGCACATGCACTGTAGCTCTTGGCTGGCCTGGTAGCACTTTTTGGAGCCCTCTCAAAAAGTCTCGCCAGACCAGCGCATGCGCTGGGTCAGGCGAGACCTAAAAAGGATACTGTAGAAGACATTGTTGGTTATCAGTTTGAAAATACTTCTGGTATCAACTGCTATGCTAATGTAGTGGTCAATGTTGTTTTTTTTCTTGAAAGATTGCAACAGCAAATTGTGGAGAATCAGGAAAAAAGATGTCGTTCCTTGTTGCATTCTGTTTATGAAAAATTGAGAACAGATAAAACTAAAATGCTAAGCGTTTCTGATATTCGTAATCTTTTGGATATATGTTCTGGTTGTACACAATTTACGCAGAATATCCAACAAGATGCTCAGGAATTTCTAGTGTATATGCTTACCGTATTGGAAAATGTAGGCATAGAAATTGAAATTCTTTTTGGCCTTCATTATAAATGGGAACATCAATGTGAAAATTGTATATTTACATGTAGCACTGACATAGACACTGAAAGATGTATATATTTGACATTACCAGACTGTAAATCAGTGTCTTTCAACAAATTAGTTAAAGCAGCAAATCAGAATATGCAGTGTAGCCAATGCAACTCAGAAATGTTTTCAACACAAAGATATGGACAATATATAATTTTAATGATGCAACGTTGTACAGCTGATGAAAGAAAATTGGAAACTTTAATTAAAAAAATTGTAGCAAGTCAACTATCAATATCAGGAAGAATTTTTGTAGCAGTAGCAATAATTTTCCATGATGGTCCTTCTACAACATCTGGACATTACACTGCGTATTTAAAATGTGATAATGGATGGACATATTGTAATCATGCTCAATTAGATTTTAAACAACGTTTGCCTCGTGAATTACCAAATTCGTCCCTAATATTTTTAAAGCCAAAGTTTTAGGAACATAATTCAGCGTATAAAGAATATGTTAAAATGTCTTAATATGATTACTATTGGACAATTTCAGTTTAAAGGACTTCAGCAATACCATTTGGCCCTGAGGAAAGGTATACATTTGAATTATGGACTTTTTGTTGCACATTCTCACAGCATATATTTTGTAGAAACATCATTTACAGAAATTATAAAAATAATTCTTTATTGAATCATTATTTGAGTATTTCCAGATTCAAGTAAAAAAAATTGGCTTAGAAGGAACCATTTGTAATATATCTGTGATTTGTATGAAATGGTTTGTTATTGACGATGTATGAATAATTGTTCATCATATTATTTGATTTCTTTCATATTCAAGTAAGAAATTTCTCTTAGAAGAAAGCATTTTACATATGGGTGATTTGTATTATATGGTTTGTTATTGAGGATGTAGTTTTTGTGGAATATTCCAAAACAGTTAGATATATGATAAATATGTTAGATAGAGTTTTTTTTTTTAAAACAATCTAATTGATTGGTTTTTTTTGTCTGCTGTTATGTGATGAGTACAATTGAAATCAGTTTGTAGTGAAATTCAATATATTCTGAAAACAGCAACCAAGGCAAAGAAAATAATTTAACAAAATGTTAAAATTATGTTGTGTTGTAAAAAATATAATATTATATATTATAACTGAACTTTTTTCTTCTCTTTCACAGTTACTAATTCTAACATTTGACATTTTCTGAAATTTAAATTATGAAAAACAACTGAAAAAAATGTGTTGCATTTTTTCTAGTAATGTGAAGGTAAGTTTAACTAAGTATTAATATGCACTATGGGACGTGTTTCCACACTGGTGAAGAAAGGGCAGATGGACGGAGTAGATATGTGTGGAAAGATGCTCAGTGTGCGTTTTAAGTTACAGGATAAAGTTAACATGAATATTGAGTGTCCCTGGGGCCAAGTAACCCACCAGATATATGAAGAAAGTGCCAAAGACTTGCATTGGAGAGAGGTATAAAATGGGATATTGTTTCAGGGCACCTCAGTGCAATGCAGCTGTATGGTGTTCAATAGAGAGACATGGAGGGTTAGTAGGGCCCAGGGACTTCAGAATTAAAAGACACTAAATTCCTCAACTTAAAACAGGTCACAGAGTGTGTTTGCAGATGTGATATCAGGCTTCATCCCTTCCCTTCACCACTCTAAAAACATGTCCTATCACTTTGCCAAAACCTAAGTACTTATAAATGTATCTTCTTCTCTCTTTGCAGTACTGAAATTACTCTGTTTATTAGTCATATAGTTAAGGATTGGCCTAGCCATTAACCCTAGTAGAAGATAATTTCTTTATATACTTTGCAAAACGATCTGCAAAAAGCATTAAAGTATTAATACAGTCTTCAAAACAGCAAGTTTATATCTATGTAGGTTTGCAATCTCCCTGTCATAGGATATCATGTGACCTGAAAAAAAAAGATTTGACTGGTTCATAATATTTCCCATTGTACCTATTGAAGGATTGCAATCTTTTCAGTCATTCTTCTTTGAGCATCTTTGAAGACAATAGTCTGTGCTTACCTCCTATCATTCTCGTGCAATTTTTCAAACAATGAACTAACAAAATGTTCTTATTGTAATAGTCGGCCAATCCCTAAGCACTTATAGGGCAATTTTAGAAGCACCCTGTGCCAAAAATATGTCACTTTTTGTAACATACTTATAGCGCAAGACACTCTTTCATATTTACAAAGAGGGAAAAAGGTACTCTGTGTACCTTTTTCTTCTCCATGTAAATATGACCTCATCATACACACCACTTTGTGTTGAAAGGGCGTTCTATAGGTGTTGCTGTGCGTGATTGCACAGAACACTCATAGAACAAGACACATCTCCAGATTTATCATAAATCTGGACATGTATGGGAATGCTGCACCATCCTCCAATTGGTGTAGCAAGGCACAACAAGGAGAATTGTTTTCATTTCTCCTCATTTTTTCTCTTTCAATATATGCTACAATGCTCAGCATACGTTGAAGGAGAAAAATGCCTTTACTGATTGTTTTTGTGCAGGAAGATGTGTCTTTCTGCACAAAAACAAACTCCACACGACACAGATATCCTTGCACCATTGTGCAAGGGTGCCTGTGTCACCACATGGCTGTAGTTTAAGCAGCAGTGCAGAGGGAAGCATCGACTTGCAACATATTTATGTACATATGTTGCATCCCTGTGCTTCAGAAGTACCACAGCACACTGCAGCTAAAGAGCTTACTGTGTGATGCTGCAGCACTTCCTCATAGTTCTGCACTTATACATTCACCATACACTACTAATGCATTCTTTCAGTCAATTATGCACTACACATACATTCATCTAAACTTTCACACACTATCATACAAATATAGCTCTTTTTTAACCAGACAAGTTAGTTCTGAAAAGAACTTTTTTTTTCTTCTTTTTTGTTTTATATATTTGAATTTGATTTTCTGAACAATTTTTTGATTTTTTTGGTTTTTTTCAATAGGGAAAAAAGAGAACTGGAGGAACAAAACAATGAACTTCAGGGGAAAAAAGAAACCCTCTAACACCGATGGTTTTCTTGCAACCAGCAAATTAAATCGATGGACTGCTCTCCAAAACACAGTAATTTGTTGCACTTCATGCAGTGCACCTTTAGGGTTGCAAATTGTGGACGTATGTCCAGATCTTCATCTGAGGCAGACGTCCTAAAAGTACTCGGTACTGCAGGTGGTGGAATTACTCGCATTCTTCAACACTCCTCACACGCCAGGTTGACAGGATGCAGAGTCTTTAGATGTTTCATCATGCTTGCAGTCCCGCAAGAGTACTTTTTTGTGGGATCACCACGTGACAGGACTCTTTGGCAGATTTTGTATGTCACTTTGGTGGCATTGGTTTTATTTTGTCCCTCTGGAAATTATTTTTTTTTCCAAACAATAGAGGTGTACTTCTCAGGGCGTGGAGGTTCAGCCAAAAATTCATCATCTGATGAATGCTCAGATTGAGGTGATGGCTGCTGTCCTGAAGCCATTGTTTTAGAAAACAAATCAATACTAAGTGTGCACTTAGCAAAACAAAGGTTCTTCAAAGAACAGAGATGCTTCTCCAAAGAAGGTCTAAGAAGAATGATTGAAATGGGTGGGGTCCTTCAATAGTTAGAATAGGAAGTCTAATGAACCAATCAATTCTCTTTTTTTCAGGTCACATGGGGTCCGCGCACCCTGCCCATAGGCAGCACGCACCCAGCGCGACTTCGTGAAATCGCATTAAAAAGTAATATAGGTTTATTTAAAGTAAAAATAAATTATTATTATGATTAGCTCAGATTATGTCTTGCCTTAATATTTATTTTAAATACATATATATATCTTTTTTGACATTAAAAAATTTCGCGAGACTCGCGCACCCACCGCGCCAAATACATATATGACGTCACGTGGAAGCGCGAGAGCATCTCGTAACGTACAATGTATGCATCACGTATGCGCCTGAAGTCGCGTACGGGTCTCATAGCAATCACGCAAGAAAATACGAACCCATCGCACACCCTATGCAGATCCTGAACAACAATCGTAAAGTGGCGGCTAGGTTCCGTGCATTGTTCGAGAACGGTACGCATTGGGTGCGCGACTTCTCAAAAAAAAAACAATAAAAGAAATATTACAAATATATTTTTTAAAATATACAATAAAATAGAAATAGAGTTTAAATAATTTTTAAAATATTTTTTTTAATTTTACATTAAAAACGTAATGTAATTTAAAAAAAATATGTAAAAAAAAGAAGTTTAAAAATGAAGAAAAACAGCATAAAAAAACTAAAAAAACAATTAATACACTTAAAAATTAAGATTTTAAAAACCTATGAAATTCGGTAAAAAACCATAGGTTAGAGATATGTTATAGATAGGAATTAGCTTTTGAAAAACCTTTGAAATTCACTGAAAAAAACATAGGTTTCAGGTGCGGTATAGTTAGGAATTAGAATTTAAAAAACCTTAGAAATTCACAGAAAAAACCATAGGTTTCTGGTATGTTATAGTTAGGAATAAGCATTTAAAGAACCTTAGAAATTCATTGAAAAAACCATAGGTTTCAGGGGCATTATAGTTAGGAATTAGCATTCAAAAAACCTTTGAAATTCACTGAAAAAACCATAGGTTTCAGGGGTGTTATAGTTAGCTGGACATTTCACTCGTACAAAACCATAGAAATTCCTCCGTTATAGTTAGTTCTACTAACTATAACTTGCGCGCCCGCAATCCACTGCTAATGATGTCACATATTACATCATTCATGACTGGTCAGTGACATCACTGATGACATCTCAAATGACATCACTGATGACATCACTGATGACATCATGCATGTGACAATCAGATACACCTCATCATAAACTAGTATAACCTTTCATCACTCACTGTAAAATACAGAGTACCATATTTGAATCCATTGACACACCAATATAAGTTTAAAAAAACCCACTCAGTGATTCCTAGATCTACACACCTATAAATTCATTCGTACATGCTGGCAAAGATTAATAGAACACTATCAAACATACTAAAACACCTATATCGACATTGCACACCAGCACACATCCTATTCACTTGTGCAGTTAACCTACTCACTTATGCAAACAATGGAACATACTTACATTTAGTCAGCTACACACTTATACAAACGCCACCTTTACTTATTCATGTAGATAGTAACTTATACTTAGTGTGTTATAAAATCACTATTACAGTTATCCATACAGTCACTCATATAATCTCTGAGTGTTATGTATACTTATTTATATACAATAACTGTCACATACACTGCCTTTTATTTTTCGACTTTGTTGGACATGTACCATTGAGAGATATATTTGCTCAACAACACACCCATAAAGATATTCTCTCACCCAAACAACAGTTATAACATGCAGTCTTAACCTCATATACCGACTGAATCAACTATTCACACATCTTTGGGCAGTCACACCCCCCCACCAAACCACAGACACATTCACTATCCCATACAAATAGTCAACTGACAAAGTGATACAGATATTCACACAGTTTAGTCACTATCCAAAATATTTAGTGAGGCACTATAAAATACTCAAGTAAACAGCCAATCACACTGCTACTAAATCCTCCATCCAGATATTTATATATCCACTCATTTATCAATGCAGATTGCTATATATATAATACATATTTAAAAAACGAACCAAACCACATTCACTGGATGATGTCATCAGTGATGTCATTTGAGATGTCATCAGTGATGTCATCAGTGATGTCACTGACCATTTCATGAATGATGTAATATGTGACATCATCAGCAGTGGATTGCAGGCACGCAAGTTATAGTTAGTAGAACTAACTATAACGGAGGAATTTCTATGGTTTTGTACGAGTGAAATGTCCAGCTAACTATAACACCCCTGAAACCTATGGTTTTTCAGTGAATTTCTAAGGTTTTTTAAATGCTAATTCCTAACTATAACATACCTGAAACCTATGTTTTTTTCAGTGAATATATATATATGTATCCCAGCTTCCAGGTTGCCCTTCTGTAGGAAAGCACTCTGATGCTGTCATAAGTATCAAATCTTTATTGGTATGAGAGGATGGCCCCACACCGATAGCATAGGCAGTCCTACAATGTCCTGTCTGCCTGATGCGTTTCGAAGCTTAAAATCCTCTTCCTCAGAGGCGTAGACATGGATGGAAGTTTGTGCCTCCAGGACCCATTCCTTAATTTATGCATGGAAGCCCGCCCCGTATGGGCCGCTGACGTTCAATGAAGCATTGATTGCTGGGCCATGTAGTCCATAGCTGATCACACATTCCATCTCCGCACACGTAATTAGCTGCTGCAGAATACACAGCCCCAGATGGGCCTCAGTGTTTGGCATTCCTCTCTAAATCCAGTCAAAGCATCCCCGAAAGCTACCCAGTAGTTACCAGATCACACAGCCCCCCACCATGGGGTGGTGCTCTCCCGGCGGCTAGGCTCGCCGCTAAATATCCTAGCTTCCAGGTTGCTCTTCTGTAGGAAAGCACTCTGATGCTGTCATAAGTATCAAATCTTTATTGGTATGAGAGGATGGCCCCACACCGATAGCATAGGCAGTCCAACAACGTCCTGTCCGCCTGACGCATTTCGAAGCTTAAAATCCTCTTTCTCAATGGCGTAGACGTGGATGGAAGTGTGTGCATCCAGGACCCCTCCCTTAATTTATGCAGGGAAGCCTGCCCCGTATGAGCCGCTGACGTACAATGAAGCATGGAATACTGGGCCATGTAGTCCATAGCTGATCATTCATTCCATCACCACACACGTAATTAGCTGCCGCAGAATACACAGCCCCCAGATGGGCCTCAGTGTTTGGCATTCCTCTCTAAATCCAGTCACAGCATCCCCGAAAGTGACCCAGTAGTTACCAGATCACACGGCCCCCCACCATGGGGTGGTGCTCTTCAGGTGGCTAGGCTCGCCTCCAAATATCCTAGCTTCTAGGTTGCCCTTCTGTAGGAAAGCACTCTGATGCTGTCATAAGTATCAAATCTTTATTGGTATGAGAGGATGGCCCCACACCTGTATTCTGCGGCAGCTAATTACGTGTGTGGTGATCGAATGTATGATCAGCTATGGACTACATGGCCCAGCAATGCATGCTTCATTGTACGTCAGTGGCCCATACGGGCGGGCTTCCCTGCATAAATTAAGGGAGGGGTCCTGGATGCACACACTTCCATCCACGTCTACACCTCTGAGGAAGAGGATTTTAAGCTTCAAAATGCGTCAGGCGGACAGGATGGACCGCCTATGCTATCGGTGTGGGGTCATCCTCTCATATCAATAAAGATTTGATACTTATGACAGCATCAGAGTGCTTTCCTACAGAAGGGCAACCTGGAAGCTAGGATATATAGATATATATATATATATATTCACTTAAAAAACCATAGGTTTCACACATGTTATAGTTAGGTGGATATTTCACTCGTAAAAAAACAATGAAATTCCCCCGTTATAGTTAGTTGAGATAACTATAACTCGCGCGCCCGCAATCCTCTGCTCATGACGTCACATATTACATCATTCATGACATGGCCAGTGGCATCACTCATGACATCACTCATGACATCATTCTTGTGATAGAGTGGCGGTCGCGCGAGTTATAGTTATCTCAACTAACTGTAACGGGGGAATTTCATTGTTTTTTTACAAGTGAAATATCCACCTAACTATAACATGTGTGAAACCTATGGTTTTTTAAGTGAATTTGCAAGGTTTTTTAAATGCTAATTCCTAACTATAACGTGTGTGAAACCTATGGTTTTTTCAGTGAATTTGTATGGTTTTTTAAATGCTAAGTTATGTATGTATTATTATTTTTTTAATACATTTATTTTTCAATAAACTACGTATTAACATTTTTTTTATTTTTTTTATGGTTTTTCACCGTGCGCGCACCCCCGCGATTTAATTAAAAAAACATTTAAACGTTTTTTTCTGCCTTCGGGGTCCTTCAGGGACCACCTGACCAAGGCTAGGGGGTCAGGAACTCTCTACCCTGCCCCCTTTTAACGTTCGCCACCTTCCTTTTCCACTCTCGCACTGAAAACACACAAAATGGCAGCTGACACTTCCTGATTTCGACCGATTCGAACGTTGACTGACATGTAACAACCAATCAGAATTACGCTCGCGCACGTTAGGGTGCGCGCACCGTGCGCGCACGGTGCGTGGCTATAGATATGTATGTGCTTTTTACTGAAATTTTCTCTGGAACTACTGAACAGATTGACTCCATATATGCAAAAGGCAAATCCCTGACCTGAGGACTACCTCTCTGCCAAATTTCAAGTAATTCTGTTCAGCCGTTCGGGCTGTACCTTCGACTACAGGTCCGATGGGAAAATGCATGGGGAAAACGCGTTTTGGGACCCGTTTTTTTCTCAGGCCCCGCTTGACGAATCCCCCCGAGACTTTTAGGGTAGGAGCTGAGCGGCGTGCCCCATTAGTTTTGAAAATTTCGCGAAGATTCGTCAACCGGCGCCAAAGTTATGCAAAATAGAATTTTGATATTTCCTATGGAAACACGGTCCTAACTATAACTATCTACTGGCGACCGCCAGTAGATAATATATAGATATATATATATATATTACCTACTGAGGGTCGCCAGTAGGTAGTTATAGTTAGGACCTATCATCCATAGGAAATCCGCAACATTCTTTTCCCAATTACTTTTGCGCCGATTGACGAATCCTCGCAAAATTTTCAAAACTTTTGGCCAGCTCCGGTCCGCTCCTATCCAGAAAGTCTCTACATGATTCGTGTAGCGAGGGCCAAGAAAAAAGGGGGGTCCCAAAACGTATTTTCACCATGCAATTTCCCATAGGACCTTTAACCGCAACTACAGCACCCAACTGCTGAACGCAATTAGACGAAATTTGGCAAAGAGGTAGTCCTCAGTTCAGACTCGTGCCTTTTGGTTAAATGGAGTAAATCCGTTCAGTAGTTCCTGAGAAATTCAAAAGTAAAATCACATATATATCTGGGCGGAGCCTAACCACACATCTCATCGTGAGATCTGATTGGCTGTCAGCACTTCATCCAAGAAGTGTTGGCAGCCATCTTGGGACCAAAATACATGATAGCACCTCATTAAAAAGCATTGCAGTTAATAGAAGGCTTTAAGACTTTAGTTACATTATAAATCATTTGCTGATGGTACCATACTCATTTTAGGAATTGTGGTGTGTTCTAAGGTGATTTTACCATGTGAAAAAGCCTTCTGCTGAGATATCATGAATCATGTTTGAGAGAAAACTATTTTCTCATGCTTTTCCCACAGAGGTTTGGAAGGTGATCTATAAGCTAAACTGAGAGCATATTTTCTGTAAATTCACATTATCTTTCTCAGTCATATGAGAATGAAGTCTGACATGCTCAGTAAAACATGTACATTCAACAAGGGCAGAGACTGTCAGTTGACTCCTTTGTTTTCTACTGCAGCTTCCCAGAGTGTTCTAAAGAACAAATAGAGCGCTAACAGTCCTACTTATGACAAACGTATGGCACACCTGAAGCCATCTTGATTGGAATAAAGTGGTAACTCGTAAAACATTTAAATTTAAAAAGGAATAAAATGAGGGGGTTCATTTTGCCGCTGGAAAGTATGATTAGTGCTGCAGAAAGAAAAATTAGGGCGCATTTTGAGTGACTTCTCAAATCCTCTTCTATTTCATTAAAAAATTCTAACATGCAGACTGAAACATGCACTTTCAATACCATCAGCAGACTTCCCTGGTGAGCAGTAGCTTTACTACAGTGATCTAATGAGCAACTAGAGTGCTAACATTCTGAATTTATGGCAAATGTGTGACACATCTGAATGCCTTCTTGGTGGAATCAAAGTAAAAAACTGAAAGTATTTCCTACTGAGGAGACTGTAGTAAATGAATGAAATTAGGATACTTCATAAAACTATAAATAATTCTCCCAAGATGGCCACCAGAGACAAAAGAGCCCAAATGTAGCACAAATATCACCCGGATGTAGCCCAAGGATAGCCCAATGACAGAATGTCCCAGAGTGTTCTTAAGAACAACTAGAGCGCTAACAGTCTTACTTATGAAAAAAGTATGGCACACCTGAAGCCATCTTGATTGGAATAAAGTGGTAACACGTAAAACATTTAATTTGCAAAGGAACAAAATGAGGGGGTTCATTTTGCCATAGAAATAATGATCAGTGCCGCAGAAAGAAAAATTAGGGCACATTTTGACTTCTCAAATCCTCTTCTATTTCATTAAAAAATTCTGACATGCAGACTGAAACATGCATTTTGAATACCAGCAGCAGACTTCCCAGGTGAGCAGTAGCTTTACTACAGTGATCTAATGAGCAACTAGAGTGCTAACATTCAGAATTTATGGCAAATGTGTGACACATCTGAATGCCTTCTTGATGGAACCAAAGTAATCAAGCATTGAAAATGCAATAGGTCTCACCCTCGTTTAAGTTAAAGCAATTCTGTTTGTAAATAGGTGACTTTTTAGCTTTGCTTGTATTAGTGTTTTTCAAACTTTCATGTACATAACATGCATATGTATGCATATATGTATATGTATATGTATGCATGAATTTATATTTGTATTTATATAGATATGCAGATTATTTATATGTTTATATATGTATGTATATATAGATATACACATAGATATATATAAATGCATATGTATATATATGCATATATGTATGTGCATATGTGTGCGTGTAGAGAGAGGTAGAGAGAGGTAGAGGTGTAGAGGTAGAGGTGTAGAGAGGTAGAGGTGTTGAGAGGTAGAGAGTAGTAGAGAGAGAAGTAGAGAGAGGTAGAGAGGTAGAGAGTAGAGAGTGAGTAGAAGAGAGTTATGAGAGTAGAAGAGAGAGTAGCAGAGCGTGAGTAGTAGAGAGTAGTAGAGTGAGTAGTAGAGAGTGAGTAGTAGAGAGTGAGTAGTACGGAGTGTGTAGTAGAGAGTAGTAGAGAGTGAGTAGTAGAGTGAGTAGTAGAGAGTAGTAGAGAGTGAGTAGTAGAGAGTGAGTAGCAGAGAGAGAGAGTAGTAGAGAGTAGTAGAGAGTGAATAGTAGAGAGGAGTAGTAGAGAGTAGTAGAGAGTGAGTAGTAGAGAGTGAGTAGTAGTGAGTAGTAGAGCGTAGTAGTAGAGAGTAGTAGAGAGTAGTAGAGAGCGAGTAGTAGAGAGTTGTAGAGAGTAAGTTGTAGAGAGTGAGTAGTAGAGAGTAGTAGAGAGTGAGTAGTAGAGAGTAGTAGAGAGTGAGTAGTAGAGAGTGAGTAGTAGAAAGAGAGTAGTAGAGAGTAGTAGAGTAGTGGACTAGTAGAGTGAGTAGTACAGAGTAGTACAGAGTGAGTAGTAGAGTGAGTAGTAGAGAGCGAGTAGTAGAGAATGAGTAGTAGAGAGTGAGTAGTAGAGAGTAGTAGAGAGAGAGTAGTATAGAGTAGTAGAGTATTAGAGAGTGAGTAGTAGAGAGTGACTATTAGAGAGTGAGTATTAGAGAGTGAGTAGTAGAGAGAGAGTAGTGGAGAGTGAGTAGTAGAGTAGTAGAGAGTGAGTGGTAGAGAGAAGTAGAGAGTAGTAGAGTGAGTAGTAGAGAGTAGTAGAGAGTGAGTAGTAGAGAGAGTAGTAGAGAATAGTAGAGTAGTAGAGAGAGAGTAGTGGAGAGTGAGTAGTAGACAGTAGTAGAGTGAGTAGTAGAGAGTGAGTAGTAGAGAGAGAGTAGTAGAGAGTAGTAGAGAGTGAGTAGTAGAGTAGTAGAGAGGAAGTGGTAGAGAGTAGTAGAGAGTAGTAGAGTGTGTAGTAGAGAGTCAGTAATAGAGAGTAGTAGTAGAGAGTAGTAGAGAGTGAGTAGTAGAGAGTAGTAGTGAGTGAGTAGTAAAGAGTGAGTAGTAGAGAGAGAGTAGTAGAGTAGTAGACAGTGAGTAGTAGAGAGTAGTAGAGAATAGTAGAGAGTGAGTAGTAGAGAGTAGTAGAGAGGGAGTTGTAGAGAGTGAGTAGTAGAGAGTAGTAGAGAGTGACTATTAGAGAGTGAGTAGTAGAGAGTAGTAGAGAGTGAGTAGTGGAGAGTGAGTAGTGGAGAGTAGTATAGAGTTAGTAGTAGGGAGAGAGTAGTAGAGAGTGGGTAGTACAGAGTGAATAGTAGAGAGTGAGTAGTAGAGAGAGTAGTAGAGAGTGAGTAGTAGACAGTAGTAAAGTGAGTAGTAGAGAGTGAGTAGTAGAGAGAGAGTAGTAGAGAGTGAGTTGTAGAGAGTGAGTAGTAGAGAGTAGTAGAGAGTGACTATTAGAGAGTGAGTAGTAGAGAGTAGTAGAGAGTGAGTAGTAGAGAGTGAATAATAGAGAGAGAGTAGTAGAGTAGTTGACTAGTAGAGTGAGTAGTACAGAGTAGTACAGAGTGAGTAGTAGAGTGAGTAGTAGAGAGCGAGTAGTAGAGAATGAGTAGTAGGGAGTGAGTAGTAGAGAGAGAGTAGTATAGAGTAGTAGAGAGTATTAGAGAGTGAGTAGTAGAGAGTGAGTATTAGAGAGTGAGTATTAGAGAGTGAGTAGATGAGAGAGAGTAGTGGAGAGTGAGTAGTAGAGTAGTAGAGAGTGAGTGGTAGAGAGAAGTAGAGAGTAGTAGAGTGAGTAGTAGAGAGTAGTAGAGAGTGAGTAGTAGAGAGAGTAGTAGAGAATAGTAGAGTAGTAGAGAGTGAGTAGTGGAGAGTGAGTAGTAGACAGTAGTAGAGTGAGTAGTAGAGAGTGAGTAGTAGAGAGAGAGTAGTAGAGAATAGTAGAGAGTGAGTAGTAGAGTAGTAGAGAGGAAGTGGTAGAGAGTAGTAGAGTGTGTAGTAGAGAGTGAGTAGTAGAGAGTAGTAGTAGAGAGTAGTAGAGAGTAGTAGAGAGTGAGTAGTAGAGAGTAGTAGTGAGTGAGTAGTAAAGAGTGAGTAGTAGAGAGAGAGTAGTAGAGAGTAGTAGAGAGTGAGTAGTAGAGAGAAGTAGAGAATAGTAGAGAGTAAGTAGTAGAGAGTAGTAGAGAGTGAGTTGTAGAGAGTGAGTAGTAGAGAGTAGTAGAGAGTGACTATTAGAGAGTGAGTAGTAGAGAGTGAGTAGTAGAGAGTAGTAGAGAGCGAGTAGTGGAGAGTGAGTAGTGGAGAGTAGTATAGAGTGAGTAGTAGGGAGAGAGTAGTAGAGAGCGGGTAGTACAGAGTGAATAGTAGAGAGTGAGTAGTAGAGAGAGTAGTAGAGAGTGAGTAGTAGAGAGTGAGTAGTAGACAGTAGTAGAGTGAGTAGTAGAGAGTGAGTAGTAGAGAGAGAGTAGTAGAGAGTAGTAGAGAGTGAGTAGTAGAGTAGTAGAGAGTAAGTGGTAGAGAGTAGTAGAGAGTAGTAGAGTGTGTAGTAGAGAGTGAGTAGTAGAGAGTAGTAGTAGAGAGTAGTAGAGAGTAGTAGAGAGTAGTAGAGAGTAGTAGAGAGTGAGTAGTAGAGAGTAGTAGCGAGTGAGTAGTAAAGAGTGAGTAGTAGAGAGAGAGTAGTAGAGAGTAGTAGAGAGTGAGAAGTAGAGAGTGAATAGTAGAGAGTAGTAGAGAGTGAGTAGTAGAGAGTAGTAGCAAATAGTAGAGAGTGAGTAGTAGAGAGTAGTAGAGAGTGAGTTGTACAGAGTGAGTAGTAGAGAGTGACTATTAGAGAGTGAGTAGTAGAGAGTGAGTATTAGAGAGTGAGTAGGAGAGAGAGAGTAGTGGAGAGTGAGTAGTAGAGTAGTAGAGAGTGAGTGGTAGAGAGAAGTAGAGAGTAGTAGAGTGAGTAGTAGAGAGAAGTACAGAGTGAGTAGTAGAGAGAGTAGTAGAGAATAGTAGAGTAGTAGAGAGAGAGTAGTAGATGGTGAGTAGTAGAGAGTAGGAGATAGTGAGTAGTGGAGAGTGAGTAGTGGAGAGTAGTAGAGAGCGAGTAGTAGGGAGAGAGTAGTAGAGAGTGAGTAGTCCATAGTGAATAGTAGAGAGTGAGTAGTAGAGAGAGAGTAGTAGAGAGTGAATAGTAGAGAGTGAGTAGTAGACAGTAGCAGAGTGAGTAGTAGAGAGTGAGTAGTAGAGAGAGTGTAGTAGAGAGTAGTAGAGAGTGAGTAGTAGAGTAGTAGAGAGTAAGTGGTAGAGAGTAGTAGAGAGTAGTAGAGTGTGTAGCAGAGAGTGAGAAGTAGAGAGTAGTAGTAGAGAGTAGTAGAGGGTAGTAGAGAGTGTGTTGTAGAGAGTAGTAGCGAGTGAGTAGTAGAGAGTGAATAGTAGAGAGAGAGTAGTAGAGAGTAGTAGAGAGTGAGAAGTAGAGAGTGAATAGTAGAGAGTAGTAGAGAGTGAGTAGTAGAGAGTAGTAGAGAGTGAGTAGTAGAGAGTAGCAGAGAGTGAGTTGTAGAGAGTAGTAGAGTAGTAGAGAGTGAGTAATAGAGAGTAGTAGAGAGTGAGTAGTAGAGAATGAGTAGTAGAGAGTGAGTAGTGGAGTAGTAGAGAGTAGTCAGTCAGTGCCAGTCTGTGTCAGTCAGTCAGTGTCAGCCAGTCAGTCAGTGTCAGTCAGTGTCAGTCAGTCAGTGTCAGTCAGTCAGTGTCAGTCAATCAGTGTCAGTCAGTGTCAGTCAATCAGTGTCAGTCAGTCAGTGTCAGTCAATCAGTATCAGTCAGTGTCAGTCAATCAGTTTCAGTCAGTGTCAGTCAGTGTCAGTCAGTCAGTCAGTCAGTGTCAGTCAGTGTCATGCAGTCAGTGTCAGTCAATCAGTGTCAGTCAGTGTCAGTCAATTAGTGTCAGTCAGTGTCAATCAGTCAGTGTCAGTCAGTCAGTGTCAGTCAGTCAGTGTCAGCTAGAGCAGCTCTGCTGACCTGGTTCTCTGGCTCTAAAGCAGCTCTGCTGACCTGGTTCTGGTTCTCTCCCTCTAAAGCAGCTCTGCTGACAAGGTTTCTCTGGCTCTACAGCAGGTCTGCTGACCTGGTTCTCTGCCTCTAGAGCTCCTCTGCTGGCCTGGTTCTTGTTCTATCCCTCTAAAGCAGCTCTGCTGACAAGGTTTCTCTGGCTCTACAGCAGGTCGGCTGACCTGGTTCTCTGCCTCTAGAGCTCCTCTGCTGACCTAGTTCTTAGGCTACAGAGAGCTCTGCTGACCTGGTTCTCTGTCTCTAAAGTAGCTCTGCTGACCCGGTTCTATGGCTCTAAAGCAGTTCTGCTGACATGGTTCTCTGGCTCTAGAGCAGCTCTGCTGACCTGGTTCTCTCCCTCTAGAGCAGCTCTGCTGACCTGGTTCTCTCCCTCTAAAGCAGCTCTACTGACCTGGTTTCTCTGGCTCAACAGCAGCCCTGCTGACCTGGTTCTCTGGCTCTAGAGCAGCTCCGCTGACCTGGTTCTCAGGCTCTAAAGCAGCTCTGCTGACCTGGTTCTATGGCTCTAAAGCAGCTCTGCTGACTTGGTTCTCTGGCTCTAGATCAGCTCTGCTGACCTGGTTCTCTGGCTCTGAAGCAGCTCTGCTGACCTGGTTCTCTCCGTTAAAGCAGCTCTGCTGACCTGGTTTCTCTGGCTCTACAGAAGCTCTGCTGACCTAGTTCTCTGGCTCTAGAGCAGCTCTGCTGACCTAGTTCTTAAGCTCTAGAGCAGCTCTGCTGACCTGGTTCTCTGGCTCTACAACAGCTCTGCTGACCTGGTTCTCTGGCTCTAAAGCAGCTCTGCTGACCCGGTTCTATGGCTCTAAAGCAGTTCTGCTGACCTGGTTCTCTGGCTCTAGAGCAGCTCTGCTGACCTGTTCCCTTGGCTCTAAAGCAGCTCTGCTGACCTGGTTCTCTCCCTCTAAAGCAGCTCTGCTGACCTGGTTCTCTCGCTCTAAAGCAGCTTTACTGAACTGGTTCTCTTCCTCTAGAGCAGCTCTGCTGACCTGGTTCTCTCCCTCTAAAGCAGCTCTACTGACCTGGTTTCTCTGGCTCAACAGCAGCCCTGCTGACCTGGTTCTCTGGCTCTAGAGCAGCTCCGCTGACCTGGTTCTCAGGCTCTAAAGCAGCTCTGCTGACCTGGTTCTATGGCTCTAAAGCAGCTCTGCTGACTTGGTTCTCTGGCTCTAGATCAGCTCTGCTGACCTGGTTCTCTGGCTCTGAAGCAGCTCTGCTGACCTGGTTCTCTCCGTTAAAGCAGCTCTGCTGACCTGGTTTCTCTGGCTCTACAGAAGCTCTGCTGACCTAGTTCTCTGGCTCTAGAGCAGCTCTGCTGACCTAGTTCTTAAGCTCTAGAGCAGCTCTGCTGACCTGGTTCTCTGGCTCTACAACAGCTCTGCTGACCTGGTTCTCTGGCTCTAAAGCAGCTCTGCTGACCCGGTTCTATGGCTCTAAAGCAGCTTTACTGAACTGGTTCTCTGGCTCTAGAGCAGCTCTACTGACCTGGTTCTCTTGCTCTAAAGCAGCTCTGCTGACCTTGTTCTAGGGCACTAAAGCAGCTCTGCTGACCAGGTTCCATGGCTCTAGAGCAGCTCTGCTGACCTGGTTCTCTGGCTCTAAAGCAGCTCTGCTGACCTGGTTCTCTAACTCTAAATCAGCTCTGCTGACCTGGTTCTCTGCCTCTAGAGCAGCTCTGCTGACCTGGTTCTATGGCTCTAAAGCAGCTCTGCTTACCTGGTTCTCTGGCTCTAGAGCAGCTCTGCTGACCTGGCCCCTTGCCTCTAAAGCAGCTCTACTGACCTGGTTCTCTCCCTCTAAAGCAGCTCTGCTGACCTGGTTCGTTGGCTCTAGAGCAGCTCTGCTGACCTGGTTCTCTCCCTCTAAAGCAGCTCTGCTGTCCTGGTTTCTCTGGCTCTAGAGCAGCTCTGCTGACCTGGTTCTCTGGCTCTAGAGCAGCTCTGCTGACCTGGTTGTCTCCCTCTAAAGCAGCTCTGCTGACCTGGTTCTCTGGCTCTAAAGCAGCTCTGCTGACCTGGTTCTAAGGCTCTAAAGCAGCTCTACTGACCTGGTTCTCCGGCTCTAGAGCAGCTCTGCTGACCTGGTTCTCTGGCTCTAAAGCAGCTCTGCTGACCTGGTTCTCTCTCTCTAAAGCAGCTCTGCTGTCCTGGTTTCTCTGGCTCTAGAGCAGCTCTGCTGACCTGGTTCTCTGGCTCTAGAGCAGCTCTGCTGACCTGGTTGTCTCCCTCTAAAGCAGCTCTGCTGACCTGGTTCTCTGGCTCTAAAGCAGCCAGTTCTGCTGACCTGGTTCTGTGGCTGTAAAGCAGCTCTGCTGACCTGGTTCTCTGGCTCTAAAGCAGCTCTGCTGACCTGGTTCTATCCCTCTAAAGAGCTCTGCTGACCTGGTTCTATCCCTCTAAAGCAGTTCTGCTGACCTGGTTCTCTGCCTCTAGAGCAGCTCTGCTGACCTGGTTCTATGGCTCTAAAGCAGCTCTGCTGACCTGGTTCTCTGGCTCTAGAGCAGCTCTGCTGACCTGGTTCTCTGGCTCTAAAGCAGTTCTGCTGACCTGGTTCTATTCCTCTAAAGCAGCTCTGCTGACCTGGTTTCTCTAGCTCTACAGCAGCTCTGCTGACCTGGTTCTTGGCCTGTAGAGCAGCTCTGCTGACCTGGGTCTCTGGTTCTAGAGCAGCTCTGCTGGCCTGCTTCTTAGGCTCTAGAGCAGCTCTGCTGACCTGGTTCTCTGGCTCTACAACGGCTCTGCTGACCTGGTTTCTCTGGCTCTACAGCAGCTCTGCTGACCTGGTTCTCTGCGCTCACAATGCACGCACCCAACTTCGCAAAAATATATTTAAAAATAATATAAGTTTATTATAAGTACAAATATATTATTTTTATGAATATCTTAGATAATCTCTTGCCCCAATCTGTATATTAAAGACACATACATATCATTTTGGAACATACATTTATTTTGAGGGAGTCGCGCACCCAGCGTGCCCCAGCATGTATATGACGTCATGCGGGACCCGCCGCCGCGCAAGCATCTTGTACCGTAATGCGCTTGTGTCGCGAATGCGCGGGAGTAGGAGTCGCGGATTGGTCGCATACAAATCGAGCACATCACGTAAATATTAAATGTATATGATGTAACTGAAAAACACGCAGCCGTCGCACACCGTACGCGGATCCTTCACAACTTTTCTAAAATGGCGGCTAGAATCCGCGCACCCACTGTGATGTGAACGCTTTGAGTGCGCGACTCCGAAAAAAAATTGGTAACGTTTTTTTTAAAAGAAAATAATATAAGTATATTAAAATAACAAATGAAAACAAAAAAAGTATCAATATTTCAGTTTGAATGTTTTAAAAAATTTTTTTTACAATTTTCAGTAAAATATATATTGTTATTTAATGAATAAAATATTTATAAATAAACTGTTAAAAAACAATAGAAAATCAGTACAAAAATTGGTATAACTACTATCACACTTAAAAATTAGCATTTAAAAACCTTTGAAATTCACTGAAAAAGAACATAGGTTTCAGAGACGTTACACTTAGAAATTAGCATTTAAAAAAACTTTGAAATTCACTGAAAAAACCATAGGTTTCAGAGACGTTATAGTTAAAAATTAGCATTTAAAAAACCTTAGAAATAAACAGAAAAAAACATAGGTTTCAGGGGTGTTATGGTTAGCTGGCCATTTCACTCATACAAAACCATAGAAATTCCTCCGTTATAGTTAGTTCTGCTAACTATAACTTGCGCTCCCACAATACACTGCTGATGATGTCACATATTGCATCATTCATGACATTGTCAGTGACATCACTGATGACATCACTGATGACATCTCAAATGACATCACTGATGACATTATCCACGTGACAATCTGATACACCTCATCTTACACTAGTATAACCTTTCATCACTCACTGTAAAATACAGAGTAGCATATTTGAAACCATTGACACACCAATACCAGTTACTACTTACCCACTCACTGATTCCTAAGTCTACACACACAACTCCCCATTCTACAACAGAATCATTTATACATGCAGTCACTAATTAACAGAACACTATCAAATGCACTTATACACATATATAGACATTGACACATCAGCTGTCATCTTAGTCGGTTATGCAGTCATCCTACTCACTCATGAAAAAAATTAATCACACTTACATTTACTCACTTACACAATTATCCAACAACACCTCATTTATTCAAACACATAGTAACTCATAGTTAATATGTTAAAAAATCACCATTACAATTATACACTCATTCATATAGTTACTCTCACAATCACTGACTCTTACACATACTTATTTATATACACGAACTCTCACATGCAATGTCTTTTATTTTTTTACTTTGTTGAAGATGTACAACTAAAACATATATTCGCTCACCAACACACAAATAAATACACTCAGTCACCCAAACAACTGTTTCCACATGTACTCTTAAACCTATACACCTAGTCAATCAACCATTCACACATCTATGCAGAGTTACACACACCCCATCCAACCACACACAAACTCAGTGTCCCATACAAATACTCACCAAACTAATCAATAACTAATATACACACTCATGTAGTTAGTGACCAACTGATGCAGCATAATATACAACAACTGAGACAGTGATGCACACATTCACATAGTTTAGTTACTAATCCATGTATTAAGTGAGACACTTTTAATTACTCACTTAAACAGACAGTCAGACTGCTTCTAAATCCACCATCCTAACAGTTATATATCCACTCAATCTTCAATACAGATTGGTATATATATAATACATATTTAAACTTCTAACTAAACCACATTCACTGGATGATGTCATCAGTGATGTCATCAGTGATGTCATTTGAGATGTCATCAGTGATCTAATCAGTGATGTCACTGACCATGTCATGAATGATGCAATATGTGACATCATCAGCAGTGCCTTGCGGACGCGCGAGTTATACTTAGCAGAACTAACTATAACGGAGGAATTTCTATGGTTTTGCACAAGTGAAATGGCCAGGTAACTATAACACCCCTGAAACCTATGTTTTTTTCTGTGAATTTCTAAGGTTTTTTAAATGCTAATTTCTAACTATAACGTCTCTGAAACCTATGTTTTTTTCAGTGAATATATATATATATATATATATTTCAGCCACAGTTTTTAAGAATTGCTGCGCACTCTGGTCAGTTGCAATAAAGTTTATTTATTTCAATTTGTTGCTAAACACGATCTGTACGCGATCTGCTGACAAACGCGTTTCAGCCTCCTGGCCTTCGTCAATGTCAATAGTCGTCCGTTACCATAATCTATTTAAGCATTTCATTGGTTGCCATGATCATAGAAAAATGGAAATAGAAAGCAGACTACATATGTACAAATAATCAGTGTGGGAAGTGTCGGCCATCTTAACACTATGTAATACTGTGGTTCCCATTGCACGTTTAAGCTACTCTCTCAAATCATAAAGAACAATAATCAATCATATATACATTTGGCAATTGAATAAACGGAATTTAGTCTCACCGGCTTTAAATTCATGTGCACCCTAATCATGCCCTGAATGGGCTATCTTCGTTAATTGTGAGTCAATACACAAAGGGTGTTTAAATTTATGAGAGAGCAATATGTGTTGATCGTAAACATGTTGCAAGAAAATAACGCCCTGAATGGGCTGTCATATACTCTGTTGCCATTCCTCCCCTAAGTTAGAAAGTTTCAAGGGACAGCATTAGGGTTTCAGTTATTTTATCCAATAAAGGACCAAAGTTCCTCCTCCTGGTTTAGTCCCCCCGGAGTTTTGGTGCGTAGCTCCACTATGAGTTTCGCCTCAAGTTGTCTCAGTGACCTGACTCTGTCCCCTCCTCTTTCACCCGCTGGGACCTGATCTAAACAGAAGAATGTCAGTGTATCACTTTTCGCACCATGCAACCCTGCAAAATGCCTCGCCACTGGGTACGTTTTGTCCCTATTCGTTATGGCTCTTTTGTGTTCAAGAATACGCTTCTTTGCTGGGTGTATGGTGCTTCCTATGTATTGCAGTCCACAGGGACAAACCAGGCAATATATTACATAGCTAGAATTGCAATTGAGGAGTTTATCAATGGGTCTTTTAGTTTTTTTGCCTGGCACTGCATAGTCTTTCACCTTTTTACAGTTTTTACACGCCTTGCAACTCATGCAAGGAAAGAAACCCGTTATAGTTGGTTTGGTTTTCGGTTTCTCCTCAAAGTGGCTGCGCACCAAGATATCTTTTAACGAGGAACTTTTCCTGAAAGTAATGTCAGGATTTGGAGAGATCAATTTACCCAAGACCCCGTCAGTTTGGAGAATTCCCCAGTTCTTCTGTATGAGGCCCCTGATCTTGTGAGCCTCAGCCGAGAAGGTCATAATTAATCTGACCTTAGATTGTTCTTCATCCAATGCATTAACAGAGACCTGTTTTTTAGTGAGTAGTTCCTGTCTACTTCTACTAGCTGCCTTGTCTACTGCTTCCTGCAGCACTTTACTGTTGTAACCTCTATCTTTGAATCTCAGTAGAGATTCATCCGCTGCCATTTGGAAATCCTCAAGGCGGGAGCAGTTCCTCTTGAGCCTTAAGAGCTCCCCATACGGAATGCTGTTGATCAAATTCCGTGGATGTTGGCTCCAAGAGTGCAAGACAGTGTTGCCCGCTGTCGGCTTGCGGTACAATTTTGTGCACAGTTTATTGTCTGCCACAAAAACTAGGAGATCTAAGAAGGCTACCTCCTCTCCACTGATGTTACTTGTGAATTGGAGGTTGTAGCTATTGTTATTCAAAGCCCTCACATACTCTTCTGCCTCCATTCGTGTACCTCTCCAAACTATGAAGAGGTCATCGATGTACCTAGTCCATAGGGCTATTTTATCGAGCCATATCTCATTGTCGCCCGCCCAGGCCACGTGCTTCTCCCACCAGCCCACGAAAAGATTCGCGTAGCTGGGGGCGAAGCACGTGCCCATCGCGGTGCCCTGTGTCTGCAAATAGAGTTCTCCTGCAAATAGAAAAATATTGTTATGCAGACAAAACGAGACAATTTGCGATAGCATTTTGTTGTGCTCCTGGAACTTAAGTGCTCGGCTTTTCAGAAAAAATTCAAGGGCTTCTAATCCCTGGGAGTGTCTAATGCTCGTGTACAAGCTAGTTATATCAAGGGTTATTAACAATAAATCATCGTCCCAAGAAATCCCCTGTATCTGACGGATAAAGTCAGTTGTATCTAGGATGAATGAACTCAGGTCCTTGACCATGGGGAACAAAAAGGAGTCTACATAGATAGAAGCCTTCTCCAGTAGACTCCCCAGTGAGGAGACTATCGGACGTCCTGGAGGCTCCTTGATGTCCTTGTGTACCTTCGGAAGATGGTAGAATGTGGGTAACACAGGACACTCTACCTTCATGTATTGGAGCTCATTAATTTCTAAAATTCCTTTATTATTCCATTCTTCCAAAAGGCTGTAAAACGCCAACACGCTGCTGTTGTAGTCTTCTCTCTTGATTTTCACATAACTTTGTGTATCACCAAGTAAGCGTAAGGCCTCACGTTTATATTGTTCCTTGGTCATTATTACGACATTCCCCCCTTTGTCTGACTGCTTGATTACCAGTTCGGGGTCGTCTCTGAGGGATTTCACAGCTTCCCATTGCGCTTTTGTGAGATTAAATTTTCTTTTCCCTCTCTCATCAGCTCGTAATTTGTCAAGGTCTTTAATTACTGCCTCATGGAAGCAATCAATGGCATCATAGGGGGTTCGTGGTATGTATTTGGATTGTGCTTTAAACTCGCTTCTACCACTACTTTGCTTTACCCCTATCTCCATTAGAAGTTGAGTGGCGCCTTGCATACTTGTAGCTCCTCCAATTTCTTCAGTTTCTTGTAAATCCCTCATCACTGTGAGGATTTCCAAATCGCTCCCCTCGAGGTTCTCTGTGGTGGATCCCTCTGTTGCCAATTGTTTCATTTTGGATTCGGGGTGCATTGCAAAAAATTTTCGTAGTTTGAGCTTGCGTATGTATCGATACAAGTCAATTCGCATTGGTGTATAGTCCCATTTTGTTGTGGGGCAGAAGGTGAGCCCTTTCTGTAGAACTGTTCTCTCCACTTGAGTGAGTATTCTTATTTATTTATTTATTTTCTTGCAACATGTTTACGATCAACACATATTGCTCTCTCATAAATTTAAACACCCTTTGTGTATTGACTCACAATTAACGAAGATAGCCCATTCAGGGCATGATTAGGGTGCACATGAATTTAAAGCCGGTGAGACTAAATTCCGTTTATTCAATTGCCAAATGTATATATGATTGATTATTGTTCTTTATGATTTGAGAGAGTAGCTTAAACGTGCAATGGGAACCACAGTATTACATAGTGTTAAGATGGCCGACACTTCCCACACTGATTATTTGTACATATGTAGTCTGCTTTCTATTTCCATTTTTCTATGATCATGGCAACCAATGAAATGCTTAAATAGATTATGGTAACTGACGACTATTGACATTGACGAAGGCCAGGAGGCTGAAACGCGTTTGTCAGCAGATCGCGTACAGATCGTGTTTAGCAACAAATTGAAATAAATAAACTTTATTGCAACTGACCAGAGTGCGCAGCAATTCTTAAAAACTGTGGCTGAAATTGACTCGCGAGTTCCGCCCTCGCGGCTGGTGCACCCGCTGTGCTGTGAGCAGGATAATTGACGGAGTACGTGGACTATATATATATATATATATATATATATATATATATATATATATATACACTTAAAAAACCATAGGTTTCACACATGTTATAGAGAGCTGGACATTTAACTCGTGAAAAACCATTGAAATTCCCACGTTATAGTTAGTGCAGGCAACTATAACTCACGCGACAGCAATCCTCTGCTGATGACGTCAGATATTACATCACTGTATTTAGACACTTATTTACCCATGTCTTCTTCCATTAATTTTTAGCTATACATATATTACAAATATTTTTTTTTCAGAAAGACACATATGTCATCAGTGATGTAATATCTGACGTCATCAGCAGAGGATTGCGGTCGCGTGAGTTATAGTTGCCTGCACTAACTATAACGGGGGAATTTCAATGGTTTTTTACGAGTGAAATGTCCAGCTAACTATAACATGTGTGAAACCTATGGTTTTTTAAGTGAATTTGCAAGGTTTTTTAAATGCTAATTCCTAACTATAATGTGTGTGAAACCTATGTTTTTTTCAGTGAATTTGTACGGTTTTTTAAATGCTAAGTTATGTATTTATTTTATTTATTTTTTTAAGGTTTTTGACCGTGCGCGTACCGTACGCGCGCTGTGGGCACACGGTGCGCTTCGCGCACCCACGTTAAGCAGTTCGCAGAATTTTTCCGTTTCTACCGTACGCGCACGCTACGCGTACTCCGCGATTTTTCGCAAAAAACTTAAAGGAAATTTTGGCCCTTGGGGGTCCTTCTGGGACCCCCTGACTAAGGCTAGGGGGTCAGGAACTGTCCACCCTGCCCCCTTTTCATGTTCTCCACCTTTGTTTTTCACCCCCTCAGACTGCGAGAGACAAAATGGCGGCCGACACTTCCTGGTTTCGACCGATTCGAATGTTTACTAAGATCTAACAACCAATCAGAATCGCGCTCGTGCACGGCAGCGTGCGCGTACGGTAAGTTTTACCGTACGCGCACGGTGCGCGCTTATAGATATATATATGCTTTTAAATGCTATTTTCTCAGGAAATACTGAACAGATTTACACCAGACCTGCAAAAGGCACATCCCTGACCTGAGGACTACCTCTCTGCCAAATTTCAAGTAATTCTGTTCAGCCGTTCGGGCTGTAGCTTGGACTAAAGGTCCTATGGAAAAATGCGGGGGGAAAACACATTTTGGGACCCCCCTTTTTCTCAGCCCCCGCTTGACGAATCCCCACGAGACTTTCAGGGAAGGAGCGGAGCGGAGCGCCTCACCCATTTTGAAAATTTCTTGAGGATTCGTCAATCGGCGCCAAAGTTATTCCAAATAGAATGTTGCAGATTTCCTATGGAAACACGATCCTAACTATAACTATCTACTGGCGACCGCCAGTAGATAATATATATATATATGGACTGAGGGGGAGAGAGTAGGCAATACTGATTGCCTGATAAGGGGATAATAGAAATGGCTAAATATTTCCAGGCAATGGTGGCTGTCTTTGGGAACTGTATCCAATGTAAATTGGGGCATCACATGGTGTCAGGAATGCCTATTACTGAATATGGCCTCCTTAACGGACTTCCTTAACCAGCATGCACCTGCCAGATGGGTGAGCGCAAGGCCAATTACAACTTGTTAGGTGGAGGAGGAGCGAGAGACCACCTGACTGGGAGTGGTCCCGTTATTAACAGAACATCGCTTGACTCTCTGGAAGATCAAGAAGCCCATGGAACCGGCACTGATGAAGCCAATTGGACGGCTGAAACGCGTCTGCCCAAGCGTTTCATAGACTTCATTTTCCTTGCGCCTTAAAGAGCAATAAAGCCATTTTTATCCCCGGAGCTGTGTCGCGCTTTTTTCCAATTTGGGAGAGAGCATTGGATTGTATGTTTTAACCAGCAAGCAGGCGCTGGTGTGCGACGCACCCTCTCGATCTGGAGCAACGCGTTAAACCTGCAAAAACTTGGTCTGTGCATGAAACTGCAAACGCGTCGCCCCCCCTTCGGTTCTGATGGATTACGGACTGAGGGGGAGAGAGTAGGCAATACTGATTGCCTGATAAGGGGATAATAGAAATGGCTAAATATTTCCAGGCAATGGTGGCTGTCTTTGGGAACTGTATCCAATGTAAATTGGGGCATCACATGGTGTCAGGAATGCCTATTACTGAATATGGCCTCCTTAACGGACTTCCTTAACCAGCATGCACCTGCCAGATGGGTGAGCGCAAGGCCAATTACAACTTGTTAGGTGGAGGAGGAGCGAGAGACCACCTGACTGGGAGTGGTCCCGTTATTAACAGAACATCGCTTGACTCTCTGGGAAGATCAAGAAGCCCATGGAACCGGCACTGATGAAGCCAATTGGATGGCTGAAACGCGTCTGCCCAAGCATTTCATAGACTTCATTTTCCTTGCGCCTTAAAGAGCAATAAAGCCATTTTTATCCCCGGAGCTGTGTCGCGCTTTTTTCCAATTTGGGAGAGAGCATTGGATTGTATGTTTTAACCAGCAAGCAGGCGCTGGTGTGCGACGCACCCTCTCGATCTGGAGCAACGCGTTAAACCTGCAAAAACTTGGTCTGTGCATGAAACTGCAAACGCGTCGCCCCCCCTTCGGTTCTGATGGATTACGGACTGAGGGGGAGAGAGTAGGCAATACTGATTGCCTGATTAGGGGATAATAGAAATGGCTAAATATTTCCAGGCAATGGTGGCTGTCTTTGGGAACTGTATCCAATGTAAATTGGGGCATCACATGGTGTCAGGAATGCCTATTACTGAATATGGCCTCCTTAACGGACTTCCTTAACCAGCATGCACCTGCCAGATGGGTGAGTGCAAGGCCAATTACAACTTGTTAGGTGGAGGAGGAGCGAGAGACCACCTGACTGGGAGTGGTCCCGTTATTAACAGATTATCGCTTGACTCTCTGGAAGATCAAGAAGCCCATGGAACCGGCACTGATGAAGCCAATTGGACGGCTGAAACGCGTCTGCCCAAGCGTTTCATAGACTTCATTTTCCTTGCGCCTTAAAGAGCAATGAAGCCATTTTTATCCCCGGAGCTGTGTCGCGCTTTTTTCCAATTTGGGAGAGAGCATTGGATTGTATGTTTTAACCAGCAAGCAGGCGCTGGTGTGCGACGCACCCTCTCAATCTGGAGCAACGCGTTAAACCTGCAAAAACTTGGTCTGTACATGAAACTGCAAACACGTCGCCCCCCCTTCGGTTCTGATGGATTACGGACTGAGGGGGAGAGAGTAGGCAATACTGATTGCCTGATTAGGGATAATAGAAATGGCTAAATATTTCCAGGCAATGGTGGCTGTCTTTGGGAACTGTATCCAATGTAAATTGGGGCATCACATGGTGTCAGGAATGCCTATTACTGAATATGGCCTCCTTAACGGACTTCCTTAACCAGCATGGACCTGCCAGATGGGTGAGCGCAAGGCCAATTACAACTTGTTAGGTGGAGGAGGAGCGAGAGACCACCTGACTGGGAGTGGTCCCGTTATTAACAGAACATCGCTTGACTCTCTGGAAGATCAAGAAGCCCATGGAACCGGCACTGATGAAGCCAATTGGACGGCTGAAACGCGTCTGCCCAAGCATTTCATAGACTTCATTTTCCTTGCGCCTTAAAGAGCAATAAAGCCATTTTTATCCCCGGAGCTGTGTCGCGCTTTTTTCCAATTTGGGAGAGAGCATTGGATTATATATATATATATATTCACTGAAAAAACCATAGGTTTCACACATGTTATAGTTAGCGGAAATTTTACTGATAAAAAACCAATGAAATTCCCCCGTTATTGTTAGTGCAGGCAACTATAACTCACGCGACCGCAATCCTCTGCTGATGCTAATACTGTATTTAGACACTTATTTGCCCATGTCTTCTTCCATACATTTTTAGCTATACATATATTACAAATATTTTTTTTTCATAATGACACATATGTCATCAGCAGAAGATTGCGGTCGCGTGAGTTATAGTTGCCTGCACTAACTATAACGGGGGAATTTCATTGGTTTTTTATCAGTAAAATTTCCGCTAACTATAACATGTGTGAAACCTATGGTTTTTTCAGTGAATTTGCAAGGTTTTTTAAATGCTAATTCCTAACTATAACGTGTGTGAAACCTATGGTTTTTTCAGTGAATTTGTACGGTTTTTTAAATGCTAAGTTACTTTACGCCATTCGTGGCGTGCGCGCCCACTTAACGCAGTTCGTTCCGTGCGCGCACAGTGCGCTTCGCGCACCGTGCGCGCACAGTGAGCACGCGGTGCGCTTTGCGCACCGCGCGCCCACTTTACGCAGTTAGTGCCGTGCACGCACGGTGGGCACGCGGTGCGATGACAAAGCAAGAAAGCACGTCAACAAATCTGTTTCTGCTTTCCTCCGTGACTATGGTATGGGTGCCATTTACCACAACAACTTGCGTTATGACATGCAAGACATTTATAGAGGAGATGGTGTGCACTTCAATGATGAAGGGAACAGAGTCTTCCTCTTGAACCTTAGACTCTGCATCGGTACTTACTTGTAGGTACCACTAAAAAATCATTTCATAAACACAACGGCTCTTTTTAGAGCCCCCTAATATCTAAACACTTAAATCTGATTTCCTTTTTTTTTTTTTTTTTTTTTCCTACCGTACGCTTACCGTAGCTTACCGTACGCGTACCCCGTGATTTTTTTTAAAATCAATAAATGTTTTCTTTGTACTTTTCTGTCCTTCTTTGACCCCCTTACAAATGTTAGGGGGTCTGTAACTCTCCTCATTGCCCCCTTTCCTTGTTTTCACTCTTTTTTTTCAGAGTGAAATACACAAAATGGCGGCCGCCGCTTCCTGGTTTCGGCCGATTCGAATGTTTACTAAGATCTAAGAGCCAATCAGAATCGCGCTCGCGCACGCCACCGTACGCTTACCGTAAGCGTACGGTAAGCGTACCGTAAGCGGGCTCAGATATATATATTGATTTAAAGGCTATTTTCTCAGAATCTACTGAACAGATTTACACCAAACCTACAAAAGGCACTTCCTTGACCTAGGGACTACCTCTCTGCCAAATGTTGAGTAATTCTGTTCAGCCGTTCGGGCTGTAGCTCGTTCTAAAGGTCCTATGGAAAAATGCATGGGAAAAACGCGTTTTGGGACCCCCCTTTTATCTCAGCCCCCGCTTGACGGATCCCCCCGAGACTTTCAGGGTAGGAGCGGAGCGTAGCGCCCCACATATTTTGAGAAATTCGCGAGGATTCGTCGACCGGCGCCAAAGTTATTCAAAATAGAATGTTGAGGTTTTCCTATGGAAACGTGGTCCTAACTATGACTACCTACTGGCGACCGCCAGTAGGTAATATATATATATATATATATATATATATATATATATATATATACAGTTCCACAAAGTTCCCAAGCGAGGGCACTCATAAGTCGGCGTTTGTAGGGTCAGGGAAGGGCCTCATCACATCCGTCGTCAGCAGTCACCTGACGCGTTTCGGGCTTCTGTCCTTCCTCATAGGTATCACTGCACAGAATAACCACCAGCAAATGGATTCTCCAGCATCTTCCCTTTTATTGAAATCAATCACACCCAGGTGAGTAATATCGCAATGAATACTGGGACTGGTAGTCCATATACATAAAACCCCTGTGGGCTGCTGGCAATTTGTCTGTAAATAACATTGTTCATCATAGGATGTGCAAGGAGCACCTTCCCCCATGCTGCCGCTCACCAGTCTATTCCGCTTCGCTGTCACCATGAACAGCAGCGGAGCCGCATTGCATCAGCAGCAGTGCACCTCCCGACCGGGAAGGCCGGATAAATACAGTTCCACAAAGTTCCCAAGCGAGGGCACTCATAAGTCGGCGTTTGTAGGGTCAGGGAAGGGCCTCATCACATACGTCGTCAGCAGTCACCTGACGCGTTTCGGGCTTCCGCCCTTCCTCATAGGTATCACTGCACAGAATAACCACCAGTAAATGGATTCTCCAGCGTCTTCCCTTTTATTGAAATCAATCACACCCAGGTGAGTATTATCGCAATGAATACTGGGACTGGTAGTCCATATACATAAAACCCCTGTGGGCTGCTGGCAATTTGTCTGTAAATAACATTGTTCATCATAGGATGTGCAAGGAGCACCTTCCCCCATGCTGCCGCTCACCAGTCTATTCCGCTTCGCTGTCACCACGATCAGCAGCGGAGCGGCATTGCATCAGCAGCGGTGCACCTCCCGACCGGGAAGGCCGGATAAATACAGTTCCACAAAGTTCCCAAGTGAGGGCACTCATAAGTCAGCGTTTGTAGGGTCAGGGAAGGGCCTCATCACATCCGTTGTCAGCAGTCACCTGATGCGTTTCGGGCTTCCGCCCTTCCTCATAGGTATCACTCCACAGAATAACCACCAGCAAATGGATTCTCCAGCGTCTTCCCTTTTATTGAAATCAATCACACCCAGGTGAGTAATATCGCAATGAATACTGGGACTGGTAGTCCATATACATAAACCCCTGTGGCCTGCTGGCAATTTGTCTGTAAATAACATTGTTCATCATAGGATGTGCAAGGAGCACCTTCCCCCATGCTGCCGCTCACCAGTCTATTCCGCTTCTCTGTCACCACGAACAGCAGCGGAGCCGCATTGCATCAGCAGCGGTGCACCGGAATCGACTGGTGACGCAGCTACAGCCCGAACTGCTGAACGGAATTACACCAAATTTGGCAAAGAGGTAGTCCTCAGTTCAGACTCATGCCTTTTGCTTAAATGGTGTAAATCCGTTCTGTAGTTCCTGAGAAAATTAGAGTTAAAAAGATAGATATATCTGGGCGGAGCCTGACCACACATGTCATCGTGAGATCTGATTGGCTGTCAGTACGTTATCCAAGAAGTGTTGGCAGCCATCTTGGGGCCAATATACATGATAGCACCTCATTAAAAAGCATTGCAGTTAATAGAAGGTTTTAAGACTTTAGTTACATTATAAATCATTTGTTGATGGTACCATACTCATTTTAGGAATTGTGGTGTGTTCTAAGGTGATTTTACCATGTGAAAAAGTCTTCTGCTGTGATATCATGAATCATGTTTGAGAGAAAACTATTTTCTCATGCTTTTCCCACAGAGGTTTGGAAGGAGATCTATATGCTAAACTGAGAGCATATTTTCTGTAAATTCACATTATCTTTCTCAGTCATGCGAGAAAGAAGTCTGACATTCTCAGTAAAACATGTACATCCAACAAGGGCAGAGACTGTCAGTTGATTCCTTTGTGTTCTACTGCAGCTTCCCAGAGTGTTCTAAGGAACAACTAGAGTGCTAACAGTCCTACTTATGACAAACGTATTACACACCTGAAGCCATCTTGATTGGAATAAAGTGGTAACTCTTGAAACATTTAATTTAAAAAGAAAAAAAATGAGGGGGTTCATTTTGCCATAGAAAGTATGATTAGTGCTGCAGAAAGAAAAATTAGGGCACATTTTGAGTGACTTCTCAAATCGTTTTCTATTTCATTACAAAATTCTGACATGCAGACTGAAACATGCACTTTCAATACCAGCAGCAGACTTCCCTGGTGAGCAGTAGCTTTACTACAGTGATCTAAGTAAAAAACTGAAAGTATTTCCTAATGAGGAGACTGCAGTAAATGAGGAAATTAGGAAACTTCATAACAAATAAATCTCCCAAGATGGCCACCAGAGACAAAAGAGCCCAAATGTAGCCCAAATATCACCCAGATGTAGCCCAAGTATAGCCCAATGACAGAATGTCCCAGAGTGTTCTAACGAACAACTAGAGCGCTAACAGTCTTACTTATGACAAAAGTATGGCACACCTGAAGCCATCTTGATTGGAATAAACTGGTAACACTTAATACATTTAATTTAAAAAGGAACACAATGAGGGAGTTCATTTTGCCATAGAAATTATGATTAGTGCTGAAGAAAGAAAAATTAGGGCACATTTTGAGTGACTTCTCAAATCCTCTTCTATTACATAAAACAATTCTGACATGCAGACTGAAACATGCACTTTGAATACCAGCAGCAGACTTCCCTGGTGAGCAGTAGCTTTACTACAGTGATCTAATGAGCAACTAGAGTGCTAACATTTAGAATTTATGGCAAATGTGTGACATATCTGAATACCTTCTTGAGGGAATCAAAGTAAAAAACTGAAAGCATTTCCTACTGAGGAGACTGCAGTAAATGAGGAAATTAGGAAACTTCATAACAAATAAATCTCCCAAGATGGCCACCAGAGACAAAAGAGCCCAAATGTAGCCCAAATATCACCCAGATGTAGCCCAAGTATAGCCTAATGACAGAATGTCCCAGAGTGTTCTTAAGAACAACTAGAGCGCTTACTGTCTTACTTATGACAAAAGTATGGCACACCTGAAGCCTTCTTGATTGGAATAAACTGGTAACACTTAATACATTTAATTTAAAAAGGAACACAATGAGGGAGTTCATGTTGCCATAGAAATTATGATTAGTGATGAAGAAAGAAAAATTAGGGCACATTTTGAGTGACTTCTCAAATCCTCTTATATTTCATTAAAAAATTCTGATATGCAGACTGAAACATGCACTTTTAATACCAGCAGCAGACTTCCGTGGTGAGCAGTAGCTTTACTGCAGTGATCTAATGAGCAACTAGAGTGCTAACATTCAGAATTTATGGCAAATGTGTGACATATCTGCATACCTTCTTGATGGAATCAAAGTAAAAAACTGAAAGCATTTCCTACTGAGGAGACTGCAGTAAATGAGGAAATTAGGAAACTTCATTACAAATAAATCTCCCAAGATGGCCACCAGAGACAAAAGAGCCCAAATGCAGCACAAATATCACCCAGATGTAGCCCACATGTAGCCCAATGACAGAAGTGTGCAAAACACTTATTTTTTGTGTATTTGCAGTTTTATATGGTGCAGACTTGTCAGGTATTGGAGTGTTTTACATGAGCATTGGTTACATCACACAAGATCAAATTCATTTTGGTTGTAGGCATGGGGAGATTAAGTGATTTGACCAGAATCACAGAATGTTGAGTTGAAGCAGAAACTCCAACCTGGTTCCCCAGTTGCAAAGTCTGCAGCTCTGGAAGTAACACCACATCCTCTCTCTAGATGCAACATTTAATCAAGTGGTCAACTGGATAGAAAAACATAAAGATTACAAATAATTTAAAAATTCTTTGTTGCTATTTGAAAACTCAGAAAATATGTCCTCATTTTAGTTTTTTAGAGCACTAACCATAATTGTGAGGCAAATAAGACCCTCTCATATATGTAATTTCTAATGGAAATGCTCTAGGTATTACAGTTTTGATTACATCAAGATGATGTCAGGTGTTCCACACTTTTGTAATAAATATAGAATGTTAGCAATCTAGTTGTTCATTGGGATACTGTTGAGAGGCAGAGGCCAGGGGCACGGACTCTGAAAATTGAAGGCAGGTAGGAGAGTGCAGAGGCAACAATTTGACCACACTGGGCAGGCAGGAAGGGCAGTGGCAGCACAACAGACTATGGAGGGCAGTGGAAAGGGGGGTAGGGGCAACAAACCAACAATACAGGACTGGCAAGAGAGGCTGTGGCAATATAATAGGCCATTGTGGGCAGAAGGAAGAGGCAGTGGTAGTACAACCATACATCCCAACAGACCCGTTTCAGCCAGGAAACGTCCAATGTTTTTAAGCTCAAATGGGCTTTATTTGATCTGTCTCCTGTCTACAATCTCCTCTTTTTCAATGTAACTCAAAGGGGAAAATCAATACCCCAGTTTTTTTCAAAATCTCCCTCTTACCAAGTTCAAAATGTTCGCAAGTATGGTACATTGGATCATGGTAGGCAGGAGGAATTGGGGTAGGGACATGGACTCGGATAACAGAGGACAGGAGGGACATGGAGAGGTGCACCAAACTGACCCTACAGGGCAGGCATCAGGGTTTGCAGCAGCACAATACACCACACAGGGCATGCGGGACGGGAGTACAGCACAACAATCCATAGAAAGCAATAGGGAGGGGACAGGACAATGCACATGGACAACAGAGAACAGAGGGGAAAGAGGCAATGGTAGCTAGCTGACCATAATGGACAGACAGGAGAGAAAGCTGCAGCATAACAGACCATAAAGGGCAGGAGGGACGGATCAGGGGCATTACAATTGAACAGACAAGCCAGGAGGGAGGGAATAGGGGTCTGCACATGGAAACAGAGGGCTGGGGGCAAGGGGGCAGGGCAGGAGCAGCAGGATGACCATTTAGGTCAGGCAGGATGGGCACTAGAAACAAGACACACCATGGAGAGCAACAATGAGACTATGATGGCATACACACAGACCATTGAGGGAAGGTGGGAGGGGGTCAGGGGCAACTAGCTGACCACACAGGGAAGGTGGGAGGGGCCATGGCAGCACAGAAGACCATGCATGGCAAGCGGGAGGGTTAGTGGCACCACAATGGCTATGATGGGCAAGAATGAGAAAGAGGCCTCACAACAGACCGCGCGGGGCAGGCAGGAGGAGCAGTTGCAGCACAACAGACCAGGGAGGGCAGAAGGGTGTGGCAGTAAAATGGACCATGGAGGACAGGAGGAAGGGGATAGGGGCATGGCATGTGGACAGGCAGGGTGGAGGTGGCAAGGACAGGTTACAGTCATCTGACAATGCTAGGCAGGTGGAAGGGGAGTGGCAGCTCAACAGAACACTCAGAGTAGATAGGAGTGGCAGGTTCATGGAACATGGTGGGCAAAAAGGATGGAGCAGGGGCATGCACAAAGACATCGGAGGGCAGGGGGAAGGAGAATAGGGGCAGCAAGCTAAGCACAGAGGCTAAGCAGGAGGTCAATGATGGGCCATAGAATTGGGCAATGGAGGGCAGGAGGAGTGGACTGGTACATCATGCTAAATGGAGGGCAGTGGCAGCACATCAGACCATGCATGGCAGGAGGGAGGAGGCTAGTCCATGGATTCAGACAACAGAGGATAGGGAGGAGGTGGATGGGGCAGCAAGCTAACTGTTCAGAGAAGGTGGGTATTAGGCACTTTATTGTTTTTAAAATGTGTGTCTGTGCGAACTACTTAAAATATGAACAAGTATGCAGCATAATCTCACTTTTATTCAGGAAGAAGAGGACGTTTGTGACTGTGACTCCGGGCTCACTTGGCAGAAACACCCCCTGTCCCTCCACCCCCATCGCAAAATGTAATGCCCGTGAAAAGGGTAGGTGGACGCAGTGTTATATAGAACATAGTCCTGAGAGCACGATTGAAAATGAAAACTAGATATAGTATATGGTATAAACTATGCACCAAAAAGTGTGATATAAGATGAACCGGGGCGTGAAATATAATATGCAATACATTGTGCGCAATGACAGATTCATTGGAGAGAGCGAGATAGCACAGGTACTAGCGCGTGCTATGCGATATACGCCTTGGAGTGTAATATGCACTGGGCAGTGTTGTGTAACCTAACTAGTCTCTAAAGTTATAATATAAAATATGTGCTTGGGAGTGTAACTTTGCATATGCACTGTGACAAAGATATGGATCCCAGATTGTAATATGTATGGCATAGCGCTGTGCGTTATAACATAGGCATCGAGGAAGGCATGTTAGATGGGGCAGTATAACCCGTGCAAAGGCAAGTGTGGCTTGACATATTCACGGGGTGGTGTTACAGTGCACATGGGCTAGAGAGTGTCATAGCATACGCACTAGCTGGTGGAATACAACACAGAGGTGTGTGGCACTCGGCGGGCACTGGTGGGTGTGACACAGCATTGGGCTCAGCCAGGAGCACGCTGTGACTCTCAAGTGAGGTTCGTCTCCTTTCCAGAGAGTAAAATAAAAAGTATTACACATCCGGCGGTGGATGTGTGTTTTATTAACCGTGAGGGGGTTTTCTTGCATAGCTTGGTCGAATTTTTGTCGAATCCCCTTTGAATGGCTTGGCGTGCGTGTATATTAAATGTGCCCGTCAATAGCTACCTATGTTTGTATAAATAAACGACAAGGGTGTCTACTTGGAGAGTACCCACCGGCGGGGGCGCCGGGATTAGGCACGGTATGGCGTCAGACACGTCAGAGCTTCACTAGCGGTGTAAATACATTCCATGTGTATTCATTCTATGCATAGTCCCTTTTAATGAATATCACGCAAATCGTCATGGTGATAGGTACATACGGTTTGTCCAGCATGTCCTAGGTGTTTCTATAAATATATATATTTTTAAAATATTGAAAAACAAAGGCCGGCCCCGGGGGGATGGGGTCCCCGGAGCCATAAGTGGCCTGAGGAGGGGGGCAACGCAGCCCCCTCTTAAAGAATTTAAATAAAAAAAATGCCATGACCCGGGGGTTGGGGTCCCCGGGGCCGATTAAGGCCTTGGGAGGGCCAAATTTATTTTTTCAACAAAATAAATTAGGGTGCAGGCCCTGGGGGATGGGGTCCCCAGGGCCAGTAAATTAGAAAAAGAAGGGGGGCCACACAACCCTCCTTCTTAAAAAAATAAAATAAATAAAAGACCGGCATTGCGCTGGAGGCCACGCCCCCTCCTTGAAGCACTCTGCAAACGCGCCCCCTGGCCAGTTGTAAGTTGGGGATTTAATTCCCCTTCACTACTGAGGGTCCCTGAGGGCCAACTAGCCCAACAGGTATCTCCAGTGTGCGCCAGGGAGCTGCGGTGCAGACAGGTGTTCTGAGGCCACGCCTCTTTTTACACCTCTATGCAACGCAGCTCTGTGGGCTTACTGGAGGTACCTAGTGGGCTAGTTTGACCCTAGGGACCCTTAGGATTCAAGGGGACTTAATCTCTCAACTTAGAACGGCCACAGGGCGCGTTTACTCAGTGGTGAAGGGAGGGGACGGGGCCTGAGGTGACGTGTGCAAACACGCCCTGTGGCGCGTTTTAAGTTGGGGAAATAATTCCCTTTCAATCCTGAAGGACCCTGGGGGCCAACAAGCCCACCAGGTGATTCCAGTAAGCGCCACTGCTCTGCCTTGCAGAGTGGTGGTGCAGGCCGTGCCCCTTTTTACACCTCTCTGCAATGGCGCTTACTGGACATACCTAGTGGGCTATTTTGCCCCTAGGGACCCTCAGGATTCAAGGGGACTTAATCTCCCAACTTAAAAAACGGCCACTGGGCGTGTTTACACAGTGGGGAAGGGAGGGGACGGGGCCTGAGGTGACGTGTGCAAACATGCCCTATGGCGCGTTTTAAGTTGAGGAAATAATTCCCCTTCAATCCTGAGGGCCCCTGGGGGCTAACTAGCCCACCAGGTGCTTCCAGTAAGCGCCACTGAGCTGCGTTGCAGAGAGGTGGTCCAGGCCGTGCCACTTTTTACACCTCTCTGCAACGCAGCTCTGTGGCGCTTACTGGAGGTACCTAGTGGGCTAGTAGGACCCGAGGGACCCTCAGGATTCAAATGAACTTAATCTCCCAACTAAAAATGGCCACAGGGCGTGTTTACACAGTGGTGAAGGGAGGGAACGGGGCCTGAGTTAACGTGTGCAAACGAGCCCTGTGGCGCGTTTTAAGTTGGGGAAATAATTCCCCTTCAATCCTGAGGGACCCTGGGGGCCAACTAGCCCACCAGGTGCTTCCAGTAAGCGCCACTGTGCTGCGTTGCAGAGAGGTGGTCCAGGCCGTGCCCCTTTTTACATCTCTCTGCAACGCAGCTCTGTGGCACTTACTGGTGGTACCTAGTGGTCTAGTTGGACCCTAGGGACCCTCAGGATTCAAGGGGACTTAATCTCCCAACTTAAAATGGCCACAGGGCATTTACACAGTGGGGAAGGGAGGGGACGTGTGCAAACACGCCCTGTGATGCGTTTTAAGAGATAGTTTTAATCCCCTACCCTATTATATACTAGGGGCTTACAGAGGAGGTCATGCTAATCACAGGGGGACCCCAACGCATAGTGTTCCCTAGTGTACGTAGGTGTTTTCACTGTATTCTGAGTGTCTTTTAACATAGCACTGGCTCTAGGACTGGTTAGTCAGACTCCGTTACCATCAGTATCCGACTGAAAAAGTTGAGGGTACAGGATGATTTTACAACAAGGCTTCTTTCTGCTCTTCTGTTTGTTCTTTCTGCACGTTATCCTTCTTCCTGCACTTCTCTTCGTCTTTGAGGCCTTCTGTTGCTTCTTTCAGAATTTCTTTTTTTTCTGTCTGTGCGTTTTTTCTTCTTTCTTCACATGTCCTATCTCTGTAGGCATAGTTAGAAATTAGCATTCAAAAAACCTTTGAAATTCACTGAAAAAACCAGAGGTTTCAGGCACGTTATAGTTAGGAATTAGCATTTAAAAAACCTTAGAAATTCACTGAAAAAACCATAGGTTTCAGGGGCGTTATAGTTAGCTGGACTTTTCACTCGTACAAAACCATTGAAATACCCCCGTTATAGTTAGTTCAGCTAACTATAACTCGCGCGCCTGCAATGCACTGCTGATGACGTCACATATTACATCACTCATGACATAGTCAGTGACATCACTCATGACATCACTGATGACATCTCAAATGACATCACTGATGACATCATCCTTGTGATAGAGTGGCAGACCTCCTCTCCCCCTAATATAACCTTTGATACACACATTCAAAAATATAAACTAATTTTTTTTAAACAATGGACATACCAATACCAGTTACAACAACCTATTCAGTAATTCTAAGATCCACATACACATCCACTCATTCACCAACAGTCCTATACAGTCACTCATACATGTACTCACTCATCATATGTACTCATACACCTATACATCCTGTTACACAACGCCACTCATCTATAGAGTTACTCACAAACATAGTCACTCATACTAATAAAGAATCAAACATCCATTTACTTGCATATACAGTTATACGCACACCACCACACTTACCTCTACAGAAACCTACACATACTTAGTCTTTTAAACAATCACTTATAGAAACACATACTTATTCATACAGGAACTCTTTCAATCTCTCACTCTCACATATACTCACTTATATACACCAATAGTCACATATACTAGTTTAAAACACATGTAGTTACTCATAAAGACACTATTGAGACAGTAATTCACTCACTAACACACCCATGCACACACTCATCCACCCATACAGTCCTGCACACATGCTGTCTTCAACACATACAAACAGTGAGTCACTCATTCATGCACCTATGCACTACGTAATACCCCCCACCGAACCATACAGACACTCAGACACTCATACTGATACTCAAAAAACCAACTAATAACCTATATAGACACTCATGTAGCTTCTCACCAACCCATGCAGCCACTTATACACAAAGTGAGAGACTGATACAGATATTTACATATTTAAACATTACTCACTAAGCCATGTATTCACTAAGATACACTTAATCAGTCAGTTATACAATCAATTTTTCAAAAACAAATCATCCATTTAGACACTTATATACCCATTTATTCTTCCATCGACCTTGAGATATACATATATAAAACATGTAATTTTCAGAAAAACACACATTCACTGGATGATGTCATCAGTGATGTCATTTGAGATGTCATCAGTGATGTCATGAGTGATGTCACTGACCATGTTATGAGTGATGTAATATGTGACGTCATCAGCAGTGCAATGCGGGCGCGCGAGTTATAGTTAGCTGATCTAACTATAACGGGGCAATTTCAATGGTTTTGTACGAGTGAAAAGTCCAGCTAACTATAACGCCCCTGAAACCTATGGTTTTTTCAGTGAATTTCTAAGGTTTTTTAAATGCTAATCCCTAACTATAACGTGCCGTAAACCTATGGTTTTTTCAGTGAATATATATATATATGTATTATTTTTTATGAAGACAGAAATTCGCCTAATAACTCAGTTACAGTGAAGTCATGGTTATGGAATAAGAGCAAGAAATCCTCAAATTAATCAGTTACATAGAACAACATAATCCATAACGTGCACACAGTCATAAAAACATAATGACACTTATTATGACCACTTCAAATTTATACCACTAGATTAACAGAAATAACAGCCTAACATCATTAAATAACAGCATATAGTCCAACAAATATATGGTAGTGTAAGAATAGTAATGTCATACATACCAGCAATGGTAAGTTGATAAGTAACGTTATCCGTAATGCCATTAATATTATTTATGATGTTATTTGTCACATCACATGCAACGTCATGAGCAGTACATTTGGTGGGCGAAGTCTGTTTTTTTATTGTGGGGCACAATTGCTCAACAAACTGATACAACCCCTCCCCCCACTTTTTATTAAGATTATATACAAATTAATCTGGTCTTCACTGGCTATTTTATTTTTTAATGGATGTACTTGTGCAGAAAACATGCAGCCACCTAAATTTTGCTGTCATATGCTCATAATAAAACATTTCAAATTAACAATATTTACTGAGGTGGCCAGTTCGCTAGGCATGTATTTGTGTTGTTGTTGTTTAAATAAGAAGGCTTTCAGATGAGCCGAATGTTATTATTATTATGATGTGAAAGAGACAAAAATAAATCACTACCAAACCAAGCACTAAAATCTGCAATGTGACAATGGCATGTTTTAACAGCAACTTAAGAGGAGGCAGAAAATAAAGCTGCAACTAACTGAACACCCAAAGTGTAGGCAAAATAGAATGCCAGTATAAATGAATGGATGAAATGGTATGTGTACAGCGCAACAGCTGCTTCCAAAGGAAGTGTTCCAATGCTTACCAGCACGGTGTCCCATCCTACTCCTAAATCTCCCTACTGAAGAAGTTCTTCAGGCATGATATTAATAGTGAAATTAATAGTGATTTTGCTTTTATCTCTCTCAACCCGTTAAGCAGGGCATTCCACAGTTTATCCGCTAATAGTGAGCAGTGGCGGCTGCCTTCAAATGAGGGTGAGGGGGCGGGTAAACAAAATAAAAAAAGAAAAGAAAAGCACTTACCAGATCCTGACAACGTCCTCCTCTCTCTGACTCCGTCTGCTGGGACTGCAGTGCAGGCCCCAGCTCACTCCCTTGGCCAATCGAGGCCTGCTCACGTGCTGTTAACCAGCATGCGAGCAGTGACCTGATTGATGGGAGCAGCCTCTCTCGGCGCTCCCTAAGTCACTGGATACCTGCACTGCCTCTCAATCTAGCTGTCTTAAGACAGCTGGTTGAGAGGTTTAAAGTGTGCATGTGTGGTTGGCCACCCCAAGACAGCCGGCCAAAGAGACATGCGCACTTTAAACAAGTGAAAAGGCAGCCCTCTGCCCACCTCTCCTTCCTGCACACTGAACAGGCCCAGCCTTGTCCTGACACTCGGTTCAGGACGGGACAATAAAAAATAAAATGGTGATTCATTTTATTTTTTATCTCTGGTGCTTTAGAGGGCACGTGAGTGGGGCGACGCTCCTCCACTTCAATGGAGGAGCCGCCCCTGATAGTGAGAATGATTGTCCTCCTGAGTTTGCCGTACAAACTCTGGGAATGCATAGTAATCCCTAATTGAAGGAATAAAGCTCTCTGTCTGGAACATATTCTGTAGGGCCTTATTTGTGAGCCCTTTACGCTGCTGTTGCATCACTTTTTGTGACACTGCACCGGTGTAAAATATGCACCACACTGCACCATATTTACAAAGTGACACATCTGGGCAGATGCGTCACTTTGTAAACTCCTGCGTTACATTATACCTGCGTCAGGTATAATGTATGAAGGGTGGGCATTTCCCCGCAAAAAAGCCTCGTAGTAGTGGTGCAGTGAAATCTATGAGATTTCACTACGCCACTTCTAAGATACCACTGCGTCAAATCCTTACGCCTAAGGTGTGATGCATGCCCATTCACATGGGGCTTGATCCAAGTGAAAGGACACATTGCTGGAGTTGCGTCAGTTTTCAGACACACTCTAGCAATGCGCCAATTTTGCACCTACAGATCCGTCAAGAATACTAACGTATCTGTAAATCCTTGCAACATGGCGCTCCATACAGTAAATACAGCGCATCCATGGTGTCGCAAGTATGATGCTATGAAAAGTGCTGCATCGTTGGTTTCTCCCAGCGATTCAACACTTTTCATAAATGAGGCCCTAAATCTTCTCGGCAGACAGAGAGGGCCCTTTCTATGCATGGCTCCAAATGTAATCAGCAGGGCCTTACATCTAACCCTTTTATTTATTGGTAACCAATGCAGTTTCTTTAAGCCAGCTTGAAGAGACTGCCTTTTATGACAGTTCAGTATCAAGCGAGCAGCCGCATTTTGTACCAGTTGTAACTTTGAACTTGTTTATCTGTCCGATGGGACACTCAGATAAAGAGAGTTTGATCAATCTAATCACCAGAAAGTGCACAATGTCTTTTAAAGTGTGGGCAGGTAGAAATTTTGAGATCTTTTTTTAGTGACTTGAGTACTGTGAAACAGGTTGCTGTAATTGCCCTAATTTGTGGTTTAAAAGAAAGATCACAGTCATGCTTTATCCCCACGTTTCTAACTACCAAAATGGGTGTCCAGGGTTCTCAAAGATCTTTAGACCACAGCCTCAACAAGTCAATAGAGGAGGAGTTGCCAATGACCGGTACCTCCAATTTATCTGAGTTCAAAGTTAGGTAGCGCTGCTGCATCCAACTAGTCACCACCAAGAGACAATCCTTGAAATTTCTCCACCACAAAGTCGTCGACCTGAAAGAAAGCAAACGGGTATCATCTGCTATATTGAAGCCCCACAATTACACTTCCTTAGGCAGAGGCGCAAAATAGATGGTAAACAAAGTGGGGCTCTGTGTCGATCCTTGAGGGACACCATGTCTCAGCTCTTTGCAGCTTGATGTGAAGGGAGAGATGAACGGCCTGCACCTTCTCTTATAGAAAGTATTTTATCCAAAGCTAGGCCATACCCCCTACCCCAACAGTTTCCAGCCACTCCAACAAAATCTTCAAGGGCACAGTGTCAAAAGCAGCAGAGAGATCTAAAAGAATAACCACTGCTTTTTTCCCTGGTCATGGTTAAACTTGAGAAACTCAGCCACCTCAAGGAGTGCAACAAGCATGGTGAAACTGGGGTGAAAGCCCGATTGTGTTGGATGTAAGATCCTCTTCCTTTCCGTATACTGGGAGAGCTCCTTGTTACCCAATTTTTTCAGATGGGTCTGTAATTGCTCAGACTATGTGGATCTGCACTGGACTTTTTTTTAACAATAGTAACACTAAAGCCTTTTTCCAGGAAGGGGTGAGGACAATCCTAATTCCAGATATAGATAACATTTTACTAATCTGTTTGTTGACAGTTGAAACCGCACATTTTAGAATACTAGGGAGACAGGGATCAAAGGGAGACCCTGACCTCACATTGAGGATAGCCGATTCTGAATCACCTAACAAGATACTTTCAAAGACATTCAGGGGCTTTCTTACAAGCCGCTTGCACCCCTACACATCACTTTTAATATGGGAAAAGGTGACATACCACTGGCACAAGGGGATCTCAGTTCGGCCCCTTCTCTCCTAATCTGCTCCACCGAATCCAGGCTGCAGGTCAAATCTCGTTTACCATTTACAAAATTGGAGTAAATGTCCTCCACTTTGTCATGGAAATATTTTGAGAGATTGCCGCATAGTGATTGTGTCACTGAGATATTTTGTTTCCCTAAGGCTAGAGTTGTAAAGGACCTAACTATCTAAAAGGTATTCTTGGGGCGTTGTCCACTACTTCCATGCTTTCACCCTGAGTAATCCCTGTTTGATCTAGAGTATCTGCTAAATTTTACTCTGTAATTTTGTGTCAGGACTGGGTTGGTATAACTGACTTGGGGGGCATATTATCAAGAAACGGCGCCGCTAAAGTGGCGATAATGGGCTTGTTAGTATGCCCTTGAAAATTCCCATAGAAGCCCATGTTCTGGTGTCAACATGGGCTTCTATTGGAATTCTCTGCGGCATATTATCAAGCCCATTATCGCCGCTTTAGCTGCAGTTTCCTGACCTTATCAGTGGGTATGGTTTTTCAGCAGTAAGTGAAGGAACATTACCAAGCAGCTCTACAAAGTTGGAATAATATTCAGGTGGACGGAAGATCAAAGCTCCTGAGAATGAAAAATTATCAGATAGCTTCAAGACCCTCAGCCCTATCCAGACCCTATCCAAACCCTCCAAATTCCTTATTGTACAAAGAAATGATGAGCAGTAAATCACAGCAACCCCCACTCATGCTCTGTTACCCCGATTCAAATGTAAAATAGAATAGCCATCCACTATGGCTAGGGCAGTATCGGGCCCAGGTGCCATTCCAAGCCATGTTTCAGAAACAAACATAAAGTCCCAGAATTTTGTCATTCAAAAGGCTCCATCATCATACATTTATTTAGCAGACTCTCAAATGAGCTTCTGCGATGTGTCTCCCCAAGCTGTTTACATTCCCTCATTTCTCACTTCCTTTTTCCCTAAATGCTCAACTAGTCCATAAATAGACAAGCCCATAAATAGACTTGATATTGAACTGATACATATGACATATAAATATTGTCCAGTAAGTTTATAGATCCATCACAACATTTATTCCCCTTGATGGCCATTAATGATTCTCTGCTGATATAGATCGTCACCTTATTCTGAGCTCGATAATAGGCAGCATTGCTCATGCTGGACGTGACCCAGGCGTGGACTGGCGCAGACGGGCTTGCCACTGACGTGACTCTACAGCACCGGCGAGTGCACTATTTGAGCAGGAATGTAAGGATTTCTTGCCTGGTATCCAACACTAAAGCCCTTGATTTCAAAAAGGCGCCTCTAGGTGGAACCGAAATAGGGAGCAAAAACGGCTGTGGCCCAGCACCTTACAAAAAAAAACCCAGCATTTTATAAAAATCAAATCCACACCAACATCAGATAGATATCAACAAATTCAACACTTTAGCAGTTAGTTTTTCCCCTCAGCACTTTCCCCAGTACACATACAGAACAACCAAAACAGCGTAAAAACGTTTCAATAAAAATGTAATTCTGTCTATGGTGGCAATTTGGTATTACAGAAGCGCTGGCACACACAAAGCATCAGCGCTATCTTCAGAGGGCGTTTCCTCATTTGCTTGGGGGCATGCACCATGCAAATGAGGGAATCTGTTTGCCTCTGCGCCCGCGCCATATTATAGATGCAGGCGCAGAGGCAAAGAAGCTCTCAGGATGCGCACTGACAGTGTACCACCCGATGACAGCCCTCAGGAAGAGGTGAAGGGGGTCCATGGACTCACCAGACATCCCCTTGCAGGCGGGTGCAGTCTACAAGGGGATCTCTTCCCCCCTGTAAAAGTGCAAGCAGGCTGCTGCCTGCACTGTGAAAACACGGATCAACTGCTCAAAGCAGCCACTTCGTTCTTCACATGAATGCGCTTCCCATAGGGCAGCGTGTGTTTGCGGCTTCCATGGGAGAAGCGCATTTATCATAATACGGCACATTTTCATTCATTCCGCTAAGCACTCCTTTCAAAAGGTGCGCCCAGTGAAACGAAGGAAAATGCGCTGCATGGGTTTTATCACTATGGTGCTCAGTTTCAAAATGTCGTCTCTAAGTGGAACCAAAATAGGCAGGGAAAACGGTTGTGGCTGTGCAATATACAAAAACAACAGCATTTTGTTAAAATGAGCATTTAAATTTAACAGAAAACATAGCTGAAGCACCCTTTGAAAATGGGTTGGCACTGAAGAGAAAGGGGCACTGTGCACAGGCTTTTTGCAGTTACTCAAAGAGAAGGGAGCCAGTGAGTAAAGTGGGCTGACCCACTGCCTCATGAAGTAGGCAACAAGTGGACAGAACCAAAATGTGAATGGCAGTTTAACAGACCAGTGGTTTAAGCCCACTGGCCAAAAACCCCTTTTTATGTATATCATGTGTGATTTTTTGGGAAAAACAATAGTCTAGGGAAATGCATCAACTGGCATTGATGCTGTGATTGTCTTAATATATTTACCAGTTTTCAAATAAGAAAGTGTTTTTTGTATAAAAACACTTTTAGAATAATACCTTTGATCCAAACCTTTAATTCACTCTGAGGCATTCCTCCTTGCAGAATTAAGTTTAGTGAAAGTTTCACCTTGCATGAATTGCATCTATTAGCAAGTTGTTGCATCAGGATACCTTTCGTTAGTTATTCGGTATGGCCTATTGAGTACTAATAGGGTGAAGTAACATCTGAACCCAGCTGAGAAGATAGGCGAACCCGGGAGCACTCTTTTACGGCCAGTGTAAATGTGCTTGGCTCACGTTGAAGTTGTCCCAGAGGATTTGTTTATGAAAGTGTTTGCTATGCTAACTGTTCGGTTTTGATTGGTTGCCAACAGATCCCAAAGGAGAGCAGAGTTATTCTGTTTTTTGCCAAAGCCATCCTCTCAAGAGTTTTTAACACAACGACTGTTGTTCCTGGTCATGTGCCAAGATCAGCCAGGCAATTTGCTGAGCTGCATGTTTGAATTCCCTTAAGTGGACCAGAAGTTATTGTGGTTCGTTTCTGGGGTGAGAAACATTAAACAAACAGTAAAAATGTCAAGTGTGTGAGACACCCCATCTGCCAATGAAAACATATCAGATCTCATATCGCAATGAGTCTCATAACGGAAGTCTTTGGACTGCAGTGTGTCTGTGGGTGAGAGCTTGTGTGTGTGTGTCTGTGTGTGTATGTGTGCTGCATAAGTGGAGGCACCTACCTGCATATGTGCAGGCACCTACAGGTGTGTTTGATGTTGTCAAGTGCCTGGTGATATCCTTAAAGGTCATTTCTGTTGGACTAAGGTAAGATGTGGATGAAGCTTTGCTGATAATTGACAATATACACGAGTTCACTAGGGGCACCTCTATTTTGTCTAACTAGATAGGGGACTAATAGGTCTGCCAGCCTTAGAGTGGTCTTCCTCAACACTTTTTACCTTACTCCTCCACCTCGTTTTTGTTGACCTTAGAACTCTGTGCACTTTACCATTGCGAACCAGTGCTAATGTGTGTGTGCTCACTCCCTAAAACATGGTATCATTAGCTTACACCCAATTGGCACATTTAATCTGCTTGCAAGTCCCTAGTAAAGCAGTACTACATGTACACAGGGGCCTGTAAATTCTACTAGTGGGCCTTCAGCACGAATTGTGCCACCCTCTTAAGTAGACTTTTAAACATGTCTCAGGCCTGCCATTGCAGCCCGTGTATGCACTTTTTAACTGCCATTTCAACCTTGCAAAATAGACCTTTTTCCAGGCCCAAACTTTCATTTTTAATACATATAAGTCACCCATAGGGCAGGCCCTAAACAGCCCAAAAGGCACAGTGAAATCTGTTTAAAAAAGTGGATATGCACGTTTGACGTTTGCATGTCCTGGTTGCGAAAATCTCTTCATTGCATTTTTAGGTCTTGCCTGGCATTGCAGCGCATGCGCTGCCCGCTATGCGAGAGATATTGTGGATGAGTAGATTTCAGAAGGAGACTTGAAGCCCCGCCCATCTTTTTCATTAGGTCACGTCAGCGTTTATGCTAAACGCTGGCTTCCCAATGAAAAGGATGCTTTTTTGTTGCCGCCCTTTCCCCTTTTCATCCAGCCCATCTGGACTGGATCGTCTGCTTCACGGCTGTCGTGAAGCAATTTCTTATATATAGGAGGCGTGTTATCTAAACAATCGGTGAAGCAAAGGATCCAGTCGGATGTTCCGTCCCAAAAGGAAGAAGGGGTGCAAGCAGGCACAACGTGCATAGCGCTCTTTCACTGTCCAATATCATTGCGTGGCGACAGCTTGTTCTTCTTACTTGCTGTCCTGTGGAATTGGGCTTAAATATTCATGCGGTCAGACTGGAGGATTGAAACAGTTTTTGGAGACAGTCGGCTGCTAACGCGGCGAGTTGGCGGAATGTAAATGACTGATTTTCTCTGAATGATGTAACCTTTAGAGCGAACCCGTTGAGAAGAGGCACCCGTGGAGGTGTGCTGATGGGCTTTATGCGAGGCAGCAGTGCTCCTGGCACTAGAGAGCCATAGGGCAAGGCTGCCCCCTTAGCGTCATCCTAATTGAATACAGGACCCCGCCGCTACACCACCCTCACGCCCCCCTCTACTGTGCATGATCCTCTGATGAGATAACGTGCCAGAGTGTGTCTGGGGCTAACACAACAGACCTATATGGATCTATAGGGGGCTTCAGCCTTCCTCTGGTCTGCTAGCCACACAACCACCCTCATGGGGTCATGCCAGTCCAGCCGCGATCAGCCGAGGGCCGTGAGGGTTTTGTCTCGTGGAGTCGCACATGCTGTGCACATCACAAGAGTCGTGGCTGGCTCTAGCACTCCCACCCACACTGGACCAAAGCGTTTGGTGTACTGGATCTACTGACCCACACTTGGGTGGGCTGTGGAAGACGAGAACAGCTCATGGCGTGACTGGACTCACCCCTTCCACAGGGGCAGGGTGTGAAATCAGTGCATAGTGAGGAAATGTGAGTGACAGCAGAGCAGCGGGGCTGTTATGGGAAAGCTGGAGAGCTGGGGGAGGGGGCTTTACAGGAGTGTACCTCGAGGCGAACCCTTTTGGGAGTCCAGCGAGCTCTGGCCCTCACCTGCCTGTCCAGTGGGCACCGTTCACATGCCCTTCCTTCCTGCCATTCGATTTTCTAACTTCTATGTTCTTTATTTATTTTAATTTATTTTTGTATTCCTGTTTATGTACACTGCTCTAAAAAGGTATGGCTGTGCTGTATCAAACACACTTAAATAAAGGTCATGTTTCCAAAAAAGTCTACAAAATTGCAGCGAAGAAACCGAGATGTGATCTCCCCGTTGCCATTATGGCCCTGTGGACATGCTTTTCATGCTGCCCTGCCCGCAGGGTATGGATGCTGTGCGAGGCACGCCCAGAGCTCCAACCAAGCCACCCTGAGCAGGGCGCGCCCCTGGATTGCATCAGACCCCTGGGATGTCTCTGGCACCCTGATACGATTGGCATATATGTAAAGTGCCTGGAAATGAGGGGGTGGGGGTGTTGTGAGAGTGAGACCAGTGCCTCTGATCTGCTGAGGAATGCATTCCCGCTGCAAACCCACCATCCTTGAACATTTCAGAACACGTTGGTTTAAACATACCAGGCCATCATATATAAATTACTGCATTAAAGCTACATAATTATTTGGTGACGTCCAAACCATCACTGTGCGAGTGAGCAATAAAAGGCAAAGTTCTTTGGTGCACTCAGCCTATGCATGCAGTACACAAGGACGATCAGTGCCAGGAAGATGCCTTTATTTTACACATTAACCACTAAAAAACAGTAAACAAATCAAGCTTTCCCAGCCATTGGGGGCTACATCACGCAACGTGACTGCGCCAGTAACAACCCTAGAACCGCCCGGAGCGGGGCCCTCGGACCAAAACTGCTACAGCTCTCTGAAGCTACGTTTATAACATAAACCGCGTTACGCCTTGTCCAGCCACATGTTCGGCTCCTGCAGTGCCCCACATTTACATGCTTATGCTATGAAGGCGTGGTTATCTCTGCCCCAGCAGCTGACAGTGGGTATGTGGCCACTGCACGCAACCTTTCCCAGAATCCTTTTCACGTGCACAGGCTCATTAAAGTGTCCTTGTGTACCGTAACTAGTGCTCATGTAAAGCGCACAATCTTTACAGTATTAAACACAGCAGCAGCATTTTACTTTTAGACTGCAGTATTTTTTGTTTTATTTCTAAACGTTTAATACCTATTGCATATGTTTGTAAAAAAACATTCACAAATGAAACTATGCCCTCTTTGCCAAGGCAGGGGTTGCTAATGCTTGCCTGACCTTGTGGCCAATCTGTTCTCTTTAAACTGTTCTACCTTCTCTGCCTCTCTTCTCTGTCCTCCCTTCTCTGCCTCTCTTCACTGTCCTCCCTTCTCTACCTCTCTTCACTGTCCCCCCTTCTCTGCCTCTCTTCTCTGTCCTCCCTTCTCTGCCGCTCTTCACTGTCCTCGCTTCTCTGCCTTGCTTCACTGTCCTTGCTTCTCTGCCTCTCTTCACTGTCCCCCCTTCTCTGCCTCACTTCACTGTCCCCCTTTTCTGCCCCTTTTCACTCTTCTCGCTTCTCTGCCTCCCTTTACTGTCCCCCCTTCCCAACCTCTCTTCACTACCCCCATTCTCTGCCTCTCTTCACTGTCTCCCTTCTCTGCCTCTCTTCACTGTCCTCCGCCTCTCTTCACCGTCCGCCTTCTCTACCTCTCTTCACTGTCCCCCCTTCTCTGCCTCTCTTCACTGTCCCCCCTTCTCTGCCTCTCCTCACTGTCCTTGCTTCTCTGCCTTTCTTCACTGTCCCCCCTTATCTACCTCTCTTCACCATCCCCCCTTCTCTGCCTCTTTTCACTGTCCCCCCTTCTCTACCTCTCTTCACTGTCCTCGCTTCGCCACCTCTCTTCACTTTCCTCACTTTTCTACCTCTCTTTACCATCACCAGCAATACCACTACCAAGACCAACACCACCAATACCACCACCACTAATACCACCACCACCAACACCACCACCATCAACACCATCAATACCATTACCAATACCACTACCCCCACCACCATCAATACCACCACCAACAATACCACCACCAATAGCACCACCAACACCACCACCACAACCACCACCACCAATACCACCACCACCACTACCACCACCACCACCAATACCACCAAACCAATAAAAGGCATTGTCATTTACAATGCCAATAGCTCAAACTTGAGTGAATGCGATACCTATTGCATTGCAAATGCTTGTTTTAACTACTGCAAGGCCTACCTCTCCCATAGTATAACATTGGGTTACCTTATTACAATTAATAAGTGATAACTGTTAATTGGGAGCAAGTAGAAAAGTTGAGTTTAGTTTCTAAAGAATTGTAATTAAAAAGGCTCATCAATGGTAAAGTCAGATTTTAAGTCACAATTCTGAAAATGCTTACTTTACTTTTAGAAAGTTGGCATTCTCTTGTCCTAACCATTTTGCACCTGCAGCCTGTATCCTGGGTTACATGACTAGGTGCAGCTGGCAGTTTGTATTTTTTTATTGATTCCAGACAGCGAGACTAAGGGGACATAGGTGTTGACAGGGTGGGCAATTTCTGATTTGATAGGAGGAGAAGCTGTCCCCTACCATACTTGCACATCACAAAGTCTCAAAAGCCTGAGAACACTCACAAAGGGTTTGACACTAGTCTTTTGTGGCCCCAGACAAATAGGGTCCAGGGCAGGGAGTCAGGACTTCCATGCACAGCTAGGGGTGGAAACCTCCAAAACCTCCTCCTACTTCAAAGCTGGCACCAAATATAAATATTGGACCCTCAGGTCCAACTCTTCAGTACACCCGCCTCCTCATCAGAGATTCTGGGACACAAAAAGCTCCAACTACCTTGAACCCAGCACCTGGACTATGTCTGCTGTGAGGCTTTCCCCCAGGTGGTGCCACCCCAGTCCTGGACCCTCCAAAGTGGGCCTGAAGGTGCTCCACCAGCCCAGCTGTGGTCCAAGCAGAACTGATGCAGTGTGATGCATCGCCTTGCAGTTCTGTATCTGAACTGCCACTGTGCAACACAGTGTCCCGTTGCTCTTCAGAACCATCATTGCTCAACAGCTCACTGATGCAGGACCTCACATCACAACTCCGCAACTCCTCTGAACTGATGTTGCGCGACACATCCCCGACAAACGACCTCATATTGAAGCACCACAGCTCCCCAGAATTGCAGCTGCACAACACATTCTCAAAGCAGGCCCTCTCTTTGCAGCCCACAGCCATCAGAACCACTGCTGTCTGATGCATCCTCCATACGGGATCTCACACCGCTCCACAACCCGGATTTAAGGTACTTTTAAAGGGGCATTAACTTGGTCCCTGTATCTGGCTCATGCTCCATTGCGGTCGTCCTGAACCTGTGCCTTTATCCCAGTCTGGATAGATCAGACAACCACAGTTGGAGCTTTATGCTTTTAGGCACTATTCTCACTTAAACCTTTTAAAATGTATTTCTCTGGTTCTATGTTTGGATTCTTGTTGTTTGGTCTCAAACGATTTATTAAATTTTGCTCTATTTTCTAAATTGTTGTGGGATTTTTCTTGTGTTGTCTTTTCACTGTGTTAGTGTTTGGAGCACTGTATAAATACTTTACACATTGCCTCTAGGTTCAGCCCGACTGCTTTTGGGCCAATCTACAAGAGGGTAAAGCAGAGGTTAATTTGGGGTTTCTTGTGACTTCCCCCTGAAAAGAATTGTGGCTTCGGCTTGAGTAGGGTTTCACCTCCCTCAACCTGTAACCCAATTTACTAGAGGGACCATCGGGGGTGGACAGCTATGAATAGTGCAGCTGGTGAGTGGCACTAGGACCCATGAGTTTGAGGGACCCTCTGCGCCCAAAGTGTGTCTGTTTTTCACCTCCTAACTGGGGATATTGGGACCCATTTTCCTTACTTGCATTACTACTCATGGCACTGCACATGTCAGGTGGGCTGTTATCAAGAAGGTTGACAGGAGGTGCATATGTATGCACAGCTGTACAGGTCGACCGCAGTAAGTGTGGCGGATGAAAGCAAGTGGCAGTATGCTCTGCCAGTACTGATGTCCAACATCAGAGTAACCTGCCACCAAACACAGGACCCACATACAAAGTAATCCATGTCAGAATCTTAACTAAGGACCAAGAGTACATTGGGCAGTGAGCTGTTTCATTTATGTACAAATGACTGATGCAGGGAGTGTCACCTTGCTGTGGTAGGCCAAGAACATTGAAACATCATAACAAGAAATATGACGATGTAGACGCACTGGTAAGTTCAAGATATCTTTATTACAGCACCTCATCTACAGGACACCTACAACTGTTATTACTTTGAATCCTAGAACCATTTACATCATAACATTTTACTAACAGGAATACATCTATTCTCATTGTTGGGGAGAAAGGAAGACAGCACACTTCTCCCTTCGCAGAGAAAGAAGAACAAAACAAGGGAAACATAACTATCAACCATAGCCACACCAAAGGGTGAAATATATGATTCTAAGGGAAGGAATAATTTCAAAACAAACTCCTGAAGATATTTTGGTTTCCTAACCACTCTAGCACTCCTTCTACCTACTGCTACTTGTGTCCTTGCTAACTCACCAGCCTTACTTTCCAATCTAAGCTTCACTTCAGTCACATCTGAACTTCCCTCTCCATTGCTCAAAAGGCATACTAACACCACATTGTTCTTGTTGCAAATGCACCCATATTTTGTCTTTATGGCATTTCTGAAAATGTTCATAACTTTTGTTGTCTTTGTAAATTTTGACCAATCTGCGCAACGAACAAGAGCTCCTATCATAATTACATACCTCACCACCACTTTCACAGCTACTACACCCTTTCTTTGGTCACACTTTTCCTTTCTCTTAAATTGCAATTTCTCTTCACACTCTCCATTCTTCTGGGGTATTGCCTATCAAGCCTTTATTCTACTCCATCCGTCCCGGGCAAATCCTGGTAGACGCACGATGTACTCATTGGGATTCTGTGAATCTCTAACATGTGTAAATCTATGCCTATTGTAGACATGAGTATATAATACAGTGATTTATGCATTCTCTCAGTACCATACCATCTTAAGTGATCACCGTTGGTTGGTCTTTCTTCCAAGCCAAAAGTTAACACTGCCTCAATGTGCTCTCAGATGTCCTGGGAGCGTGGTGGGGTGGGGAACGGAGGTGGGTATATGGATACTTGTGATACTGTTAAGAGGCAACAGGAATTAATTTTTGAAATGATGGCCTTTGGCATTTTTTTGAGTTCCTGCATTGGTTGTGCAAGTTGCTCAAGTCAACTGAACCTTGACGTCACCCTCAAATTCTGATGCGTGTATTGTGTGCTTTGACACCAAGCAGTATTGGGGTTCCATCAATCAGGTTTTGCTTCATGCATGATGTTGTCATCTGCAGGGAAGTATGACGCCTTTAGCTCTTCCATGCATGATTGACAACAGGTCTTATTTTGCCAGATTTATTGTAGGCCTCCTTTTCTGGCTGCTCAGGGTACTTTGGAGTTGATTACAAGTCAATCAGAGCACAATCTTTCGCGCCAGTAATTCTCACTGAAAAAATTGCATGAGGCTTTGTCCAAAACAGCAGTTAAGCCTTATTCCCTGCTTTTGACAGGTAAACACCTTTCCATTCCCTCTCCTAGTTCCCATACCACACACAGAGGTCCCTGCATACTCTTGCTTAGAGCAGGTGGTAAATGTATGCATTAAACCCCATGAAATAGAGAATTCCAACTGAAATATTTGGTCCCACACAGTAATTCCTATTCCAGGGGTTTAATCTGTAATTACACGAATAACACTTGTTACATCGCATAGAAATACCACGCATGCCTTTACAACGCAGGTATTATTACGCGATGTCAATTACAACGAGTACTATTACAGTGCAAAATTTTACCACGACTATACCTTTACCACGCATGCCATTTCAACGCCAAGGCATGCATGGTAAAGGTATCCTCATGGTAAATGTTTGCAAGGTAAGTGACTCCAACCTACCCTACCCTAATCCCTAATTTAGCTCCACTGCACAAGCCTCCCCCGACCCCCAGTCCTCTCCCTACAATAACACTACACTACCCTGAACAACCCCCGACACTACACTAATTCCCCGACCCTCCCCCGACCCCCAGTCCTCTCCCTACAATAACACTACACTACCCTGCACAACCCACTGACACTACACTAATTCCTAAAACACTACCCTACACTACACAAACACCACAACACTTCCCTAAACCCTAAAACTCTACCCCCTGCATGACCCTCCCCCTACCCCCAGTTGTGGAAATTTTGTTCATATCTGAACATTATCTGCGCCATCTTGTCTTTCCCCAGCACCACACGCAAAAACACACGGCAGCCATTTTAGGCACCATGGCCTCTCTCCCTGCTCATTGTCGATCGCCAGCGCGTCCCCCTGGCGCTGAGAACATCCCCCCACGCGCTGACCACCCCCGCTCTCTCATACACGGGCCATAAACCCTCTCCTTCTGCGCGACCCTGCCATGGAACCACATCCCACGCCTGACCGACATCCCATACATGGTCATACATCTCTTTGATAACCCCCTTCCTCCGCGCCCGATTGTCCGAACCGATCCCAGGCCATCACCTAGCCCTGCGGATGCAGTTTATTGCCCCTACTGTAAGGGAAACACCCCACATCAAAGGGATTACAGTAGATCAAGGCCCCCCCCACCCCCTGAGACCCGACCAGTCGCACACACCCCCGGGAATTGGCGGAATGTCCAGCTGTGTGATAGCCATCTCCTACTGTGAGTGGGGTGGGGACTTCCACTGTAGATATGTGTGGGAACGAGCTTGAAGAAGGGATTCTGAGGATGTTCTTTCATGTATCAAAGCGATCTCAAGAATGTGCCATGTATGATAAACCGGCAATAAAGTCATAAACCTGTGTATAAGAGGCCAGGCCTCAGAGATGTGGTTAGAGCACCTCGTGACGATACCTTGCTGTCTGATCTGATGTGTTCTACTCCGACGGAATAAAACTCTGTTTCCTGCCTTCCAGTCTCCGGCGCCTGCCTCTTTTGTTGGTTAAATCATCGAATGGTATAAGAGGCGATTACCGCCGGGCAAATCTTGAAAGGTTATCGACTGCAACTGCCGCTACCATTTAACAATTGGCGTCCCAAGCGTGGGGCCCATCAGCAACACGTGGATCCAGTGGGAGAGGTCCCGACGACAGAGTGAACAACTGCAACGATCGGGAAAGCTCCTGCCCGATAGACCCTCGTCTGGCAGCCGATCATCCGAACTTCACTGGTTCCGAGCAGACCTCTCTCGAGTGATCTACGGTCCTGACTGGGAACCATCAGGAGTGCCGCGGCAATAACGGAGAGTAGAGGACGATCGGGCGCTGGAGGCGGAAGACGAGAAACTGTCCATGCGGTCCGGGTAAGGTCGTGAAACACGACAAATTGCGACACGATTGATTGATTGATTGAAAATACTAGTATTACTTATTGATTGTTCTCCTTGAAATATTCGCTGTCTACAAACGGGGAAGAGTAGAAATACTCTCTCTTCCTTTGCAGATAGTGAAGGGTAGGTAACGCAGACTTTTGTCCCCATTGTAACCCGTCGTGCCTATTTTTATCTCCCCACTGATTGATCGTCCGAACATTGATTGTTTTGAAGAATAGTGCTCTTTGAGATATTCTCTGTTTGCAAATAACGTAGAATAGAAATATTCTGTCTAGTCTTTGCAAATAGTGAAGGGTAGGTAACGCAGACTTTTGTCCCCATTGTAACCCGTCGTGCCTATCTCTTTCTCACCATTGATTGATTGATTGTCTGAACACTAGTTGTTCGATATTGGTTCTTTGGAGATATTCTCTGCTTACAAATAACGTGGAACAGAGATATTCTGTCTAGTCTTTGCAAGCAGTGAAAAGATAGGTAGTGCAGACTTTTGTCCCCGTTGTAACCCGTCATGCCTATCTTCTCCCCACTGATTGGTAGTTGGTTCTGGCCGGACCGCTTATTAGAGGTGAACCATCCGGCTCCACTGGAGGGCACCCCTAATAAGGACATGTTCACTAAATATGGACTAGTCGCCGTAGCTTATAGCAAGCTATGGCATAAATATACAAAGAAGGACCCCGAGAGTCAGTGGCCACTGATGGGATCCTTCGATGACCATAAAATAGAAACGCTAGACATAGCTCTACGTGGTAATAAAACGACGCCTACTATGCTTGACAGTATCGGCATGTGGCGCAAAGAAGCAACGCAACGGAAAAAGAGGGAAGAAGTAAAAGCAGAAAAGGAATTACGAAAGGCAGCTCACCTTGCCGCTAGAAAGTTAGAGGAAGAAATAAAGGAGAGAAGGGAAGCTAAATTAAAACAAGAACCTGAAACATCAGGCCAGTACCCTGTTAGGACCCCCTCTATGCTCTACCCTGAGTTGCCTCCCAAGCAACGAACGATTGACGAATTGCTATTAGGTCCCCCGATCATCTACATGCCCCCTCCATACGCACCCTCCCAACCGGTAGTGCAACACCCACAACCCCCAAACACAAGCGAAAGCAGTACCAGGGCCTCGGTCCTCACGGCCTCCACGCCGGCCGAGCCTCTTGTACTGAACACAACGTTGGCGATAACGTTAGACGACCCTGAAATGAGAAAGAAAGATTCTACCAGAATGAATCGACTAACAAAGGATGAACGAGCCGGAATCGATAAGATAGTGAGGACACTGGAAGAGCGAAAGGAAAGTGAGGAGTATATAACAGACGTGTATAACTCGTATGCTGACAACCGCAGACGACACTTTGTCGTACGACTTTGTTATCACGCCCTGAATACATATGAGGATAGGTACCACGATAAAGGTCCCGAAGGCTTAGCGGCCCTATATAGGAAGGTAGACATTGGGGAAGAAGGAGAGGGCGATGTGACGGACCTCTTCACTCGTACACTCGAGGTCCTCCGGCACCTTAAAGAGCACAGACAGACAACCAAAGCAGAGACCCCCATAGCGACTGAACCCCAGACAGGAAGGGCTGATACCATGATGCCCATCAAAGAAGCCGCCCCCTACTGGGTCCCCCCACGAGGTCAGGGAACGCATGACGATATCAACCACCAAGATGCGAAGGGAAGGGTTGTATATAACTGGGTCTACCAGCCATGGGACCGACAAGACATTTTGACCTTTAGAAAAACCCTAACCGACTTAAGAAAGAACCCGACTGCCTTCTACACCGAACTAGGTACAGCCTTAGGTTCGACAATAATGACCTTAGCAGATATCGACTTGTTCTTCGGGTTATGTCTGCCGGCTGATGTGTGGAAGCAAATCCGGAAAGTCGACCACGCTGAGCCGTTCGGATATACCTGGGTACAACTCGATACCATAGACAAACAGCGAGAACCGGGACAGAAACCCCCGAAAGCCATATTGGAGCTCCCAGACAAGATTGTACAGAAATTGAAGACTCTAATCCCAGAAAGGTAGACTGGTCGATAGTGACGGCTTGTCGCCAGAAACCCCAGGAGGATGTGTCTGAATACTTCTCTCGATTCGAGACCGTGTTTTCCGATTATAGTGGCCAGGACATGACCACTGCAACCGGACATCACCTCTTTGTCCAGAATTATGTGAAGGGTCTGTCACAAGAAGTCTCCCAGAAGCTACAGACCAGCGAGAGTAGTTGGGCAGCCTCCAAACCCGCAGCAATCCTCCAGATGGCCCAATACTACGAACACCAAAAGAATGAGAACGATAGGGCGTCCGAGAGAAAGAAAAAGGAACTGAAGGAGAGGGTAATGATAGCACAGTTGCAAGGGGTGACCATAGGAAGGGAGCCCCCTAAAGGGAATTACCAACCAACCGCCTCTAGAAAGCTACCCCCTAGAGACCATACACCTGCACCCTACACCGGACGAAGAGATTTAGATGGGAACCAATGTGCGTTCTGTAGAGGGTTCGGACACTGGAAATCCCAGTGCCCGGTCCTTCTGGAAATGAACAAAAATAGGTACACCAGAGACATGGCATATGACCCCAGAAGTAGAGGACAGGGACGAGGGTACACGAACGACGCCATCAACGACAGGCCAGGCAGACCAAACACCTTTGATCGCCCCCGACAAAACCAGTGTCAGCAGTCCGACTACGAAAGCACCCATGACTTTGCATAGGACCGCCAGGGGCAAGGGAGGGATCCAGTCGAACTCCGTGTTGACCAGCAAGGTCCTTACGTCACTGCTAAGGTCTTGGGCACAAAGTCTCCATTTCTGGTAGATACTGGGGTGACACGTAGTGCGTTATCTAAATGACTGATTCCTAGGGCACCTTTGTCTGGCTCACACGTAACCTCAATAGGCTTCGATGGAACGCCCTCCACTAACCCCTTGTCAGCACCAATCTCCTTTGACTTAGAAGATAACACCACTGACACGACCTTTCTGCTCTCCTCCAACACCCCCGATGCTATTATGGGACTCGATTTGCTAAAACATTTCCGAGCTACCATCAGATGTTCCCCAGACGGAGTTCGAGTCATCCTGCACGATAACCCAGATCTGTTCAGACCTTGTCGTACACGACGTATGCTCTCTATAACCGATGCTGACCTGTCCCTACTCGACACGTTACCCTCACATCTATGGGCTAAAACCGACTCAGATGTAGGGCGCATGGTGATCGACCCAGTACACATAACCGTCCAACCGGACGCAGTGCTCCCAAAGCTTCCACAGTATCGAATATCGCCCGAAGGCGAGATGGCATTGGTGGAAATCATCCAGTCCCTAGTCGATGCAGGAGTAGTAGAAGAAGTAGTCAGTAATGTTTGCAACAGCCCTATCCTACCCATTGTAAAGAAGCAAGGCGAGGGAGATGAGAAAGCATACCGCTTCATTGTTGACTTACGAGAAGTTAACAAAGTAGTCATACCTCAGTACCCCGTGGTCTCAGACATCACCACCATCCTCACCCTGATTCCGTCCACTGCCACCACCTTTGCTGTTATTGATCTCAAGAACGCATTCTTTTCCATCCCCATCCACCCAGACAGCCGCTACCTGTTCGGCTTCACTTTAAAAGCCCGTTCGTACAGATTCTGTAGGGCACCCCAAGGCTACACTGAGAGTCCCAGCATTTATAGCCAAGCCCTCAAGAGACAACTAGATGCAGTCCAATTACCCGATGGAGTGGTGTTAATACAGTACGTCGATGACATTCTTTTGGCGGCCGACACCACTCCACTTGCTGTCACAGCCACCATTCACCTCCTCCACTTCCTTGCGGAGAACGGTCACAAGGTCTCCAGGAAGAAGTTACAGTTCTGCCAACCCCAAGTGACATACCTAGGCCACCTCCTATCCAAGGACGGGAGGAAACTTACACCTGACCGAATTCAGACCATCCTAGAAACCCCTGTTCCCAAAACTCAGAAGCAAGTGCGGTCTCTAGTAGGCCTCACCTCCTTCTGTCGACAGTGGTTGCCAAACTTCAGTCTTATTGTAAAACCTCTGCTTTCCCTGTTGGCTAAAGATGCCCCCTTCCCTCTCCCCTGGACACCCGAATGCCAATCCTCCTTCAAAGAATTACGAGATGCCCTTTGCTCAGCACCAGTCCTAGGAACCCCAGACTACACTAAACCTTTCTCCCTCGACACCCACGAAAGGGAGGGATGCGCGTTGTCTGTCCTAACCCAGTCCATAGGTCCTAAACAACGCCCTTGTGCCTACTTCTCTGCCACTCTTGACCCTGTAGCCAGAGCTTTGCCCGCCTGCCTTCGAGCAGTAGCCGCCGCTGCTGTCTCTATCCGGCAAAGTGAGGGGATCGTGCTCTCGAACCCCCTCACTGTATTGGTACCCCATGCGGTTGACACCCTCCTGAACCAGACCAAGACTCAACACCTGACTAGCGCACGACTGACTGGTTACAAACTGACTCTGCTTGCACCCCACATCACATTAAAACGATGCACCACTCTGAATCCAGCTACTCTACTACCTCTCCCTGACACTGACCCCAATGCGTCCCCTATACATGACTGCGTGACCCTCACCGACGAACAGACCAAGAGTAGGGTTGACCTACGAGATACTGCCTTCCCGGACCCTGACGGAGAACTGTGGGTAGATGGCTCATGCATCAAGCTCCCCGATGGCACCACCTCAGCCGCCTATGCAGTCACCACAGCCCGAACAGTTGTAGAGACAGCCCGCATCACACAGCGATCCGCGCAGGCGGCTGAACTGATCGCTCTCACACGAGCATGCATCCTAGCAGCAGGGACTACCGCAAACATTTACACAGACAGTCAGTACGCCTTCGGGGTAGTTCACCACTTTGGGCTCCTATGGAAAGAGAGGGGATTCCTGACGTCACATGGCACACCCATCTTACATGGAGATCTAGTCTCTGCCCTAACCGAAGCAGTCCTCCTCCCCACACGGCTGGCTGTGATCAAATGCCAGCCACACAAGAAGGTGACAGACATTATAGGACAGGGAAATGCACTAGCTGACATTACTGCCCGAACCACAGCCGAGAATAGGTCCACAACCCGTATGTACGTGACCAGGTCACAAACTGAGAAATGGAAGGATGCTAGGGAAATGATTAGGGACATCCAATTAGCCAGCTCACCACACAAATTAACTGAATGGGCACGGGTGGGATTGAAGGACGATGACGGTTGCTGGCGAACTAAAGACTCGAACAAATGGTTGCTACCTGACTCATACTTGATCCCCATGCTGACCATGGCACACTCCCCCGCACACATAGGGTCTGCCCCCATGATCGAACTCATCTCCAAAGTCTGGCACAACGACAAAGTCCCAAACTCAGCCAAACGTCTGGTCCAACAATGCCTGGTATGCCTCCAACACAACCCTGGGAAAGGAACTGCTGTACCCTGGGGAGGGTTTGGGGTTCCCAATCACCCCTTTGAAGTCCTACAAATGGACTACATCCAGTTAGAAAGGTGCCAAGGTTTGAAGAACGTACTTGTCGTTGTGTGTGCCTTCAGCAAGTGGGTGGAAGCCTACCCAACCCGCGACAACACCGCTATGACTACCGCAAAAGTACTACTGAAAGAATTCTTCCCCCGGTACGGCCTTTGTCGAATTTTGTGGAGCGACAACGGCCCCCACTTTGTAGCCGAGGTTATCCAACTCATCTTAAAGGGGCTGGGTGTAAAACAGAAGTTCCATGCGGTCTTCCATCCCCAATCTGCAGGCTTGGTCGAGCGACATAATGCCACATTGAAGCTTAAGATAGCCAAAATAGTTGCCACCACAGGACTGAAATGGCCAGACGCTCTCCCGCTAGCATTGCTATCAATGCGTTCCACCCCCACCAAACACCACTTAACCCCCTACGAGGTCATCTTCGGGCGGCCCATGAACCTTTGGACTGCACCGAAACCAACATCCATCCACGACGTCCCGGACGTCCTCATGTCCGACTATTTGTACAACCTAACTAAAACGTTGTCTGTTATCCATCAGCAGGTGCTGCAAGCCATTCCCGATGTTTCCAGGGGCCCCGGGCACGACATCCAACCCGGTGACTTTGTCTTAGTGCGTAACTTCCAGCGCACCAAGAGTCTGGAGCCCCGGTGGACGGGCCCCCTACAAGTCCTGATCACCACCCGAACAGCTCTTCGAGTGGAGGGGAAGCGCAATTGGCTGCATGCACACCACTGCAAGAAGGTATCATCGACCCTGACGACCACGGACAACATCACCGCCCAAGAGGAACTTCTGGACAAAGACCGACCATCCCTGAGCCGCTGCCCGGATACAGAGACACTTGAATTAATGAAATATCCCGATCCCACTGTGCCATCCAAAGAAGGGTATAACCTACGACGAAAGGAGGGAACTTCGGCTAAGCAGACCACAAACTAAGTTGAAATCTCAGAGCGGTTGCCTAGCCACCTCAAAGGCCACCAGGAGAGAAACTAAACAAAGTCTGTGGCTCTGCCTGCTACCAAGTCCCTTGAAGGTGATGGAAGCACCCGACATGAAGATGATGGAAGCAACCGGACGTCCGAAGATCCAAAGACTGACAAAATGCACAGCTCAAAGACTATTGCACTTTTCATTACCCTTCTCTTTTGCCTTCTCCTCGTGGTCACCTTCTGGATCGTAGAGGAGAGCGCACCTGCTCATAGGACATTACTGACCACCGTTCAACCTACCACCATGAAAGAACACCATCTGATCTCACTTTCACCCCAACTCCGAGAAAGGCGTAAGGAGTTCTGGAATAACTCTTTTGTGCAGTTGCTCCACCAACACAATCTTGCCGCCAATGCAACAAATTGCTGGATCTGTGGATTGCTACCACATGCCACCGGACACTCTATCCCTTTCATCCCTTCACCTTTTTCTGTCCATGGCTCCTGCCTCGCTTGGCTAATCCTCCTGCAAGAAAGCTACAAGGATAATGCCACTTCCGGCAAAACTGTGTCACACTTCTACCATGGGTTCTGGCTGAACAAAACTGGAAAAACTTCTGCTCCCTTCTGTCCTCTGAGATCAAACACTTCCTTTCACATGGACATCCCTGCCAAAGAACGAGTTGAAATGCAGGTGTTCAACAACCCAGCCAGACCCACCTTCTCTTACCTCCGGAAACGGACGGCCGCCACCCTAACAGTGGCCCTATCCGTCATCAACATCACTGGACTCGTGTGCCTCGAAGGCCTGGGGGCGCAGCTGGTGGGCCACAGCTCCTGCCTCATCACCCGAACATTGGACTCAGTTGATCCACCCTCCTTTGTTACCTCCCCAAATATGTACTTCGTCTGTGGTACTAAGGCCTACACCTGGCTTCCGAAAGGTTGGGGAGGCACCTGCTACATCGCTTTTGTCCTTCCTCCGACATATGTGGCTCCAGCAAACCATCACCGACAGAAACGTGCCAAAGACATTGTACAAGCCGACTCCACCGGAGCACAGTTCCTGGATGCAGTAAAGGGACTTGTTCCACTCTGGGGTCCAATGGCAAACAGCCGTGCCATCCGCCACTTAACCCAGGCAGTCGAAACGGCGATGAACATTACGGCTGGCATCCTCGCCAACAACACCGCCGAGCTTCAAGCCGTCCGCCTGGTGGCTCTTCAGAACCGCCTCGTTCTAGATGTGGTTCTGGCTGATCGTGGAGGAGCATGCCGCATCATTGGGTCCAGCTGTTGTACCTACGTACCGGATAACTCACCCTCAGTCTACAAAGCAATTGAACACCTCCACAGACTTTCCGCAGAGGTTCATCAGGAGCAAGGAGGATGGTCACTTGGAAGTTGGTTTTGGGACACTATTAAAAGTTGGGGATGGAGGCTGTTTTCATTTATCCTAATACCGATTGTGATACTATGTGGATGTTGCTTGGGGATTCAGTGTCTGCCACCTTTATGTTCGCTTTTTATGAACTGTATCTGTCCTAAGACTCTGGACTTTGAAGCCGAACGTATGAAAGCTTTGTATGAGGTAGAAATGCGTAATATTATGGAGATAGATCCGAACTAAGCAAGCTGGCGAGATATGTTAAAAGGGAGGACTGTGGAAATTTAGTTCGTATCTGAACATTATCTGCGCCATCTTGTCTTTCCCCAGCACCACACGCAAAAACACACGGCAGCCATTTTAGGCACCATGGCCTCTCTCCCTGCTCATTGTCGATCGCCAGCGCGTCCCCCTGGCGCCTCCACGCGCTGACCACCCCCGCTCTCTCATACACGGGCCATAAACCCTCTCCTTCTGCGCGACCCTGCCATGGAACCACATCCCACGCCTGACCGACATCCCATACATGGTCATACATCTCTTTGATAACCCCCTTCCTCCGCGCCCGATTGTCCGAACCGATCCCAGGCCATCACCTAGCCCTGCGGATGCAGTTTATTGCCCCTACTGTAAGGGAAACACCCCACATCAAAGGGATTACAGTAGATCAAGGCCCCCCCCACCCCCTGAGACCCGACCAGTCGCACACCCCCCCGGGAATTGGTGGAATGTCCAGCTGTGTGATAGCCATCTCCTACGGTGAGTGGGGTGGGGACTTCCACTGTAGATATGTGTGGGAACGAGCTTGAAGAAGGGATTCTGAGGATGTTCTTTCATGTATCAAAGCGATCTCAAGAATGTGCCATGTATGATAAACCGGCAATAAAGTCATAAACCTGTGTATAAGAGGCCAGGCCTCAGAGATGTGGTTAGAGCACCTCGTGACGATACCTTGCTGTCTGATCTGATGTGTTCTACTCCGACGGAATAAAACTCTGTTTCCTGCCTTCCAGTCTCCGGCGCCTGCCTCTTTTGTTGGTTAAATCATCGAATGGTATAAGAGGCGATTACCGCCGGGCAAATCTTGAAAGGTTATCGACTGCAACTGCCGCTACCATTTAACACAGTCTGGTCCCTACACTCTAACAATATCCTGCACGACCCCCTACACTACCCTAAATCCTAAAACACTACCCTACACTACGCAAACACCAAACACTACCCTACACTACACAAACACCACAACACTACCCTAAAGCCTAAAACACTACCCCCCGCACAACCCCCAGTCTGGCCCCTACATTCTAACACTAGCCTGCATGACCCCCTCGACACTACCCTAAACCCAAAAACACTTCCCTACACTACACAAACACCACAACACTACCCAGACCTTAAAACACTACCCCCAGCACGACCCTCCCCCCGTCCGGTCCCTACACTCTAACTCTACCCTGCATGATGCCCACGACACTACCCTAAATCTTAAAACACAACCCTACACTACACAAACATCACTACTTCGACACTACCCTAAACCCTTAAAAAGTAACCCCAAGCACAATCCCCCTTACCTCTATCTCCTCGTAGTTACTCTCTCCTGGTTCCAGCGTCGACTGAGGGGCAGTGCACGTCGTTGTGAGGAAACGGAACAGCCCAGTTTTCTCACAAAAATGTCGATAACCATTACATTGCATGCTTTTTAAAAGCGCATGCGATATAATGGTTTGCGTTGTAATGGTAGTCATTGTTACATCGCATACATTGTTACGCATGTGATGTAACAACTTGCGTGGTAACAGCCTCGTTGTATTGGCTGTTTACCTAATTACACAGCACAGAGGAGGATTAACCAGACAGTAACAGTAACATTGGATGCAGTATTGCAATGCGTCCAGTACCACACAACTCATAATCAGCCCCAATTGTGGTGGAACTTCAGCCTTACTTTACTGTCATTGAAATTGTTCAGAAGACCATAACTGTTGGCCACAATGTTGCCATTCAGGTCCTTGGGAGGGTATGTCCATCTTCTTAATTTACTGTTGCAGATTCTCCCGGAAGCTCATTAAGTGGCTCTTGTTGAGTACTTTCATGGCCGATTGCTCTTCTTTCATGGCATAGTATGTGCTTAGTAAAACCACTTCTCGTGAATTCCCACAGCCTTGTGGTTGAAACCCTCTCCTGATTCCAGCAGTTCTCTTTACATTACTATTATGTTACTTCTTGATGCCATTGGTTTCCCTGTGCTGTTCATTTGCTCATCTGCCTACTCTGCCACAAGGACAATTCATTTCAATTGGTTTGACTGTCTGTCTTGCCTTGAAAGCATCCATAATTGAATTTGTACCACATTCTAAGCAGTATTATCAGAACTAATGCACAATCCTTCTGTGTTTTTTCCTGTGCTTTGAAGAGGTGCTGGTGAAGCCTCCATGTTTCTAAGTTGATGATTGCCCGGAAGAGAAAGCCCTAGAGTAGGGCAGAGAAAAATACAACTGTGCAGGTAGGCGCACACAGGACATAGAATGCATATTCCAGGGTGGGGTCAAATAGCATTTTGTTTAATCAATCCACAGGTGATGTCAAGTTTACAAAATATCAATAAATGAGGAAAAATACCCCTTATAGACTTTTCATACAAATATTTATAGTTCAGTAAAAGCAAAAAATGTTTAGTGCTCCAGTAATCACACAGTGAGTGAACAACACAACATAGTACAGGAAAGTGTATAATGTATGCAAACAATAGAACAATGATGTCTACCTGTGTAAGTTTAGGGTCCCAAGTTTGCAAAATAAATCAAAAATTCCTATTGTGATAGTATTCATTTGTTTTTCTTGGAAAACTTAAAGAGGCAGAAAGTATTGAGATTGCTGGATGCACTGGGTGCCTCAGACATGAAGTATTTTGAGATATACAAGTTTGATTAGAATAATGAATTAAATATGGATATTACCAGTGCTTAATTTATAAAAGAACAAGCACTGGGGCCCAAAGTTTTGCTCAGAAACCCACGGCCAGCCCTATTGAATTTTGTAGTACCGAATGCCGAAGCCACCTAGTCTTGATTCCACCTCATGTCTCATAAATCCACCACCACACACTCCCTGCCCCTTTATCTCACTCTTGCAAGTTCCTTCTTTTTCCCTTTGTTCATGGTTTTCCTGTGTTTTCTTCCACTTTGCGTGCTATTCTTTGTCGTGCCCAAGGTCAAAGTATGATGTTGAAAATGCTGGTTCCCAAAAATCAGAACTGGCGGCCCACACCTGTTTTATAAGCTCAAGTTAAGAACAGTTTATCAAATAATAGAAATGAGAGGATGGATTGACCAAAATAGTTAAATCCATTAATCCATTACAAATATGTCTGAAACAGTAAAGGTTATGCTTCCATTTATGTTAGAACTAAAGGGAAATGCCAAGCATGTACATTTCTACTGTGAAAATAATAATGAATGTTATAATGAGGACTTTGGTCCAATCACTCTAATTGCTGGACAAGAAAATGTATTTATAATTATATATTGTACTTTATGTAACTGTAAACAAACAGTAAACAAAGCCCAAGTAACAAGAACTGAGGTTGTCAATGGAAGGCAGAAACATTAAGCAAATTATTTCTATGTATCCAATTTATTGTGGCTGACCATACTCTCACAAGGCCTTCCTAACAATAAAGAAAAGATGATGGCATGGAAAAGGTAAAGAATTGTAAACTTAAAAGGGAAAGACACACAGACAGGGAGGTAAAATGACTTGGATCAACACACCGGTTAATCCAAGTAAATGTTAATTAAGAAAAGCCAAATATTCTCAACAGATATGATTATAGGATCAATGAATGCTTTTTAATGAACCACTGAAGAATATCATTGAAAAGATTTGTTATTATTGTTAAATAAGTTTAAAGGGTAGGAAGAAAATGATTTTAAGACACTGGAAATATTCAAAGAAATTAAAACATAAGAGATGTTGATTTTTTCCTGTCCTCTTTAAACTATATGTTTAGTTTAGTTTAGTTTTATCCATTTATAGAGCGCTTGGTTACACCTAACGGTGTGTCCCCGCGCTAAGACATCTGAGAGGGAGCTGTTCTAAGGGCGGGACTGAGGTCATAAGACTAAGGAATTCTGTCTTTCTGTAAAGCCAGGTTTTAAGGTGTTTGCGGAAAACTGTCTCCGATGTCTCTGCTCTTAAGTGTATCGGCAGAGTGTTCCAAGTTTTTGCCGCCCTATATCTGAAAGAGCGAGCTCCTAGTCTGGCCTTGTATATCCTAGGTACTGTAACCAAGGCCTTGCCTAAAGACCGCAGATTCCGGTCCGGAGTGTATTCTGTTAGTAGAGACTGAAGGTATTTTGGGCTAGTCTTCCTGAGGATACGGTGGCCGTAACATAAAGTCTTAAAAATGATCCTTTCCTCCACTGGTAACCAATGTAGTTTCTTTAGGGCAATCCTTGAATTCGCTCTTCTAGGTAGACCAAGTACAAGTCGAGCGGCAGCATTCTGTACCCGCTGCAATTTGACTAGTCCCTCTTTGGTGGTGCCTAGGTAGAGGATATTGCCATAGTCCAGTTGAGAGGTTATAGTAGCATGGACAATAGTTTTTCTGGCATCAGAAGGCAAAAGGTCTAGGATCTTGCGTAGGATTTTTATTATTCCATAGCATTTGCCAGCTACCCTGTAGATCTGGTTACTGAAATTTAATTCAGAGTCAAAGTAGATTCCTAAGTTCTTAACTTCTGTTTTTGGGTTGGGCAATTGTCCTAAGGAATCTGGCCACCAGGCAGAGGACCAGATGGTAGGTGACCTGCCCACAATCATGACCTCTGTTTTATTACCATTTAACTTGAGGCAGTGGTTGGACATCCAAGTCGCTACTTCTGATAGGCAATTGGAAAAGCGGGAAGCTGCTAAATCATCTTTTTGTGACAGTAGAACAATTAGTTGTGTATCATCTGCGTATGACACAATAGATACATTATGTTTTTCTACAAGTATCGCTAATGGACTTACGTATAGGTTAAAAAGGGTAGGGCTCAATATAGAGCCTTGCGGAACTCCCTGAGTAAGGGGCATACTTTTGGATAGATAAGGTGTTTGAGCCACTCTGAAACTGCGTCCTGAAAGAAAGGACACCAGCCAGTTCATGGCTTCATTCCTCACTCCACAAGATTGTAACCTATGTAGGAGCAGCTGATGCGATACAGTGTCAAAAGCCGCACTGAGGTCAAGGAGAATTAGTGCGGTCGTATTTCCTTCATCGGCATGCTTACTCAGTGCTTCAGTGGCGTACAGTAGTGCTGATTCGGTTGAGTGGGCACTTCTGAAACCGGACTGTGAGGAATGTAGTAAGTCGTGCTTATTTATGTGATCAGTTAGTTGTCTGTTCACTATTTTCTCCGCGATCTTAGCTACAAAAAGTAGTAGCGAGATCGGGCGAAGGTTTTCTAGTACTACACCTTTAATCTGAGTATTCTTTTTCAATGGTTTAACAATCGCCTGTTTCCATTTTACAGGGACCATGCCTTCCTTGAAGGAGCGGGAGATAATATCCAGGATGTGCGGCATAATAGGAATTGCTCCTTCCATAATTATATCTGGTCTTGCGCTGTCTACGGGAGAGCCAGATTTAATTCCTCTGGCTATGTCAGTGAGTAGCTCTAGATTATTCGTGGTAAATGTGTCCAGTGTCCCTTCTATGTGGGGAGTATTTTTAGAGTTACTATAGTTGGTGCCTAATCTGGCTTCTATCGGGAACGATTCGTAGATGTTTTTTACTTTAGCGGCAAAGAACTCAGCTATCGTGTCACAGCTTTCCCTGGAGGAAGGTTGTTCATTGGTCTCTTTATGTGATTTGAGTGACTTCAGTATAGTGAATAATTCTTTAGGGGCATTTCTAGCTTTTTCGATTCTTTCGGTATAGAAGGTGCCTCTGACTTTTTTAATTAGTGAGTGATATTGTTTAAGCTCATGCTTATACTCTTCTCTAGTATGGCTACAATATTCCTTCCTCCATTTTCGTTCCAACTTTTTACATGTTTTTTTGGCCTTCGCTAATTCACTATTGAACCAGGGTGCGGTAACACTCTGCCTTTTTGGGATCCTCGTACTCCACGGTGCTATCTCATTCAGAGTTTCAGTGATCCATAGATCCAGTTGGTCATTGGCACGGTTAATATCATTGTCCAACTTTGGTTCACTATTTATTAGTGCTTGCGAGAAGGATATGGAGTTGAATTTGTTCCAGTTCCTAGTAGTAGTCGCTTTCCTAGGTTGTTTACACAACTTAGTGTTTGAAGGTATTGAGAAAGGGATTAGGTAGTGATCGGACCAGGGGATAGGGCATGGTTTGTCCACAGTTAGTTCTTCATAATTTGAGAACATTGGATCCAGTATATGGCCCTTCGTATGTGTTTGAGTGGTTACCCTCTGCTCCAAGTTTAGCGTCCGCAAGTCATGATATAGAGTGTTTACTTGGTGGTTCTGCATTTTATCACAGTGAATATTCAGGTCACCAAGCAGTATAAATTTATTATGTCTAAGGGCTAGTTCAACTATTTTATCCTCCAGACTTGTTATAAATTTATTAGCTGGGCCAGGTGGTCTATAGATTAGAAGCCCAGCAGATATGGTGCCTTTTATAGTGGAGAGAATGAATGTGAAGGCTTCGCAGTTTTCTACGTCAATTCGTTTGACCTCACAGTTCATATTGGCCTTGTAGATTATGGCGATGCCTCCTCCAACTCGGTCAGTACGATCTTGCCTCACTATCTTATAGTCATCAGTGATGGAATCCAGGACATCAGGGGTGGAGCTTTCGTTTAGCCACGTTTCTGTCAAAAAGAGAGCATCTAAGGATCTCTCTATTAACAGTTCCCTGATTTCATATCTATGTTTGGCTAGTGATCTGCAGTTGAGCAGCGCCATGTGCAGCTTAGCTTCAATGGTGTATTGAGTATTGGGCCTAAGATTAGTCAGACAATGCAAGCACTTTAGTGTGTTACTATCCACACTGAGCCTATATCTGCATGCCACATTCAACGGCTTAGACAGTGCTAGTAGTTCCAATCTTGTATATGTTCTTCTGTTCCTCGGTAATCCAGGCTCAGAATCAGCGTCTGGCGCGGACGGGCGCAGACGGGCTTGCCTTTGGCTTGCCTTTGGCGCGCCGCCGGCGCGCCCGCTGCACGCGTCCGCTGCGCGGTCGCCTAATCATCTGTTTAAGTAGAGGAGTTAATTTCGAACTCCTCCCCTTCCTCCCTCCCGGAAATGCGTCAGTCTGCTCGGCCGTGCCCTCCACACAATCGGCACAAGCCGTGATGGACCGGGGCGGGCGGAGCAGCTGCGCGGTGCGTGTAACGTGGAAGTGGGGAGATGGCACAGATATTCGCGGTAAGAAGCCGTAGATATTACTGTTTACTTTAAGGGTGCTAACTTGCAATTAAAAGCTAGTCATCCGCCCTCCAACAAACAGTAAACACAGTAAAAGCGGCAAACAGGTAATAAGAGTTAAAAGTTTAAAATACCTCTGTTACATATAAGCGCTGACTCTAAAAATCGAGTGTCTCTGCCCTCATAGCAAAAGTAACAGTGGTGCACAGGTTAAAATGAAATTAAAAGCGCTAGCACACACTCTCTCTCAGCGTGTCAGTGCGCGGTCGCCTAATCATCTGTTTAAGTAGAGGAGTTAATTTCGAACTCCTCCCCTTCCTCCCTCCCGGAAATGCGTCAGTCTGCTCGGCCGCGCCCTCCACACAATCGGCACAAGCCGTGATGGACCGGGGCGGGCGGAGCAGCTGCGTGGTGCGTGTAACGTGGAAGTGGGGAGATGGCACAGATATTCGCGGTAAGAAGCCGTAGATATTACTGTTTACTTTAAGAGTGCTAACTTGCAATTAAAAGCTAGTCATCCGCCCTCCAACAAACAGTAAACACAGTAAAAGCGGCAAACAGGTAATAAGAGTTAAAAGTTTAAAATACCTCTGTTACATATAAGCGCTGACTCTAAAAATCGAGTGTCTCTGCCCTCATAGCAAAAGTAACAGTGGTGCACAGGTTAAAATGAAATTAAAAGCGCTAGCACACACTCTCTCTCAGCGTGTCAGTGTATATATTTTCCTGACTTTTATTTTAGTTTCTCCTGCTACTGCAAACTTTATAACAATTGAAAAAATGCTATTTGCATCGATCAAGCTCTCTTTCTTCAGTGTTCTCTGCTTTTCCACAATCTGGTTGGGACAGATGGCTAGAACCCAAAACTACTCCGAGACCTAGATTCAGAGAAGCAAGTGATGCTACAGTTTAACACAGTAATTATGCTGTCTTGACACCACTTGCCCGCCATCATTTCAAGTATAGGTAAAGTTTTCCCACGGAACACTGAGATAATTTCAGATCACTGGTTGATGCTGAGTAGGTCCAGTTCACAGTCAGAAGGTAGAGATTTTGCACTAGACTAAGGATGAGGATAATCTTTTTGGGGGGGATAGGCTCAGAGTACATGTACTGGTTTGCACCAGAGGTCACTCTTGAGATAGAAAGAACCTTTAGGTGCTGTTACAAACATACATTTGCACATTAATGTATCCAAGAGTGAGTCCCTAGCATGGTCCTGAACTGTGTTTTGCCCTCAGCACACACAACTATCATGCTTGTGCACTGAGGACCAATTTAGTTATGACTTTGGGACACAGAGTGGGGTACCATAAGTGCCCTCCAATGCAAATGTAATTATACCTAGCTCAATGGTTAACATGAGACAGTCAATGGTAGCAGCATGTCTAATTGATAATGGTAGGCTAGGGCTTTATTATCTGTTGCCTGCAGAAGAGAGTGGGATACTGGGCTCTAAATACACAAGCTCTGTCCAATCTTATGTATCTGGGTCCTTTGCTACATTCAGGGTCTGATTCACAAAAGTAAACTCACGCTTTTGTGTAAGTTTACAATTGTTTGTTATTCACAATAGGATTTATGAGTAGTATCTTTATATTAAAAGGTGGGACTATTCTAACTTTTTATGTGTCGAGACTCTACACTCATAAAGACAATACTTGTAAATCCCTTTGTGAACAGCAAATATTGGTAAACTTACACAACAGTGTAAGTTTTCCTTTGTGAATCAGGCCCTAAGTGTGTATGGCTGAAGTACTATTATCATTATTATGATTTTTCTCTTCAAGGCATCCTACCTTTGAGTTTATGCATGTTTATCATATAGATATGAATACAAAATATAGAATGCATATTTATTAAATGTCACCTTTCTTGCAAAGTGATAACCAAATCTGCTTGAATATATTCACAATACTTAATCTGAACTGCCTTCTCTGTTCTAAAAACATTATTGCTGAATCATGAACAAAGTCTTGTTTCAAAGAACACATTTTCATAGAATGAAAATAGGTAAAAGAGCATCAGGACAATTTCTGCTAATTCTTTAATGTGAAAGATTCAACAACCGCCAGTTATTGTTATATAAGTGGGGAACAGAGTGATAAGCATTAGAGAGGAACTTCGTAACAAAAAGACTGTGGGGCATATTATCGAGGAAACTCGATAAACATTGCATTTCCCGCTTTGCGCAAATCTGTGTAATGCCGCATATCGCAGGATTTAATCACCGAGATAGCGCGTTATTATCAACGCATATCTCTACGGCGATAATAAATCCTGCGATAGCGACGAATTCCACGGACATCGCTGGAAATCCAGCGTGAAAACGGAAGCGATAAGCCCATCTTTGGTAATAGGCAGCCGTACAATCCAATTGGCATTATAAGTATGGCTAAGTCAGTCTCAAACCAGGCGTTACAAACCTGTGATAAGCGCAGTTACCGCGGTTTGTTTTATCGCATCGCGGGTTTGCTCGAGGCTTGCTAATATTGCGCTGCCGTGTCAGCGCGGAATTCCATGGAGAAATGGAAAGGAACGCCTACTTTGCATGTCATTAGCAATATTCATTGCTGACATGCAAAGTGGAGGTCAAAGGGCTGTTTACTCAAGGAAACACGCGTTGGTGTGTCCTTGATAATTGGGCGTAAAAAATATAGCTGCTTTTCGTCCGAAAACGGCAGATAAAGTGGCGGGGTTCGGCTTGATAATATGCCCCTGTGACTAGGCACCCCATATCACCTACTTCTGCTGAAGGCGCACTCAGCTTTCGCTTGCTGAGCTTATCTGACTGCCTTCTAACTAGGTGTGGTCGTAACTTGTGTAATTTGTTGTAGCATAATCACGTGAAATTACAGCAACATTATGCGAGATTATGCAGGTTATGGGAGGAGTTAACCCTGTATTTAGCACTATTCTCCTAGTGCAAGATACAAAATTGTGCCTAAAATGGACCCAAGGATTCATTTTGTGCTACGAATGTAGCTCCAATGCAACACAATGCAAACAGCAGCAGCCAATTGTGCTCTATTTCTGTGCTCTTATTGTAGGTACTTTTACCACGAATTTCACTAAATTAAACAAGTGGGCATAAACACATAACTTTCGCTAATGTCACATCACAGAAGCAATGCCAAATTTCTGAAAATTAACAGATTACTCCTGTGTAATGAACATTTTGCCGAGGCTCACTTCTAACGCTGATGACACAGTTGAATTGAACAGTATTTTCATTGTTTTCTTTTGTCGGTGAGCTATGCTTAGTGAGCCAGACATTTGAGGGTGTGATTGATATAAAGCTAAACAGCTAATATGTGGGAAAGGTTCTGCTGTTCACATTACTCGCAAACATTTCCCCTAAAATTCTGTTTGTTTTCATTATACTCACATCTCATATTGTGTGTATTAGGATAGGAGTTTAGCTTTAAAATAAATATTTAAAATGCATCCATTGTTCTCAAGTGTGCCTTTCTGCCAGGAAAGAGGGTTTGAGATTCACTTACCACCCCTGTCATTCTCAAGTGTGCCTTTCTGCCAGGAAAGAGGGTTTGAGATTCACTGATCACCCCTGTCATTATTCAAAACATTTGCTGAAATTCATCTCACTTAAATACTGTTTAGTGCTTGAAGGGTGGTTGCAGTACTACTGGCTTTCTGTCTTGGGTTGCCACATTGGCAATTTTCTTAGTGCCAGGGGATCTAGGAAAACTTTCCATGTTCTGGAAGATTGATCCAGAAAACATCTCATTTTAGCATCCTGCCATGATACACTTTCTTCTAGACCGTTGAAAGAATTTTGATGATGTACTCATGAAACCAATTATTATGGTTAGTGGAGATGTTCATTGTAATTTTGGATACCTCGTTCAGATCATAAAGATGCTTTCTTTCTGCTGTAGGTTTGTCAGGTGCTTGATTTATAAAAGGTTATTCCCTTTTTTGATTTCAGTTTTGAATCTCATGTTTAGAATCTGTTTGTTGATAATGGTTCAACCTGTTCTTGTTCCAATAGGGATAGGTTAAGGGTACCAGTCACACAACATCTCCTTGGAAAAGGTTTCCTTAACAAGGAGGTTTGGTAACTGTTGTTGTAAATGCACATGCTACATACCATTTTTAGGTCTTGCATGGCGTAGGCTGAGCAGACATGCGCAGTCTCGCTGGTGAGATTTAATGATTTAGGGTAGATTTCACTAGCGGGGTTTAAGCCCCGCCTCTCTTATCCATTGGCTGGCGTCACCGTTTATGGTAAACGGTGACCAGCCATTGGAAAAGAGCTTCCAGTGCCGTACACCTTTCTCTTTTAGAGCCGTCCCAGTTGGACTGGCTGCCCCGACTTACTGCTGGCGTAAAAGGTTTGTTGTCTTTATGGGGTCAAATACATGGCCCCATAAAGATAAGAAACCTTTTAGCACAAAAGGAAGTGTCTCTGGCTTCTCTGGTGACTTTAACAACCGTGGGCACTATACCCTCACTTCTTGTCTTCTTTCCCTCACTTCCTTTTGAGACACCGGTTGAGCACCATTTTGGTTGGCGCTCTATCATTCTAGCGCAATAACGATCCTTCCCTCTTTAAAAGGGAGACCCATGTAAGCGCGCCTCAGATCAAATTGAGAGCCTGGTTGTGTGTGTGAAACTCTGTTCCTTGCTTTTTAAAAAACACAATTTTTACTTGCTGGTTGTGTGTGTGAAACTCTGTTCTTTGTTTTTCAAAAAAACGAAATTTTTACTTGCTGGTTGTATGTGTGAAACTCTGTTCATTGCCTTTTAAAAAACGAAATTTTCACTTATTGATCTTATTTTTGCTATTTGCACTACTTTGGGGGACTGCTGCTGGGAATCGTTTTTTTATGCTGCTTTTAAAATGTACCTGCCATTGTCTTGAGTGTGCTCAATCCCTGTAGACGCTCTAGCCAGTGTGTCTTCTTTCCCTCATTTCCTGTAGACGCTCTAGCCGGTGTGTCTTCTTTCCCTCACTTCCTGTTGAGACACCGGGTGAGCGTCATTTTGGTTGGCGTTCTAGCATTCTAGCGCAATAACGATCCTTCCCTCTTTAAAAGGGAGACCCATGCAAGCGTGCAGCGGGCGCGCCATTGGCGCACCAGAGGCGCGCCAGAGGCAAGCCCGTCTGCACCCATCTGCGCCCGTCCACGCACTGACCGTGCACAGTGCCAGTCATGCTGGCGGAGCGCTCTCTGAGCCCCCACGCCCTGCTAGTGTTTGCTATTCCAAGGACCAACTTATGAGGCTTGGTGGGCAGAAGTCCAAGGTAGGGTTAAAGGCTGGGAGGGAGGGGGACCAGGCCTTGCGTACTGATGGCTCGCTGATTGAGGTTATGTGCGGTCTTGTGAATGCCAGGTCTCTAGATAAACACTTTCATCAAATACACATCCTGCTGGAATGTTACAACCTGGACGTACTTTTTATCTCAGAAACCTGGACCCGCACTGATTCTTTAGTTGAACTAGGACTTGCTTGCCCCTCTGGGTATAATGTTTTTCACAAACCCCGTATATCTGAGAGAGGAGGAGGGTTGGGAGTAATCTTCAAAGATAAATGGAACTTCACCCCTCTTGAATTAGATGAGGCCGAAGGATTCGAACTCCTGGGGTTTTCCTTAAGGGAAGCTCATGGTCATCTATTAACCGGTATGCTTTGCTACAGACCCCCAGGAGGACCTAACTCTAAGTGCTCTGCCCTGATTGATGTGGTGTGTAGCCTGGCCTTGACACACTCTAAACTGATCATCCTGGGTGATTTCAACTTGTGGGCTGATGGCCCGCTGGACACGGCATTTAAGGAATTGTCGGAAGCTTGCGCAAGTTTCGATATGCTCCAGCTGGTGTTGCAACCTACGCACCAGGGTGGACATATATTAGATCTACTGTTTGCTAATTCCATCATGGCTACAATTACAGATGTTCTACCACTGTGCTGGACTGATCATAGTCTGGTAAATTTTAGGTTTACTCTGCCTAATGTGTGTTGTAAAATCTATCATCAGAGACAATATCAGCTGGGCAGAGAATGGGCCACATTGAGTAAGCTTAAAAATTCCTTGCATTTGAATGACTTAGACAGCCTGGACCCCAGTAGGCCCGTGGACTGGAATCACCAATTCCACTGTGTGCAGATCCGAGACAGGCTTGATAAGCATATTCCTGCAAAGAAGCTAAAAAAGAGAGAGAACCCCTCAGCCCCCTGGTTTAACGAGGAATTGCGAGCACTCAGGATGGGTTGTAAAGTGGCTGAAAAAGCCTGGAGAAAAGGATATAGTGATTCAGATAAAGATACTTTTAAGAATCAACTTAAGCTGTACAAAAACACTATAGCGAAAACTAAAGCTGAGTATTTTGCTAATACCATTCTTCTAGCAGATAATAGCACCAAAGCTATATTCAGCTTAGTAAAGAGTCTGTCTAAACCTGACTGTGCTAATAACAAAATTCCTGTTACTCAAGCTTTATGCAATGAGTTAGCTTCCTATCTGGAGGATAAAATCGACAAGATAGTTAGGGATTTTGATCCACCAACAGCGGTGGAAGAACCTGATCCTCAGTTGTTCAATGCTGAGCAGTGTTCTCTGCCATCACCAGACTCTAAGCCCAGCAACCATACCATTTTAAAACACTGCCAGCATACTCTGGATTGTTTTCGCATTCCGGACGAGAAAACATTTGATACCTTAGCCAGGGGTGTCTCCTCTGGGTCCCCCCTGGACCCCCTTCCCCACAGAATCTGGAAGGAATACGGGGTCGAGCTCTTTCCCTATTTACAACAGATCTGTGGTCTATCCTTGAGTATGGGGGAGGTCCCTAAAAACTGGAAGGAAGCAGTTGTGACCCCTCTTCTAAAAAAAACACGCTTGACCCCGGGTGTGTGGCCAAATATCGGCCAATTTCTTTATTGCCATATCCTGTTAAAATTCTGGAACGCATCGTCAGTAAGTCTCTATCCCAGTATCTTGAGGAGTATTCGCTCCTTGACGAGATGCAATTTGGCTTTCGGCCCAAGCACGGTACCGAAACAGCACTTGTTGCCATGCTTGATGATATGAGGATGAGGGCAGACAGTGGCCAGTCAGTGATCTTAGTGCTGTTGGACATGTCAGCGGCTTTTGACACTGTAAACCATGGTATACTGTTGGAGAGACTTAAAGACCAGGGTGTGACCGGTCGCGCCCTTGACTGGCTTTGTTCTCCTCTAACAGACAGGACACAGACAGTGTGCCTTCAGCCATTGTCCGCTAACAAGTCTTCCTTACGACAGGGGGTCCCGCAGGGCTCAGGGATTAGTCCTGTGCTCTTTAACATCTATTTGCAGCCTCTCATTCCGCTTATTAGATCTTTTGGAGTGGAGGTGGTGAATTACGCGGATGATACCCAGCTCGTGTTTTCTTTGGAAGGGAATGATTCTATTTCCTTGGAAAAATTTCACAAGTGTATGACTAGCACCACGAAGTGGCTTAAGAAGAACTGGTTACAATTTAACAGCTCTAAAACGGAAGAGGTCCTGTGTTCTTCCAGAAGATCTGATCAGCCTGTTTTACCCATCTTTCAGCTGTCCCCTACTGGCGCACCTATTACCCCTTCTAGCACAGTACGCAATCTGGGGGTGATGGTGGATCAGGATCTCCAACTGAATTCTCAGGTTAACAAAACGGTTGGCACTTGCTTTTAATCCGAGTGCTGAGAAAGATCCTCCCTTTCTTGCCTAACTCTGCTAGAATGCAGATTGTGAGATGCGTAATTCTCAGCAGACTTGATTATTGCAACTCTCTATATCTGGGTGCGCCTAACACCCTTATCGGGAAGCTGTACAGAATACAGGCCTTTGCAGCAAAATTCACTTTAAATAGGCAGCGAGGGACCTCAACCACATTAGCCTTGCGAGATTTGCATTGGCTGCCGATCCACCAGCGAATTCTATTCAAAGCTCTATGCACTGTCTTTAGGACAGCTCATGGAATGGGCCCTAAGAACCTGCAAAGAAAATTCAGCTGGTATTCCCCAACTAGAAACCTTCGTTCTGCTTCTGCATTTCTGATGAATGTAGTCAGGTTCAGGCGGTCCAGAACAGGTGGCAGATCCTTCTCTGCCGTTGCTTCTCGGCTATGGAACACTCTCACTTTGGATCTACGTCAGGGCCAAAGTCTTATGGATTTCAGGAAAAAGTTGAAAACGTTTTTATTCCCTAGGCTGGAGTAATTTTTCCCTCTGATATTATCTCTCTTTTCCTCCCTTCCTGTGTCACACCTCGGCTGCCCCTATTAACTTCTGGTGGGGACTCTCCTTTTTAAGTGCCAGGATACCCGTCGGGTGATAGAGCGCTATATAAGCACCTCATTACATTACATTACATTACCCTGCCATTGTCACGTGAGAGCTTGTCTCTCACTCTTCGCCAACCAGCAGGAAGTCCGTGAATCTTCTGGGAGCGAGGGGCACTTATGGAGGGGTGAGAGTGTATCCCCCATGAGCAAGAGAGTACCTCTGAGGCACGTGACAGTGAGTGCATGTGTGAGGGCGTGTGAGATCCGCAGAGCCATGTTTTTTGTCTTGCAATTTTATATAGCTCGAACTCAACCCGGAGGTATCATGGCGCTATACACGAGCACCACCTGTTGCAGATGGGCACATCCATGTTTTGTTAGGTGTGGGGAGATGAAGTGATTTGCCCAGAATCACAAGAGGTTGAACCGCAGAGACTCGGACCTGGTAACCCAGCTTCAAGGTCATATGCGCTAACCGTTAGGCTACATCTTAATGAGTCCAGCCTGCAGGGACAGGGGCCCATGTACTTACACTCCAGAGTGTGTCACTCTTAAGTTTGTCAGTCCTGTGTGTCTCTCCTGAGGTTATCACTCATGGATGTATCACTACCGGGTGTGTCATTACTGGGTGTGTCATTACTGAGGGTGTCACTCCTGAGTGTGTCACTGGGGCGTGGGGTAGAGCAAACAACCCCGTACTGGTCACCGTGTTCTATTTGTATGACGATGCTTGTTTAAACCCGAGATGCGCTTGGTGGGCGCTATACCCTGACTTTGTCATGTGAGAGCTTGTGTCTCACTCTTTGCCAACCAGCAGGAAGTGTGTGAATCTTCTGGGAGCGAGGGGAACTTATGGAGGGGGAAGAGTGCATCCCCCACGAGCACGAGAGCATCTCTGAGGCCCGTGACAGTGAGTGCACATGTGAGGGCGTGTGAGATCCGCAGAGCCTTGTTTTTTGTCTTGTAGGTTTATATAGCTCGGACTCAACCCGGAGGTATCAGGGCGCTTTACATGAGCACCAGCTGTTCCAGATGGGCACATCCATGTTTTATTAGGCGTGGGGAGATTAAGTGATTTGCCCAGAATCACAAGAGGTTGAGCCGCAGAGACTCGAACCTGGTTACCAAGCTTCGAGGTCGTACGCTCTAGCCGTTAGGCCACATCTTATGGATGCAGCCGCGAGACGCGATATGTGGTGGGGGAGGGGGAGAAGCGGGAGTTGTGTGCGCGCGCGGCCAATGCTTGGGAAAACAAGCATTGGAAATGCAATAGGTCTCGCCTTTGATTAAGTTAAAGCCATTTGCTTTGCTAATGGTATTGTGCAGCAAAGCAAATGGCTTTAACTTAATAAAAGGCGAGACCTATTGCATTTTTAATCCTTGTTAAATAGTCTTCTCTAGGATGGAGTTCGATGCTATAGATCTCGTAACTGGGAACTTTCATACATATAGAGCTGCTGCACTTCCAGCTAAATATGTACCTTACTGTGATTTAGAAGTCCCTTTAGGGTATAAGGGAAATCAAGCATGATATGGTGGCCAGTTACCCCATGTAGTTCAAATCATTACAATGGGTCTCTTAAGTAATGCTGGGACTGCCTGGTCTATATGGGCTATGTATACACTATATCCCGACAGATTGTTAAAGTAAAAAACTTATTAAACCAAGTATTGGCTATTTGTAAGCAACTTTGACAGTATGTTCTATCATTGGCTGGACTGGGATAATTTGCTCCTGTTTCTGCCTAGCAAGCAGAGCCTGTAGCGCAGGCAAATCGTCCATAGACTGCTAACATTATCATTGGCAAAAGCACCCACAAAGCGAGATGAAATTCCTTTCTGGATTGCTCATAAAAAAATCAAATCAAATCAAAATAGTCTTTATTCGCTTTCAAGAAGTAAAGCCATAAAAGCATACATGAAATATGATAAAACACTCCTCACAGAAACATACCAGATAGGATAATAACCTAGCCTGGCAATAAAAACAGGGGTTCAAAGACACCAATATCACACAAACAGTACTAGGTGAAGAAGGAACACTCTAGTTGACAACAATTAATCACAACTGATAAAAGCACTTGATGTTCAAAAAAGTAAGCAAAATATTTCACAATAAATAGTGCCATAAATAATCTGTGAAAAACAAAGTAATTAGTCGCAACTAGACCGGAGCCTGACCGCTTATTTGAAAAAGTTGAGCACATAAAAAACAGTGCTACCCTTGAGCACTTACACTTGCGGGTCACACTTGCCTAAAGTTGTCCTTTTTCAGTAGCGGGACTAAAAAAGTCTTTCTAGGTGTATCATAAAAACTACAGAACATTGTAAAATAGACCATGTCCTGTGGGGATTTGTAGGAAAGTGGGTTTCTGTTACAGTAACCCCACAACTTTTTGCCAGACTACTGATGCACTTTTACTTGGTGTGCCCTGGGTCCCTGCCAATCAGGTTCCCAGGGCCTGTGTTCTTTCCCCAAAACTAAACCCAGTTGGCATCTCAGCCACAGCTCAGCCCCTGGTAAATGGCACCACAGATACCCAGGGCACTGTGACCAGAGAAGGCCTCTAAGGGCTGCAGCACTTATTGTGCCACACTTAGAGGTCCTGTTCCACTACACTCACACACTGCCTTTGCAGGCTGCGTGTTTTGGTGCAGAACAAAGTGAAGAGTAGACATGGTACAACCCACTGCTTTGGCATAGATCAGACACCCCTCTAGTTGGGTGCACTATGCCAGTATTGAGGGTACAGGTGCATGAGCCCTATACTCCTACAGTTTCTAAGTCAATTCTTAGACATTGTAAGTGCAGTGCTGCCATTAAGAGAACATGGTGCTGGGAGTTTGTCTTTACGAACTCTACAGCACCATAATGGCTACACTGAAAACTGAGAAGTTTGGTATCAAACTTCTCAGCACATTAACCACACACTGATGCCAGTGTGGAAATTAATGAAAAATGCACATAGAGGGCATCCCAGAGATGCCCCCTGAAAACTAACCCCACCTCTAGTGTCCTGACTGAGTGGCTGCTTAGGCTGCCATCAACAGACATGTTTCTGGACCCCTGGGTCTAGAGCCTGCTGCTCTCGGGGGCCTGAAACAATGCACATCCTGGGACGAGGTGCCAAGTCTCCTCCCCAGGGATGGGCAGGGTTCACGAAGGGGAAGCTTCAAAGGCATGCCACCTTTGTGAGCTTCCCCAGACCACTTGCTGGTTAGAGCAACTCGTGCCCACTGGTTCTGCCCCCCACTTTGGGCGGGATAACCAGCGGGAAAAACAAGTGAAGGAGAGAGGTGTGCCCACCTCTGCCAACTCCACTCCTCAGGTGGGGGAGGCGAGGTGAAGTTGATGAAGCAAGGTTTCTCATAAAGAGAAACTTCCTCGTATGCAATCCTCTCAAATAACCTGTAACATTATATCAACCCGTCTATGAGTACTAACAGTGCACCACATTTTACATCTACTGCGCATGCGTCTACTACATCTATGTAGTATTACGTTTTCTGTCGCTTGGGGGGAAAACTCTGCAGCTGCACAATAGCTTCTAATATGGATGCTTTAAAGCAACGCACTAATGCACATGCTGTGATGAAACTAACCTATGCACATACTACTAAGCTATTAATGCAAAAGGTGTATTAAGTAAATGGGGTTAGAGTAGAAGTAAGTGGTATACAGTGAATTCATTTAAATTTGTATTCTAACATGTTCCTCTCTGACTTTATTAATAGTTCGGATTTGGGCCTTGGAGGGTGACCACGTCTCTGTTCCCTTGTGGTTTCTACACATGCGTAAACGTCTGCTTATCGTGGAACAAGTGATGTAAATTGACTGACTGACAAACCCTAAGCCCAGCAAGGACATGGGAAACCCAACTCTTGACCCTACGAGATGAACAAGAAGCAACAATGTATAAAAAGACTTATCGATCCACACATGAAATGCTTGTGGGAATAAAGTGTGTGGTTATTAAAATTAAGGGGGGGGAGTTAGACAATAGACTAAAGAAAAATATTGCACTTAGTATGGTGTGATGTCCGACTCCTCACCCCACTGCTTGGCCCAACCAAATTGAGGGTGAACATGGAATTGAAACATTTGGGGGTGGATCATACATTTGAATTGGTATAACAGAGGTAAGTTCTAGTTATTTAGACACACTTGATACTGAGATGCTGATGCTATGCTGAGATGCTGCCCGATTTTGCTGCAATCTGACTGAATAATCCAACACTAGGGAAATTCGCGGAACAACCGAGGAAGCACATCTAGGAAGGGGTCCAGGCGAGCCCGAGCCGTAGAGAGTAGCACCAGAGAGGGGTGTAACGCTAGCGTTCCACTAGAAGAGGTCACCTTCCCTGTCCTGAGCTGATCCTGAATTTTTGACACTCTGATGTCGGGGTCCTCACACCATTTCTAGGTGAATATAGTTGTAGGGTAAATGCTACGTACTTGCTCTCTGTCCTTTCTCTCCTCAGGTGCTGTCATTGCAAGAATTTATTAATGCAAACTGATTATGAGCTAACTGTACTATTTTTCATGATTGAGACTTCTGGTATATTCATGTGTATTTGATTTGACTCACAAAAATTATTAATTTAGAAAATCTTTTAAAACTCCTTCTGAGTCTGTGGTTCTTTTAAATAAAGGTTAAATGCATTATTGTATTTTCCTCCCTATTCTAATATACTACTAGATCTTTCTAAAGTGCATTTACTCAGGAGACAGGAATGGTAAGAATACTGGTGTAAAGGTTTCCTAGGGTAAAATAAAATTGATGACAAGTGGATATTTGCCAGCTCATTGAGTGTATGAATGTATATGGGCCCAAATGAGTGTTGTGTGTATGAATGTGTAGAGCTGGTAAACTCAGCTGCATCAGTTTTATTTGGTAGCAGAAGCATGGCTAGTATAGTTAGTTAGGTGAGGAGTGTATTTGAAATTCGAATTATTGATTTATGTTTTAACCAAAACCCGTTATGTATTGTTTCATGTTGTCTGGAAATTCCCGGAATATTGAATAGCGGGTGGTGAGTGGAAGCCACACTGCAGTGAGAGTATTGGTCTGGATCGAGAAAGTGCTGAAAGTTATGCAGGACTAGAAGCACTAAGTTAGGGAATCATTTTGTGTATGTTAGTGAGGATAATTGGTAGCGAGGAGTTCGCTGGTGAAAGTTTGGTATTATATCACCTAGAAAGGGTAATACTGAAGGAGTAGCAGGTTCTCTGATGCTTGTGTGAAGAGTAAAGCGGAAAGTTTTTACTCGTAGTGTGTGAAGAGTAAGCGGAAGGGTTTTACTCGCACTGAAAGAAATTCAACTATTTTTTTAACTAGTGGGTCAGACACAATAGTGAATGTTTTATGTTGTTAATTAATTAAATTGTGTGAAAAGTTTGTGAGAAAATAAGTTTTCGCATTACCTTGTAAAGGAGGGTCAGTTGCAGGTGCTGCACTGACGTCACTGGGAGCCGTGCTGGGATTGGTTGAAACAGCGGGTGTGTAGTTGATGCAAAATTTGTAAAGGGGGGGGTCAGTAGTAAGGAGTGAAACTGACGTCACAGAAAGCCGCGCAAGCATTGGCTGAATGAGCGAACAACGTAGAAATTGGTTGGTGTACAGAATAGAAACCGCGCTGCTATTGGAGAATTTATTTTAATAAAAGCAAGCATATGATTGGTCATCAAAATAGAGATCCCAAGAATACTAATAGATAGAGGAGATTGCATGTACAATTCAACATTAACAGGGACTAGAACAGATAGAAGGTTTGTGGGGTTTGCTTACAAGCAGTACCTTAACAAGCACAAGCACGCAATGTACGGAGAAAAGAGAAAAATTTCATTTCTACAAAAGTTACGAATTATTTCAAAAAGGACAAACCCATCAAGAGTAGAGAAGGGATTCTCATTCCTCCTCCAAATATACCTGCATCAGACAAGATGGTGGAAAGAGGCTATCATACTTGTGTATGGTTAGAAAATTGGATAGAATACACAAAAGATGATGGAATATTAGCATTTCCTGAGTACGGACGCTTTAATGGAAGAATATTGTACGACTTAAGAACACGAATAAATGAATTAGAACCCAGACCTAGATTGACTCAATATGAAGCTTTAGAAGAATGGGAATTGGAAGCCTTTGAACGTGACAGACCCCGAAGTAACAGGACCTTAAGCAAATATTACCCAAAATTTCCCCGAGAGACTAGAGATAGTCAAATTAAACAATGGAGACAGGCCATGGTGGCGGAAGGTTTATATCCTGTGTTAACATCAGAAGAGCAGATAGGAGGTAAATGTACAGAGAAAACCAAGAACTTAACCATGTTAGGTAGCGGAGAAGCAGAAGAGGGATGCTTAGAAGACATATTGATGAAAAGTCCTCCACCTTGTAATGACGGATTCAACAGAATGACCCCTAGTGCCCCCATGATAGGAACACCTTTGGTTCCACAGATAGTACATGACACCACAGATAGGGTACTTCAAGAAAAGGAAAGGGAGGCAATAAATAAGAATAGAGATGAGTTGATTCATTGATGAAAAGTCCTCCACCTTGTAATGACGGATTCAACAGAATGACCCCTAGTGCCCCCATGATAGGAACACCTTTGGTTCCACAGATAGTACATGACACCACAGATAGGGTACTTCAAGAAAAGGAAAGGGAGGCAATAAATAAGAATAGAGATGAGTTGATTCAGAAAATAGCTCAGATAAACGCACATTCCGAGACCTTGACAATACCAGTGACAATAGGACCAGTAGTTCCATTGTATGGAGAAAAATCAAACTGTTCCAAAGTTCCTGTAATGCCTCCTAGAAGTATAGAACCTAGAAAAGAAAAGATAATAATAGAGGATCAAGCAAGTGAATGTGAATCAGTAATATCGTTGATGGATTTGCCCATAAGAGAGCCAATGATGGAAACCCCGAAAATAAATTTGCCCAGTTGTTCAAAGGAAGTTAGACTAGAAACGTCATCAGGAACTAGAAGAGCCACAATAGTAACGCCAGAAGATATAGAAAGATGGTCTCAAGAAATAGAGAAGCCAAAGTCACAGCCAAAAATATTAGACATTTTTATATTGAGAGTAGAATTGGAAGAAATAGTTGCTGGAAATGTGGGTCTGGACAGGTTAAACACATACAGTGAAGAAGAATTACTGTTTATTTGTAGAAGCATTACACGAAATACAAAGACATTCCATGAAAAGCTGACAAATTTGACATGGGAAATCGGAATTGACATAGGGAAATCAAAGGTGTTGCAGAAACCATATAGAGCGTAATTCTCTGATAAGGATTTGGAAAACATGAATGTGTCTGGAAGAAATTTGCAGATCAGGGAATTGTTATTTCTGTTGCAAAAGTGGGGAGATCTTGAAAAATGGAAAGTTAGATGGGCAAAGAAAAAGGAAGAAGTACAGGTAAATTAAACAACATCTGAATATGTCATGAGAGAAACAGAAAAAGCTGAAAGGTTGTATCCGATGAGAGAAGTAATCGGAGGTGGGTACGTACATGTGCCATGGAATAGACAGGATATTTTGTCTTTTACAAATGATTTCCCAAAATTGAGAGAGAAACCAGTGGAATGGTTCACACAAGTTAAGAAGTTTGTGAAAGTTTCAAAACTTTTATTAAAGGATCTGGATGGTCTGTTTGACATAGTGGTACCTGCAGATTTGTGGACAGAGTGTAAAATTACTGTGGATTGGCCTAGTGAGGAATATCCAAGAGATTCAAAAACAGGAGCCCCGTCAGATGATGTAATGAAAAAGTATCATCAAGTAATCACCCTTCTAAAGAGTAAAATTCCCCCGAAAGAAACCGATTGGGTAAAGATAGACAGAACAACTCAAGAAAAGGATGAGTCTGTACATGCCTATTACGAACGTCTTTTACAGGTGTCCAAACAGTACAGTGGGTTTGAAAGTTTAGAAAATAAAGACACAACACATTTTGTGTATCGATTTGTATCTGAGCTGAGATTGGATATATCTCAAATGATTAAGCAGCACATGCTGTGCTGGCAATCAAAGCCCATTGATGAGATTTTAAAATATGCAAAATAATGTGGGGACGAAATTGATAACAAGCGAAAAGCTTTAGAAGAAAAAGTAATGTGGGCCCAAGTAAAATTAGCTGAACAGCAAGAGCTCCAATTAAATAAACAGTCAGAAAATCAAGGAAGAGCACACGGTCAAAGTGACAATAATGGGGGGAAGCCACGGGGAAGATTAAATCGGGAAGTGGCAAAGAAACTATTTCCCTGTCACGGGTGCGGGAAGTTGGGACATTGGAAGAACGAGTGTAAAGCTATACAAATTAATAATGCCCCGAATCAAAAGTTAAATCCACAGACGCAGAATGAGGTGTTAATGAGTCATCAGCAACAGGGTATAGATCTTCAGAGTCAATTGTCACCTGCCCCTAAATCAAATTTTGTGAGTCAAGCCAAGTACAGTGTGGATGCCAAATTTCCAGAAGGAAGTGGTAAGAAAAATGTTGTAACATCACAGTTTCTTTTGCAGGACCCACTGATTGATTATGATCAGGAATGACGGGGGAGGAAGGGGAGTGCGTGCTAGGCGCATCCCTACCGGTAGATCAGTCAGGTCCTTACATAGAGGGTAAAGTAAAGGGAAATGATATTACCATCTTGCTGGATACTGGTGCTACCAGGTCTACTGTGAGAACAGCAGACATTCCTAACCTGCCCCTCTCGGGAGAAAATATACAAGTTGTAGGAATTTCAAACAAATGGATTAGCACTCCAATCACAGAACCAATGGAGGTGCAAATTGGTAATTTTAAAGAAATGCATAAGTGCGTGGTCTGTGACTCCAGCCCTGTTAACTTACTTGGGAGAGACCTGTTGTGCAAAATGAATTGCACTATATTTTGCACCCCGGATGGTGTTGCAATACAAACCCCAGATGAAGATGGAGTATACAAGTTCATGTTAGCTAAACAGGGAACAGAAGTAAATGAATTATATTCGATGATGACACAAAAGTCAAACTGACTGTAAATGCAGAAATATGGGATTTTACTGGAAAAGAAATAGGATTAATGGCAAATGTGGATCCAGTAAAAGTGACTGTGAAAGAAGGTGCTGTTTACCCGACAATACAAAATGAGTCCAGAAGTAAAAGCAGGTGTCGCAGCAGAGATAGAGTGATTGGTCGAACAAGGTATCCTGAAAGAAATAATGAGTAGCCCTTGTAATTCACCCATAATTGGCATTAAGAAACCTAACGGGAAATATAGGGTGGTCCAAGACCTCAGGAAAATTAACAAGATTGTTGTACCATGCTGCCCAGTAGTGCCTAATCCAGCTGTGATTCTTTATCAGATACCATGGAAAGCAGGATGGTTCACAGTAATTGATTTGTGTCATGCATTATTTTCTATTCCATTGCATCCAGATAGCAAGTTTTTATTTTCATTCAAATTTGAAGAACATGTTTATGTCTGGAATCGTGTGCCTCAAGGGTACACAGAAAGCCCTTCAATCTTTAATCAGATTCTCAAAAGAAGCCTTGACTCTCTTGTATTGTCCTGGTGCAGTATATTGATGACCTATTGGTGGCGCCAAACACACGAGATGACTGTGTTATTGATTCAATTGCATTGTTAAATCATTTGGCAAAGGGTGGACATAAAGGGCCATATGTAGGAAGCCTAATACCGGTCGGTAACGGCCGATTTTCGGTAAATATACCGTTACCGACCGGTATTTAGGCTTTTGGTATGTAGGGGGCTCATTTCAGGATTCGGTAATTTACCGAATCGGTAAAATTACCGAATCGGTAATTTTACCGATTTGGTAAATACCGAATCCTGAAATGAGATGTAGGGGGAGTGTGTCGTGGGTGTGGGGATTCGTTATTTACCACCAACTAAAAGTTGGTGGTAAATGACGATTAGCTGTGAAAAAGCATTTTTGTGCACTGTGAAGTGTGCAATGTGGCAGACATACATGCCCTTAGGGCATGTATGTGTGCCGCATGTGCACACATGCAGGAATCAGGGGTGCGACAGGGTGTCACTGTGACACCCTGCCACCCTTGATTGTGCTCCCCCCATTACCAAATCGGCATTTACCGATTCGGTAATGGTAACTGGCTTCCCATTGATTCCTATGGGCCTCCTGGCCCATAGGAATCAATAGGAAGCCAGTTACCATTACCGAATCGGTAAATACCGATTCTAAATTACCGACCAATTCCGATTTGGTAATATTTACCGACTGATTACCTACATAGCATTTACCACTTCATAAATACCGAATCGGTAAAATTCGGTATTTATGAAGTGGCAAATGTTAGGCTACCTACATAAGGCCCAAAGTGTCTTCTGAAAAACTTCAGTTTTCTAAAAATTCAGTTAAATACCAGGGTCATCAAATAGAAAGAGGAGTTTGAAGGGTGACCTCTGAAAGAATCAGAATAATAAGACAAATGCAGTTGCCACAAACCCAAAAAGAAATAAGAATGTTCCTTGTTGTTGTAGGGTATTGTAGACCCTGGATTGTAGGGTTTGCTTTACTGGCCAAACCCCTGATACAAATGACCAAAAAAAGAGCAAAGGATCCTATAGAATGGTATGAGGAAAGTATAGGATCTTTCAGAAAGTTGCGCGAGTATTTGTGTGAAGCACCTGCTTTAGGCATGCCCGACTATTCAAAAGAATTAGCATTATTCTGCTATGAGCGTGGTAATTGTGCACTTTCAGTACTAACCCAAAGAAACGGATTGATGAGAAGGCCAGTGGCATATTTTTCTGCTACCATGGATCGTGTGGGCTGCGCTTTACCAGGTTGCCTGAAAGCTGTTGCCGCAACTTGCGTAAGCATAGAGCAGAGTGAGTCAATTGTGATGGGACACCCTGTACGTTCCTCATGCAGGGGTGATTTTACTGACCAGGACCCGAACACAGTGCCTTACTCCCAGTAGACTGACAAAATATGAGAGAATAATATTGGGAGCTGAAAATGTGACAATAGTGAGGTGTACCATTCTTAATCCAGCCACCTTACTACCTGATCCTTACGAAGAAGAAGTGAAAGATGAGGTTGAACATCAATGTCTTGATGTGACTGAACTTAGCACCAAACCACGTCCTGACATACAAGAGGAACCTTTGAAAAATGCAGAACATGAGCTGTTTGTAGACGGCTCATGCATGAGACACGAGGAGGGAGCATTAAGTGCTGCTTACGCTGTATGTACATTAACTGGAATAGTCGAAGCATTCTATTTACCAGAAGTCAAATCTGCACAAGTTGCTGAATTGATCTCCTTAATTAAGGCATGCAAAATTGGGAAAAATTGGAGAGTAACCAGATATTTACTGACAGTCAATATGGTTATGGGGTTGTGCATGATTTTGGCCAACTGTGGATGCAGAGGGATTTCCTGACTTTTTCAGGGACTCCTATTAAAAATTGAATTTTTGTGAAAGAAATACTAGAGGCACTTCAATTACCAAAAGAGGTGGCCGTGGTTAAGTGTACTGCTCACCAATCAGGAAATTACTATGTGACAGCCGGTAACCGATATGCTGACCAGGTTGCCCAACATTGTGCAAGGCATAAGATTGCCTTAAACAAGAAAATCGAAACTTGTGGAATCAGTTGCCAACTTATGCTACTTGCAGGAGTGGGAACCTGATAAGAGGTGAAAGATCTGCAGGATGCAGTAGACATGAGAGAAAAGGAAAAGTGGGTGAAAATAGGATTTCAAAGAAGGGCAGAAGATGGTGTGTGGGTTTCTTATGATGGCAGACCAGTCATGCCAGACAGTATGCTTGTGCCAATGGCTAGAATGTACCATGGAGACACACATGTGGGCAGGGATGCAATGATTCAACTTTTCAGACAAGATTGGTTTAATGCAAGGTTCAGGAATGTAGCAGAGAGTCTTTGCCAGAGATGTTTAATATGTCAACAAATGAACCCTGGCAGGAAAACTGTGGTCTGCATGGGAAAGATTGGAATTGCAGAAGGTCCTTTTGTGAGACTCCAATTAGATTTAATTCAACTGCCTGTTTGTCGAGGGCTGAAATACGTGCTTGTCATAGTTTGTTTATTTTCAAAGTGGGTGGAGGCATACCCGACCCGAAGAAATGACAGCTTGACAGTGGCCAAACTTTTATTAAGAGAACTCAGTCCCAGATTTGGTTTTCCAGTAACGATTGAATCAGATAGAGGGTCTCATTTTAATAATGAAATAATTCGACTAATCTGTCAAGCGTTCGAAGTCGAACAAAAATTGCACTGCGCTTACCATCCAGAGGCTTCTGGAGTGGTAGAACAATTGAATGGCACAATCAAGTCAAGACTCCGATAGGTGTGTGCATCCACCCCACTGGAATGGCCTGATGCTTTGCCTCTTGTTCTGATGGGACTCAGAAGTATTCCAGACAGAAACACTGGATTGAGTCCCCATAAAATACTCATGGGAAGAGCAATGAGACAAGCATGTGTACCAGGACACAAGCTGTTGAATATAACTGATGACTTGGTTTTGGAGTATACCAAAAGTTGGCTGACAGAGTTTGTTCTATCTCTCATCAGGTTGGGGAAGACACTTTCAACAGACAGCTGAGCCACTCGCATGATCTGAATCCTGGTGACTGGGTAGTTGTGAAGAATCACACTTGAGACTCGTGCCTAGCACCAAGGTGGGATAAACCACATCAGGTTATATTGACTACCTAAACCGCTGTAAAGTATGCAGGGTTGCCTAATTGGATTTGTGCAAGCCATACCAAAAGGGTACCAGCTCCTGAAGAAGAAGAGTTACAATTGAAACCAGAAATTGATGATGCTGAAGGTTGTGCAGCTGAAGAACTTCCTATAGAAGATCCTGAAGTAGCTGCCCAAGATCAACCGAGCACTTATCAGGATGACTAGATCCCAGTGGTGGATATACCTGAAGTACTTATAAAAACTAGAAGTCAAACACAGTTAGACAGACAGGAGAATAGTGAGGACCAGACAGGTATAGAAGAACTCGCTCAGGAAAGTAGGGAAACGACTGTTAGGGAGCCTGCGCAGGAACAGCTAAGGAGAGAACAATATACTCAGACAGAAGAAACTCAAAGCCCAATTCCAGAGTCTAAGGAGGGACAGTTAGGACTTAGAGAAAACGTTCAGGCAGAAGAAGGTAAAAAGGTAAAAAGACCTGAACAGGACCAGATAGGCATAGAAACGCAAGTTCAGGATACAGAAAAAAAACCAGACATCACTAATCCTGAACAGGGTCAGATTAAGTTAGATGAACCCATCCAGGCAGAACAGGCCGAAATAATAAGCCCTGGACAAGGTCAGATAGAGAGGAAATCTGAAGACGAAGCTGATCAAGTTGTGCCAAAGTCTAAAGAAAATAAGAGGAGTCTTGAAGAACCTGGCAGTGCAGTGAAGTTTAAGAAAAGTCGAAAAGGTGATAATTGGCCAAGAATTATCAAGAGACTGAGATATCGACTTAAGACAATCAATGAAGAACCTGATCAAGTAAATAAGGTAACTAGTCCATCTGGACATTTCAAGGTAATGCCAAAGTGAAGGAGTCAAAGATTAAAGACATCGAATAACAAGTTCAAGGGTCCTGAGTGGATATATGTTATTCTTGAAGACTTTGAAAACCTCGACTTAAATGAAGAAAGTGATGAAGAGCTGAATGTTGAACAAATTGCGGAAGAAGTGAGAACGACTTGAAAGAGAGAAGACGCTTAAGGCGTTATCTCATACCAGGTTCTGAATTAAAGAAGAGACAAATCTTCTTGGCCAAAAATGTCTGATGATAAAATTACTGGAAACCCAAAACAAAGCTGTATAAGGAAGTGTTGTAAGATCTGTATATGTAGTTTAATATTAGTCCTTGCGATATGGATAGTATAAGCAATAGCTATTCCCTAACGGATTGGTTACTGACAAACAAAATAGTACTAACACACATACAGAAGTTGCAAACATTAAAGGAGATAGAGTAGACTTAGAAACACCAGATGAGCTAGATTTACACCACGCTGTAGACAGAAATGAAACTGATTTAAATGTATTTGCAAATTTCTTAGTACATTATGTAGAAACTATGGAAGTTAGTGATTGTTACGTTTGTATGAAATTGCCAAGCTCAGTAGCTGAAGGGGTAACTTAGCATTATTTACCCTTGACATATGGAATTTCATGTAGTGTACTAGCTAGTTTATTCTATAGAACTGGAAAACTGCAGTATTATTCTTCTAATGTAGATGTAATATTTTCAGAAGTTCCTATGCGAAAGAGCATGAACCCTGTCCTTAGTACTAGAGACTCACAATTCATGGGTGAATATTTCCTAACAATGAAGGCAATAAATATAGCTGATGCACATAAACGCAACTTAAACTGTAAATTACATGAAGAAGAAAAGATATTTTTGAATTTAGTAGAAAACAGGAGACAGGATTTCCAAAGAAGAGCCTCTGAACTGAAACCTCAGATACCTAAATGGGCTGAAAGGGAAGACCTTTTAGTAACTGGCAAGACTCATGCTGCTTTGTCTCTGAACTTTAAAAAGAAAGGGAAAATCTGTCTCCACAGACTTAAAACAGAATATAACAACGTATGTATTGATTCCAGTGAATGTGAACATAACTTCTTAGTAACTGGGGGTTGGGGACTAAAAGGAGGAACTGATCAAGTATTCCCTGGAATTTATTATATTTCTGGAAATAAAGCCTATTTTAGGTTGCCTGATCACTGGTACGGGAGTTGCTATTTCGGAATAGTATTCCCTAAAGTTTATCATGTTAAAAGAATCACTGGAAACAATAATGACAGTAGTGGACTAACTAGATATAAAAGAGCTAGTTTTTCTGAAATAGTAGGTGATATATTTGGTGCATTGATACCTTCAGTGGGTATTCTGCTAAATTCTCGAAAAATCTGTAAATTGTCAACAGTAGTTGATCAGTTATCTACTGACACTGCTGGAGGATTTTTACTGATCAATACAGAATTAGTTGCTGTCAGATCTATGGTTTTGTAAAATCGACTTGCCCTTTATATCTTATTGGCAAAAGAGGGTGGAGTCTGTAAAATATTAAAAGCGCAACATTGTTGCACGTATATACCTGACAAAAGTGTAGAAATTGGAAGATATGTTAAAAATATTACACATTTCTAATATAGGTAAAAGCATCTTACGTCAAATATTATTGCCAATCATGGGCATAACTTTGCTAGTTTTGATGATAATGTGTTGTCGCAAATTCAGTGGGAAAAGGAAGAAGTACGAAGTGAATGAGAAAGGTAGGAAAAGAAAATTAGAAGAAATACAACTTGAAGAATTGAAGGGAAATATCTACAAAAGAATGAAAGGATCACAATTTAAGAAAGATAATGGAAGGAATAAGACATTTGAAGACATTGAAATGGTAAAATGCTAAAGTTGGCATCTGATTTAATAGAATTTAGTGATGGCATAAAATGCCATCAGAGACGGGACTGATGGAGCAAGGTTTCGCATACAGCAGTGGCGGCTCCTCTAGAGGGGCGTTTTGGTGCCGCCCCCCTGCTTTCTCACAGTGTGAGAAGGCAGAAACATAAATGGTAATAACTACCATTCATGTTTCTGCCTTTTCGCACTGCGAGAAAGCAGAAGTGTCTGGTTGGAGATGGGTGTTCCTGCTCGAGGGCAGGGGGGGAGTGGCTTGCCCACTGTTGTGCATACTGACTGTTTGGTCGGCCCTGGGGCCGACTCCCCCTTTTCTCTATGAAGGCTGCTGCATGCAGCAGCCTACACAGAGAAAATGGCCCGAATGGGGCGCTCTCAGATTCGGCTCACAAGTTGTGATTGGCGGAGGGGAGGGAGGGCTGATGACGAGGAGAGCTGCAGCCGGCCAGTCCCGGAACTGGAAAACGCAGCAGGAGTCAGGACCGGACGGCGGGAGTCGGGACCCATCCAGAAGATGGCGCGGGACGGTAAGTTTTATTTCTTGTATTATTTTTCCATTAAACCCCTCCCGCCTCCCCCCCCCGCGGCGTGACGATCCCATTTTCACCCCCCCACCCGCCCGTAATGCCGGCCACGACTGATGTTTTGTGAGCCGCCTGAAGGGCCCCACACTCTCTCCCTGCCTTCTCTTCACATGCAATTCAAATTAATGGCTTTTATGACTCGTGGATACAGTAGAAACACAACATTTACTGCAGTGGCAGTGAAGCTTTTTAAATCACCCTGTAAGTTTGCTTGCTTCTAAGTGCTTGATTGCTTACAATGTTCGTGTTGCTTCTGTAGCGTGAGACCGTTTTAACCACACAAAAATGAAAGACGAATATTTTCTGCAATGTACCTTTTGGAAATCTTTTCTATGCACCGACGAAACTGTCTAGACAATTCTCTGCAAGTCCACCGTTTTCTAAAACCACTTAAAGTGGAGCATGCAGGAAAATAACTAATCTTTGCAAATTATATTTTCTACTCCATCATTTTGGTAGCTTTATATAAGAATATGTACAAAACGGAAAACCCCCCAAAAAATTTAAACTTAAAGTTTTGAAAATATCCGTACACCTTCACAAACATCATAAAAACGCTGTGCTACGCCTACGTTGGGCACCTTGACCCCCGTTTATTCCTCATGAGTTTCACGTTCTTTGTGTACACTGTAACACCAGAGGTAAAAACATACACAGACAGAAGCCTGCAAAGAACCCAGAGTAACACCACTTGCTTCCTGCCCCAGATATGAATGTCACGGTTGGATGGTGTGGGGAGGGGGGCTGGATATTGTCACACATTCCATGTCCACATCACAGTCACAGCTAGCCCTGATGTTATAGTGGGTGACCAGTGAAGGGGAGCGCAGGAGTTGACTAGAGACTTGACATTTTATGTATGAATGGTATTCATTCTTTACTGTGTTTGTAAATAGCTCCCTGCCATCAGCCAGAACTCGTCACAGGAAGCCGAGGAGGGCACCAGACTCAGGCTACTATTCTGTCACGAAGAACTTAAAGCAGATACACTTTTCTTTGCAGCACACCTTTTTGTTCAATGGCTTACCTTCCATATGGATGTTCTGAACTGCCTACTAAATAGGGTTGAGGTTCACTATGAAATAGTGTATATGGTGGGCAGGTGCACCCCTGTAAGTGCTTTAACGCAAAACTGTTTATAACACCTGCCTCCACTCCTGTATTTGCACTGGGGAAATTGCTAAAACCCAAATAAAAGAAAGCAGGGCTCATGCACCTGGTCACAGGCTCCCCCCAACGCGATCCTCAACCAGGAATTAATTTAATAATAGTAAAAAGTTGAGCAGTTTTGAATAGGACTATAACACATGGCAGACAGCTGCATATCCTATTAGGGGCCTCATGTAGGTAAATAAATTTTACCGGTTCTTAAATACCGAGCCGTACCGAATCGGTAAATTAGAATCGGTAAGTTATATGTAGGTAAAAATTCGGTAACAGTTACCGATTCGGTAACATTCGGTAAATACGAATCGGAATTCACCGATTCGGTAAATACCGAGGTGATAATTACCGATTCGGAAAATACCGAGGTGGTATCTACCGAATCGGAAAATACCGAGGTGGTATCTACCGATTCGGAAAATACCGAATCGGTACGTACGGATTCGGTAAATAACATCACATGACTTGACGAAACAGCTAATCCTGTGCAACGACAGCCCACCCAACCAGGAACTGCCCACACCCAGGCAGGTGTACACAATTAGCCGAAGTGGCCACACCCAGGCAGGTGTACATAATTAGCCGACCCTGGAGAGGCCTGGAGTGCAGAGGAGAGGCAGGGAGCAGTTGCATGTGCGAGCGGGAAACGAACAGCATGTCCAGCCAGAGAACACAGAAAGACGGAGGGGAAAGGAGGAGGAAGCTCAAATTCAGCCCCAAGGAACTCCAGGTGCTGGTGGAGGAGGTGGTGAAGCAGCACCAGAAGCTGTTTGGGAGGCAATCCCTGCAAGTGCCTGAGGCCGAAAAGCGCAACATATGGCTGGCCATCCAGGCGCAGGTCAATGCTGTGGGAGTGACCCACAGGGACATTGAGGTCCTCAAAAAGCGCTGGTATGACCTGAGGATTGTGACCAAGAGGAAGATGGGCGACATCCAGAAGGAGGCCAGCCAGACCGGAGGTGGAACCAACAGGGCACCTGCCCTCACCGAACTGGAGGAGCTGGTGGCGGCCACACTCGAGCAAGAGAGCGTCGTGGGTCTTGGGGACGCCGACAGCTCTGCCAGAGCCGCAACACACCAAGGTAAGACGAAATCACAGCAATGTAGCCTCCCCTACCCCTATCCCACATCCCCCATTGTGAAACGAGAATCACACTGCAGTCCACACGTGTCAGTGCAGACAGGCAATGCATTCCGGGAGATGTAGTCAGGGCAACACTAACCATGACGTAAATGTCACAGGGCAACAAGGCATGTCACGCACTCGAGGCACAAGGAGACAGAGGACAGATTGGAATGTGAAATGATTTATTGTGACGCTTGCAATGCAGCCCTTCGGGGACACTGAGCCAATGTTGTTTTTCTGTCCACAGATGTGACATCATGCAGTACAGGGCATGCTGCAGGGGAGACGGCACACCGGCCACAAAAATCACCTCTAGCCAGCACGAGTTCAGACCAGGGAGCAGGCCCACTTGCAGCCGCACCACCTACGCAGCCAGCCTCGCCGCACACAGAGCCAGCATCACCTCACCGAGAGCCAGCATCACCACCACCAGAGCCAGCATCGCCACTCATGTTCGATTCACCGGCCACATCTCCGCTTGCAGGTGTGAGAATGAGGAGGCGTCCAGCAGCCAGGCTACGAGCCTTAGACACCTCGTCAGACGACAGCATGGGCCCAGAAGACCGCACCGGGCCCCAGGAAGGGAGCCATCCCACTGTGCCCCACACCTCACAGGCAGCACAGACGGGAGCAAGAGGGCGCCGCAGGTCGCGTGTCCAGAGTCCACCAGCACCCACTGACGGCCATGGTGTCTTCTTGGGGCTCGAGGGCCAAATGTTGAAGCAACAGCGCCTGCAATCAAAGGCAGTTATGTCAGTCCAGAGGCACATGCGGGTGATGAAGACAAGCTTAGTCAACATGGACACAAACATTGGCGGCATGGCTGCGGGCATTCGGGACATGTCCCAGTCAATCCAGCAGTTGTGCAGCAAATTAGATGCTGACATCGAAGCACGGCGCCGGGAACGCCAGCGAAGGGACACTACCAGCAGGGCACTCAACCGTCTGGCAACTGCGACTTCCCTACTTTGCCGGCGCTCTGTGACGATGCAGGAGGGCCTAACACAGTGCTGCAGCGACCTGTCTCGGGGGATGGTGCAGGTGACAAGTGCACTAGGGGTGCTATTGAGTAGTCAGGCGTCGACAACTGCTGCAGGGGATGCTGCGGAGAGCATCGACACCAGCAGCAGCATCACACCCCCCGTCCCCGAAGCACGCAGGAGCAGCAGGCGGCTTGGGGTTGGCTCTAGTGAGGATGCACAGGCCGTGCAATCCACCACTGCAGCGCGTATGCGCAAACATTGATGTGGCCCTGCTTATCCACTTGCCATTGGGTGACGTAACCCTGGACATACTCATTGTATAGATGGCATATTGCCAGATTGGCCTGTTCATGTGTTCATGGCGTGGTGCCACATTAAACTACGTCATGACTTCTCACAACTCGCTGTGTCCCCTTACTTACTCAGAAATAGTTGCATGTGATCTCTGCCCGTCTCTCTCTCCCATCGACTGCAGTTGGCACTCTAGCTGCGCTGCCCTCTGGCTGGCCTGACTCATCCTCGTTGTCCTCAAAATATGTTAGTTCCACATCTGTACCTTTTTTCGTGGCAAGGTTGTGCAGCATTGCACAAGTGGCAATTATCTTGCAGCAGGTGATGGGTTTGTACTGGCGTGCGCCTCCGCTCTTGTGGAGGCAGCGGAACCTGCTCTTCAGTAGTCCAAACGTGCGCTCCACCACATTGCGTGTAGATTTGTGGGCCACGTTGTATCGTCTCTCACTCTGGGTTGCTGGGTGTAGGTAGGGAGTGAGGATGAATGACCGGCATGCATATGCACTGTCGCCTGGATGAGTAAAAGGGAACCATCAGTTACATGCCTCTATACACTCTGATTTGCAGGTTTCAAGGGGCGTCACTGTTACTTACCCAGCAGGTATCCCTCTCCGAATTCGCCGGCACTCAGTCGTGTGTAGATCCCACTATTCTGGAAGATGTAAGAGTCGTGGGTGCTCCCAGGAAACTTTGCAACAATATCTGTGATGATGTTCCCTGCATCACAGATCACCTGCACATTGATGGAGTGGGTGGACTTCCTGTTCCTGTAGATGTGCTCTGTATCAGCTGGTGGACAGATTGGGATGTGTGTACCATCAATACAGCCGATGACATGGGGGAACTGTGCCATGTGATAAAAGTCTGTTTTTGTTTTCTGCAGTGCAGCCTGTGTGTTTGGGAAGCTTATGTAGTGGTGCATTCTCTGCATCATGGCATCCAGGAACTTCCTGAAGAAACGGGACAGGCAACTCTGGGATACACCACCCACCGCAGCTGTCACCACCTGATAACTGCCGGATGCCAGTAGATGTAGGCTGCAGAGCACCTGCACATGTGGTGGTATGGCGTGCGCCCTTCTTGTTGGCTGGTCCAGGAGTGGGTGCAGGTCCCTTATCAGGTCCATGATGGTTTCGGGGTGTAGCCTGTACCTCTCATGTATCTCTGCATCAGTCAGCTGGAATAGTGTGATGCGCTGTCTGTAGATTTGTTCCTCCCGTCGCCACACCCTCAGTCCTGCTGCCTGTAGACGTAGGCGCCTTGCAATGACGTACATGGCGGCCATGTTGTCCACGCTGTTGCATTTTGGGATTGCTTATGTGCATTGTTGATGGTTACCACCTGCTTTCCATCCGTGTTAATTACCGACTCTTATTTACCGATTTTCCTGGATTTCTTAATTACCGACTGCTCCTACATGTCATTTTAGATTTTTACCACTTCATATTTACCACTTCATATTTACCGATTCGTTAATTATGTATTCGGTAAATATGAATCGGTATTTTAGAATTCGGTAACTATGAATCGGTATTTACCGCCTCATATTTACCGAAAAGTGGTTTTTGGACTCCTACATCTCACTTGTCTGAATACCGGTCGGTAACGGCATATTTACCGAAAATCGGCCGTTACCGACCGGTATTTCGCTACCTACATGAGGCCCTAGATCTTTAGTTTCATGACGGCATTGTAGGATGCTCATGAAGAAGAGACACAGTCCATCTGATTATAAAATGTGTTTTCTGTATACCATCTGCAACCTCAGTTTTACATTTTTGTAATTATATGGTATACAAGTGCAACTATCAGCCAAGTTAGCAGTAGTATCCGACTCAGGAGCACGAACGACTGAGTTGGCCCTGGCTTCTCGTGAGTTGAACTAGTCACATGCTATTACAGCGTAAAGCATATAACTCACTGAGATATCCTAAAATGTTGCAGGGCTTCTACAGGAATCATTCACAACCTCTCATGCATTTCTTACAGAGGGATGCGGGGTGGACCCACGGTCACATTCGTTTCCTGAGACCTACTCTTTAAGTGGGTTTCTGTTAGGGGAAGTACAGTGAGGTGTGTTTTGGGTTTTTGGTAAAATGCGATCAAATACGTACGCAGCTGTACTGGCTGCGCTGTGCTTTCGGGCATAAAATACTTTCTTGTGAATTTTACCAGAATTGGGCAAGAACACATATTTCACTGGTGCAAGCTTGGGTAAATTCCCACTGACATTAGGGCAGGCCAACTAATGCAAACATTGCTTTTGTATCAGTCAACTTGCCAGGCAGGATAATCCCAGTATAAAGTTGCCCCAGCACCGGCGCAGTTTACATAATCTGGAAATATCAGCGTAAAATCGCAATGACACGAGGGAAATTGATCTAATCTGGAAAGGCTGATGCACGATTGCACTGCTGACACATGACTATTTGGTTTAATATTTAGCTGAAGCAACTACACTCTGCTTCTTGTAAGTCCAGGTATGAAAATAATGCATTAATAAATGTGGCACTGTCATACAGTATCTGGTATTCTACTGTCAAATCTGTTTATACCGCATGGTATACTCCATACGCCTTCAGTGTGAGGTGAGTTGGTTTTGCTTCCCTCCTGTACTTAGATTGTGACTTAACGTGCATTGCAGATTACATTAACTGTTGAATATATAATGTAATAAGATAAGGGGCTGTTTTTAATGTGTTTAATATTTCAAGGCTATACATTTCCACTGCTTTATAAGCTTTGTTTTATCACTAAATTAATTTGTTTTAAAATGCACCAGTTGTCAATCTTTTTTCATTTGTTTCTCTGCAATGTTCATCCATTAAGCTTGCTAAGGTTGCTTGCTACATAAAAGTCCTACCCAACTTTTACGCCTCACCACTTTTGAATGTCATCAGCCGCCACTGGCCTCGAGAGAAACTTGCTCATATGCAATCCTCTCAAATAACCTGTAACATTATAATCAACCCGTCTGTGAGTACTAACAGTGCACTACATTTTATATTTGTATCTAGGGGACGCTTACCTATGTGCCTTACTAATGAATAACCAGAGTGTCCTAAAATGGCCGCCGACAACGCTTGAATTCTACTGCGCATGTGTCTACTACATCTACGTAGTATGACGTTTTCTGTCGCTTGGGGGGAAAACTCTGCAGCTGCGCAATAGCTTCTAACATGGCCGCTTTAAAGTAACGCACTTATGCACATGTTGTGCCGAAACTAACCTATGCACGTACTACTAAGCTATTAATGCAAAAGATTTATTAAGTAAATGGGGTTAGAGTAGAAGTTAGTGGTATACAGTGAATTCATTTAAATTTGTATTCTAACATGTTTCTCTCTGACTTTATTAATAGTTCATATTTGGGCCTGGGAGGGTGACCACGTCTCTGTTCCCTTGTGGTTTCTACACATGCGCAAACGTCTGCTTGTCCTGGAACAAGTGATGTAAATTGACTGACTGCGAAACCCTAAGCCCAGCAAGGACATGAGAAACCCAACTCATGACCCTACGAGAAGAGGAAGATGAAACAATATATAAAAGACTTATCGATCCACATATGAAATGCTTGTGAGAATAAAGCTTGTGGGTATTAAAATTAAGGGGTGGGGAGCTAGACAATAGACTAAAGAAAAATATTGCACTTAGTATGGTGTGATGTCCTCACCCCACTGCTTGGCCCAATCAAATTGAGGGTGAACATGGAATTGAAACATTTGGGGGTGGATCATACATTTGAATTGGTATAACAGAGGTAAGTTTTAGTTAGTTAGGCACACTTGATGCTGAGATGCTGATGCTATGCTGAGATGCTGCCCGATTTTGCTGCAATCTGACTGAAGAATCCAACACTAGGGAAATTCGCGGAACAACCGAGGAGGCACATCTAGGAAGGGGTCCGGACGAGCTCGAGCCGGAGAGAGTAGCACCAGAGAGGGGTGTAACGCTGGTGTTACACTAGAAGAGGTCACCTTCCCTGTCCTGAGCTGATCCTGAATTTTTGACACTCTGATGTCGGGGTCCTCACACAATTTCTAGGTAAATATAGTTGTAGGGTAAATGCTATGTACTTGTTCTCTGTCCTTTCTCTCCTCAGGTGCTGTCATTGCAAGAATGTTTTAATGCAAACTGATTATGAGCTAACTGTACTATTTTTCCTGATGGAGACTTCTGGTATATTCATGTGTATTTGATTTGACTCACAAAAATTATTAATTAGATAAACTTTTAAAACTCCTTCAGAGTCTGTGGTTCTTTTAAATAAAGGTTAAATGCATTATTGTATTTTCCTCCCTATTCTAATCTCCTACTAGATTTTTCTAAAGTGCATTTACTCAGGAGACAAGAATGGTAAGAATACTGGTGTAAAGGTTTCCTAGGGTAAAATAAAATTGATGACCAGTGGATATTTGCCAGCTCATTGAGTGTATGAATGTATAGGGGCCCAAATTAGTGTTGTGTGTATGAATGTGTAGAGCTGGTAAACTCCGCTGCATCAAAGTACAACTCGGAGTACCCACCATCTTGAGGATGGGGGGACCCAACCAACCAGAGACAGGCTCCTGACCCCCACCCACTGGAGGGTGGCACGCTAGGGGGTGTACCCACCCCAGGGAAGGGACCCATTGGTCCCTGCCCTTTACCTACCTGTAACGCCCCTAAATATAGTATTTAGGGGGCACCCTGAACCTTGCTTCCTCAGATCCAGAAACAACAAGAACAAAAGAAGAAGAAGGACCGAACAGCCGTGCAGCCAGCTAACAAGAGGAAGACGCCCACTGACTTGTCCCCAGTCTTACAAGCCTTTCTCCCCTCGAACTTGCTCCTGCAAAATCCCGGTGTGTCCTGCAGCCAGTAACCTCGAAAACCCAGGAGGACCTGCCTGCGTTCACTTCCAAAGACTGCTTCTCCCGTGAACACCGGATTTGTTCAACAGCAACCTCTGGCAGCAGCCGGAGACCGCAAATCCAGCCCACTCTGCACCCGCCGAACCCGGCCCGAGCTCGAGTGGGAAAACACCATGAGGAGGTCACCCTGGGGATCCTGACCCAAGATCTGGCGGCCCCTGACCTACCTCAAGCCTCCAGCCAACGCCTGCAGCCTAAATCCAGAAAGCCCCCCTGACCGCGACCGGGAGCTGGTAAGAAGATCCGACCCCAAAAGGCACACCTGCACCCGACGCCCCACGGCCTTGTGTGCCCAAACCAACAGTACCTAACCAACCCTTAACTTCCCAACTTATCTCTCAAAGTGGTGGTTGCACCCAGAAGTCCTTCGTCTCCCTGCCTGCAGTGCTTTTACAAATGGGAGGTTCTCCATAGAAAACAACTGGGAGCACAACGTCGAAATAGCACTCTGCACCCGGCCGCCCCAGTGCCGCTGAGGGTGCACTTTTTGTGCCTACTTGTTTCCCCATTTGCCCTGAGCTAAAGTCCAGGAGCTTTGCTCCCACAGCTGTGTGGCCTGCTAGCCAGCATCCACCAACCAGAGGCCCCCTATCCCCCATTGGATAACATCGGGCCTCAACACTCTGCACCCGGCCGCCCTAGTGCCGCTGAGGGTGAAACAAAAATGCATCACTGACCCTGGCGGACCCCTGAGACTAACCCCAGAACCTTAACTCCCACAGAGGATAACTTACCTTTGAACTGATAACCTACTTTTCCTCCATATGATAACATTGACTGTTTTTCCTGAAAAAGTTTTTGTGTGGAGTTTCAAAATCTAAAGATATTCTTTAAAAATCGTGCGAATAACCAAAATGTATTTACTTACCTGTTTGAAGGAAATGCCCCAGTGCTGAATCCAGATATCCAGCACTGAGTAAAAAAAGTAACATACAAAGTAACTTACCTGTAATTTAGTGAAAAAGCCTATTCATTTCAATGCACTGTTTTCTTCCAAAAAACGACTAAGTGTGGAGTTTTGAGATCTAAAGATATTCTTTAAAAATCATACAAATAACCAAAACTTAATTACTTACCTGTTTACTGGAAATGTCCCAGTGCTGAATCCAGGTATCCAGCACTGAGTAAGAAAAGTACCGTAAAAAGTAACTTACCTGCAATTTACTGAAAAAGACTATCCATTTCGATGTACTGCATTTGCTAAGTATTGCAACCTACTGCATCACCTGTAAATCAAACAAAGTACAATTTCTATTGCATATTCAAACTGTTCGACATTCAGCAACTTATTATTGTAAAGTATTTTATGCTTACCTGTGCCAGGCTTGCTTGGTTCTATAATAAAACAACTGTATATTATTTTATACAAAAGCAATTGGCCTAGAGTTCAGTTCTGGAGTGTGTGAATTCATTTGCTGACTGAGTGTGTACATCAAATGCTCAACACTGTCCTCTGATACTGCCTTACTGCCCGACCACTCTACCACAAATAGAGAGTAAGGTTCTATCTAACTTTAACCTCTGCCTACCTCTGGGGTCACCTGGACTCTATACACACTATACCTCATTTTGGTGTAGTATATATAGAGCAGGTTTTCTACAGGACTTTCCATCACAACCACAGGAAGACAGACTTTGGCCCTCACACTGCCCCCTTGGATGGGAGAAAAAGAGGTGGAAGAGGCCAAACCGAAACCTGGTCAGTAGAAATCGATCTGATGAGTTTAAGAACCCCAGTAGGTACGGCTCCACCATCAGGGTGGTTCTTAACATGAGGAAACAACAAACACTGGGCTTCAGAAGCTCCTTCTCTTTCCTGACCATTTACTGCTGCTTGAAAAAAGCCACCTTAATATATTTCTAGTTCATCTTGTCTGTCCCCATGCTCGTGAGACTCTTTTTGATATATCTGAGCCACGGTACTCGGGAGACCTGATTGACTGCCAGACAGTCCTTTAAAATCATTTTGTTTAATGATGTCCCCTTACCAGCCCAGATTTTTAACCAAAGGGACACAGGTGGTAGGCTATCAGGTCAGTGATGTGGGTCAAACCAAGCTCCTCATGTACAATGAAAGAGGGGGTACCCTGAGAAACAGATAACAGCTGTCTCAAGAACTTATTTTCAGCAATTTGAAGATCGTCAGGGATGGTATACCCCCAAATTTCACTGCCATATAGTGCTTTTGGAATACTCTTGGCCCTATAAAGCTGTAAAATGCCCCCCACTGGTCTTTTTACCAAACTTAAGGCAAAGTTAAAATAACTGCAGTCTCCCGGGTAAGGTCATTTTTCTTACAAATTATTTGGGTTCTCAATTTCATTTTGGCATCTAACAGAACCCCCAGGTATGAAAAAACACTCTTCCTTGCGACCGGGGTGGACCCTACCATAAAGGTATAAAGCCGACTTGAGCGGGCACCTACTTGCATAACATGGGACTTTGAGTTATTGACCAACAGGTCCTGACCCCCATGAATTGAACAAATGAATTTAACAGTGTTTGCAGACCCTGCTCAGATCTAGCCATCAAGACGGCATTGTATGTATATAGCAGAAATGGAAGGCCACGCCATCCCACCTGGGGGTAGTCCACCTTGGTCTCCAAGAGAATCTTTTCTAAGTTGTTTATATAAACATTAAATAGAAAAGGGGCCAAAATACAGCCCTGATGGACCCCTCTAAAAATAATCAGTTGGAAGCAGTCTATTCTCACAGAACACCCCAGAAGAAGCACAGGATGTTAGCTATGTGTTTTCCACTTGGGATGGTACCACCCATAGAAGAGTGTACTACTTACGGAACAATATTTGCAAGTATTTATACTAAAATGCAAGGCACGCCCTTATTAGTGGCATTACCAGAGTTGCTAGAGCAGATACAAAATGAGCATGGACCTGCACCTGCTCTAGAGTTAGCGATGAAATTATTGGATACATCTGGAACTGTATCCTCAATAGTTCTGAGTAATGTTCATGGAGAAGCTGCAATTCTGGCAGTATGCCAGCTGTTGGCAGCGGTTCCTTTTCAAGGTTATGAATGGGAACTTACTAATGTTATTTCAGAATTCACATTTAGGGGTTCCTGTAAGGGGAAACCTGTGCCAGAGACTAAAAAGGAGCAGAATGCAAAAAAGGACTGCCTCTCCTCCATTGCAGGAGCTTAGCAGTACATTAAGTAAAAGAGTGAACCCGTACATGAAGAAAAAGAGTGTAAAGAAAAAACAGAAACTTTCATACTCAAAGGCACATTTTAAGATAAAAAATAATTGGTTGGTGTATCAAAAAAAACAGTCCTGCTAACTACAGATACTTCTACGTAATGGGACTTGGGTTGTAGCACTTCTGGACAGCACAGAAGGAAGGGACGATAGTTCTCCAGATTCTAAATGAGCATTAGGTCATGACTCCAACTAAAAAAAATCATAAAGGTTGAGACACCATATGCACATATAGACTCTTCAGTTAGAGTTCATGATGTTATCAAATGCTTATACTTGCAGAGGATGATTGCACTCTGGTTTTTACGAGGGATGCATCTCGAGGGGAGGATTCCCTGAGGTTTCCTCCTTCGTACCCGGAGAATTCAAGGAAAAATATTTATGCGTTTGGGCACTGAAACCTGCTGTGTGGTATAGAAACCAAGAGGGGTAGTGCAAATAATCTGTTCCATATGTGATTCATTTAAAGAATGAGCCCTAGGTAAGGGCTCAGTATGCTTTAAAGGCTGAAGCTAAGTAAAATATAAAAGCTATTTTATATCAGCTACAATATTTAGGCAAACAAATACATTGTAATTCCACAATGAATACCATTCTTTTTCTGATATTGAAACCTGATCATTCATACAAATTAGTCTTAGATTATAGAAATGTAAATGCGCAGGCATGCACACATGCTATAAAAATGCTCAAAGTACTGGATTAATGATGGGGGACGCTAGGTGGCGCACTAGCGAATGGTCGCCTTCGTGTAAGGCTCCCGCAGTTCGGCGACATTTATCCTTCCAGACCTCCTTAATTGGCGACCCAGACGGCTGCGATCCCACCCATCGCTTCCCTGAGCGGTCCGGTGTGGACTGTCCAAGTCCTGGTCCGCTAGCTACTACCGCGAGGAAGATAGGCGCTTTGGAAGCCCCGGCGCCTTGCGTGGCTGGAGGACAGGTACCGGCCCGCTGGGAGACGTCCGCTAAGCGAGACCGAGGCTGCAGTAACTGCCGTGGGCCGCTGCAGGCTGAAAGAGGCGCGAGGCGGACTTCGACAGCCGACGCTGCGGGGGAGACCGGAGCGAGCCCCCCCCCCCGGGATTGAAGATCGGAGGCCCTGTTCCCCCCCCTCCCGCCCCACCGGAGCTGCGGGGGAGACACGGACGCTGGCGACAGGGCCGGGTGGGTTGCGAAGGGGCCCCACTGCGACCCACCCATCAGGCGGACCTGCAACATTGCACAGAGGCTGACCCGGAGCTCGAGCGGGCGGCTGGGGGTGCCGCTGGCGGCTGCATGGCGGCCGGGAGGGGCTCGCGGAGCGGAGCTGACCACCGTACCTGATTGGGCTGGACAAGCGGTGAGAAGGAGCTGCTCACTGAGACAGGGGGCCTGCACGGCGTGTCCCGCCGCCTGAGACTGCATACCAGCGGAATATTGGTGCCAGGGGGAGCAGCAGAGGCGGCCCGTATACCCTCCCTCGGGAGCGGTAACAACTGCACTTGTAGAGGACGGCGGCCGGACCGGCCTGGGCATTGGTGCTATTGTCGGCGGGGGCTAGACGCAGGGTCGTCCCTGCCCCTCTCACGAGTCCTCAGAACGACGTGGGCCCGGGCCTGCTGCGGAGGGGCCCGCGGAGTGGCTGAAGGGGCGGCCTGCCCTGCCAGCAGATCGTGATGGGCAAGCCGGACGCGCGACAGCCCAAGCTGTCTTTTGATACCGGTAAAAAAGGGACCAAATCTTCGGAGGTGGTGCAGGCCCCGGCTGGAGTGAGTGGAGCGGCAGTGGACTCCTCGGCTGCCTCGGCGGACATGCAGGAGATGCTGCGCGAGATGCGCCAGGGTTTCGCGACGATCGCTGACAAAGTGGATAGGATATCGTCGAGAATGGATGCTGTGGTGCATAAGCTAGATGCGCATGAAGAGCGTCTAAAGGGTGCGGAACAACGGATATCAGACGCGGAAGACTCGGTCTTGCAGCACACCTCGCAGCTTACCAGGATGGATAATTTACTGCGTATCATCGCGTCCAAGAACGAGGATTTGGAGGCGAGAAGTCGGCGCAACAACGTTCGCATCCTAGGGATACCGGAGACGACCAATGTAGGCAAAATGGAGGAGTATGTGGAACGGATGCTCCGCACAGCGATTGGCTCTGACGTGTTCTCACCTCACTTTATTGTGGAGCGGGCGCACCGCTCCCTGGCCCCCAGACCGAAACCGGGGGCGACTCCCAGGCCCATCATTGCCCGGTTACTGAACTACCGAGATCGAGACGCGGCCCTGAGAGCGGCGAGGAGCACCCGGTCTCTCTCGTATGAGGGCAATGCATTCACATTGTTTCCGGATTTCACACCGATGGTCCAGGAGGAGCGCAGAAAATTCATGGCGGTGAAGGCTAAGCTGCGGACGCTGCAATTGGACTACGCACTACTCTACCCAGCGAAACTACGGGTCACGTACCAAGGCCGTCAGCGGTTCTTCACGACTCCGCAGCAGGTGGAGGACTTCCTCAAGCACTACAAACGCACCCGCAACTCGGGGGCGGAGGTGGACGTTGAGCAGGCACTGCTGCCCGGAGAGAGGCCGGACGGCGAACTGTAAGTAGCGTGGATGAACATTCTCCACTATCCCCTGGGGTCGAGTAAGTGAACTGCTAACCCATTTGAAGAGGGCACAGCTTTGGACTGGTGCTCCGCGGCCCTCCCCAGGGCTGCAGGGCAGGAGGACATGGGGGGGACCGTGGAGAGGGTTGTAAGTGTTTGCTCTTGCACGAGATATTTGGGGATAATTCCAGATGAGACTACTCCTTACGTTGTGAATTGCGGGGAGGTGAGGATGGCATGCTGGGGTTGCCAAAGTTTCTAACGCCGGACACCCCCTCTAGGCCCTCGTGTCCGACTGCCACATCGGTGGGAGACCGGGGTAGATGAGGGGGAAGTAGTGAAGCCACCTAGGCGGATTCCCCGAAGGGAAATACCCGAGAACTCATGGGGAGCTATGGGGATAGTTTTCGCCCCTGTTCGGGGGGTGGTTGGGGGAGGGACGGGGTGGGAACATGGCTGGCAGGTTGGGGTTTGCTTCAGTGGGTGGGGGGTGAGGGGGGGGGACGTTGGGGAGAGGGGAGCTCGGAGTTTAAGGTTGGGGGAGGGAGGGTTGGGGGTGGAGGGAGTATGTTGTTCGTTGAGAGTACTTGGGATGGAGTGGTTGAAGATGCCTGTGCTACTGCCTCTCTTGGGGCTCCTGCTGCTGCTGCGGAGGTGTGATTGGCTGACCGCAGGACTGTATGTGAAGGTGCGGGGCTGGGAGATGAGTTGCTGCCGGGAAAACGAGTGTAGGCCGAATGATGGCTGAGACGCCCAGGAGAGAACGGCTCACGGTGCTATCGTGGAATGTTCGGGGCCTAAATGACGCTAGAAAATGCAGAAAGGTGTTGGCATACCTAGACCAGCACCATGTACAGATAGCACTGTTGCAGGAGACACATCTTGCCCCCCGAGCGCACTATGCGCTGGCTGGTAGATGGGCGGGGGTACGCAGTTTTTCGTCCTACTCAGGGTATGCTAGGGGGGTAGCGATTTGGATCAAGAGGACTGTGCCATTTGTGAGGCTTGGTGAGCGTGTGGACACGGAGGGTAGATATGTGATGCTTTGGGGTAGGCTGGGCACTGACACCATCACGATTGTGAACTGCTACGGCCCCAATGTTGACTCGCCAGTGTTTTTCGCGCAATTATGGGGACAGATGCTCCACATAGGCTCTATGCACATCTTATGGGGAGGTGATTTTAATGTGGCGCTGGCCCCTGGATTGGACAGATCGGATAGTAGTGTTCATTACAATAAGAAAGCGAGGGATGCGCTGGCGGGTATCTTGGAGGAAGGCCACTTAATAGACAGCTGGCGCTTCGTACACGGTGGGTTGCGGGAGGGTACGCATTTTACAGCTTTTGCCAACTCCTGGGCTAGACTGGATTATTGTTTTGTGTCTCGGGGCATAGCGGTGGATTTGGGGAAGGTTGTGCATCTACCACGGACATACTCGGATCATTGCCCGGTACTGGCCCAGATAGCACTTCCGGGATACGGTGGAGCGCCCGCAAGATGGCGGATGCAACCCACGGCCCTTCTGGACCCGTTATTTCAAGCAGAGCTGGGGGAGGAAATTGCGGAGTTCTTTCCCCGCAATAAAGACTCGGTGGATAGCGTAGAAAGCATCTGGGAGGCATTTAAAGTGACGGTTAGAGGCTACTACATGGCGAAAAGCTTTGGAGTCTTGAAAAACATACGACAAACGCTCGCAAAACTAGAAGAGGAACTTAAAGGGTTGGAGACCAGGATGAGTCAGGGGCAGATGGGCCCCCTCCATGCAGAATTCAGGGAACGTCTCACACAGTACGAAAAAGAGGCGGAAAGGGAGGCTCGGTTCTGTGGCAAATACTGGCAGGCTCGCAGGTATTGCGAAGGGGAGCGGCCAGGGCGCGCGCTGGCGGAAATCACTCGGCCGCCGCGCTACAACACCCACATACTGGAGCTGCGCACTTCGGAGGGGGATACCAGTCGAGATACCAATGGCATTTTGGAGCAATTCACTGCACACTATAAGGATCTATATACAGCACGCAGTGTAGGCGAGGTGGACTTTGGGGGGTTTCTCGATGATGTCGCCCTGTGCTGGTTGAGCGATGACCACAGACAGTTCCTAGGGGCACCATTCGAATTAGACGAAATTCGGGAAGCCATTATGTCTCTTAGCAACGGTAAGGCGTCGGGCCTGGATGGGCTGCCGGCGGAATTCTATAAAAGCTACGTGGATATTATGGCCCCCGTTCTTAAGGAGGTCTACGAGGAGTCTCTGGAAGTAGGAGTGTTGCCTGGGTCCATGAGAGAGGTGATGATCACCTCGTTGTTGAAGCCGGGCAAGGACCCTACCGACTGCGGTGCGTATAGGCCACTATCACTGTTAAATTGCGACGCTAAAATACTGGCGAAGGTGCTCGCTAATAGATTAACGCACCTGATGCCCAAAATAGCCCTCCCAGACCAATCCGGGTTTATCCCGGGGCGCTCCACGGCCAATAACTTACGCACCCTTTTCTCCCTAATGCATACCGTTGCGCCGGAGTTGCCGGTGGATGCCGTATTCCTCGATGCTACCAAAGCATTTGACTCCGTGGAGTGGAACTATCTATTTGCTATTCTATATAGGATGGGGTTTCCGAAAATATTTGTTGCTTGGGTGCGCTTGCTATATACGGACCCGAAGGCGAGGGTCTTAATTAATGGTGAAATGTCGCGCCCGATCTCATTGACCAGAGGTACGCGCCAGGGGTGCCCATTATCCCCGTTATTATTCGCTATTGCGATCGAGCCATTGGCCTGCCGGGTTCGACAATTGCACAAGCCGAGCGCTTTTAAATGCGTCCAACGTCAGATAGACGTGTCATTGTATGCTGATGATTTGACGCTGTATGTGGTGGATCCGGAGGCGCATCTTCACCCATTGCTCCGGGAATTCTTGGTTTTCGGCCGGATGTCCGGGGTACAAATTAATTGGCAGAAATCGCAGTTCTTTCCCCTGACCCCTGCAGTGCGCCGCTTCCCGCTGGATTACCCACTCGATTGGTGCGTTACCGATCTGCGGTACTTGGGGATACAGATCTCTCAGACTCGGGAAGAGACTGTGCGTTTAAATTATGGTACGGCGGTAGCGAAGTTAACGGAGGATGTGACAAGATGGATTTCCCTGCCTTTCACCATGGCTGGGAGGGCCTCACTCATTAAAATGGTAGTGCTGCCTCGGTTTTTATATTTATTTCAGAATATCCCTTACTATCCGGGCGCTTTTTTCTTCCGTACACTCCGCACGGAACTGATACGGTTGTTCTGGGCTGGAAAGCAGCCAAGATTAGCATGGTCTGTTATTACCCAGCCCTATGGGACAGGGGGGTTTGATGTCCCTGATTTTATGGCATACTACATTAGCGCTCAGGCCCACTTTGCGTACCACTGGTTTGCGCCCACGCCCTTTATGCCGCAGCTGGCTGTGGAAGACTGGATTGTTCGGCCGCTGCCACTGAAGGGCATTATTTACGGCCCGGTCGGAGCGCTCGACACTCCGGCGGCAACGGTTACGAGCACGATGGATGCATGGCAGCGGATCCTCCGCAAAGTAGCGCTCCCCTTCTTGTATGCGCCTAGATTGCCACTAGCTTATCACCCGGAGCTATCCCTGTTGCGGGAGAAGGGATTCCAGGAGATGTGCGCTGGTTTGGGGGTTAGGTCCTGGGGAGACCTTTTCCTGGATGGGCGGTTTAAAACACAGGAGCAGTGGTTCCATGGGGCCCAGCATACCCCGCTGGAGGTCTTTTATTATCTTCGGCTGTGGCAGGGACTGAGGGTCATTCTTCCGCACTTCCCAGAGGAGCCTGCGGTGGTAGTGCCTCTACAACTAGTGCTCACATCAGAGGATGGCAAACATCTGGTCTCCCACCTGTACCGCAGTATTCGAGAGCATAGTGGCGACGGGGGAAGCAGAGCGCTCCGGCAGTGGAGTGCGGATCTGGGGAGGGACGTAACGGAGGCGCAATGGGCGTATTGCTGCGGGATGACCTCGCAGATAGCGGCTAGCTGCAGGCTACGGCTGATCCATTATAAATTCCTGCAGCGAATGTATTACACGCCTGCGAGGAAGCTGCGGTTTCGCTTGGCAGAGGATGACAGGTGTGAGCGTTGTCACATGGAGGGGGCGGATTTTTTGCACTTGGCCTGGCTCTGTCCGGCGGTGGCGGACTACTGGACACAGGTCCACAAAGCGCTGACGACCATGATAGGAGACGCGGTTGACTGTGATCCGCTTATGATGCTGCTGGGCTACACCATGAAGCTACCCAAGGCGCATCGGAAGTTTGGGGACATCGCCCTGTTGATGGCGAAACGGAGAGTCGCTTGTCGGTAGGGGAGGGGCCGGGCCCCGAAGTTTAAGGAGTGGATAGCCGACTTATTACACTGTCAGGAACAGAACCTAATATATGCAGAAACACAACCAACGCGTAATAGAGCCAAGGATATTTGGGACCCGCTCAGAGCATATTTAGGGGCAGAGGACACTACTGGGCTGGACGGAACTCGGGGGGCGGGCGGGGGTACGACTGGGGACTGATGTGGGTGGGGGGAGGTAGTGTGATTTGGATTCGATGGGATGATGGGCCTGAGAGTGGGGCGACCGCTGCAGGAGTGGGCTATGCTTCTAAAGGCAGGCCGTATAGCCGTGGATGGGAGGCACTGCTGTGGAGATGGCTTAGAGTGCTGGCCAGTATGGAGACGCCCTAGAAATAGTGGGGGGGAGGCCCCCTTACGCTGTCGGGGCAGAAGGAATGCTAGCTTGATGGTCCGGCTGGTGAGGGAGACAGAACAGATGGCGGTGATGGTGGATGCACGGCGTGCGGGGAGGCCCTTCCTTGCGACTCATTGCAGTGGTCGCCGTGGCGGAAGCTGCGGAAGAGCCTATTGCCGCAGGACATGCTCACTCAGGCTCGGGGGGGGCGCTGCTATATCTCCTGCATAACTATGACGATGGGGCCTTCCGGGTGCCAGTGGACTACTGCTCCGATATCCATGTGAAGGACTGTGCCAGCTCTGTACAGAATAGACATGCGAGCTTATAGATCAATGCGCTGCTATGGACCTACGCTCAGTGTGCACAGATCTGAATTAAGGCGGAAGAAGAGGGATTGCTCCTCGCCACCGGGCCTCCGGGCTGTCGGATATATGGCTGTGTACCATACAGATGATGGCTAGAATTGTGATGGACAGTGGCCGGCCCGAGGGGTTGTAGGCGTGAGGCTGTATTGTTGATGTACTCTCTCAAATAAAGGTTTTGAAAACTTTAAAAAAAAAAAAAAAAGTACTGGATTAATGATGAATCTAGTGAGAAAAGTACATAAAACTACCCTAGACATATCTAATGGATTCTTTAGTTAAAATCACCTTCCGGAATCACAGTATCTACCAGCCTTTTAATTTAGCAGTTTTCAATGCACATATATACAATTGCCACAAAGGTATCAGAGTAGTCTGGGCTTTTTGCAGCATAAATTATGGAAATCTTACAAGAAGATCCTGAGACTCTTTGGAGTAACAATGTATGTGTCTGATCTTGATATCACTGGAAATGTGACAGATTAGAAAAAACCTGATTGTGTAACTTGCTTCACTGTGTTGCAGATTGTTGAAGAGAAAAGAACTAAAATGTCCATCGTAAAGAACTGGATGAATCTTCCGACCAATGAAGATAAGATTTCTAAAGCTGCTGGTAGAGTGGCGAGTTGGAGTTAATGGTGTGAGGATACTGCATTCACTACAGTGTGGATGGGGGTGCAGGAGTTGTAATATTTGAAGGTGGTGCGCAAATTATAAAGTAAAGGTATAAGTATACATTTCGAATTTCTAATTTTTGTGTAGCTTTTTTTGTATATAAGGAATAAATTAAGTTATAGTAAATTAAAGGTGTTGCTTAAATTATAAGTTTAAGGTATAGCTATTACTTTAGAATTTCTAGTGTTTGTGTAGTTTAATTTTGGTTTGTATAGAAAGAATAAATACAGTTTTCCTAACTACAACTACAGTTTAACCTTTGCTTTTTTCTTAGAATTTTAATTTGAAAAAACAAATGTATTTCAAATTGTAGAGTCCTGTGTCCCTCAGAGGAGTGTTGTTAAATGTAGTGTCATACAGTAGAATGGAAGAGAGTGTTGTATAGTGTAGTGTCATAGACTGTAGAATCGTACAGTACAGTAGAGTAGAGTAGGGTAGAGTAGGGCGGAGTGGCATAGCATACAGTGGAGTAAAGTGTCATAGAGTGGAGTTGTGTGCTGTACAGTACAGTGGTGTGGAGTATAGTAGAGTGGAGAAGGGAAGTGTAGAGTCGAGTAAATTGTCATAAATTGGAGTAGCATTTTGCACATTACAGTGCAGTGGTGTGTCGAAGAGTGTTGGAAAGTGTCGTAGAGTAGAGTGTTGTACTGTGAAGTGTAGGGGCATAGAGTGGAATTGATGGTTGTACAGTGTAGTGTAGTGTAGATATGTGGTGTGGTATAATGTCACAGAGTGTAGGAGAGTACTGTAGAGTGGAGTTGCATAGATTGAAGTAGAGTATGGTAGCCTGGAGTGGTGTACAGTGAAGTGTCACACAGTCGCACAGAGTAGGGTGAAGTGCAGTACAGAGGAGTGGAGTCCAGTGGCTCAGCTTAGAGTACAGGAGTGTGTTATAGAGTAGAGTGGCATGGAGTGGAGTAGAGTGGACTGGCATAGCATATAGTGGAGTAAAGTGTTGTAGAGTGGAGTGGAGTGTACTGGCATGTTGTAGGGTGTCCGAAAGTTTTGTAGAGTGGACAGACACAGAGTAGATTACAGTGTTGTACAGTGGAGTGGCATGGAGTAGAGTGTGGTACAGTATGGTAAAGTGGAATGGCATAGACTGTCGTAGAGTGTAATAGCATAGAGTAGCATACAGTGGAGTGACGTAAAGAGCAGTAGTGGAGTACAGTGGAGTAGTGTCTCAGAGTACAGTATAGTAAAGTGGGGTGGAGCAGCATAGAGGGAGTTGGCAGAGTGTTGTAGAGTGGAGTAGAGTGTCATACAGTGGCATAGAATAAAGTATAGTGCTGTAGACTCATATTGATAGGAGCACTTTGTTGTACAGGGGAGTGCTATAGAGTGGACTATAGTGTGGTAGAGTGGAGGTGAGTAGGCTGTCGTTGAGTGGACTACAGTGTAGTTGAGAGGAGTACAGTGGAGTGTTGAAGAGTGGAGATAGATAGAGTGGAGTGGCGTACACTGGAATAGAGAGGAGCACATACAGTGGAATGAAGTATAGCGGAATAGCATATAGTGTAGTGGCGTACAGTGGAGTGACGTAGAATGTAGTGGCTTAGAGTGGAGTAGCATGGAGTGGAATGGCATAGAGTGGAGTTGCGTACAGTTAAATAGTGTAGAGTAGAGTTGCACAGAGTGGACTTGCATACAGTGGAGTGGTGTTGATTGGAGTAGCTTAGAGTGGAGTGGTGTAAAGTGGAATAGTGTACAGTATAGGGGTGTAGAGTGAATTGGCATAGAGTGGAGTGTGGTAGATTGGAGAAACGTTCACTGGAATATCGTACAGTGCAGTGGCATTCAGTGGAATAGAGTGCAGTAGTGTGGTGTAAGGTGAAATAGCATAGAGTGGATTAGTATAGAGTGCAATGGCATACACTGGAGTCGCATACAGTGGAGTGGCGCTGAATGGAGTGGCATACAGTGGAGTGGCGTACAGTGGAGTGGAGTTGTGTAGAGTGGAGTGGCATAGACTGTAGTGGCCAACAGTGGAATAGCTCACAGTGGAGTAGAGCACGGCGGAGTGGATGGGCATAAAGTCCCTGAATAGCGTAGAGTGGAGTGGCGCAGAGTGGAGTTGCGCACAGTAGAAAAGCATATAGTACAGTGGCATAGAGTGTAGTTAGGTAAACTGGAGTGGTATAGAATGGAATGGCATACAATTGAGTGGTGTAGGGTGGAATAAAATACAGTGGACTGGTATAATGTGGTGTGGTGTGGTATGGAGTGGAGTGGTGTACAGTGGAATAGTGTAGGCTGTAGTGGCATATAGTGTAGTTGCATACAGTGGAATAGCATACAGTGGGGTGGAGTAGAATGGAGTAGGGTAGAGTGGAGTCTCAGTGGGTGGAATAGCATAGAGTGGAGTGTGGTTGACTGGAGTTGCAGAGAGTGGACTAACACATAGTGGAGTGACATAGAGTGGAGTGACTACAGTGGAGTCACGTAGACTGGTGTTATGTAGTTCCTAGGAGTCCCCCAGGATGTGTGCATTTTGGATGACCTAAACTGAGGGCTTGGTGTCCCGACCGCTTCCGGACCCCCCCCTAGGATATGTCACACATTAGACCTGCTAGCTCTACAGTGCCACTACAACCCCCCTGCATTCTACAGTAGGGTAGGTAGTTTCTGGCAACCACGGAGCATGACAACCCTGATTCCTCAGGGATCGGGGAAAACAGTATAGTACGTTTTGCTCAGTCACTCGTGCTTGCTTACTCTCAGAAAATACACAGGGTGGTGATTAGGACATTTCAATAAGTATTTATTGATCCAGTGACAGCCTTGTGTAAAACATATGTGCTGCAACAATCAGAAGACAGAAGCATATAAAAGAGATTGCTAGTACCAATATAGTGAATAACAGATACATTTCTACCATAATACTAATAAGATGAACATAAGCAGTTCAGATAAAAACAGTAGCACTTGCATATTCCTAAAATGTGCGCACTAAGTAAGTTGCCTAAATGTACCGAGCCTAGATCTGTATGTGTAGCATGTATGTGCTTGTAGCCATGTCTATCTGTAGCCAAGAAACCCCTAGGGAAGAACCAGCACCCTCACCTGATAGTTGAAAACAAAAGACCCTGTCTTGGCTTCGAGGGTACAACCCCGCAAGGGATGTCAGACCGCTGCGTGTCGAAGATTCAGCATGCAGGACCCCGTGTCAGCTTGGAAGGAATTCTCTTCCAATTTGTAGGGGGAAATAAGGGTATTTTATACTAGAGTGGTCACTTCAGGGTTTCTTCTAGAATCAATATGTTTTGGAAACAATCAAGAATGTTTTTTCAAACAAATGCAATCATGCACAGCTGGCTCTTGGGCAAGGATGAAAAAAGTAGTGACCCTTATACAGAATAATTATGCCATGCCTGAGGACATGTTTATATACATCAGGTACAGGGATTATGATAGAATACAGAGAGCCTGGTGTAGAAGAGACAGGAAGGAGCAAGCTACTAGGTAAAAGGTCACCTGTTTAGAATCATTATTGTTGTGTGGATGGGACAATGAATTAAAATGGGGTATACATGACAGGATTATCCTAAAGGACATGACAATGGAGTGGTCATAGTGGAGTGGCATAGAGTAGAATAGCAAACAGTGGAATTGCATAGAGTGGGATAGTGCAGAGGGGAGTGACGTAGAGTGCAGTTGCATACAGTAGAATGGGGTATAATGGAGTGATGTAGAGTGGAGTAGGGGTGCAGTGGAGGGCATGGACTGGAGTGGCTTACAGTGAGTGGCGTGGAGTGGAACAGAGAAGAGTGGAGTGGCGTACAGTGAAATAATGTAGAGTGGAGTGGTGTACAGTGTAGCTGTGTAGAGTGGAATAGAACATAGTATAGTGGGGTAAAGTGGAGTAGGGTAGAGTGGAGTCTCATAGAGTGGAATAGCGTAGAGTGGAGCACAGTGTAGTTGCATAAAGTGGAATAGCATATAGTGGAGTGGAGTGGCGTAGAGTGGAGTGGGTACAGTGGCGTCATATAGACTGGAGTGGGGTACAGTGGAATGGCATAGTGTGGAATAGCATAGAGTGGAGTAGGGTAGACTGGACTTGCGCACAGTGGAATAGCAAAGATTGGAGTACTGTACACTGACGTGGGTAAAGTAGAGTGCCATACACTGGAGTGGTGTACAGTGGAATAGCATACAGTGAACTGACATTGAGTGGCATGGTGTAGAATGGAATTGCATAGAGTGCAGTGGCATAGAGTGTAGCTGTGCACAGTGGAATTTAGGATAGTGAAGTGGCCTAAAGTAGAGTGGGGTAAAGTGGAGTGGCATACACTGGAGTGACATACAGTGGCAAGAGTGGAATTGTGTACAGTGGAGTGAAGTGGAGTTGAGTTAAGTGGTGTAGACTGGAGTGGGGCACAGTGGAGTGATATAGACTAGTGGCATACAGTTGGGTGGTTTAGAGTAGAAAAGCATACAGTGGAGTGGCGTACAGTGGAGCAGTGTAGGGTGGAGTGGCATAGAGTAAAATAGAATAGAAAGAAATGGCGTAGAGTGTAGTTGCATACAGTGGAATAGTGTATAGTGGAGAGGGGTACTGTGGGCTGACATAGAGTGGAGAGTGGTTCATAGAGTGTCGTATAGTGGAGTGGAACACAGCGGAGTGGTATACAGTGGAGTGGTGTACTATGGATTACAGTGTATTGCAACTAACTATACCTCGTGCCCTATGCTAACTATAACTCATGACCCTGCCATGCACAGTTTTCTCATCAATAATTTTATAGCACTGATAATAGCAATGATTTATTTATTTATGTAGTTTGTAGAGCGCACAGCTACCCCCGAGGGGGTGTCCCGGCGCTAGAACCTGAACCTCCAGGTGAGAAGAAAGGGGCAGGGAGGGAAACAGCAGGATAAGAATCAGAGTCCAGAAAAGAGCCAAGTTTTGAGTCTGGCCCGGAAGATGGATTCAGAAGGACAGAATCTAAGATCGATTGGCAGAGCGTTCCACAATTTTGCCGCGATAACACTGAACCCCCTGCCACCCATTCTAGTGAGTCTAAAACGGGGAGAGATCAGAAGGCGGAGGTCATTGGATCTCTGGGATCTGATGGAATGGGATATTGAGACACGTTTTTTCAAGTAGTTGGGTCCGAGGTCGATGATGGCTCGGTAGGCGAGGGTAAGGACCTTGAACTGGATACGGCTGGCCACCGGTAGCCAGTGAAGTTCCTTACGATAAGCGGAGACTGATTGACGGTAGGGGATATTACCAATCAATCTGGCCGCCGCATTCTGGACAATCTGAAGCCGGTCTATCAGATATTGGGGGGCACCAGCATAAAGGCTGTTGGCATAGTCCAGGTGAGACGTGATGAGGGCATGGGTAACTGTACAACGGGAGTCCAGAGGGAGATAGGGAAGTAACTTTTTGATCATGCGCAACTTCAGGAAGCAGGCAGAGGTCACTTTATTGACCTGAGTTTTGCATGAGAGGGAGTCGTCAAACTGAAATCCCAGGTTACGAGCAGAGTGAACGGGAGAGGGAGCAGGATCAAGTGCCGTGGGCCACCACCAAGAGGAAGGGATGGGATTTTTCTGGTTAAAAAACAGCACCTCTGTCTTGTCTGCATTGAGTCTAAGGTGGTTATCAGTCATCCAGACACTGATGTTGTTGAGGCACTGGCGGAAGTTGGTGAACGCGGAGTCCGAGTGGTCTCTGAAGGAAAACATCAGCTGAGTATCGTCAGCATAAGAGACCACCCTGACTCCGTAGGACTCCACAACGTCGGCCAGTGGGGCAAGATAGATGTTAAAAAATAGAGGGCTGAGGGCAGAGCCCTGTGGCACACCGCATGACAAGGGTTTATCCTCTGATTTGAAAGGCCGCAACAACACCCTCTGACTTCTTCCTGAAAGGAAGGACTCGATCCAGCTAAAGGCAGTGCCGCCAATGCCTATCTGTTTGAGTCGGTCAAGGAGGATGAGGTGGGAGACAGTATCAAATGCAGCGGACAGGTCGAGGAGGACCAGCATAGCCTCCTCGCCCCTGTCCACGCATTCCCGGATCGTTTCCGATACTTCCAGCAATGCCGTCTCTGTGCTGAATCCCGCCCGGAATCCGGATTGTGAGTCGTGCAGTAGAGAGTTGCTTTCCAAATACTCCGTGAGTTGCAGCTGTACGGCTTTTTCCAGGACCTTTGCGGGTTTGGGGAGAAGGGAAATGGGGCGGTAGTTGGCGAAGATAGTGGGATCAGCATCAGCCTTTTTTAGGATGGGAATCACCAAAGCCTCCTTCCAAGTGGTAGGGAAAAAGCCATGGAGGAGGGAGGCGTTCCAGATGGAGAGGAAGGAGCAGGCTAACGAGGGAGCCAGCTCTCCCATAAGTTTAGCAGGGACAGGGTCCGAGGGGGCGCCAGATTTGCAGTGGGTGAGTAACCTAATAGCATCGTCCAGGGTGAGTTTATTGAAGGAGAGGAAGGACGGAGAAGCTGGGGGACTTGTGGAAGGAGGCAGGGAGGCTAGCCCTTTAGGGAAGGAGATACAGAGTTTGTTTATTTTTTCAAGGAAGTAGTCAGAGAGTCCCTCGCATAGGGCCTGACTCGCAGAGTTCTGAGTGGCCCTAGCCGGAGGATTAATGAAGTCTTTGACAATGGTGAAGAGGGTTTTTGACGAGTTTTTGGCATTAGCAATTTGAAGAGAGAAATGGTCTTTCATAGTGATTTTTTTTTGTTTGAGGAAGTTTTTCAAAGCAGATTTGTAAGTAAGTTTAGCTTCAGGGTCATAGTTTAGTCTCCACTTACGTTCAAGTGCTTTGCATCTGCTTTTTTCCTCACGGAGGGAGGTGGAGAACCAGGGGGCGGAGGGGCGAGATCTAGTGGAGGCAATGATTTTCTGGGGAGCAATGGTGTCAATAGCTTTGATAAGGGCAGTATTTAGCCTAGAGACATTACCGTCAATATCAGTGGAAAGGTATTCCGTCTGGAAGTGGAATACCGGGTCCAAGGTGGCACATGTGACCTTATGCCACTTTCTTCCCAACTCCTTCCTGGGGGCGAGGGGGGCAGATTTCCGGCCTAGGGCAAGAGAGAAGGGGATAAGATAGTGGTCGGACCAAGTAAGGGGGAGGGGGGGGAGGACTGTGATAGTCGAAAAGTTGGCGAAAATAAGGTCCAAGGTGTGACCAGCCACATGAGTGGGACCGGTGACTAATTGTGTGAGGTTCAGACTATCCATGGTTTCCAACAGATTGTTCGCCTTCACACAGAGAGGGTTGTCTACGTGGAGGTTAAAGTCACCTAGGACTAGAAAATATTGGTGTTTAAGGGATAGGTCAGCCAGCTGGTGGGTAAGTGCAGTAAGAGAAGGGGAGGCGGCAGTTGGGGGGTTGTAGACTAAGGTGCCAGCCAGTATAACTGCCGCGGAGTCAGATACAGAGAAGTACATGGCTTCAATTATACCGATGTTGGTAAGTTGGTAATGATGTCACAGAAGATGTCATGAGTGATGTAATATGTGGGGTAATTAGCAGTGCATGGCAAGGACACAAGTTATAGTTTCCTTAGGGCATGAGTTATAGTTACTTGAGATAACTCTAACCATAACTGCTGAATTTCTATGGTTTTGTGTGTGTAAAATCTGAACGTTCCTACAATGTTCTTGTAGCCTTTTGTTTTTTCAGTGAATTTATACAGTTTTTTAAAACTATTTCTTAATTTTAACATCCCTGTAACCTTAGCTTTTCAGTGAACTTCTGTTTTTTTTTAACATAAGGTAATATTTAATTACCATTCGTTATCCAAATGCCGCCATGCAAGGCCTTTGGCCATGAGCGGCGAGTGGTTGGCCACAGTGGCCAACACCCTGCATGCAGCCAACCCCACGCCGCGCACAGCAGGGGGTTGCCCACAAGGTAAAGCTTCTGGCCAATCCCTGTGGCCAACCCCCCTCCAAAGGCAGCAAACCCACGGGCCCCCTCTCTGGGCCACTTTTGGCCCTACGGATCCCACCCTCAAGGACCTGGTGCTTTTTTTAGGAGGAGGAGGGCATGGGCTCCCCTCCCCGGGTTGCTTTTGGCCCTTTGGCCCTAAGGACCCCTTCACTCACGGCCCACCATTATATTCATGGTGGAGGGGGGTATGCAGCCCCCATCTCTGGGCCGATTTCAGCACCAAGGTCCTCATCTCCAGGAGCCTGCCCATATTCTAAAGGGGAGGCGGTCACAAAGCCCCCATACCCTGGCAAATGCTGGCCCCGGGGACCCAGCGCCCAGTGCATTTTTTTAGGGGAGGGGGATCTTGACCCCCCTACCCAGGCTGGTTATAGCCCCAGCTACCCTATCCCCGTGGCTCACCATTATATTTATGGGGGAGGGGGACACACAGCCCCCTCCCCAGGCTGATTTTAGACCAAGAGATGCCCTCCTCCATAGCCCGGTCTTATTAAAATGTGGGAGGGGTACCTAGGACACCCACAATATCCTTGCTGAGGGCTGCGGGGCCAGAATCAGCCAGGGAAAGGGTCCCCATCCACACCACTCCCGCATAATAATCCTAATTATTCCCGCCCCCCCCGGCACTGGCCAACCCAGGGAGCAAAATAAAAACAAATTCAGTAGAAAGCGCTTGTTTTTTTAGGATTTTACCACGGACCCGCTGTGAATTCACGGCAACATAAAAATAAATGTTTATAGCCCCAAGAGGAGTCCCTGCGAGACCCAGTCAACAGGACTAGGGTGTCAGGGTATTCCTACCATGCCCCCTTGTGTTTCTTTTTCGTTATTCTTGGGAGTTAGTCCCAGTCCCGAGTCCCAAGATGGCTTCCATCACTTACTGGTTGAAGTGGTGGCAGCCAATCAGATCGCAGCATGAGATATGTTGGATCCGCGGACCATCCGCATCCCTAGATAAAATAAATCTTTTTTTTAATACTTAAAGACTATTGGACGGATTCACACCAAATTAGAAAAGCACTGTTTCTGGACCAAGATCTAGCTTTCTGCCAGATTTGGTGTCATTCTATTCGGCTGGTCGAGCTGAAGTCGCAACTAAATTCCCTAGGGGGAATTGCATAGGGAAAACTTGTTTTAAAACTTCCGCCCTTTTTCTTGGCTCTCCATTTGATGAAGCACCCCGAAAACTTTTCAGAAAGGAGAATAAATCACTGGCACACTGGTTTTGAAAATTTTGGGAAAATTCCTCAAAGAGCCCCAAAGTTATTAGCAAAAACAAAAAATGCTTTTCCTATATACACATAAATATATATAAATATATATATATATATATCTGTCACACAAAGTAGTGAGGCCCTTTGCTGCAAATGACGTTTATTTCTCAGGTACAGCAGCGCCTTTTTACATCTTCTATCCCATCTTCTAACGTTTCGGCTAACTGCCTTGCTCACAGAAGGAAATGAATAACTTGCAGGTGTGCTAAGGCGCGCTTTTTCAAAGATGAAACACGTGACTGGACTTAAGCTACTATAAGCCCCATAGTGCATTGTCTTAATGTTTCACAGTTCAAACTGAAAGTCCTCCGATAATTTTTACCTTGGTGGTACTTTTCTTTTAAACACAAGCACTGATCTTGATACGGGAAATACTGAAGTCAGTCAGGTGAGTCGAAACAGTGTTTGAATGCTGATAAAAATACGAACTGGAAAATCAAACACCACTCGCAGCATGATCATGGCAGGAAATAATCCTGCCTGAATCTCTTCCTCGCGCCATCCTTTTTGCACCATTGGCTTCACCTCAGTAGGTTAGGTGCGCGAGTGGATCAGGCTCCTCCGTTACTATGCACCAAAAGTTCCCACGTTACTGGAGCCCAAGATCCTACAGAGCGGCTTCACAAAGAATGGGCACGGGGCAGCCCATCAATACATCACTGTCACACAAAGTAGTGAGACCCGTTGCTGCAAATGCCGTTTATTTCTCAGGTACAGCAGCGCCTTTTTACATCTTCTATCCCATCTTCTAACGTTTCGGCTAACTGCCTTGCTCACAGAAGGAAATGAATAACTTGCAGGTGTGCTAAGGCGCGCTTTTTCAAAGATGAAACATGTGACTGGATTTAAGCTACTATAAGCCCCATAGTGCATTGTGTTAATGTTTCACAGTTCAAACTGGAAGTCCTCCGATAATTTTGACCTTGGTGGTACTTTTCTTTTAAACACAAGCACTGATGTTGATATGGGAAATACTGAAGTCAGTTAGGTGAGTCGAAACAGTGTTTGAATGCTGATAAAAATATGAACTTGAAAATCAAACACCACTCGCAGCATGATCATGGCAGGAAATAATCCTGCCTGAATCTCTTCCTCGCGCCATCCTTTTTGCACCATTGGCTTCACCTCAGTAGGTTAGGTGCGCGAGTGGATCAGGCTCCTCCGTTATGATGCACCAAAAGTTCCCAAGTCCCCAAGAAGTACTCCACTTAAATACAAGGCAACGCAAGATTCTCTGTTTAAAAACTTGTTGGGATGGAAAAGTTTGGGACTTTTGAGTTGGGATGAATATAAATTCATCAAGAAAGAACATCCATTGGTGCCGTACATTTATTTTATACCAATTAAGTCCACAAAAATATAAGTGTACCACCAGGCAGGCCAATTATTGCGGCCTGTGATGGACCACTGGAAAACCTTTCCAAATACATTGATTATTTTTTACAACCCCATATGAAGAATCTTAAGTCGTATGTACAGGATACGAGCGACTTTTTAACAAAAATTAAAGACTTATCCTGGGGTTCAGACTTTTTGCTTGTAACACTAGATGTATGCTCTCTCTATACATGTATAAGACATCAAAATGGGTGAGAGCAGCTGAACACTTTCTTAACACAAGACCGATGATCTATGCGCAACACACTCGGATGCTATTAGACATGTTATCTTTTAGCTTGGAAAACAATCAATTCCTTTTTAACGGCCAGTTTTACCAACAGGTACAGGGTGTCGCGACGGGGGGCCTGTTTCTCCCCCAGCTATGCCTGTTTGTTTATGGGCTGGTGGGAGGAACTGGTCCTCATGCGTCAGTAAAAGCATGTTTATACCACCAAAATTGTCTCTTGGATGCGCTTTATAGATGATCTTTTTATTGTGTGGCGAGGAAGTGAGGAGAGTGTGGTAGAATTTATAAATGAAATTAATCAAAACGATCTTAATCTTAAATTCACTTTTAATGTCAGTAAGTACTCAGTGACCTTTTTAGATGTTCAAGTCTTAATAAAAAATAATGTTTTAACAACTACCCTCTTTAGAAAACCAACGGCAGGTAATACACTTTTACATGCGTCAAGTGCACATCCTCCACATTTAATTAAAAGCATCCCCTATGGGGAGATGCTTCGCATCCGCCGAATCTGTAGTGATCCGGAGAATGCAAAAATCAAACAAATGGAGAGCGGCGACAGGTTTTTAGCTAGAGGGTATAGCCCCGGAATAGTGCAGGCTGCCATGAAAAAATCCCAAGAAAAGTCTAGGGAAGATCTTCTTGTGTATAGTTCTAAAAAACCACAGCTGACTATACAAGATAAGAGGCAACCAGTTAGGCCTATTTTAACATATTCCAAACAGGAAAACGAATTGAGGAGCATTATCAGACATAATTGTCACTTTATTCAGGATGATCCAGTGATAGGTGACTTTATGCCCTCCAATCCGTCAATCTCCTTCAGAAGATCTATGAGTATGGGAAATATGTTGGCCAAGAATAGCCAGGAACATTTTCGGAAAGACATATGGTTAACCACTAGAAAGGGATTTTTTAAGTGCCTATCGTGTAGAGCATGTCAATTTGGGAGCAATACAAAAACATACACTACAGCTTTCTCCAGAACTGTCAGGGAAATTAAACAACATCTAACCTGTAAGACGGAATACTGCGTCTATGTTTTGGAATGTGACTGCCATTTAAAGTATGTTGGTAGCACAAAGTAGGCAGCCCATAAGCGTATTCTGCAGCACTTAAGGGCAATATCTAACAAGGATCAGAGCTACCCAGTTGCGAGACATTTCCAGGCAGTACACGATAGTAACCCAAAACATCGTCGTTATTTTGCCATAGAAGCTATACCTGTGGCAAAAAGAGGGGGCGACAGAGAGGCTAAATTGCGACGCTTGGAAACAAGCTACATTTTGGAATTTGATTCCAAGTCTCCGGGTGGGCTCAATGCAACAGAAGATCTCCACACATTTCTTTGAGGACTCACATATCTATCCACAATATTTTTGAGGCTCGACCATCTATCTAGTCGATTTGAACTAAGATGTTATACATGATGGTTTTATTATGCAAAATATAGATGCTATGATGGGGATTAAATGTTTTTTTTTAATTGTCTTACCCCAACCAAGACCATTTTTAGGAACTATATCTTTGCACTAAATCTATTTGTGATCCAGGTCTTGATGATTGGTTTTTAGACAGGAGGGTAGTTTTCTTATCTTTATGTCTTTTTAACTAGTCATTTTTTAGTGGGGTCCCTGTGTATTCGATATTTATATTGTTCTTTTATAGGTCATTAACATAATTTTTGTCCGCACGTCTGAGTAAGAACTACAAATTAAGAGTTGTCCTATGGTTGGTATACTTGAAACACAAAGGATTTATGTGTGTGTATACGTGTATGTATATATATATATATATATATACATATGTAATTCTATGTGTGTATATGTATATATATATATAATAGAATTTAAGTTCTCTGCATTGGCACTTTATTGGCACAAGTCACCTTATTTCCAAGTACTGTAGCATGATGTCACTTTAATAGTTTAATCAACTTAAGGTAGGGATTGCAATAAATGGCAACTACTTGAGTTTTCGGAAGTATAGAAATAGCATGGGCTATCAAGCAGAACTCCGTATAATAGTAGATTGATTACCATAGGGCAATGGTCAAGACAGATACCATACCCTTTAGGTCAACCTCTCATCAACAAACTATTGACTTGTGAAAATGGATATATTTGGAAATAGGTAATTGGCCTATTTGCTATATTTTCAGGAACTATTGCCCTATGTTTTTTTCTGGTTTTTTTGGACTATATGGGGGATAAGACCTTTAATTCACCTTCAGGGAGCACGTTAAGTTTTTGTCACTTTTTTGATTTATTAATTACACCACCTGTGTATGGTAGAAATTGGGTCAGGAATGCATTTATGCCTCTATATATATAAAAAGCACATATTTGTCTAGGTAAATTGTGATCTATTTAGACCTGTGATCATTATGTCATCAAAAGCATTTAAGCTTATATGAAATTGACAATATTTATATTTGGATAAAAAAACTTTTATTCAATGACCTACCACAAGTATTTTACAAATATATTTTTTATATGTTCATGGTTGGATGTATGCACTGTCACTTTAAAAACTGGGGATGAAGTCAAGCGCAGTCATGTGATCAAGGCCGCCTGCACGGCCGAAACACGTCAAGACAAAATGCTGGAATAAATAATTGCACTATTGCTGGTCTGCACTCGTTATTTCTGTGCGAAGCAGAGGGCGGTGTCACGAGTTTGAGGTGATATATATATATATATATATATATATATATATATATATATATTGATATATTTATCTATATATATATATATTGACAGTCGCCAGTGGGCAGTTGTAGTTAGGACCATGTTTCAATAGGAAAAGTGTTTTCTGACTCGCCTATTTTGCTGTCAGATTAATCTTCATGACATTTTCCAAAAAAGTGCTCCTGTGAATCTTGTTGTTCATGGAGAGTTTAAGGGTTATCTATGAAGTTGAGGCCAAGAAAAAGGGGGGGGGGTCCCATGTTAATTCCCATAGTACATTTAGTCAAACCTGCAGCCCGAAGCACTGGACGGAATTACACCAAATTTGACAGAGAGATAGATTTGGTTATGCAGATCATGCCTTCAGTTATTTGGTGTAAGTCTGTTCAATAGTTGTTGAGTAATTTAAGAAAATAAAGATAGTGATATCTGGGGCTATTCGTGACTATTTTCGAGCATCGTAGTGACTTCTCGAATGCACACACCAACAGGAGTGCCATAATTGGCTGGCCACAACCTGAGCAGAAAGTTGCGGCTGCCATTTTAGGAAACGGTACATGGTCCTGGGGCAAATAATTTACAACAGAGTGGTATAAGGGGTCATGGTACAGGTACCCTGACCTCATGATTAACATATAGGGGTGTTATTGAGAGGAGCTATGTGTCCAAAAAAAATAATCTTCACATGATATTTGCAGATTTATTGCGGCCCTCCCATGTATCATTGCAACAACTCTGTGAATATCAGCAAACACATTTTGAAAAAATATATATCTACAGACTCATTTAGACACTAATGCATTCACTTATAGATGCACTCAGAGACTTATGCGGCCACTCAAAGACTGACTCAGAGACTCATACACCCACTCACAGTCCCACTGAGACATCCATGCACCCACTCACAGACCCACTAGAGACTCATGCAGCCACTCACACTCACTTATAATCATGAACACCCACCCACAGACCCACTCAGACTCAAGCACCCACTCACAGACCTACTGAGAAAGTCATACACCCCTCATAGATCCACACAGATTTATGCACCTACTCACAAGCCCGGAGACTTGTGTCCCACTTATGCACTCATTCAATTATCCATGCACCATGCATGCACTCATTCAACCATCCATGCTCCACGCATGCACTCATTCAATCATCCGTGCACAACTCATGCACTCATTCAATCCCCCATGCATCACTCATGCACTCAGTCACCCATGCACCCATTCAATTATACATGCACCACTCATTCAATCATCCATGCATCACTCATGCACTCATTCTAACAAGCAAACCTGTGACTGGGTCTGAAGATGGTACAGCATAGAGGTTGTTCCACATGAATATTTCTTACCACTACCCCAAAAAGATTCTTACTGCACATGGTGCACTTTACCAGCTTGCCCACAGTTTTAGATGGCCCGGACAGGATGGTAAAACATGTCTAAGTAATACTCTCCTTTCTTGTTGATGGCTCTTCATCAGAGGAATCCCCTCTTCCAGCTCCTTTCTCATGCTCCTCAGACTGGAGATCCATTCCTTCTGCTCCTGCTGATGCCATTTTATTTGATAAAAAAGACAACAACAAAAACTGGAAAACAGGTCTGTATTATAAAGTGCAGAACAGCTCCTGGAATACTGCTAACTGCAGCTAGAATATTCAAGTACGAAGAAACAGGTGGAACCTTCATTTGAAGTAAAATTAAAAGTGTCTCTTCTAATCACATCTCTTTGTTTTGAGGTCACATGATCTTCACATGTGTACCGGTCATTGTGAACGCCGACTTTATCATGAACAGCAACGTCGCTGCGAAAATGTAAAAACAATGTAAAAAAAGAGTTTTATAATAACATTGCTTACAGAAATACAAGTTTCTATAGTATAATTTTAAAATACTGATGACAATCACTAATTAGAATACCTTTATTTATGTGTATCATACTTTAAAAAAAATCATAATATTCGGGCTTAATCATATCATCAGAAGTTAAGTGTTGCAGGGTTCAGCGTTGTCGAGAACAACAGAGTCATCGCAGAGACTGGCAGCATTGCAAACAGTAAAGAAAATTCATAGAACTAAAAATTATGGGAAAAGAAAAAATAACTCTACAGTAAAAAAAACATCCATATGTTGAAACCTTACAAATACAAAATAAAAAAACAAGAAATTCACTGAAAGAAACAAAGATTACAGGGATGTTATACTTAAGAAATAGAATTTAAAAAAACCTTAGAAATTAACTGAAAAAAACAAAGGTTACAGGGACGTTATAGTTAGGCTTGCATTTCACTTGTACAAAATCAGTGAAATTCAGCAGTTATAGTTACCTGAGCTAACTATAACTTGCGCCCCTGCAATGCACTGCTTATGACCTCTCAAGTTTTTATGTGTTAAACATATATACTAGGTACAACGAAAGTTAAATTAGTATATTTTCTGTACTACAATTGAGTAATTCCTTTTTTTAACATAGTTTATGTGAGGCGGTGTGTGACTGTGTGACTTTTAAGCTGTTGTAAATTCAAAATTGTATTTTGTGAATTGCAATGGTCTAACTATTTTGTTGGCGTGTGTTTAGTATTAGCATGCCTCTGCTGAATTCTTCTTATATTTTCCTTCATTACACCCATTTTTAAATACTTATTCCCCGTGTTCCCACTACTCCCCTTTTTGACTTTCACATTTAACACAAAGTAGCATGCTCGTGTGTGGGGAGATCTCCGCCCTCTTTGAGATTATCTCCTCCGCGCACAAAAGAAAGGAGAGACGTAGGCAGAGGTGGGGGCACAGGTCTCCAGCCATACTGTTGTAAAATGCACTTTGTAGAACATGAGAAGTATTACTGTAGTATTACATTCAGACTACAAAATGCAGTTTGTGAATAGAGACCATAGTGTCCTTGAATTAGTGTCCCTGTGTCATCTTGTCCGATTGTCAGGACACGGACTGAAAAACCACTAACCTTAGGAGCCAAACACAGCGGGAGCGATGTACAATGCTACTTAACCCTATCCTCTGTCATGGAATATCCTGAAAGTACATATCTAACACTCAAACAGGTAACACCATTTTGGGGAAAGGGAAAAAAGGGACAAAAGAAACAATAAAGATGCAGCAGTAGAAACACACGATGAGGAATTGGCTTGGAGTTGTAGGTTTCAGTCCTATTCTCTCTACTCCAGCTGTCTAGCCCTGTGTTCCCTGTAGCAAAACACAAGACCAACACTGTTGTAATGTCTACAGTAATTGTTTTGGTAAGACTTAATAAGAGCTATGTTTAAGTACTTCTTTTAGCATTGCCGCAATCATCCTCATGTAAAAAACATAAAAGTCCCCCAAAATAAACCAAAGAAATTAATAAGCACGCTGCCACTTGAAAATACAGCGCTAGCACTCTTAGTCTATAAAATATCTGCACCACAGTCCACAGAAATGTAAGCAATTGTACTTAGCTGAGTGGCTGTAAGCCCATGAATTAAAATATATTAATTAGCCCCCCACTTTCGTTCTTTAAGGACTTATGCCCTGCTCACTGATATCCTGCTGGAGTCTACTTTTTTTCGCCCCCACACTACCCCAAAGTACCCACAAGGGAAGTGACAGCACCATACCATTCGCCCCCACCAACCACGATGTTTACCTCTCTCCCTTTCCCACCTCCTATCTCATGCTCTCCTTCGTGTCCCTTTGGTTCCATCCTTCCCAATCTTATACAACCTTACACATCACTGATTTGTACAACCTTACACATCACTGATTTGTGGTTCTGAAAACCTACAGCGGCTAGATCTAAAAAGCCACGTCGAGGCCTGGAAGCTCTAAATGAAAGTTAAATACTGATGTTTCTCCGTCAAAATTTTTAAAAGCAATTCAAAGAGCATGGGATAACAATGCCTGGATAACGAGTGCTGGAATACAGTACCAAGGAGGAGAATGGTCCAGAACGTGTTATAGTTCGATGAGAATTAAAAGTTTTGTATTTCTGCCATCTAGTGTCCAGTTTTTAGAATGCAACTGCACCAAAATAAAGTTATTAGCAATTGCAATACGCTTTGCTACGACGTCTACGAGCACTCCGGGCTTTCCAACGCAATATTTACCAAATAAGAGAACACAAGCGTGGGACTTCCAGAAAACGTGCCTTTATATGTGATGATCAGAGACGCAACTAGAGCCAAATTCCGGGGGAGTGGGGGCTGTGGGGCCTTTGGGGTGATGTAATGAAAATTTCGGGGAGAGGTCGGCTAATTCTTCCAGCAATTGGCAGAGTGGGGATGCACAAGCTCTAAGAGGGGGTGTAAAAACAACAACATAGCTGCCAAGGTTTCAGGTTGCCTATGTGGGACATTTTCATAATTTTAGTGAAATTATGAGTGATATTCAATAACTATGAGTGGCACTTTCTCACGAGCAAAATCGAGCAATGAAGACGAGGGAAACATCAGAAATTGCACCCTTATGAGCAGTTGATTATGAATTTGTAACTCTAGCGTTGAAGGAACAGCAAGCTTTTTTTCAGACCAGGCTCTAAGGATTTTCTGTTTCAATGTCTAGTGCATTCACGATTAACCATTACTCTGCTTGTTTGGACCAGAATGATTAGGGAGAATGCCTCAGAGTTTATTTTGCCCCATTTATGCTGTGTTTCTTCTACTGTTCAACATTTTTTTTTATATCGTAATGGAACAACTTCGGATCTCGGACGGATCTCATTTTCTAATAACTATAGTAGCTGATTACATCTCCTTTAGGCCTCTGTAACAGGAAGCGATGGTGTTAACTGGGAATATGTTCTGATTATTTAGGAGAATCTCCGTTATCGACTGCTTTGTTTAAACCAGAACCCTATTTTAGAAGAGACTGTAATAAATCAATGCAGGATCGACAATTTCAACTTGGAATGCCTCTTCATTTAGGTAACATTTACAAGTGATGTGAAGCACTGCATTACAGCGCAAAATGTTAGCACTTAATCTCACAAAGTGATCATAAATCAAATGTGGAATACTCACCACATTTGAAAAGGACATGGCACACAGTCTTCAAAGCCTTTAGGCTCTCGGCATTTCCTATCTGTCTCACCGTTACTGGACACAGCCCCCAGGGAACACCGACCCCACACGCAAGCATGGGAAGGCAGCACGTGCCGAGGAGGACAGTCCTTTTTTAGGTCTCTCCTGAGCCAGCACTTTAGCGCTGCTCTGGCGAGAGCTTTAGTAAACGGGGGGGGATTTGGAAGTGCAAACTAGTGCTTTTCAGGCCTCCAAATACAGTGCATGTGCGCCGGGCGTGCGCACCATTTGGCAGCCTACGTGATCATTTTGTGGCCGCTTTGATGTTCTCAGTGAGCCGTGCGGCCACTGAGAACATCAAAGCGGCCACGAAAGTGCACACCATTTGCCAGCCTGCGTGCCTCACTCCCCTTAAAGGGCGCAATATGCCCTACCCCTTCCCTTATCCCACTTCCTGCTTGTTTAGACTAGCTGCCCTCTCGTAATACAGACATCACACAAGTCTCCGAGGTCTCCACTGCATCCCATTAAAAGGCACTCACTGATCACGTCTTGACCTCATGAGCCACTATATGTCTGTAAATTGTGCCACTCTTACATTACCATCTTTATGAACTCAATTCTTCCAACATGTCCTTGATGAATGATGCCGTGTGCGTAGCTTGCGATAATGTTTCTCACATGTGTACTTGTCAAATATGATGCCTCTGTTTCGGTTTTATTTCATGTACTTAATTACGAATATAATTTCACTACTGTACTGTTTGGCACTCCGTGCTGATTGCTCTGTACTTGCTTATGTCAAAATGCCAATAAACAAATAAAAATATAAAAAGTGTAATTTCGCAAAATTTCTATGATGTTTTGTGAAAAGATCATGCAATTTTGCACACCCTAATCCCATTAATCTGTGTTCCCTACCAGAGGAGAGTGGCCTCCTCTACAATCTACTGATATTCATAGAACATTTGTGCACTTGTACTACCGTTTTCTCTTCGGCCCGCTGTTTCAGCCCACACCTAAATACTGCAAACTTTGGATTTATGGAAGGGCAGAGTTTTCTTTTTAGTAATTATGTGAAGGTTTTGTTTAAATATTTTGGAATTACACCATGGCACACATCGTTTTAAGCTTGCCATTTGTGGTTGTATTTATAATGCGTCTGCAATCTGTCAGGTAAGGCATTACTGCCCTTTATGAACAATAAAACAAACAAGCATTGGCATAGCCAATAGGTCTCGCATTTGAGACATTATAAGTGTTTAGCCATGCAACAGTTGATGTTGCACCAAGGATATTGTGCTGCAGAATTAAATACTTATAAGGTCCGAAAGGCGAGACCTATTGGCTATGCCAATGCTTGTCTTTAATAATGGCAGCAGCAATTCTAGATGGCCTGGGCTGGCTGCAGCAGGCATTTGAAATCGAAAACATCCTGCTTGTGCCACTGGAGCCTGTCAGTCCACATGAGGCAACTATCACAAAAAGAGCCCATAGATCCAGGGCAGAAGTCTGGTGTTTCGGTGTAATTCGTCAGCCATGTGCTTAAGGGGGATCCCATTTAAGGATGGTTCCCCTCACACACCAAAGGTGTCATGCTTCATCATAGGGGTGCCTCCTCGCATAAAGAACCTGGTCTCAATGCGGGCAACAACCCCCATGCTGAGAGGGAGGAGCTCAGGGATGTTTTAGGTAAGAAAGGAGGGTTAATCTAAAACCCTATGTGAGCGTGGTGTGCTCAGTGTGGAGTGCAGTGATAAAGTGTAAGTGGTTAAAACTGGCTACATGGTTAGCTATATTGCAAGCTTAATTCGGCTATCTTGTGACAGGATTAAAAAAAAAAGCTGGTGATGCGGCTGCCGTCATTAGAGACAATTGTATCAGTATATGATCAACATGTTTCGGCCTTTGGACCTGTCAAAGTGTCATGGCCTTCATCAGGATCATCTAACAGCTACTGCAGCTAGTGAAATACATGCACCAGTAAAATAATGTGCAGCATAGCAACAGTGTAATATACTGAACCAGTGGCCCTGAAGTTCAGTAGGCCCACCGTTGAAACCTGTGATAATACAAAAAGACAACATTTTGCGCTATTTACAGTGATCAACAGAAGCGAAAAACACATGGTTGAACCACAACACAACCGATAGTCACTATGGTCAAGACACTGGACCTAGTGAGAGCACTATATCCACATGATATGTGATAAAAGAATGCGAGACTCACTCACAAATGTTAGAGAATTTGCAGAATCTGTCCTGGCCTATTAGCCAAAGGTACATACGCCGATCCAACCTAACATAAAAAGGCAGTGGCATTAGAGAAAAAAAAGAAGAAGTCAAGGGGATAGTTAAAGGTCACATATGCGTGCCCATGAGAGAAGAAGAGCAAGTAAAGAGGACCTGAGTTGGTAGAATAAATTGTGTGCACAAGTGATCTGCACAACTATTGTACACTGTGAAGAGTGTGTAACAGAACCAATACACCCCAAACAGTCAGTTCGCGAAAGTGAGGAAAACTAGTGTTATCAGTTCACGTGCGGTGAATCTGAAAAGGTCAGATCACACGAATGAGTCAACCCTGTAGTGTGGAAAAGAGGATGGGGGCGGTTGTACCCTCTAGTAATTGACCCAAGGCTTGACGACCTGGAGGTTGTGTTGGGCATGGGTGACCCACCAGTTCCACGAGCGTGCTCTATGAAGGCGGGGCAGTGGCTGTCATGTGCGGCATTGCCCTCCGTTATGCACAGTGATGGGTATGGAACAGACTGTCCCATCGGGGGGGGGGTTCAAACCTGATGAGGCGGTGATGGAGCTCACAGAGGGTAATAACCCGTTCTTGTGGGATAAACAGGGCGTGGAAAGTCCTGTCTGGGGAACATCGCTGGGTCGCCAGAACAATGGGACCAAGGGGCATGAAGGGGGCAGAAAGCTGAGTAGATACAGTGGTCTATGTCAGTGCCGGCACACAATAAGGTGCGCTGTAGCACCACCTCACTGGCAATGCCGAGAGGAGTGCCGCATGGAAATTGATGACTCAGGGCGGCATGCAGTAGCCTAGTGTCTGAATAGGTGGGCATGCGAATGAAAGAAAGGAAAGGGCGTGAGGATCACTTCCCGCTCAAATGTAGCATGGGGTCCACAGCCGTATGTCCTTGCGACAGGGACGGAGCTGTTCCCAAACAGGCGTCGGAGGACAGGTAGGATGCAGTCCATCCAGACTGGTCTAAATGACAAGAACCAAGACGCACTTAGTTCTCTCAGGCAAGGTGTGCCTAGATTTTGTACCATGCGATCACGGTATTTACGCTCCTGGAGTGCCTTTTCCATCTCCTTGGTGACTTGGATATCCATTGCGTAGCAGAAAAATAACAATCAGGATACCTGCTATTAAAAACAGGATCAGCGGCAGTCCTCCAAAAATGTTTCCAAATACAGAGAGTATAAAGTTTGATATAACTCCGAGAACCGTTTGAAAGGTGCTTAATATTCCAGAACCTATGGTCTTAAATAGGTGGACGATGCCTGTCGTATCAGACATGTTAAAGAACGATTTACCATTTCTGTGAAATGGAAGGGGCAGTTCGTACGTATGAGTGCCTGTATCTCTGCTGAAGATCTTGCAATCTGGAGATCAAAAGTCTCTCAAGCCGAGGTTAAGGGCATGGATTTCTGTAAAAGCATGGCTTTCATTCTGCTCAAAGCATCAAACCGTATTACTGAAACATTTAGCAAAGGCCATAAAGGTGCCTCCCTGACTGTATATGTTGGTGGCAATAATACTTTCATACAGCAAGTAACCCTGGAGCTCACGGTTACCAGATATGCGATGCAGAGAAGCATCCCACTGCAACCTTGATCGTTCAGCATCAAGTAACTCCCATTCGAAAACAGCCTGAGCACTGGAGTGCTCATGGCAGCTTGGGCACCCCTCAAGTGACAGGATAGGTTCGCTACTGAACAGTTACTGGCCCCATGCAGCATTATATTCTGACATATGAGTGATCCACTTAAAGCGTCCTCACAGTTTGTAGCGCTCAAAAACACTTCTCTATCCCCACTCCGGCATCGAAATCTGTACAGTAATTCCCAAGACTCCTTGATAAATTCCCTACCCATTTCTTCATATCTGCCTGCCTGCTTTTGTTCAAGGCAAAATTGAAATTGAAAAGTAGTGACCGGTAGAGTTCTGTGGCCATGGATTAACCATTCTGTGAATGGCGATTCTGTCACTCTAAAGGCTAATCTATCCAGTTTTTCAATACGCAGCATTGTATATTTTGCACCCCTTTGTGCCATCTCTATCTGTTTTTCTGTTAGTTTGTATGAAGAAAACAGAGATGTACTGTTGATGAAACGCCAAGGCACATAGCCTGCGCGCAATGATTGCAGCGTCCAGCTTAACAATATAATAGAACGCAATTGAGATTGTCCGTGTTGTAATATGGACAAATCCTGTTCCAATTTATCTATTGCACAAGATACAATGTTGTCCAGTGAATATATCCTGGAGGTTAGTGTAGTTAAAACATTGTCAACCATGGCTAGAGCTTTCTCTAGGTTTATATGATCTATTTCACATAATCTTTCCGCGGCCTCTTGTTGTGATATGTTCCAGATTTCATAATAGACAGCATAATAGAAATGTTCCTGGCGTGGCTTTCTATGGCTCGATAAAAAATCCTGTAGATCTACATCCTTTGTAAGCAAGGGTAAGTGTTGTTTCACCTGTGACAGTGTCAAGGTTTTTAGCCAATTGAGGCATAGCTTCCCAACACTGTATGATGTCACTACCGCTGGATGTTCTCTCTGTACATATCGTGGATCTGGCCTGTGGATATAAAACCCTTCAGTTTTACCCATGAATCTTTTCTGGCCTCTATTGGTGTATATGGGCCAAATGAACCATCCCTTCCAATCAAGGTCTGATTCATTTTACTGCATGATCTCATTTAACGTAATCCCTACTTGTGATGTTATGTTACTCTCGGTGTGTGATGGTGTGGGAATCCAAGCTGTATTCAAGTCTTTGTTATTGGCTATTCCAAGATAGGACGTTTGTTGCACAGTTTCATTCAAAAACATGATTTGCTGAGGAATGAGGCATGCTCTAAATAATGCCTCTGTCCTCTGGACCTGCCAGTTTTTAGTACCCCAGACAGATTTTAAGTCTATAGTGTCTTTCCATAAGTCGAAATCTTGTTCAGACAACTGGGCCATAAACGAAGCAGAATAAATCTGTTTGGTGTTTGTCAACATATTTTTCTGTGCTGGTGTTTATAACAACTTTATAATAATATGAGGCTGGGTCTGACGTGTTAAACACTGTAAAATATGGACATTTCTGTGCAAATGTTTTTGAACTTCTTTTCAGCTGTGTTGAGCAATGTTCCCATTGGTGTTATGTGAAAACAGTTCTGGGATTAGGAGATTTATGCAGAAAATGATGACCATAATGTTGATAGCAATACATTGTTTCAAAATCTGAATGTGTCTTCCAACATTCACTATTAAAAAAGGCAGCAATTGTTTCTAAATCAGACAACATATTATTTACAGTTTCATAATCCCAATCATCTGAAAATGTACTGGAGGTAATGATATCACTCAACGATATATTAAACAAATGTGGAATTTTTACAAGTTCGATCGGACCAAATATATCGTAATCAACCTTGTCCCACACTATACCATCAGGTATAGGAATTGCTGTAATGTTCACTGATGACAAGTCTCTTTGTTCAGGATGTGATGATTGGTGAGGTTTCAGAATCAGATTCACTTTTTGCCCTGCAGAGCTTTGTCCATTTATAAGCATTCTAAAAATAGTTACTAAGCCTATCCCGAAAAGAAAGAAAAGTATCCCGGTAATTACCCAGAGTTCTAATCAAGGTGATACCAGGCAAGTCTTTTTAAGAAAGTTCAGAAAGTCTTTGATTTGCTGGTTGCGTGTTTTTTGGGCTGACACCATTTCAGGCTCACTTGGATCCAAAGAAAATGTATCAAGGTCTATGAAATAGCCAGATGCTGTTTGATCAAGTTTCGTAATTTCCGCAGGTCTAGTGGAAACTGTAGCTTGCTCTCTTTGAGGCATGTTGATGTAGATATTTGCGTTTCGTTGAGTTGAAATTTGTCTTTAATTTTGATTTTGACCCTGATTAAGAACTTCAGTTTTGAACGGAACGAGTTCCCTGGCATTATTGCATAGTCCATCATTCCATACAGGGGACTCTTCAAACGTGATGAGTCTTTCTGTTTGAACTTCTTGTATGGTAGCAAGAGGTGGTGTTGGCTACTCCGGAGTCCATGAGGCCTACTATTCAGTATCGGCCACATAGTGTGGTTGGTTTAAGTCTATTGAGACAAATCTTTTCTCCTTTTTACTGGCAAGAGGCGGCAAAAGTACAGTTCTTGTTCCTTCAGTGGCCAGGACAGGTACAGCCTTTCTGTATGATGGCCCAAATTCTTTTTTGTCTGCAATTTTTTCTCTGACAAGATCCCCAACTTTAGGGACCCAGACAGATCTTGCTCTGACTGACTTGACTTCCCCAGTGGCGGTCCACTTTACCTGGACATTGATTTGTAGTGCCCTGGATTCATTTAGCTCCTGTAAAACAGCCAAATGTTTATGGTTGCCAACAGGTTTTTCATCCACCACTGTGCCTGCACAAGCAAGATCAGGTACCCACATTCTCGTCTGAAATAGGACCTCATATGGAGTGACACCCCCTAGACAACATCTTGGCATATTATTCAATGCTCGTTGAACTCCATACAAATGTTCTACCCAGCTCTCACCCAAGCCTAATACTCTTGCTGTTAAAGACTCCTGTAAGTTCCAGTCTTTCCTTTCCACTACAGAATTTCCCTCAGAATGGTACAGAGAGGAGTAACACAATGCTACACCCAAACCTCCCATGGCTTCCTTGTAAGCCCTAGAGCTAAACATGGGGCCACGGTCAGAATGTAATGTGCCAATTGCCTATATTCCTATAAAGACTCGAAAATCTTTTATAACAGTTCAAGCATCAGCCGAACGCTGGGGCCACACCCATAGGAATCTAGAGCAGGAATACACTGTAACCATGATATACCTGTAAGCCCCATCTGTTTGTAAGGGGACGCAGTGGTCCAAATAAACACACGCAAGTGGTTTGTCTGAGACTAGCAATGGTGTCTGCGCTGGACGTGTTACGTGGAGCCTTTCATCTGCTGACACATGTTGCATTTCAAGACATAATCCTTAGTCTACTTTGTTAATCCTGGACACCAGTAGCATTGTTTCAGTAGGGAAACAGTTGCTGTAACTCCTGCGTGTGCGCAACCTATATCCTCGGGTGCTGCTAGAATTAAACTTAACCTGCGATCCACGTTTGGTATTACTCTATCCTCCACTCCATGAAATGGAACGTTATTTGCATCTAACCTGTAGGAGTACTTGAGTGGAAATCTTTTCGGTAGTGCCGATTTATTGCGTGTAGCAATAATTGCAACCATAACCTCACCGTCTATTCTGGTTTTTGAACAAGTGATTGCAGCTAGAGAAGCCGTGTGTACAGCCCCCTTTGCAGCTTCATCAGCCAATGAATTCCCTTCAACGTGAACGTCATCACGTTGATGACTCTGTGTGTGCATCACGTGAGCCCTTGGTAGTTCGTTTTTTAACTCCACTACCTGTTCCCTAAGCATTTTGTGCTTAATTGTGCCACCTTTTGCATCTTTGAACCCATTTTGTCCCCAGTGGTGCAAATATTCATTGTATGATTGTACACAGTAAAAGGAATTGCACAGGATTAGTGTGGGGAATTCTCGATCCGTATTTAGTAGTGCCAGTAACAGGGCTTTTAATTCTGCCAGCTGTGCTGTGCAGTATCCTAGAGACTGGGTTTTTGTGCAACTCGGATGAAACTTTCCATCTTTCATGCGTCCTTTAACGATTGCGCATGCAGCGCTGTATTGCTGTTTACTGCCAATGGCCGGCTGAGCAGACCCGGCAGTGTAAATTGTATATTCATACTGATCTAGAGGCAATATTTCATTAGGGAGAGGATATTCTTGTTCGTATTGTGTTTTTAGACTTGGGTCGTACCTGTATGCTATATCTGTTGCAGTGAGGGAATTAGCCCATTGTATCCATCTCGGATGTAATGCCTTAGCGTTAGGAACGCTAGCCTTTGTAGCAGCCTCTAGGGCTAGTGGGATTACGACTATTGTTCGTTTTCCCTGGGCCAGTGCTCTCTCTATCACTACAGCAGTCTGTACCACTGTAAGAATCTTTTCTGTCGATGCAAAGCGCATCTCAGCATTCGTGTACAAATGTGATTTGTATGCTATTGGTACTGTTTTACCTTCATTATATGTTAGGCAGGTGTATCCTCATTAACCCGCAACTCAACAGATCACCAGGTTGCGTATGTGTACGCGTGTCTGTAAGTGTTTTGAAGCTATCATGTCAGCTTGTAGGGAACGAAGAATATCTGTGTGTTTCTGTGTCCATTGTTTTACTGAAAAATCAGGTTTTATCAAATCGTAGAAAGGTTTAACCCTCTCTGAGTAATCCAAAAACTATGTTCTGCCATAGTTTAGGGCTCCCAGTATTGATTGTAATTTTTTATGATTTTGGAGGTTGCAGCTGTGCACATTTTTCTAAAAAGTTAGCTGCTAAGCTTTTCCCTTCACTTGAAAGCTCATATCCCAGGAAAAGGTCATTGAGGTGGACTATCTTCGATTTTTAAAATTACATTTGTAGCCTTCAGAGGCAAATCCCAATATTATGGTATTTACTCTGTTCAAGTGTTCCTCCAGGTCATCATCCGTTAGATAAATATCATCCACGTAGGACAATGCCTCTTCATCCAGATTTTGAAGTAATTCAGTTACTCTGGCCGAAACGAACCCCGGGCTGTTCTTATACCCCTGGGGGAGTCTACAAAATAGCCGCTGGGAACCTAACACAGAGAATGCGGTTAAATAACTGCTTTCAGGCGCTATATTTTGGCAAAAAATCCATTTGAGATATCTAGGGTTGTTTTTTATTTTTTCCGCACAATGTTATTCATCAGTGTGGCACTGTGTGCATTTTGTACTGCAAATGTCTTTGTGCAGGTGTTTAAATGTCTGTAATCTAAAACTAGATGATATGAGTTGTCAGATTTCATTACCAGAAAACAGGATTATTCATTTGAGAGGTGCAAGTTTCAATCACCCCATGGTATTCAAGTTGATCTAAGAACTCCCTGACCTGTTTTTAAGCTTCTTGCTTTATTGGATACTGCCTCTGTGGAGTCAGATGTATTTTTTAATAGAATTATGTGGAGGGTTGAATCCTCATCCCATCCAACATGGTTTTTATATAATGCCGGGGCTAGGGCTACCACCCACTCCCGTGCATATGTGTATTTTAGATATTTGAGAACACGGTCGGAAAAGGCTAGTAAAATCACTGTTTCCCCCCTAGGGCAGTCCATGACAAATGATGGCGGCAAATCTTGTTCAGCTAATAGAATATCATAACCCAACATCAGGTTCCCCCAAAAGAGACCTCTAACTTTCCTGGGCTTGTCCCCCTCCATTTGGAGTGTTATTTCATACAATTTATGTGGTACACTTACCCTAGTATCAGGTGTTTCCACCGTGATATAATCATTCAAGTCTGCTGTCACCAGAAATTCCATAAGGTTCTGGCGAGCTATTGTTACTTCTGCCGCACTGTCTAGCATCGTCAGAGCCAATTCCCCGTTCAGTAGTTGAGTCCTTAGAATTCTGAGCATGTCTGATCTTTAGACCTGCAACCTTTTTTTTGAACTAAGGTTTTGGTTTGGCTTTGTCTTCTTTTTAGGTCGAGCCTAGCACAGCGCGCATGTGCTGCTCTAAGAGAATGGCGTCTTGGAATCCCTCCAGACTTTCATAAACGTAGTGCTTGTGGCTTTAGTTTTCCCACACATTCAATTGGCCTTTGCGTGTGGCTTTCAAAATTTGAAAGCACGCAATTGGCCAAAGGCGGGTGCATGTCCTGCCTTCTCTCTCAATATTGACTCCCATGGCCTAGGGGTCTCGGGAGCGAGCAGCAGCGCGGCCGGGTGCCAGCTGCATTCCTTACATTCCTGGAAGTGCGTGCAAGCACCACTCGTTTTTTGTTACAAGGAGAGTTGGCTTCAGTATTTCCCTGTTGGGAAATTACACTGGGTCAACTACCACATTGATGCCGAGAAGAACGTTTCCTTCATGGTGAGGGGGACGGAACACTACCGAAAGAGGCCCACTTAGACGTGAATATTTACATCAACCGAGAAAACGGCCACTAAATTCGGACATTTACCATTTAACATGAAAGTATGTGAAATCATGCAAGAACACATTTTAATTGTATTTTAAAGTGTACGAGATTAATCTTCACAAATAGTTATTGAATAATATAGCAACTTTTCACATAATTCGTTTTGAGGGCATTACGGCATTGTCAAAAATTAGATTTTTCAATAGGTACCGATAGTTTCCCCGATTCCTAATGAAGTTCTTTTTCTGCATTGAGAACAAATGTAACTCTAAAATGGCCGTATAATGTCTAATGCTTTATGAAAAGCCTTATTAGCTTGTCCCTCCTTTATTTTTAGCTTCTACCGTGGGAGCGCGGTGACATTATGAGCCGGCGGATGGCAGGTGGCCATCTTTCTCCCCCTCTGTGTCTCGCTGGTTGTGTCTTTCGGGCGGCGGTTGGTGCTGCAGAGCCCGTGCCTTGTGCAGTGGAGCGGGGGACCGCTGTACAGTAAGACCAGCAGGGAAGGTGAGGCATGTTTAGGGGTACGGGGCACATTGTTGGGGAGACTGGAGCAAGATTAGTGGGTTGAGGGAAGAAATCGACGAACAAGGAAGGAGGCCCTTGAACCCTCTGTGTCTCTTAATCAATGCTCATCTCTTTCATGTTGCTTGTCATCTACTTAACGCTACCTATCCCAGCACTCACTATCCTTTCACTGGGGAACGCCTGTCTATTTTTGCCTGTCACCCGTTTGCCATCCTTTCCACTCACCTTCTCATCGTTGAAAGATGCAGGTATGCGATTGTGAAGAAACCGGACAGATCCTTCAAAGCTAATAGTCATCTTCTCGCTGCCGATTAGCCCCCCCTTTGGTCACCGTTTCAATCAAGACATGATCTGCCAATCTCTGAAAGTGATAAGCACGTGACTGAAAGGTATCAGTGTGTGTGTGTGACTGTTGAGCATCTTTGGCAGGTGCTATCCTTCACATTTTGGTTCAAATTGGAAGCTGCAGGCACGTTCAGAGATGATCAATGACAAAAACTTGACTCTCCTGCATATGAAGATACAACTCCGTGGCATCCAGCTGCCGATAAAGCCAGAACAAAATGCTACAGTCTGGGGAACAGACTTTAAAAATATCCTAAAACAAATTCTCTCTCAACCTTAGATGATAATGGCTTATTTGGGAAAAGGGGGCGCAATGGCCCCGTTGTGTCTACCTATAGCAGCCTATAACTTCATCAGCATCTGGCCGTATGCAGGGACTTAAAATTTGTGCCTGCAATTTGTCTTTCTTGACCTATGCAACATTGCACGAGACAAAACCCTGGCTGCTGAGGCTTCAGACTTGAAAGCAGAGATCATGTTTTTTCATTCGGCCTAACTTTTGTCTGTGATCTTTAAATGTTCTTATTACCATCATTTCATCATCTAGGTCATTGTGACAGTAAGGATGCAGTCCGCTATTATTTTGGCTGCTCAGGTCATCATCAATGTAGATTCCATCAATTCATTTGTTAATTGTTTGATAGATACTCCTGTTTATCTATTGGATACCTTGAGAAATATCAGTCTGCATTTAAAAAATAATGAACCGCATTTGAGTTGTTGCCAAATTAATGAAAATCAACTGTAAAATCTAATCTCGGTGATGCTGTTAAGAAAACAAAAGAACTACTGCTATTAATTGCACACTCACAGTATAACACTCAAGACCTACAATTGAGTTAGTGGTTGCTTACTTTATAAAGTACAACATATTGCCACTGATACGGATGATCTTCAACAGGATATTAGAAAGCCACCTTCGACACACAGTACGCAGCATCAAAATTGTATTGTTGGCCCTAAAAATACGTGCAAGCATTGTGGCCTCTTCACAAAGACTTTATTCATGTCCAGAGACACACTGTTGCTCCCTCCTTTTCTCTGTCTGCTTTGGCAATGGCTAAGCTCCACTCTCTGGACATCCCTAGCACCAGCTCAATCTCTGGGTAATCTTCTTCACCCTTATGCTCTGTTCATTATCCCCCCAACCTTTTGCTCTTCTCACCCATCACCACTACCCCTTTTTTAGGTCTTGCCTAAAACGCTGTCTATTGGAGATATATCTTACAGCGTGCATTAAGCCCACCCATTGCATACCATTGGTGGCTTTATTGGCGCTTTTATAGGCTTACTTATTAGTTGGGTGTGTGCGCTTTTGTTTATCTTCTTTACCCCGTCTGAAGCATTGGCTCACTACTATGTAAGGCCATGCCTCACTTTTTCAGGCGCTACTTTTTTCTTCGTTCAAGCACTCTACTAGAGTGAATGTGATTTCCTGCTGTCTTCCTCATCCCTTATGTTTTTCTCACCCTTGCTGCCTTCTGTGCTCCTTTCTCCCTCACATATGACCCTCCCCACACAGTGCCTTCTCCCCCGTATGCTTTCTTCCTGTCAGCTCCTTATTTGTCTTTCCCCCATTTCCGGTCCCCATCCATAAGGTGAGACCTGTTGGATTTGCCAATGCTTGTTTGGAAATATAGTCTTGATCGTGCTGCTTGTCTCTGGGCTTTGTACGCTCTTCTTGTCTGTCTGACCGTCCTTCCCTCTCGGAGTATTTCGTTGAACCCTGAAAGGAATGAGAGGACGTGTATCAGTATCCTGATACTTGTCAGGTTTTCTAATATTGTCCCTATCCTAAGGTTGTACCTACTTTCCGAGGGCTCCTGTGGAGGAGATTTACCTCTGGATTGACATCTGTTTTCTGTATTATTTAGTTTTTTGTTGTTGTCCCACTTCTTCTTTGAAGAAGCAGGTGCCTGCTTCAAGGTGTCTTTTTCGGGACTACACATTAATTGAGGTTTTAATGCTTTCCCACCCAAACTGTCTCATTCTGCATACGCAGTCTCAATTATTTTAGGTAATTCATGTTCCTGATGTAAGGGACTGAACTCCCTTATGCATTGACGGATTGCCACTGATGCTGCCTCACCTTTAATATTTGCTAATATTATAGCTGATACCTGGGCAAAATTGCCTAGTAATTTCATCCCTAAGTTCAGAGCAGACTCTGCTCCGTACTCATTTTGTATTTGTCTTAATACATCTGGTATTAGTGCTAATGACGGGATACCATGTGTTCTAGTATATATGACAGCAAAAACTGTACCCAAAGAGGTACAATCTTCTATCTGTGGTGTTATTCCCATGGGCAAGCAGATTGTTAGCATTCTGTGTTTTTCATAAGGGCTGGTATTTGGGAATACTGCTTCTAGCTGTGTTATTTTCTGAGCTACCCAGAATGGCATTTGCTCACGTTTTGCAGGCATTTTGCCCATTACTGCGTGTAAAGTTTGTGGTGTAATTTTAGTTGCTGTATTTTGAACTGTATTTGAGTTTGTCATAGCCGTTGCTGCGTGTACCATAAGTGTCCTCATGATGAGTAAGTCTCCTCCTGGCATTGTTTCAATGCCAGGATGTGGTGTGTAGGCCGCTAGTACTGGCCATGTCGCTCCTTCTCTTCCAAGCGGACGAGTCTTACTTTATTGCTTGTATGGGAGAGGCCACTTTAAACCAGAACAAATGTTCCTGTTAAGTAAGTGGAACTTCAATGTCCTCATGGGGACAATATTCGTCCAGTATTCCACTTTCTGTATAGAAGTGAAATGTTTTTGTTCTTGCATTTGCAACTGGGAATGTAACTCATGAATAGAATACCTCTGTTTTATATGATTCGTGTGCCTCAATCACGAAAGCTACCGGTCCACCCCTGGATGTTAGATCGTGTGTACCTAGTTTGATGGTGATGGCATTTCTAACATTTTCTGCCAAGTGAATTGCATCTGCATCTTCTTCGTCTGCTGAGAGATTTAGTTCTTGTGCAACTCTCTCCACGTTTACTGTTCCTTCAGTCATTGTTTTAGAGAAGAAGAGCTTTTCAAGGGAACTAAGATAAGGTGTTTTGCACAATTTTCGGAACAATGTGTCCTTCAAGCTTGATTAATCAACAGCCAATAAATAGAATTTTTGCCTACTCAGCTGTGGCGGAGTTTGTGCCCACCCACTCCAGACATCTCTGGGGGATTGTGAGTAGGGGTCTCGAAGACTAGCACAACTGAACTACTCAGATTCTACTGTTAAATAGGTACCCAACCAATGTTAGCGGCGCCATGTCGTGTAGTTCCTAACCTACACAGGATCTGCACGTTCCGTCAGCAGACACTGTAGGACTGGTTTCAGACTGATTCTGAACAACCCCACGGGGTATGTTGGCCTTTTGTACCAGCTAGCTCAAAGTGCCACTAGTATCTCCTCTTACCAAGGAGAGAATAGTTATTGGCAACCATCGAACATGACAATCCTGATCCATCAGGACCATGGAAACAATATACCATTTTTCACTCAGTCACTCTTGCTTTCTTAGTCTGTCTTAGAGAGATACACAGAATAAACAGGCTAGGAGTTTTCAATAAGTATTTATTGAACAGTTGTTATTCTGGTGTAAAATAGATGAGCTGCAACAACCGTTAGACAGTAGCAGATATACAGGATTAGAACTATTATGGAAGGGAATTGATGGTAAAGCTCTACCATCTTGCAGTAATCATGACTACAAACAAGTATATAAAATACACGATAATAAAATGATGCTACTCCTACAATGCCTCCCTAACTAGGGGTACTTAATTGTACCTAGCATGTGTGTAGGTGTTAAGCCAAGAATTCCTCTAGGATAAAGTCAACCCCATTACCTGAAGTGAGAGACTGTGGGACTCAGGCTGGACACCCCCAAGGGATGTTTTTTAGACCACTGTGAGCTGGAGTGTCTGCATGCAGGAACCTCAGCGTCTCTGGTCAGTGTTTCGGCCAGAAAGTCCTGGTCTCCTCTGTCTCACTCAGCAAGATGTGTCTCCCCAGGGGTCCTACCTCGCTGTATTACTGTGTCAGACTTAGGATGACGTCAGGAATGAACTTTGTACGCAGATATTATACAGAAGATGTTAGTCCTGCTGCGCTTCCAAGAATCCTCATGCATATTTGGGAGAGGAGTTGGCCTAGCGGCTAGGGCGGTCGACCTCAAATCTGGGGAACTGGGTTCGAGTATCGGCAATGAGGCTGAACATCCTGTGATTCTAGGCGAATCACTTAATCTCCTTGTGCCTAACAAAAATGAATGTGTCCTCAAGAAATGCAACTGGTGCTATGTAAAGCGCTCTGATACCAGATTCGGGTCAAGTTCGCGCTATATAAAACTCTGTAAAATAAATAAAAAATAATGTATGAGATTTTGAACTAGGGAAAACCGGCGTTCTGAATGCAGTGTCGTATCTAGGTAAAAGGTCAGTCTCTGTAAACCGTTATAAGTTTAATGTAGGGAAGAATATAGGTGAAGGGTTACGTAGTTGCCTGGGCCTATATCAGGGTACCTTTATGGAATATAACAAAGGACACCACAGCAGTTTAGAAAAATATCTAAGATTTTTATATATCCAAAACAAGACCAAACAAACGATAAAAATCCACCATACGGTTCTCAGAAATCTTCAATAATCAAAATAGACTTGAAATATAGTTCCTTTAAGTCAGTAGCTCCGTCTGGTGCTATCACGGCATTGTGAACAACAAATCCAAACAGTTCTGGCTGACAGAGGCGTCTGTGCCAGCTACGGTTTCGAGAAGTCGCACAAAACAGTACATTTAGAAATGCAGGGTGTCGGCGACCTCTCAGTGAGCCCAGAAGAGCTGGCGTCCACAGCCGTCGGTTCTGGAGGTTGGTGTAGGAGGAGTCGGGTACTTGAAGTCACACGTGATGCAGATTTGAGTGACAGGGGCTGGGAGGTTTGTGTGGCTCTAGGAGGGGCAGGGTGAATCAGCGCTAGGCTGAATGGGACATCTGCAGTGGGAGTAGTGGGAGAAGTAATCTCCTGACTCTGAATAGGACTGTGCCCAGCCTGGACAATGCTGGCTCTGCCTGCTGTGGTGTGTCTGATCTCCTAGCCCCCACCGGACAAAGGGGAAGAGGAGCTTGGTAAACAAAGTGCTCCAATTCCCCCTGAACCCAGTTGCATCTGGTTCCCCAATGCCCTACACTGCAGACAAAGGAGAGAAGTGGTATAAGTATAGGGGCTGTGACCACATGTTGGCTGCTCTGTGCTGGTGCTTGTTCCTGAACCTGCTTGCCCCTTCATCTCTAAGGACTGGTTTTTGTTGCCCTTGCGCCCTGGGAGCGCTATATTCTGATTTTCCAAAGAAAAGGAGCATGAGGGCTCCGCAACAGTGAGCTGCGATCTTTCCAGAGGGAATCCCGACACGGGGAGGGGTACCTAGGGCCTCTTTAGGGGTGACTCACATGAAAGGAAAGGGAAAGTTAGGGCCTGGCAAGTGGGTGCACTTGCCAAGTCCACATGGCAGTACTAGGCTGCACACAGACACTGCAGTGGCAGGTCTGAATTGCCTTTTCAGGGCTACTCATGCGGGTGGCACAATCAGTGCTGCAGGCCCACTAGTAGCATTTGATTTACAGGCCGTGGCACACTGAGTGCACTTTCCTAGGGGCTTACCAGTACATCAAATAGGCCAATCATGGAAACACAAATCCATATTACGAATTTCACAAACAGCATATGCACGTTAGCACTGAACAGCAGTGGTAAAGTGCCCAGAGTCCTAAAACCAACAAAAGCAGGTCAGAAAAAAATAGGAGGAATAGAGGATAACCCTGCAAAAAGGGCCATCTCCAACAAAAATATCGGCCATTTTTTAGTTTTAAAAATTTGCAAAGGCCTGGATGTGAAACTTATTAGGACTGCAAACAAAATCATCTTTATTCATTTGTAACATTACTTTTTCATCATTGTTTACTTTACTTCAGTCATGGATCAATAATCCAGCTGTAGAACATATCTAAAAGTGTTTTCTATTTCTATTTGATGTTTGAAGTATGTACAGATAAAGCCTCAAAATACAGGCTTTCGGTGATTTTGTTTATTTTTGTTCTGGCTAAAACATCAAAATACTAGTGGTGAGGGTAGAAATCTGGTCAGGAGGGGACCCTACCTAAGTGTGTTACATGCGGCCCATTCCCATGTAGGTAAGTGCTTCCGCACCCTACATTGTGGCAGTAAGCCCTTTAGTTAATGTTACAATGCAGTGCAAGTAATGCCTCATGGGGACACATCCATTGAAACTAATGGCTGCAGCCCTGCCAAGTACCACGCATCAGGGTTTAGACTGACGTATTTTAGTGTAGTGGTCTGCATCACCGCACTAAAAATGCATAGCGCCTCCTGACACCACCAGAGCTGAGGCAGACACAAGTGAGACGGGAGCACCGCCCTCTTAGAAGCACTCATTAAGCAAGCAGCGCAGACCACAAGCTGCTCTGGCAGAGTGTGATTGCACACTGTGCAGCGCTGCCTAGTACAGTTGAAAACTTTACTCATCAGAATAGAGTGGGTCGCACCAGCCTGGGTGCTCAGCTATGCTGGCTGCATTCATTTTAATCACAGCTGCTGCTGAGTCTCAGCCTGGGCTGGCCATAGCAGCATCACATGACTGGAACAATAATCACACAGTCAGTGTGTCCATTTGCCAACAGGACATCACTGTCTGAGTGAGGTGGTCCGCAGTGCTGTAGTATGCTGAATGATGACAAAGTCCAAGTAGTTTCCAAGAAGGTTTATTCGATTAGCAGGATACATAGAAGTTGATAAGATGTCCAAATGATATCCTAAAGAGAGCCCCACCAGGAGCAGCTTCCCTGCTGCTCAGCCCATACACCAACTGACTCAGGCACTCCAACATTCCACATTACATCACACATCCCAACATTCTTACAGCTATCACTCTGGCTGAGCAGCAGGATACCACAAGTGCAAGTGGCAGTTATGTTTCTTTCGTTTGCCACTGCCCTGTAGCAAGGGCTTCTATAAAGGAAATAGCGAAGCGCCAACTTGATTTCAGGAAAAGAAGCTTTATTGCAGAGTAAGGTACCCATGACACCTCCAGCAGGTAGGCAAGCAGATAATGAGCAAACCAGTATAAGGAATCTAGATCTCTGAATACAGAGATCTTAAGGATTCCAATTACATCACAATACAAAGGTTGAACACTTTATTACAACACACGGAAATATACAGCAAACTTTAACATGACTTACCACACATACCCTCCCTATAATAATGAGAAAAAAAAAAAAACCATAAAAACAATACAACAATATAAAACGTAATAATATAAGAACGAAAAGGAGAAGATCTGACACGAGAACCACTCCTCAATTGCCTGCAATCACCAGAACCATTAGTGACATTAAGATTAGGAACTGTGGTTGAGGTATTCGCACTCAACTCAGAAGAACTACCAGAAGGGTTAGCATAAGAACTGTCACACCTGTCACCTAAAGAAAAAGTACAGTAAACTTTAACATGACTTACCACATGCCCGCACCACTTCCTGTGCGGTCCTGCCAGTTTAATTAATTACTCGTCATGGGCGACCATTTATTAGGAGATGAGCGGTCACACAGTCATCACTGCAGAGGCAGGATCATGATTACAAAAGATCTAACTGCCTCTGGTGCCGTGCAAGACTAGTCTCGGCCGCGAGTCGCGACTCAGGTCTGTGTGATTGGTGACTCACTATGTTGAATATATTATATAAGACCATTTAAATATAATTTACAACCTGAGCCTGTAAGTAGTTCACTGCTCACCTCGGGCTGGTGCCATGAGGAGCTGGGCTCAGCTGACTCAGACTGTAATATTGACTTAGGCCTGGGGGCGTATCTACTCTCTACTGTCTTTCCCCGCCAGCAGAAACCGAATTTCCAGCCGAATAATTAATACGTCACAGCAAGGAGAGATAATGCTGCCTGTAACTGACCGCTCAGACTTGAGTCAGACTGGGGCAGAAAATAGGCTAGGCACCCAAATAAAAGAAATAAAAGTGCTCCTTAATAGAACCATGTTTGCAAATTGTGGCAGGTTTCAATGTGTAAAGATACGCTGGGCAAGTGTTTTTCAAGGAATAGAAAAGTGTTTGCATTTCAGCTTAATGCAGGCAATGTTTGTTTTTAATTAACTGAAATTAAGAGTGAAAACCGGCACAGCACACCACCGATCATGCCTGCTAACAGCCAAAAGAACAAGCATTTGCAATGCGATAGGTCTCGCATTTGCGAGAGTTGGAGCTATTGCCATTATAAATGACAATGCCTTTTATTTATGTGTTTGGAAAAGCTGCATGCGGTGCATAAACATGCGCTTTGTACTTATATTCCTTGCTTACGAAAAGGAAGGCTGGCAGTAAAAGAGGCCTAGTTACTGCCAGGCGTTGCTTCTCGTAAGCAACAACTGCAAGCACAAAGCGCATGTTTACGCACCTCTTGCAGGTTTTTAAAGTACACAAGTAAAAGGTATTGGTATTTACAATGCCGATAGCTCAAACTCTCACAAATGCGAGACCTGTTGCATTGCAAATGCTTGTTTTTTCCATTGTGGAAAACAACAATCATGCCATGCCAGCTAGTCTTACAGGCATTCACAGATATACAAACCTGCAATATGTTTCCTATATTGAGGTATTGGAAAGTTCCATTTTTTAAAGCACAATAAAAATGTGGGGTCTTAGGGGGGTGTTGGTAGTTAAACATTGGTAAAGGAAGCCCACCAGTCATGTATACCTAAATGTTCCCTCTACCACCTCATATCTCAAACTGTTGGCTCATGCAGCTAACCTCCACCTACCTGACTGAAGGACTCTGGCAGAGCCTTGTTCTGACCAGACTAAGCATGAAATGGCTTTCTGAAACAGACAAAGCCAGCAAAAGATGATGACCCAAACAGGCAATACAACAGACAACCAAAATCACATTTCAGGAAAAAAAAACATATTGGCAAACTTGCATTAAAGTGTGAGGATGAAGGAAGAGGGTATCGCCAGACGCTGCATACATATAAAGACAAAGTAGGGCCACAATAGTATTAAAAAAAAGGCAAAGGAGAGGTAACTTCCACTTTTAACTTGTGAGGGCCTGAGCCTGGTGAGGTAGCCTGTCTGTTTTGTTTCACTGTTCTACCAAGGTTTTAGGAACTGTAAGACTCCTATCAACAGCAGCGAGTGATGGATGATCTGTGGCCCAAAACGTAATCCCAAGTAGCAATTGTAATAATTCATTATTAATATTTAGATCAGACTAAATATTGCTAATGAATTTTTACAATTACTACTTGGGATTACGTTTTGGTTTACCCACATATGAGTACAAACATCCTTTTGTGTGAATATTAATCCAAAATGAGGGTTGAATGCTATCCACTAAAAAACAAAAATGTCTGTCCATCCCCTATTTCTCCTTGCTATTTTTCCAGATGTGGTCCGGATGAGATGCCCATAGATTCGCCTGAGCAGCCTGAAGTGCACATCTGTTTGGTGGCATGCCCCGAAGTTAATCCCTGTGCATGTTTGAAACACAGTAAACCTAATCTACTTGGCAATAACAGCTCCCTATAAGAGTACACAAATCCAGCTACAAAACACTGGAGGGGGATCTGAAACAATGTGATTATACTAACTCTAAAAGACTCATATTCAACTGTCATACTGGCAAAATAAGGCGAAGCTCCACTCAAGCCTGTGGAAGAACAACATTAAGACGAGACCTAAGTGAATCCTGACTTGGTGCTTCCTGAACGCCTGCAGTTGCATGGTGGCTATTTCCTCAATGCTAGCACTAAACATTGAAGCTGTCCACATGGCCTTGCTGCCAGGTCTGCTGCTATTGAGTCTTTGTGCATTGCTCTTGCAGGTTGGTGCACCAGGAAATTATGATGTGCATTTATTTTTCTACGAGGTCCCAGCTTGCTGAAAGCACTGTAAATATGCAAATCATTATTTTAATATTCTATTACACACAGTATTAGATAGGTTGCCACAAAATGTGTGAAGAGATTTTTGGCCGGATGCAGAACGCCATTTAGCACTGTCGACCTAGGCACAAAACACCATACTTATAAGATGGAAAGCAACTAACAACAAATGAAGCAAAAGTGCAAGTGAGTCTTCCTGGGAACCTATACACGCTAGCCTCTCCAACAAGTTTGTTTTCTTTATGTGGACACCCCCAACTAGCCCAATCTCCAGCACCCATCATTCAACCTTTTTCTGCAGTTTTACAAAGCGCGAACTCGACCCGAAGTTATTGGAGCGAGTTACATAAGCACCAGTTACGTTACACAAGGACACATTAATTTTGGTAGGCACGGGGAGATTAAATGATTTGCCCAGAATCACAGGATGTTGAGCCAACCTGGTTCCCCAGCTCCAAAGTCGGCAGCTCTGGCCTTTATGCCACATTGCTGCTGTGAAGAGAAAGCAGACCCATCACCACACACGTGGCTTGCTGCTGGAAGTAACGTCACTTGGCCACAATTGCTGGTCATGCACATGAACAGTGGTTCCCTTACTTGTTTTTTGTCCCCGAGGGTTCACTCCTAAAGTTACCAGAGTTTAAAAATGGAAATCGGGGACATCTTTAAGTCTCTTGACATCATTTACTTTTTAGTGTTAAATCAGGCAGTACAGCTTTGTGGCACAATGTCAACTGTGCTGAGTTTTTACACAACATTTAAGGTCTGATTTTAAAATGAACACAATTATGTGCACTAGTTTTGTACTCGGTAAAATTACACATGGTAAATGCTGGCTCAGTGTGTGCGGCATTTACCTGATGAGGTATTACTTCATCAGATTGAATTTTGCACCACTGAGTGTTAAATAATACAGTAATATTGTGAGATCTCCCCAAAGGACAAAAGCATGAATAACGTATTTTTACTATTGCTATGGTATTCTAGATTTACAAATTGCTCCATCCATCTCACTGAGACACCATATAGCAGACCTTGTATGAACAACCAAGTGCCTTCTGGGAGCAGTAGTACTGATCCACCTCAATTAATAAAACTGCACCGTAGTTCCACGTTACAATTATTTGCATATGGAAACCCCAAGGGTGGTCCAGGTAGTATGGAGTCAGCTGGTATCCGTCTGTTTATATTAGGTGAACATGGGAGGGCATGTGTTTAAAGAGTGTCCAACTAAGTCAGTTTTTCTTTTAGCGTGGATCAGAATTACAGAGGGGATTCTGATTACAGGCCTTTGTTTAGATAGTTTATAGGCATTAGCCCTGCTTATCTCATGGCAGCACCTTCACTTGGAGTGTCCCAACCCTGTATTCGGATAACATCGTGTATTTAGAGCAAAATAAGGAATCGTCTGAAAATACGCATCTCACATATCTAAATACTCTCAAGAACTCAGTGTGCATTGTCATAATGTAAAACAGCAAAATAAAGGAAATCAGAGGTAGTAAGCCTATATAAATGCAATTGCAATTACGTTGAGTGACGGGGTAGAGGGGCTCACACACATTGTGGCTGCTCGCCTTGGATTATGGCAGAGCCTAGGTTACGCCCCTGAATTACGTGGGAAAAGGGATCGCTGCATAACCTGGATCAGAAGTGCAGACTAGGGGATTCAGATTACAGACCTTTGTTTGCAAAGCTTAGAGACACTAGCCCTGCTTATTTCATGGCAGCCTCTTCACATGGAGCGTCCCAACTCTTTATTCAGAAACATCAGGTATTTAGAGTAAAACAAGGAACCGTCTGAAAATGTACAACTCACATCTAAATACTATAAAGATCTCTGTGTGCCTTGTTTGTCATAGTATAATACTGCAAAATGAAAGGAAATCATCTCGGACTCGCTGAAAAGCGCAACTACGCCTCGTCAGAGGTAGTAAAAGCTATATAAATAAAATACAATTGCCTTGAGTGACGGGGCGGGGAGGGTGGAGGGGCTCACACACATTGTGGGTGCTCGCCTTGGATTATGGCAGGGTCTAGGTTACGCACCTGAATCCCATGTTTAAAGGGTTGGCTGCAGCTTTCAGCCTGCCATGGTAACGCTTGTGGCCAATTAACAGCATCAATGTGAGAGACTGACTAGGAGCGGGGTCTGCCTTCCCGGGTGCAGTGCTCAAACAAAAGGCTCCGGGCTGCTGCCGGGGCTGGCAGGGACAGCATTTAGACGGCAACAAGTGTTTACCAGAGCGGGCAGAGTTAATTCAGGCATCTCCCTTAAAGACACTTACGAAAGGATCAGTGAGAGAAGGCGGGAGGCAAAGAGGGCGCACGAGGAACACAAGAGTATACATGTGAAAGGAAAAACCGAGAAGTAGCCGACAATAATGATACAGCGTAAGTCTGCGCCAGCAGGAAGATCACCAGAGATAAACGGAAGAGTGGTGTGTGCACTTCACTTCCTGTTTTTCATAGTGGGATACTTTTGGCGCATGCGTATAACGTAAGTTAGCGCGCGCATGTTACTGTGCGCTATTTTTTTTTAAACAATTAGCGTAACGAGATTGTAGTTAGGTGGTGCTGCTTCCGTTTTAAACGGAAGTTACGTATCAAATCAAAACCCAATAGTAAGCACGCTAACAAAAAAAAGGGAAAAGTTAACTAATGGCAAGCGGGGAGAAATTATCCGCCAATAGGCGGAGTTTCCCCACGCATATAGATTACTAGATGCCTCAGAGAGACAGCGCATGCGCGCTGCCTAGGCGAGACCTAAAAACAACGCACACAATGAACTGGAAGAACAGACATTCAGGTACTACCTGATTGCTCAATAAGGCCAGTCCGAACTTGGTTCAGACACACCTTTTAAATGCCGCTGCTGTTGCAGCACGTGCTCATCCTGCCCAGCTTGGCCAAAGAACACACAGCTGAAATGGCAAAGCACTGACTTGGGAGCATCTGCGAAATGCATTCTTTTGCATTAACCTCTTCTGTGCCCATGACGAGATGGTCTCATCATGGAGCACAGTCGCGCTGTGCCCATGACGAGACTATCTCGTCATGACACCCACCCACTAGGGAAGCGCCAGGCACAGGAGGGGGAAAATGCCTGGCACCCAAAGGGTTAATGTTACAAAACCTTCAATTGGTAATGCAATCACTGAATTTTGTTTTAGTTGGTGCAGTGGTGGATTGGGACTTCTCTATTATGGTGCTACGAGGTCCCAGTATGTGACTGGAAGCACTGCGAGTATGCACATTGCTTTAAAATTGTATTACACACATTACAACATAGGCTGCAGCAAAATGTGCAGAGACTTATTGCTGGGTTAACCTTTCATTTCAGGGGTTTTGCAGCAATTTCAAGATATTATTAGAGCTTCTCATTAATCAAAAAGGTGTAATTTCTGATATTTATCCTTTTCCATGCACCTCATTCTTGGATTGATATGCGAGAAAGTGTTGCTCTAAGTCATACATGCCAATAGACCCGATTCAGATGGGGTGTTTTCCCGATTTTCTAAGCCAAAAATTACTTCATTTTGGCTGTTTCCCGTCTGAACCTGCCTCTGCTTCAATAGAAGTCAATGGGGAAAATATATTCTCCCGATAATTATTTTTATATATCCCACTTTCCTCTTCTAAAATGTTGGCATGTATACTCTAGTTATCACACATTCATTTGACTGCTGAATGGCACTCAAGTGCACTGAAACTACGGAAATGTCACACAAAAGCAATCTGAGAACTAGGCAGCTATCTGTCGGACGGGGACTGTATATTGTATTTGTGTTGACATGAACTATGACTCCATACAGGCCCAGTCCCGCTCCAAATGGGAGACTTCCAATATTTAAACCCAAAAATGACTATATTGTAGTTGTCTCCCTCCTAAAATTGTGTCTGTTCCAATTGAAATCAATGGGAAAAGTGCATTACCCAGATTATTTCGAAATCTCACTCTTTCCTGATCTAAAATGTTGGCATGCATTGGCTATGACAGAAATCTAAAGCAGTCTGTAGGTTACAATAAAAAGTCTGGATGTGCCAATAAAAAACTGGGTTTGTGCTGTAAATAAAATATTTTTTTTTAAAGTCCAGTTATTCATTTTTTTTAGTTTATCTGTCCTATAACAGCTATATGTTGGATGTTACGTATTAAAACAATTTTCACATTTTACCACTTTTACAAATTACTAAACTGCTGCTCTATCAAGATGGCCGCCTCGTTTGCATTTGTGGGAAGTTGCAGCTGACGAACACCCGGCACTATCGTCCTTCTTCTATGTCTCCGTTTAATCAAGTGACGAGTCTTGCTCCGGTTTGCCATCCTTTTCTGTAGTTTTCTGAACTGCTTGTCCTCTGTGGCACGCATAAACCCGGAGCGGCACTAATGGAGCTGACACGAATACTAGTGCGAAGTTGCTGGCTCTGCTTGGGCGGTCGTGCTCCCCTTCTTCCGAGGGGCTCCTGTCTGCGATGCTGCAGGCACCTGACAGTTGGACACGTTGCATCGGCGGCACTGCGCAGGGAGACTAACAGTCGCAAATGCTACTTGGGTGCGCTCAATGTTACTGTCTTGTCCTAATAGATAGACATTGACACCATTGTCTCGCTAACAGGGAACACACTTAAAAGTATACCAAAGCTCTAAAACTGTACACTTAGAAGACACATCACCAGCATGTGCATAGCTGTATTCACAGCCCTCTGTACTCCGGAAGTGATAGCACAAGTAAAGCACGCTTTCACTTTGTATTATACATAAGGGGTGTGTACCTGATCCCCTGCGGTGATGAGCATTCTTATTAGCTTCAGTTTCTTTACCTCAGCCTCATCGTTTTTGAATTCAGACTCCTGGGGTCATGAATTTATAATAGAAGCGGCACTAAAGGCAAAAGGGAACAAATTAAAATGTCTCGCGATTAATTATGGTTAAAAAGTCGGTCTAGGTACTTATGGATAAAATATATGATCTAGAACCTAATGCTAACTACTGCCCTTGGATTTTGGTAATGCTCCATCAAGTTCCATTTTCTAGCCTCTTAGAAGAAAGGGAGCGTAATCTTTCGTCTAATTTTTATGCCAATGTTACATGGGTGTGGACATATAGTGTTACTTACTAATTTGGCACATCGGAGTTAGACGCACAGTCTGACCACTTTTACATTCAAATGTTTTCTGGGCTGTTAAAGCAAGGATATGTATTGTTTTAAGTGTATGTACCGTTACAGCGATAGGCTATATTTTGTTAATGCTTTTGCCAATAGTGCTATGCTAAATTAATTCACAGGACTAGCAGCCAGCAGTTACCTCGTTGGCATTATTGTGTATGTTTCATGAATATAGACGTTATTATAAGAATAGTGCATTTTTCAATGTTTGTAGGTTGTGTCCTTTGTATTTGTTTGATTTGTTTACCACAGCAATTGGTGCTGATGGTGTTGAGAAAGGCTGAGTTATACAGTGCTGCAGTAGCGCATGTTCACACCTACAATAGCCCCTGCAACACTGACTAATTTCTATTGTAAAAGAGAAGGCTTGACCTGACATAGAAACTTTAAATATCAAGAAGACCGGGTGATGGCTTAATTCACTTGTGTTGCTTGAGTTCGGAATTATTCAAAAAACAGAAGAAAAGAGGCGTTTGGCAAAGCAGTAATAGTTTGTTTAATTACACATTACGTCCGGGAGAACACCTAATGGCACAAGGTCTGAGGACAGTCTCGATTTACCATCGGTATATGCCCTTCTTTTATACAAAACACAACAGGTTATATAAGTTACGGCGTACCATACATGGTGAGGAATGTTGGTTGCCTCTGGAGTCCTAAATTAATGGTCAAATGGTTACTACAGGTGGGTCTCGACCTTGCGTGGACAGTGTGGCCAGTGGATAATATGGGGAGTGCTTGATCACTACGTGTACTAGGTCCTGATTGGCTATATGTTCCTAACTCATGGCATCTGACTTTCTATGGTGTTTTTAGGAGTCCATGTACCCCCTCTGGACATGTGTGCTTTATTGGGGCAATCCCCTCCCCGCCCGACCATTGTAATGTTGCTGCGCCTATCTTTGGGATTGATCAAGTTTCTTGTCCGAGTATTTGCCTGCCAGCTATGCACCCTCCCCCCTGTGATCTATCAATCAGTAATCCCGAGCATAGGTCTCAGGGCCTGCTTGGCTACATATTTGCGAGTCGAGGTTGATGTGGAGTTCAAAATGAGCGGTTCTATTAATAAGGCTGAGATTTCATTTTTATCTATGAACACATCGATTTCCATAATGCAAAGCAGCAAGGGTAGAGGAGCACAGTTTCTATACTGGATACCAACATTTATCACAGGAAAAATACATATTCAAAAAGACAAAATACAGGTATCTTTTATGTCAAAGACAACACAACAACTTTCTTCGTTTATATTCTTATTCTTTTATTTTATTCATGATTCTCGCAACAGTGCATATAAATAACAAGATACAGCCACAGCCTACGCGCTTCGTCCTAACCTCACAGGACTTCTTCAGGGCAAGGTCTAGAGGTACAATAAGCCAATTTCTTCAAGATGATGATACAACAATCCCTTCAAATCTACTTAACTCTATACGCTATAAGTATTTAGTTCATTTTCAACAGACCGCGTCAGCAAAAACTATGTACTCCACAGTGGTTCTGTTTCAATTTACTTTGCATTTCAAATTAATTCACCGCCTCCACAACCCTTTAATGCCGGTTTTATCCGAGCATAATTACAACATCCGTTTTAAAGAGTGCGTGTATGTTCACGTTCTTTCAATTTCAAAGGCGTCTTTAGTCCATCTTTAGTCCTTTCCTGTCTTCAGCAACAGCTGGTAGATAATGCGATGGCGTGGTGCACTGTCCGTTTCTTGGGTGTCTGGGAAAGTCCACTTAATTCTCACACATTAAAAAACATCCAATTCAATATGTATGTCCCACTATTTTCACGGTTTCATCTAACCCTCTCTTTGAGTATCAGGCAACCAGGCACATTCGGGAGCCAAAGTGCCCTGGTGTGAATCTTCACCTATTTTACACTGAGCTTTGCCGTGAACAGCCCTGGGGCTGGGTGCCTCACACATAGGGTACAGTTCAGGCATATAGTGGAGCTTGTGATGTCACGGTAGAAGGAAACTTGGGTGCATTAAGCTACAACCCGATCCGAGGCTGCACTTAATTCAGTCACGATAACTGCGTCTGCAACGTCCTTACATTGTCACACTGGGCCTCTTATACTGGCTACAAACAGAAAGCATGCACAGAGCCTCCTATAAATATCAGCAACGTGCACTGGATATGGAGCATCAGGAAATACACTTCTGCTCCTCACCCCCCTCCCACCTGCCTTTAAGCAATGGAACTGTGAGCCCAGCAGGCCCCAAGGGGCTTAGAGGAAATGAAAGACTGGAGGGGGAGGGGTGGCCACTTTAAGAACAAAACAATGAAAATTATGTTATGGGGACGGAGGCATAGGAACGGGCCTTGTGGAATTTTCTTCTGTTAGGGTAGACACCTTAAAATCAGTTATTCTGGACACTAACCTGAAAGGGAGCACATGCAAAGGGAACATTCACATGGAGCATACTTCCCAACTCCGAACCGAGAAGCTATGAGAAAACTAATTTCAAATCCTTGTAGCTGAAGAAGAGATCTAAAAAATCTACCCATCACCTAGCAATATGATCATGCTGGTAGCTGCACCGATCACCCTGGGTCGAGATCAGCCCAAGAAAGAGGAGAGTCAGACCACCTTCATTTTTGCAGTGCCACTATTGCCTGTCTTGCACTTCACAACTTGCTGCTGGAAAAATATGTGTGCCACACTCCTGCTGTTCCCCCAATTCTGGTGCATATATAACTTCTTTCAGGTCTATCTCATTCCACTGTCGGCACTACTGTTTAGCCTTCCCTAGGTAACCCACATCTCTCCTCTCTGTTTATCCCTCTTCTCTCTGCCCTGTCTCGATTCCCTCTCTTATCTGGAGAAACAGGAAAAATTTACAGGGAATGCAAATGTTACTGCAAAACATTGGTGTTGCAATGATGCAGTGGACCCTAAAGCAAGCTAGAGAATTGGACCCATCTACCTCCCCTTACATAGTTAAAGATGATCATAATTGGGGTTCTGTGGCCCTTTAAACTCTTGGGTATTGACACCTCTGCACCTGATTCACTAACGCTGCTCGGGGAAATACACATATATTATATATACTATGCAATGATAGCCACATTAATAATACTTTTTTATTCTTCTCTCGCCCCCTGTCTCTTACCTAGGACCCCGACCCCTTCCTTTTTCCCTGTAATTTGCTCTCCCTTTTGCCTTCTCTGTTTACCCATCTGCCTCTCAACCCTCATACAAGTCTATGTGCACTGAAGGAATGTGAACAAACCCAGTTAATGTGAATATTACTGCATGGTATACATGATTTCTATGAAACATTGGGAGGCATTCACTAAAGTTGTATTTTCTTAGAGACAAATGTTTGTTTTACTGCTGTCATGCTGTACATATCCTCTGGAGGAGGGAAATCTGCAATATTGCTATGTCGCTATTCTGTGAGGGAGTGATACTTCCTGAGTTGCTTTCAAAACATTCACTACTACTGACAATATCTATAGGTTGTGGGAGAACCATGCCCAGAACCTTTAGGCCAAACCTAAATGGAATTTTCATCTCTCACTACCAATGGCACATTTGGCATCTCTGGACTCTTCGTGCAACACCAGTAATATATTGAACAAACTGGCAACATATCTTGCCAGAACCCCTAGACAGCTTGACATGCTGGTACATTGAGAATGAGAATCTGCCAGGCTCGGTGGGATTCTGTGTTTCTAGAGGGCACACAGCCACTTGCAAAAATGTAAGTGGGGAGAGCCCAAACCCACTCTTGAATGGTGTCTGTACAGCTGCTTGTCACACTATCAAAAGGCAAAATTTTGTCCTGCCATAATATGTCCACACTATTGACTACCACAGTATTGTGAAAGTTACTGTGGTGCGATATCGTCCGCAACCTTGGGCAGAGTCAGTTGTTCTTGACAAGAAATGAATTATTTGAAATCTAAAAACATTCATTAGCTTATCACACAAACCTTAGGATGTCCAATGGGTCACTCCTATATCAATGGAAAACACTGCAGATACACATGTAGCCACTCATCCACATTAATTCCCCTTGGTGATAAACATCCTGCCTCAATAATATATCTGGATTCTGTCCTATGCAAAGACAATACACACTTGTACCAAATGGAGAACTAATCTGTCTCTGTGCGCCCATTCTGACTCCAGCTCTCCTCTGCACTCTACCCATGTCTTTTCACTTTGTTTCCTGCAGTCCTGCACGTCAGCGACTCTGCTTAGGCCTACTCTGGCAATCTTCTTTCCTGTACCATGATCACAAGACGGCCAGTAACTATGTAGTTTCGACCTTTAGTCATGTTGCAGGCCCTGAAGGGATCATGTGTTAGCATACATGACCCTCAAATTGCTTTGGTTGGCTGCCACTCGGAAGTGTGAGAAGCTGAGTTGTTTGCAGTTTGTAATGCTTACCACAACCTACCCGAGAAAAGTCTTCAGTCTATGTGATGGCCATATGGAGGGTGGGTAAGGCATAAAGCGAAGTAGAACTACACATCAGCAGCCTTTGCAACAAGCATTAAAAATGCAATAGGTCTTGTATTTACAAGAGTTTGAGCTATTAACATTGCAAATGGCAATGCCTTTTTATTTTTGTTTTTAAAAGATAAATAAAAGGCATTGTCATTTGCAATGTCAATAGTTCAAACTCGCGTAAATGCGAGACCTATTGCATTGCAAATGCTTGTTTATTTTTAGGAGAGGAAAAGCAAATTTCCCCTTTCCCAGAACCAGCCCAGGATGGTACCTGGTGTGAGCGGATGCTACTTTAGTCCTCTTATTGCCTCTAAACCTTTTTTCAATGTTAGCTCAGAAACCTACATTTCGTAAATGCAATAACTAAGGTTTTTGTATTGTGCTTTTTGTTGGCAACCTCGACATTCACATGGGCCCCGCATAAGAAGCTGAGAAAAAAATGCATAAGTCAGTCTGATTAATATAGTGCAAAAAATATTTCCTGCTAAAAAGACGTTTCGCTGCATCTCAGCTATTAATCTCCCCCTGTACTCTGGGGCACACAGACTTGCCGCTTCGATTTACTGCTTGGTGTAAACGACTTTAAAATTTCGCCCAGCAGGTCGTCAGCAGCGGGAGAGTGAGGAGTGCTCTCCCTTTCCCTGAGGAACTGCGCCTTCCCCCACACAGTGCCGCCAGAGGGAACTGCGAAGCGGTGTTTTCCCCTGGACCGGGAGTCCTGTTACTACCAAGGAGGTGTCCGAGGCCCTAGTAGCTGCGAAGCAGAAGCCGGAGATTGGGGGGCGGAACGTTCCTCCTTTTTCACGTCGACGGTGGGAGTGGTGTTGGCTCCTGCGGGGAAGGGGGGGGGGCGAGAGCCTCGGAGCGTGGAGGTGCCCGAGAGAGACACGAACAGCAGAGGCGGTGGCGGAGTTTCAACGCGTCCCTGAGCCCTATTACCGTCTTGTAGTAACCAGGAAGGGGTTTTCTAGTAGTAACCGCACCTGGTCCGAGATTGGTGGCGGCCGGCGCACCTGTGACATTACGGGGGCACACTTTGTTTCTCTACTCCCTGACAACAGCAGAGGGGGCCGTTTCACATACTCCTGCAGTAAAAGGATCACGGGGGCAAACCTCTACCGGTAACATCACCTTGGGGCTTACTTTAAATAGTGACACCATTGTTGAGATTACACGGGGGAGTGATTCTGTGGAGACCATGGATATTGGAGTCTGAACTCGGACAAGACACGATCTGATTGTTTAGTGGCTCTTACGATACCTGTCGGGAGATCAGGGTAGATGTGCCCTGCGAGACTCAGGATAAAGAGTGTACCCCAGTAATCCAGCCCTCAAAACCTGCCTCGCTTAAGTAATCCATGAAAGGGATTGTATCCCTGGCCCCCCAGTACAAGGAACAGCTCTTTGTTGATGTGATTTATGTACTTATTAGAGCCCGCAACTTGCTTCATTCTGCCGCCAGCTGCCTCCCGCTGCCAGAGGGGACTCCAGCCCCCAGTTAACACCACGTCTAGAAGCCAAGCGAACGCCATTATGCCATGACGTATTTGCTCGGCTTTTTCTGCCGGCCTCGCCTGCCAAATGGTTTCTTGTCTTTATGGGGCCATGTGTTTGGCCCCATAAAGATAAGAAACGTTTTGCGACTAACGCAAAGCAGGCGAGGCCGTCCGAATGGGACGGCTCAGAAAGCCAAGCAAATACGTCACAAACACCTCTTTTCCAATGGCTGGCCACCGTTTAGCTTAAACGGTGACGCCAGCCAATGGAAAAGAGGGGCGGGGCTTAATGCCCCTTACAGAAAATACCCACATCTCATTAAATCTCGCCAGCGAGACTGTGCATGCGCGCACCCTACGCCAGGCGAGACCTAGAAAGGCTGATTTTTCAGCTGAGGAGAGCAGCAATGCGGATAGCCGCTGTCAAGCAGCCTTCGCTCTCTCTGGATAGAGAATGAGGAAGGAGATAGATAAGCTGTTATTGTCATTTGCTAATCACTAAACTCAAAACCGTTGTCATTTGAATGAATAGTAACTTGCTTTAAAAAGTTTACGACTATCATAAATGTAGAGGACAGGCTGTGCTCCACAAAAGAAAACTGCTTTGTGTGAGACCTAAGGACAAATTGCGCCTTCAGGCTTTTTCATAAACGCTCTTCGAAGGACACGCAAGCCTCTACTTGACTGAATAGGTCAGTAGCTGGTAAGTCAAGGATGTCTAAGATGGCACGACATTAAAATCAATAAACTTGTCAAGACAATGTGCAAGTCAACACTAGGGGTTCTTTAAAGAAGCAAGCAAATCTATCTGAATACATAACATTACCCTTATTTCACTACAACCAGAAATGTACCTGTTTCAGAAAAATAAATCCGATGATGTTATCTTAGAGACAGTTAAAACATTCTCACTTAAACTTTGTTTATTTGGAAAAAAATACTTTTAGCCCATGCATAATTCTAAATGCAAATGTAATCAATAAAAGCAGTAAAACCCAATACAGGGAAACAGTAAGCCGCTTGCCCAATATATAGCTCTTTTACCTAATGTTGTAACAGGGAACCTTATCTTTTAAAATTGTCATGAAACAGGAAAGTTGTCAGCACTCAGAGGTGTTATTGACGGATAGGAAGCTAAATTGGCCGAAATTAAGGCCAGACCAGTTCTCTATTATGCACGCTGCACTCTGCATGGTACCATAATTTAGATATGCAACCTTTTCTACAGCCAACGAAGGGTAGGGTGTCCTGGAGCTGCAGGCACGTGGTCATATTTGTTCTTTGCTGCCTCTTTAAAAGGGCTCCCAGAATCCCAAGGTAAACTTATTGCTGTAATACAGAAGTCGAGATGGGCAGTCCTCCACTGATAGTAGCTTCCTTCTCATGCAAACGATTGGCAGGGTCTTTTTTGATTGCTTTAAGCAGGAGGACCAAACGTTCCTCTTTTGGATTCCAATGTCCAAATATTGACCAAACCGTCTTGTCCCTATTTAGCTTAAAGTAGTTGTTCCTCGCCTTCCAGTCACGGATGGTTCTGAGGTACTGTCCTAGTCATTTGATATTGGCTTAAGCCTGATGGTTGAAGCTCAGCAGGAGTTGTGTTGGTCATCTGCATAGGAGATAATTTAAATCAAAATGACCAAGTAATTCTCCCCAAGGCATATGCTGATAGTAAGTCGCATCAGAAAGAATGCAGATCCCTGCTCCACATCACTGCAGGTAGGCTGCTTGGTTGGGTGAAAAGAGGCAAAATGCACATTGTGCATTCTCTTTTTCAATAATGACCTAAACTAATCAATAGCGGGTCCACTCGGACAAACTATGCCTCAACCTTATTAACCCCAAATAAGAGATCTCATACTAGCCTAACTTAAATGCAATGTTTCGCTTATCAATTGTAATGCAAATTGAACAATAAAATTCTTTCATATTCAGATAACTCACTTAAATATCCAGCCTTCCAATCCAGTTTTTTTCCTGACTCTTTCAGAGTCTCATTAGCATTTTTGCACCGTACACATGGGTGTTATGATTAAAGTTAAATCTCCAAATGGTAGATTAGTGGCACCCTTATCTTAACCAAATATAGCTGGTTTTACCGTATGTCTGTTCTATAAAATATCCCTTTTAAACTGTTAGAGTTAGTTCACTGAGGAGCATTATCCAGCGGTGCAGACACTCACAAGAACTTCATGAAGAGAGACTATTAATGGAGGTTTCAACTGAAGGAAGAAAAAACTAATTTTAAATGTTACTCCAATAAAGGATAAATACATTTCCCCCTAATTTAGATGACAGCTTTGTGGCAATAAAGTAAAGAAAAGCTTCCAACAACTGTTTTGAATTTCTTTCTGCAGGGAAATTGTATCGACACCTGACCACAGACACATCTCAAGCAACATTATCAAGTGTGGCCCCAGTGTTTGCTGTGGTGAGTACACTGCCCTTGATCCCCACAATTGAAAAATGAAGAGCAGTGTTTTAATTAAAGACTTTAAAAATAAGGAGCGGCATGCAGACTCGTAGGGCGTGCATTGCTGCTCTCTGAGGATTTCTGATGTATAAAAACATTGGTTATGAATTAACTCGATCAAGTGGGTACTCGCAGTGGCCCTATTGTGTGTATGGGTTTATGTACATAAAAGTAAAGTTTCTTCATTTTGTATTGGAATTTAATGGTTAAACTGTAAAGGGTTTCAACTCATATTATTTCTTACTCTGCTTCCTCACCCCATCACTGAGCTGTTACACAACTAAGTATAACTTTCGTCTGGAAATACGTACAAGAGAAAAAACAGACCTGCTGCATTTCCAAGTGCCTATTTGGCTATGTACTTATGCACCATTAGAAATGTATGACTGTCACAGATTTTCAGAAGCCCTCCTGGAGTTGCATGTGAATTCAGAGAAAGTCAGAAATTTGGTGCTAATTCAGGAGTTAATAATATGGGTTAAATGTCCATATATCTAGATAGCCTTTTTGGCAATGAGCCCCACAGTGTATTCTGTCATTTAGTGTGACAGCACTGGAACTTATGAAGTCATTAGTTGCATTTTTCAGTGGAATTCAGTAGGTTTCTAATGTATCGCCATTGATATGAAATGTAATTTTACTCTTACACTTTAAAACAATTGAGCTGGAAAGTTACAATATTTGTATTGTATTCAATATAGGTAAACGTGGTTTTATTACAAAGCAAGGGAGGAGCAAGAGATTCATCAACATGAAATAAATCAGTTCCATAAGTCCAAGAAGTACTCCACAGATTTTGCACATGCAGTAGAAACATATCTATTTATTCTTTCCCTTGCCGATCAAGCTGATCTTAATAGTCCTATCATGATTCAAGAAGTGGAGAAAGTTATTAAGAAGCTAAAATGTGGTAAGGCTCCCGGACCGGACGGGTTCACCGCTAAATTTTATAAGTACTTCTCCTCTCTCATATCACATCCACTCTTGCACCTGTTTCAGGAAATCAACTAGACAGGAGAGGTGAGAAGTTCATTATCGGAGGCTATCATAGCCGTCCTTCCAAAAGAAGGGAAAGATCCATCACTCCCCAAGAATTATAGGCCTATCTCGCTTATTAACCTTAAACTGTAAGATTTTAGCCATGATTCTAGCCAACCGACTTCAGAAGGTTCTGCCCACACTGATACATCCTTCCCAAGCAGGCTTTTTGAAGTATAGGTTATCCAGTGACATCAGAACACTAGCTCATGTACTCGAAAAATCTAAACTTTTATCCACCCCCACGGTAGCAATTACGCTTGACGCCGAAATGGCATTCGATAGAGTCGATTGGACCTACCTGAAGGCAGTACTACATAAATTTAACCTGGGCCCGTTTTTTACGAGGATGGTGATGTCCCTTTATTCCAGTCCCTCTGCTAGAGTTAGGGCGGGTGGCTCGTTCTCCTCGTCGTTCCAATTACATCAGGGAACAAGACAGGGGTGCCCCCTCTCCCCTTCACTATTCCTACTAGCGATTGAACCATTCCTCCATCGCCTGCGGACCAGTAATGGTATTGCTGGAATTCCATTTGGGGAGTGTACAATAAAGATAACCGCATACGCTGATGATGTCTTGGTTGTATCGGAGAGGGCTGAGGAGGCTATACCGGCACTTATGTCTATTATTGGCGAGTTCTCCAAAGTATCCGGTTATAAGTTAAATAAGGACAGAACGGAAGTTAAACTGTTAAATAATTTGGGAAACAGAGAGGTAATGGGGGATTCCGGTCTGGCTTGGCAACCGGACTGCTTCAAGTATCTGGGGTTAGATTTTGATAAAGACTTAATTACAACATTACGGGTTAATGAAAATCTGATCTTAAAGAAAATATCAATTTTTAGATGGCTGGTCTCCGAAGTATCTGTCTTGGTGGGGTAGGGTCGAAACCTTGAAAATGATGGTAACCCCACTAGTGAACTACTTAGCGAGTATGCTACCAATGACCTTCTCTGATGATTTTTTAACCAAGGTGGATAGGCTCTTTGGTACGTTCCTGTGGCAGGGGAAGAAACCCAGGATATCAATGAGGAAGCTGCAGCTATCTAAGGAAAAAGGCGGCCTGGGTCTCCCCAATTTCAGAAACTATCAGACTGCCTTCCTCTGTAAACAGGGTGCACAGTGGCTTAATGTAGACTCTGGTTACACTCCGCTGTGGCCTGATGTTGAGAAATACCTTATGGATAAGGTCCCCCTTACCGCGTTACTTACTATGGATCTCTCCCATCTTCTTCACTCCAAATATATTTTATTAAATACAAGACGGGCTCTCCTAAGACTAGATCAAGCACATAAAACAGGTGTAACCCCCCACTTAAGATAAACAGAGAGCATCTTCATTGGGAAAATTGGTCAAAGAAGGGGGTCAATTTGGTGAGCGATTTGTTCGAAGGGATACACCCTTTGCCGTTCTCTTCGCTTCAAGCTAAGCATAACGTGGCGCCGATAGATTTTTACGACTTTTTGAAACTCAAAGTCCTTTTATCCACTCGTCCTCTCGAATCTTGTGACCCCTGGCTTAAGACCCACGCATCATGGCGGCGGGGCATTTTGTTTAAAAAATCTACAAGCTTCTCCGTCCTACACCAAGGAAGGCCCACAGACGGAATGAACTCCGGTGGGAATCCGAACCCAACTCTACGGGATTAGTATTCGATTGGGATATGATACACACCACTGCTCTATCGTGTAAAATCTCACCAATTCTGTCTCAAACCAAATATATGCTCATTAATAGGACATACTGGACACCAGATAGGCTCTTTAAACTCCAATTGAGAGATAGTGCTAAGTGTTGGAACTGTGATTCAGGGGTAGGGAACTTGGCACATATGCTTTTTAACTGTCCCTCGTTGGGACCATTCTGGGGAAAAGTCTTTGATTGTATAGAACATATATTCAACATCAAACCGGAGAGAGAATTTGTCTATATTCTACTGGGTGTCTTGAATCAGAATCTGCATAACACTCATGACCGCCAACTGCTGGATATTTTACTAACTCTGGCTTGTAAGGTAGTGTTGTGTAAATGGAAGAGCGCTTCTGAAGTGTCCTTCAGGATATGGCAGGATTGGCTATCCTTTTTAAGAGGAGCTGACAATCCTGCCCTACATTCCTCACCTTGGCGCACCTCCTACAAGAAGCTATGGAAATCTCTAGATGCCTTCTCGTTTGACCCACCATGATCCTCCATGTTTGTCCAGGATGTGTTATGGTCACATGTAAGTCAATGAGGAGGTGAGACTTATGCTGTGTGTTAATTTTTATAGGTTGAAGGAAAGGGGCGGTACCATCTATCACACAGAGTTCTGCCTTAATAGGTGCAGGGTATGTATAAAAAGGATCTCGGCCCAGGTCTTGGTCTTGGACTTGGACTATGACAATGCATTTGCAATGTTGTTGTTTTGATAGTAATGGGACTCAATTGGTGCTCAAATGATGTTTTGCAATCAGACCTTATGGTATGCTTGGTATGATATGTCTCATGACTTAATGTACTATTTTGTTCTTCTGTTGATTTTTGGGGTTACTTTACTTTTATTTCGCAGGACCTGTATGAATTTCTAATACATGAATTACATGACTCATTATAGGTTAGAATGATTTAGGCACGAATATATTTTATTATGTTCACTGGGACAACGTATGTCATTCACTGTATGTATTCTTGTCCGTTTTGCTTTCTTTCTCAATAAAAATGTTTTGAATACAAAAAAGAAACATATCTATTTATTGTTCATTTGGCTTGACAGCCAGCGTTCGCTCCGTAAGAACCACAGTCAATTTAATTACATAAAGCACTCTCGCAATTATCCACCGAGCCTCTTCTTTTGGAAGACTGTCATCCAGTGAAAAAGTTGGAGTTTTGCCTTGCAGCTTTTGATCTGCTAACTATGAATTTTATTTGGCAAAGAGTGATCAAAATTTCAAAAACTAAGCTGGATGAGTCCTAAATCTGAGAACAGACGTGGGGCATGCTGCGGGCTCCAAGTAACTTCAGAAGAATAAAAGGATTTGAAGACGCACTGCCTATGAATTTCTCTTTAACTGTATTGGCTAGAGGAGGAATCTGAGTGATAAGGAAAGACTTAAACTGGATATTGATTGTGCTATACAAAGTCCTGCTCTGCTGTTTTATATCAAACAATTGAAGAATATTAAAGAGATATATTTTTACCATGAGCTCAAAATCTATGGAGTACTTCTTGGGCTTAATGAACTGTTTTCATGTTGATGAACCTGTTGTCTCTCCCTTGCTTTGTAAATACGTTACCTTAGTTGTCAAAATGTGGTTTCGTGTAGGGGTGGGGAGAATGTTCAGTTCTGCCTGTAGATTTGGAAGAATTTTGGCCACTTCGCATTACTCTTTAATACGTAGTTCTGCCCAAATTCCGCCAATCGCCATATGATGGAATTTATTCGTCAGTGAGGCTTCCGAATATGTAAGCTGGCAAGCGAGATTTGGAGTCCCATAGCGTGATTTTCTTAAGTGGGCGGTCACTGGTGTTTGTGAGCGATTAGAGGGCGGCTGCTTGAGTAGATTTACTGCGGCTCAAGTACATTTTTTACTTGAGCAGCAGCGGTGCTCGCTCTACAGGTGCTCAATTGCAACGCAAGCTGCATATTTTCCAGCTATTAGTGAAATTCCGTGGAATTTTTCTACAACTTCCATCCACCCCTAGTTTCTTGTTTACATGTTTTTTGTATGTCTATCAAAACATAAGTAAAATAAATACATGCAAATCCGTAATCTTTTTTTTATGCAATCCATACTCGAATATGGGTGTGAATAATGTTTAAAACAAACTGCAGTCACCCTCTTTGGGTTCTTCAAATTTTTGGCCTACCCAAAAGTATGCTTTTGTAGGACTGCTAGGGCAAACACATAATTATTTCAGCCTGTTCCTTCTGAAATTGAGGCGCTAAATTGTGGCAAAACAGGACAGGCAGCCGTTTTGGCCTTCTCTTTTACACAACCTATGTAAATTTAAATTTACTGTGCACTTGACTTTGACATCGTAGAGGGGTGTGACATTTTGAAGAAGCTGTGTATGGATAAAGTGGTTAGGGCACGTTGCTCAGGTTAACAATGCTGTTCAGTAGGAATTTTAATGGTTTTTCTGTATTTTTCAATATCAAGTGCAAGCATATTTTTGTATATCAAGTGCAAATATATTTTAAGATCACCTCTGTTTAAAGGAACATAATTAGCAGAGTTCTGTGTTTACCCCTGCCCTTTCTTTTTAACAGTTCAGGACACGTGTATGACTTAACCAAAACGCTGTGCTTAGCCACAACAGTGGTGCCACGTACACATTTGTCTTGGTAGGTTCCTGATGTTTTATTGTGTACAAAAAAACCAAAAACTTTTTTATAAAGGACATGTAGCTGTGGGGAAGAATAAACTATTAGTATTGCACTGTTTAAATTGGTGCTCAACAAGTTTATTAAGTAAAATTGTGCTTATATAAAAAGTAAATGCTATTTTTTTTTTCTTATTATTTAGTTAAAATTCGACAAGAAAGGTACTCTGACCTCATTTGGTAAGTAGTGTTATGTGTAAATTATTGACATGCACTTCTTTTTTTGTGGGGAAAATCATGTTAGTGCCCTTAAATAATTCAGTTTAAATTTTTCTAGAATCTGGAATACAAAGGAAACGCTTCTGTGTACCGCTGCAGATGTTTTTATAGCTGCTTTAAGTTGGAGAAGCCTGCAGATGGAAATCAGTTTGAACAAACAAAACCTTCAGTGTTGTGGGATTCTTTTTACAACCAGAAATACAATTCTTTGAGCAGGGCAGCTGGCAGCCAGCCAGCCCTGTACTCAGTTTTCAGACTGTGTCACCTAATGTAGTCCTTTGTAATCTGAAATCTTGTGGGGTAAAGGGGTGGTGGGCGAACTGGCCCCTGTACCCTATTTGCAATTGGCAACAGGAGGTACCAGTGGATCTGCAGCCACCTGCTATTACCTCCTTTTTCAAGCAAGAACATTGGCACATCCCCCACTCTTCCATGGCCTACACAATGCTCAGGCCACTGAGGGATGTGTCAGCTGGCCCCAACTAGTATGCTAAGATGCCATTATATGCCAACACACTGACACGTAGCCACCATTTACTGTTACTCCAAGAAATTAATCATAACCGCCATGTGCCCTTTTACACACTTATTAACATAATTAAGAATTCTGCCAAACACATCTCATTTTAAAGCAGTAGCAGAGATGGGTTCTTAGATTGACATGATGCTAAGGATCAGGGAGATGACGGAGAAATGAATTGCATGGCTGTTTAATTTTCATGATGAAGACACTATTACTTTATTAATCAACCTTAAGTCTATTTCAACTTCGGTAAAACCTTGATCAGGACACCATAATACGAAAATCCTCTCCTTCTCTGCTACTCATATTGTATGAGGTAGAGATAGTGGGGTGATTAATAGTAGTGGGAAAAGTTGTAAAATGAGTAGGACAAGAAGGATCTGCAGGGTGCAATTAAGATCGGCGCTTTGACCCCAGTTCGTGAGCATTACAAGTGAGGACACTGCAACGGGTTGTGAATTCATAACACACTCTAATATATTTGTTTTAAGGTCGTTGCAAGAGCCAGGACATCCCATACTAATTGTAGGTTCATCAGATGTAATTTATTATACATAATGTAACTATAATGTTATGCAGGATAATTTAGATGAGTTAAGAAAATGAATATCACAGCACAGTTCCAAAATAAGATGTAGTACAGTCAGTGTTCCTCTGATTATGAAACTGCATAGTACGTTGACTCTCTCTGAGAATGACTGAAATGATTAGTGTTTAATGAAACTAAAATAAGAATATTGGTTGATAATATTGATAAAATGTCCACCCTAAAAGAAAACCAATGGATACACAAAGTCACGCCAGTAACGTCAAACCTTGGTGACTTTTTAAAATATTAGGCTGTGGCACAATTGTGAACTCTGACCCAAAGTCAATTTCCACATTTATAGTAGTACTTGGTTATTTACTTTTTTCACAACTGATGCACCAGCCCTAGTAATTTAACTTGGACCCACACCTGGTCTCAAAAATATGTGGATAGAAGTATTAAAGTTGATAATTTTCCAGTTCCACTGTAGTTCTACCAATGTCTCTTAGCACAAGTGTGTGCTTAGATCTACTAAATATAGCCTTTTCTCAAGGTAAATCATAGGCCATCAAATTTGAAATGTGAATTTTAGTTTGTTTTTTTGAAAAAAATGACAGGTGTACACTGCCTTCTTAAAACACAGGTGTAAAGTTAATTTACATTCTGAAATAATACAAGTGTATTAGTTATCTCTTAGCAGAGATGATTGAAAAGGTTTCACTGTACAATAAGAAACAGAAGTAAAACTGAACCAGCTATACTAAACCTTTTACTGACTTGCTTGTTTTCTTGGACAACAGAGTGATGCAATCTAGAGAGAGCTTGACACTTTCCTTTGGCGACTACTGTTATCCATTTTCAAGATATGTTTTAGGTTAGGGAATGTCTTCTATTTTCATTCTCTTATTGGGATTGTGTCCTATTCATAGATATTCTTAGCCCACATGTTCCCAACCAATAGACAATGTAGTGTGTAGAATTATTTTGTTGCTAACACACTGTGAACATTGAATTTGATACCACCTGTTCTTCTTTCAGCTTGTCACTTTTTAGACTTTTACAGCTCCTTTTCTCTTCCTACACCTTTTTGATACTTCTCAACAATTTCTCTTCTCCTCTGTTCATGCATCTAAATATTTTAGAAATTAAAATTTGCAAGCTTTAGAATTATTATATTATATTCACTTCAACATACTTATAAAATTGAAATATTCTAACAAGCCAATTTACGAAGATTGATTTGACACATATGTTCAAATACACCTGATACAGTGCACTTTGTTAAATAATTTGTCGACATTTATGCAATACATTCTCAGCTCTATCCTGAAGAGGACTATTAGGATCAGTTCTGGAGCCAACATTTGTTTACCTCTTATTGTACCTTTAAATGTGTAGACTTTGTTGGAAACTATAACTGTAACTAACACCATTGAACAATTGTTTCTCCTCACATAAAGCTATGGTTTCCTCTGTGCCATTCAATCTGGGATACCTTGAGTTCTCTTAGACATTACTTAATTTTTGGGCTTTTCATTTTTTGTATTATATCTCCTGTGCATCAACATTAATCTCAAAGACAGTATAAATTTGGGCTGGCTCTTGCTTGTTTATTTTTAAACTGGACATATGTTGCTTGCTTAAATTATTTTTCAGAATATCATTATGGTAACTTTTTTATTGACCATGCATTCATTGCTTGTGAAAAATGCTTCATCATTAATTGAATGTACCTAGTGAGGTTCAATGTAATAAATAGTGTTCCCAATAAATCCTCATAAATGCTAGATTATTTTACTTTTCCACTGAAGTCATTCCATCACCTCTCTTCTACCACTAAATGCTTTCCTTCAAATTTCATCCATGAAGCTACTTTCTGACCTTAAACCCAGCCCTCCTTCTCTGCTCATTTAATATGTTTTCTTTCAATCTTGTGTTTGAGCAGAGTCTCCAAACAGACTAGTGTATGTCTTTGGAATTTTTGCTTTCTTTTAAAACTAGGCTATATACCAGCATGTATTTGGTTCTGTCTAAATTTCTCCTGGCTACAAAGCATATGTCTCTAATTCTATTTTGTATATTTTTTACTTGCTAGAACGAAAGAAGACTGAGCTATACCAGGAATTAGGACTACAAGCCCGTGATTTACGATTTCAGCATTTAATGAGCATTAACTCTAGAAACAACAGGATTATCATGAGACTAGAGGTAATCATTTGCCCTGGGGTAGCTGCAGCTTTACAAATCATGTGTGGGATTGTAGTCTAACTTTGTCTTCTATTTTTACATATTTGTTCCCTGTGTTACTTGAACAGAACAGTTATCATTTCAAGTCTGTATCCACCCTGAACCCTGTATGCTTTGTTTGTATGTTTTGATATTTCCAAAGCGTGAATTTAACTGGCTAGCTAAGGAGCACTGTAAACACCAGTGGAGATGTTTGGAGAGGAGGGGACCGACATGGGGTACAGCTATTGGAAGTGGCGAGAAGTCAGTCCATCTGAGGTTGTGTTCCCTGAATTGGTGAATTTCCAGTTTCTTACTGAATCGTCGGAGGGTTGGTGCTGTTCTGATTTTGGAGGCAGTGTTGTTCCAGACCTGGGCGCATAGGGCAAGATGACTTGTTTTCTCCTTCTTGAAGTGTTTTATTTCTAAACTGGTGATTCAGAGCGCCTCCTCTGGTCTTGCCATCCTAATAATGTTAATTTGTTAGCTAGCAAAACAGGGATCTTAGTGTAGAGGGTTGTGTAAGTGAAGCTGCTGATCCTAGAGACAATCTGGGCTTGCAGAGAGAGCCAGTGTAGATCATTTTGTGTGCAGGTGATATGTTTGGATTTCTTCAGCCCAGAAGGACCGTTCTGCTGGGTGAACGATTCCACTCAAGGGGGAAAGGGTGGTCTATGGGATGCCATTGAGCAGACCGTTGCCTCCGTTTAGGTGGAAGAGGACTAGGACTTGATCTGTCATTGTGAAGTCATCTCATGGGAGAAACAATTTCACTTTTTTTAGGACAATGCATTGGAATCGGGCTATTTGGTCATGTTCGAAGTGTGTTCTTTGCATGAGAGGTTTAAATAAAGGGTCAATGGAGAGATTTGACCTGTTCTCCCAGTTGGGGTGTGAAACCCTTTGGGTTTTCAGTCAGAGTGCCATGAACAAATCATAGAATGTTTGGCATTTTTATAAAACAGGAGGACTTCAGTCTTCGTGGGGTTTAGCATAAGGTAAGTTGTTATCTATTTTTGGATGTGTTCGAGTTAGACTTTGGGTCATTTTATATAATTGGTTGAGGAGATTTGGAAATGATGGGTGACAGGGTGGAGTCCTGGCTTCCTCTACAGATGACGGGGAGAGTCTGGAATCTTGTAGTTCCTATCTGAATAAGTTGCTGTTTTTGGGTGATTTAGGATATGAACTATAGTAAGATTGTGCCAGAGAAGCCCATGCAGGTTTTCAGGGTGTGGATCAGTGTGGACGGTCGATGATGTTGAAAGATGGAGAGAGAGGTTAAACAGGATCAGGGGATAGGAATTGTTTTTTTCATTGAGGAAATGGGTGTTTGTTGTGTATTTGGAGCGTGGCTGTTTCAGTAATACAATGTAGTCTGAACGCCAATTCATAGTCTTGAATAGGTTATTCCTCCTAATGTGCTCCAGTAGCTGGCTGGCAACGCCTTTCTCAAAGATTTTTTCCAACAAATGGCAGGTATGTTTTAGGATGGAAGTTGGAAAGGTGGATGGGATTTAGTGTAGGGTTTCTTATCAGAGGATCTGTCCAGTTTTAAGGCCGCTTAAGAAGGTGCCTTGGGTTAGTCAGGCCTTGACAATATGGAGAAAGGGTGTGAGGGCTCTGACACTTTATGTAAGCCCCTATATTACCTTATGTCTTATCCATTCATTTGAGCTTTAGTTGTCATTCTCCGGCAGCATAGTAGTAGTTCAGTATACTGTTGCATGCTGAATTATTTGGGAAATTGCTAATCCACTCTTTCTCTAGCCAAACGGTCTATGTTTTTAATCTGTTTTTATTTTAGTATGTAAGACTCCAACCACGTTAGTGGCATATAAACCCTCTGCCAACATAAAGGGTCTCTGAGCAGCATGTGTGCAGAGCAAGTCAACAATCTGATATTCTTGACTGAAAAATTATTTTTTTCTTCCCATTCTCTCGCTCGTTCTCCTGCTTTTTACGACACTACCACTTTTTTCCAATTCTGTCTGACTTCCCCCTTTCTGCCCCTCTTTCAGTGATCAATTTGTTAATTCGTTTAGCTGTATCCCTATGGCTTTTATATGTGTAAATAGTGTATCTACTTATGAGTAAAAAACACAGAAAAACAATAATTTGTATTTTGTTAATAGACGTCTGCAGTTGGGGCTAAAGTGGTGTATGTGAGTTTTACTTCTACAATCACCAGCACAGAATAAATATGCTGTCCTTCCCTGTAATCTTTAATGTATGTGCAGGATAGAACAAAAGCCTATTCTCCCGTTTTTTGCATGGTTTCCTTGTCAATCCCTACAGAGTCACTAAGGTCAGTGGCAAGCCACAGGGACTTCAGGAGTATTCAGAATGGCCATCTTTAGTGCTTCCTGGTCTCAAGTTGTCAAAACATTTAGGACCACAACTTATGAATGTTTTTTAAGCCTGTGCCTTAGTTTATCTGCAAACCTTAAAAAAAAAAGTCCTGTCTGACCATTCCAGTTGTTTATTTGTACACATGCTGCACAGAAGCAGGTAAGTACTGTACAATAAATTAGGGTTTCAAAGTGATTAGAGATTGTGAACCTGATTCACCAATGGCATTTTGGAGGAATTAGAGTAGTATTTTAGGAGTGCTACTCTACGTACTACAAAATGCATTTCACAAACCTGCAGCCAGTAATCACCACCTCATCTCTTCTGTTGACAAAACAGGCCTAAATATATTTCAGCCCAGCCTTGTAGTTGGTCCAGCATCACAAATGGCCAACCACTGGTACCTTAACCCAAGACCATCTAAAACAATGGCGGCAGGCTGGAATACTAGCACCCACCCTTTAGGAAATAATGTAACATAAATTGAATTACCTACCAATGTTAAAAAAAAAAAATATATAGATAGATAGATAGATAGATAGATATAGATAGATAGATAGATAGATAGATAGATAGATAGATATAGATAGATAGATAGATGTATACATATATATATATTTTATGAAATACATTTTTATTATTATTTAGTAATACAAATACACTTAGAATACAATTTTTAACTTTGTTTAAAAAGTGTTAAAATTATTTAAAAGGTAACGTATAACCTAGTTTGTTACAAATTAAATGAAACTGTTAATGAGGGTAATTGATTTTAATGATAAAATGTTGTTAAAAATGACTCTAACAAATAATATATTTAAATTAAATTTACAATTTATTACAAAGTACACTTTAAGGAGATAGATTGGGTTGTATCTTTTACTTTAAGTAGTCCTAGGTTAATATTAATTGTTTTAAAATAGGTTACATTTTTATTTTGGATAACATTTTTATGTATATTATTTTTAAATCCACTTTATTAAATGTCCCTATATTTTACATAGGAAGCTCTCCACCCCAATGGTGGAGAATGTTCACAAGCAAGTGGAAAGTTACAAATAGTTTACCTTACACTCATAAATTCAGTCATAGGTGTCTCTGCTGGGAAATGCTTACTGACAAAAAAGTGGAGACTTACACTTATGGTTAAGAGTACATCTACACGTGCAAACATACCTTTGCGAATCAAGTCCTGTATACAGTATTTGGGATTTTTGTTTTTTGGAGTCTGGGGCTGTGTACATAGAAATGAAAGGATTCTTATTGTTGTGAAATGAGATGCCTGTTAATGAAAATGTGTTCTGAGAGTCTTTCAGAACTACATGAATGAAGACATAAGCCTGATTTGCTTAGGAATGTTGTTCCAAATCCACACTGTGCAGCTTGAATGAGTTTGTACTTTGGTCTGTTCAGTTTTACACTTCTTGTTTGCAAGTGTAATTCAATAGCCACTTGATGTGTTAGTTTTCCAACATGGTGATTTTTTCCCTGAAATATTTTAATATGTTTTTGAAAGTTTTACACCTTACTGCCTTGTATATGCTTCAGTAGGTTCACCAGGTGGAACTAAAGGGACTGCAGCTCTTTAGTTCTTTCAGGGGGCAGTAGCCTACAATACACTTTTTGTTAAAGCCAAAGGTTATACGGGCATGCTGAAAAGTGAGGTGTTTCCATCATTCAGAACGGAGGATGTCAGTACTTTATGGTCATCCGGAAGTCTTTAGACATGGAGTCTAATGTCTGAGAGACATTTCTGGTCCTCTGCTTATTTAGTGCTTTTGGCTGTGATGAATTTAGTTTCCATGTATCGCAGGTGAGGTAAGTTCTGACATGCAGAAACAAATCAAGGGAAGACATTACTTAAATTTACTAATTTCCCAAGTTGTGACTTCTAGAGTGAGTTGTATGTCATTGGCCTTCTGGCGGATCTTAGTGAGCAGGATTTGAAGAAGCTCCTTATACAAGTTGAACGTTGGAGGGGAGATGATAGATTTTTCAGTTATTTTACAAGGAGTTGAGAGCACTTCCCATTAGTTGGGGCATCTGATATACAAACACCTCTTACAGCTTGCAAAGGTGCTACATGGAACATGGTGTTTTTTTATGTGTTTTGATTAATGACCAGTCCCTCTTATTGAAGATGTGTGTACAAACTGACTTGTAAAATGGTTAAAACGCTAGCTTATTTTTACTGGTCCTCTCAAAAAAAAACTAAAAAATGTATTTCAAAGATACATCCGTGGAATATTCACAGTAAAATGAATTTTAGAAAGATTATTATTTTTGCACTGGTGGAGTAAAGCTTTGTTCATCAAATGTTATAAATTGTAAGATGAAGCAATATAAATGTTTGCTGTTGAATAACCAATCCTAACGAGACGTCTCCATCACATCTCGTTTTTCATATCTCTTTGGTTCTCCTATTACTTATAGGTCCTTTCCTGCTTTCTGAAGTTCTCTCTCCCCATTTCCAGTAAACAATGTCTTAGTTTGGAAATAAAATTTTGAGGAGCTTTGTTAAGATTCAACCCATTTTTATATGATTAGTTAGGCTTTTCAATACTTTCACCTTTTAGAAAACACTGATTAAGAATTTGGCGGTCTCGCAATGGGCCACCATGCCAGCACCCTACTGCGTGACCACCAAACCCATAGTCAGACCGTCCGCCAAAATACAAGTTTAATCCTGGTGGGCAGTCCTGTGGCAGCGGTCCTACGGCAGTCCCTTTCTCAGGCTCAAAGAAGAGCCACAGAAAGGCAGCTCTGTGGGAGCGCTGAAGAAGGTTCAGGTACGGGAAGAAATGCACCATGTCCTGCATTGTTCCCTGTGCAGGAACAAGGGGTGCTAACATACAGGGTGGCACACGGTGTGCCCCATGCATGCATTCCCATGCACAGAGGCGCCCCCTAAGTTGCCTCACCACCAAACTTTCCACAGTGAGCTCACCCCTGTGGATTGGGCTGCAGTGAGGCAACTTGTAATATGCTTGGAAGGTTCCATTCTGCGCTGCCAGCATATTGCAGCCTCAGACTTCTGCGCCACAGGTTCGTAAATAGGCTCTTAGTAGCGTTTTAGGGAAAATGTACAGAGTATTCTTTCAGGGACATCTGATCAGAATCGGTAAGATTGAAGATTTCTCTAGGTTTGCTAGTCTTTTACTTATGACTAGGTTGCCTCTGAGATTCCTCAAAAATATATGCCCTTGATATCCCTATTGTGGTTGGTGGTCTCTGCTAGCAAGGGCTTGGAATGTGCACTGTTATGCCCTTTTTTAATTAGGATGAATGCCTCCCTTAGAGTGCCACATATTCAGTGTGTCCATTGGTGTCTCTAACTGAATTCTAGGCCTCTGCTCCAGTTTGATTAGAGAACTCTCTATTGAGCCCCAGTCCCCTTTCTTCACTGTAACCATGGGTTTTTGTCATAGAGCTTTCCTCTCAGTCATCACTGTGCATAACAGTTTTGCAGGAGATTCGGCTATGATGAGAGAGGCTGTATGCCAGCTATAGGCCCCACCTCATCTCCTGACATAGATTGTGTGCGTGTAGACTTTATGCAGTGGAGTATTTTCTGTAGTGCTCAGAGAGGTTGGCAGATGTAAACTGGTTTCCTACAGATACCCTGGCAGTGTCCTCAGCTTCAGATCCACTGCTTTATTTCTTCCCTTGACTCATTACATAGATCACATTCCAACTGTCCTTTTGATGACTTATTTATTTTATACATTCTGCTCCTTATAAAGATCAGTTCTGTTCTTGATCTTCTTTTTATTTAAATAAACTCCAGACCCATAGTACTAAGTTTCTGAATAGACCATCGCTCTCTTGTGTGAGCTGAGCATGTTTTTAAGGGGAAGACACTTGAATATGGACAGAAAATTGGCAAAATTCAAAGCCTCAATTAAAGGGGTTTAATCTTTTCTATCATTTTATCTTCATGCACTGAGGATTCCAGCTTTGAATGGGCGACTGGTTAAGTTTCAAGAAATGTCTATGATACCGAGTAATCACTGGGTGCCAGTTAGAATCTGTCATTTCATTGTCTTGCCAATTCAGCACACTGGTTGATAAAGATTTTGGTTGTCTGTAAATGTTTACCAGGATGTTCTTAATTTAAACCCAGACTTCATGCATGCATGTATGATGCTCTGATTTTTTTTCAGCACCATATTTCACCAGGTTAAACAACTATGTTGTGTATGTTTCAGTCTTTGAAAGCTGTCATAACACCAGAGTACCTTCTTATACTGGATTACCGGAACCTGAACTTGGAGCAGTGGCTTTTTCAGGAACTGGCTTTGCAGCTCGCAGGGGAAGGTCAGCTTGTGACGTGTTCCTTGCCTTTTGAATTTCGAGCCATTGAGGCCATTCTCCAACACAGGGTGAGTGTTACCTGAAAGCACATATCAAATGGAGAAAGTCTAGCAGTACCATAAAAGATAGCGAAGTGTTCATTCCAGACCCCATCAGCAACACGTTAAATCGAAATCTTAAACTTACACTGGGATTGATGCCAGATTTGGTATCCTCCCAAATAGAGAGAGCACACACATTGACAGGTTTTTGTCCTGACATCATCTGTGTATTGTTTCAAACATAATTTTAATTTTGGTCAGCTACACTTAATTGCTTCTTTTAGAAGTGATTTACCTTTCCTTTTAAAGCAACTTTGAATTGTCTCCACTTTTAAGTAAGATCTCTATTTTGTTTTTGAGCCTGTATTTTAAGTTGGAATGTATATGTTGCTTATAATATAAGTTCTAGTGCACACACAAACACATGCATACATGCATGTTATCGCCAGATGTACTTGCAAAGGGAGCACAAGTCGGTGTCTCTAGTCCCATTTAACTTTGCTTTAACCTCTTCGCCGTGGCGCACAGTCCACGTGTGCGCAGATTGGAAGGCCCCCAGCCATTAGACGCACACGCCCACCATGAGGTCGGATGGTCGGGGGCCGTCCGGCACGTGGAAGTGGTTAAGCAAACTGACCTCAACATCCACTGCCAGATACCTTGGTGTACACGTTGATTCCAAACTACACATACAAAAGTTCATAACCACAAGGCCACAACTAGTAAACCTGCATAAAATCCATTCCAAGTGTACATTTAGAGGGCTATCTATGGGTGCGCAATTTCCATTTCACTGACTTATAATTTGCTTGATCTATTTTTCAATTGTGAAAGAGGATTCAAAACCACAGCGTATTCTAAAATGACGATTTTAATCCTTATTAAGGGTAATGTTGTTGTCTAGATCAACACGCTGCAGGCGAGACTGCATTTTCTGCAGCCCTACATCCTTGAGACGTTGGAAGCTCTTGTTGACCCCAAGCTTTTGTCAGTGGATAGGAGCAAACTACACATATTACTACAAAACGGCAAGAGGTAAGCATCCGAAAGTATAGAGAAAACATCATTCAGATTGAATTCTCCTGAACATTTATCAGATTACCATATAATCCATTTTGTAAATGGATTTCTTCATGAATGTTATACATGTGGGAAGGTGTTGCACATTGATTTACATGTTGAATATGGTTAACCTTTGAAAATACATGTGAAATGTTCCATGATTTTTCCACTATTAAAATGTTTTAGCAGACAAGCCAACACTATTGTTCTTGGCATGGGGACCTCTTTGATACAAGCGTTGTGCAGCATCTTGGAAAACATAATATTTAAAAACTATGTTTGTAAAACGGTCTTGTGCAGAAAATGTGCAGTAATACTTTTTGTGAGTTCTTAAAAGAAGCAAATTAAAATAGTTGGATGCTATAAGATGCATACGGCTAGAAGCTACTGTAATTACCCACTTCAACTACCCTGCCCTCCTGGTTCGACCCTCAAAAAAAGAAAAACCACGAAGGAAATTGTCCATGTAGATATTACCCTGTCCTTGAAGAAATATGCAATTGATCCCTGAAGTAAAGGAACCTTAATGCTCCACTGTCCCATTTGTTCCCGTCCCCCGACGCAGGGATACATGAACTTACCTGTGCTTGGGAGGACAGGGTCAATCTTCCCCTTATATTCTTAGTTTCAATTCTGAGAAATTGATAGAAAAAATGAGAAATAAATGGAAGCGGGGCACAGGGATCGATTTAGTCTATCGACATTGGTAGAGGTATTATGGTTTGAACTATACTTGTTTTAGGGGTGCGAATGTTCAGCACACAATTTTTTTTAATGGATGTCTGCTATACGTCACGGTTTCTGAATAAAATGTTTTCTTCAGTACCCGGGGAGTGAGTGTAGATCTGAGGGGGATTGGTTACACATGTTTTGGTCCTGCGAATGAATTTTCCGGGAAGGGATATTCCATACGGTTACCAGGACTGCCCAAGAGAACATTTTCCCTTTGCCAAAAGTAGCCCACCTGGGTTTATTGGATTCTCACTATTATAGATTATTAGAATACAAATGTTGTTTTTAGCGCAGTGTTAGTTGCCTGGTGTTTAATTACTAACCATTAAAAGTCCTCAGTTATCCTCCGTTTCAAAGAATGAGCTACAAAAATGAAGAAAGTTAGCCAACGGGAAGTTTGGTTTCATGCTTGGATAAGTAGGTGCTCCACATATCACAGACATTGGAGAGACTGGGCTTGCAAGGTATAGGAGGTTGGAGGTTCTGCATAGACACTTTATCAGTAAGAGGTAGGAATGTATGTACAGGCACTTTATTAGCATGAGGTAACCAGGAGTTGGCTGTAACAAGGGTCTCTCCTGGGAGGAGGCAGGGGGGTGAGCACGGTGACTTTAGGGGGTAGTGTCAGGAGATGTGGGGAGGGCTTTGTTGATTTGTCATGAATTTGGTACAAGACAGGACGTGGGATGGTTGAAGATTATTTGGAGATTGCAGTTTATGGTATATTGATTAATTATAATTTATGTGTAATGTACATAGCATGTTTCTCTTTTATATTGATAGGAAGACCGGAGTATTCTGTTTTATTGTAATCACATTCTCCAAAATAAAAAAAGAACTTGGCTGGGCATTTTAGATCATTTTTTTTTATATAACTTTATTTCAGATATGAAACAAATATTTGTATACAATAAACACCTTGCTCACAGTATCGTTTACAGTAATGTCGTAGGTTATACATGTCGCTCCCACCAGCTCAATGACATTTGCAATATAGCAATAACAATGATACCAACATTTGTGATCTCTACGCAATGCATGAGGGCTTGGCCTCAGCTCGCCCATGTGAAACAATCCTCCAGTTCTTTTTCCCATGGCCGGCACTGTATTCGACATGTAAACACAAAAAGAAAAAAGATGCAAATGCAGAAGAAAAAACAATCATCCTGAATATTAATACTGGCAGCTCTATAAGTCTGGCCCAGGTCAATCACTCCACACCCTCCGGCACAATTCAGCTCGCCTCTTGCGAGCCAGAGGACTATTTGGCAGCCTCAACATATTCCCTAAATGGACCCAATATGTCCTTGGGGCGTGATGTAGTTGGCATAAGACTTGCATAGGCCTCAGCGTTGACGTTGCAGTAGGCTAAACTGTGCAACCAGTCCTGTACTTTGGGAGTGGTCTTCCTACCCCAGTGTATGTCCACCACTCATTTGGCCAAAAGCAGGCCTAGTGAGGCGTTAGATCAGTTTTTTTCACTAGTAAAAGCCATTTAAGGTGAACTTTTTGCTGTAACTCTGTGTTAGATTGTCCACATAAATTGATATTTGTTTCAGAAACTAGTAAGGTTATTTTGTTCTTTCTTTTCCCCAAGGACATTCTTTGACCATGTGCCTTTTCCACCACCACCCTGCTATCTTTGGTAGATACATGTTCTGTGATGGAAAGAAATCTCAGAAAAGAAAAGCAGTTTGTATAGTATGCCCCCCGAATCCTAACAGCATTGATAAAGGTGACATATGCGAGGAAATTGCATATGTGACTTTAAAGTACCAATGATCCTCCATATTGAGAAGGAACTACTGATAGTTGGGTCCTAATCTAGCAAAAGGGCCGGAGGAGAAAATGCCCCCATTTAGAAGGAGCCACTTTGCTTCTATCTGGGTTTCCTTAGATGTGGCACTTTTGTCTTCATTTTTGCTTAATACAGAGGCACCTTCTGTCATACATGTTTCCCGAGACTTTCGGGCTTCACCTGTACCTCTAGCATTACTGCCAAGAGTTTGTTAACCTGGGCACACCTGATTGAACACCCCTTCGTCTGATTATGAGTGACCATTTGCCGTGTCTGGAGATGACAGCCTTTGCATATTTAAGAGCATCATTCTTTTACAGCCACTCAAATTTCACAGCCAGTAGAGATACCTCCATTACTGCTAACACCCATAGCAATGGGTAATCAAGCATGGCAGCGGTCCGTCACCCTTTAGAATAAAGCCCACGCTGGGGCATGCCTTACTTTAGAGCTAAATATCTTTAACAATGCGGGCATCGCACCACATCCATGTGGATGACATGGCAAGGCGAGGCCCGGCGTTTCATCTATTCCGGCTCAGCCCATACAGCTCCTGCTTCAGTGCCAGGATACCCAACTGGGTGAATTGTAGTCTATGCTGATACAAGTAACATATCACAACACACTAAATGCAGCTGGCACAATATCAGAATGGGGAACTCAATTAGCTAAAACACTGGATTCCTTCCCTTTGAGACTCTCTCTGGTTTACATTGTGGTCACCTTCAATAAGGGCACCAATACAACATTGAGAAAACTAAATATCAACACTTTTGTCCTGAAAATTCAAACTGTAATTTTTTAAAACCCTGCATCCAACCACAGGCATGATATCAAATGCCTTAAATTCCCTACCTCCTAGAACCCTCCGTGAAGCTTTTTATTATACTGTCTTGCATACGTTTAAAAAAAAAAAAAAGCAGTACAAGAAATTTAAGTTCCCAGACGAGGAGGACCTTCTCTTCTTGATGTTGAACCATTTGTGCTTTTCAGGCTGTTTCAGCTGTTTGCAGTGGGTTCCGCCGCTATCCTTAGGCATTATCATCTTTTCTCGAAAAAGAATGTAGATGAATGGCCTCTATGCTAAACAGCAGAAGCAACAGCCTCTATCCTGGTTCATTCTGGGAGTAGTTTGTGTTTTTTCTTTCTAGAGATTGCAGGGCAGACGTTTCAGAGATTCTAAAATAGTGGGTGATCACTGCAGATCAGGTAATTTGTCAAAGACTGCTGGGATATTGTTGTATGTCGACTGGTTTTGTTTTGAGCCATTCGGAATATCGGTACTTTACCCTGCTCATGGTAAACGCGCATCAGAAAATCCAAGCTCTCCCTTTCTCTAAAGACAAGCCTTTCCAGTGTAGAAAAGGAGTTCCATAAATTAAAGGCAATTGGGCCTTTAACATTGGTTGCGTTAATAGGACAAAAACAGGCTCCCATGATCAATGGAAGAAAGCTCCCCAGGAAACGCCCAAACAGCCAACAATGACCATATCACTGTGCCTCCTTCGCTGAAAGCTCTAATGGGATGGAGCATTTCAACCCTTCTTTCAGCATGCCTGATTATATCAAGAAACAGACTTGGGCTTTATAATGTACATAGTAGCTACATGTACAGTTTTCAGAGTTCCCTATCTAACAGTGAAACTGGTCATGAAGCAATTTTTCTCCTGGATCAAGTTGGTGATACCAAAGGTGGCGATAAACGGAGTACCAGCAACAAAATATCATGGGGACTTACTTGAAAGGTCTGAAGTAGAAATGTCAGCCTTTGTCAGATGGATGTTGGTACTGCACCAGATGTTCTGTGGTCTACAGAGGGAGGTTTGGATATGTACTGTAGATGTAAGATGCATGCTTTCAAATCACGGATTTGCTTAAGTGATCAAACTTTGTTATATGGTCAATAAACAGCATCGCCCGTATGGACCAGACTTTCCCCTTCAGCCTGGCTGTTTTTCACACTTGCCTTTTCCAAGGCCATTAGAATGATGATAGTCAAAATGATGGCACAAGAGTTTGTTCTGCTTATATTGGAACAGCAGGCTGAATATGGCACTCAAGTCAAGAGATCATTTAAAATGTCCGGACAGCATACATAATGCACTTCCCAGTTTGGGCTACAATCCAAGTTGTCCAATATTCAGGGGCATGTGTAGAAATAGGCATTGCAGGTATATATTCTGCTCAGAATAAACATCGATTGTTGTCTTATTGTTAACCTTTCCCAACTAAAATTGCATTGCCTGCACCAAAGGCAGGCCCTAAAAAGCTTCCTAAAAAGTAAAACTTTACCCTTTTTAATATTTTTTTTGTAATAAAATCTTTTTATCAAGCAGCCGAATCAAGACACAAATTGGTTACAATGGATCACATTCCAATGAACGGGCCGCTCGCAGGGGCCCCTGACATATTCTAAATACCTTCCCCGGCTTACTCTGAAACTTTGAGAAACTCCCACTTGCCACCAAACTAGCCTCAGACTCTACCTCCCCTCCTACTAAAGCATTGAGAACATCCCCTACCTCCTCCCCTGTTTGGTTGTTCATACCCATATATTGCTTCCATGGCCCCCATACCTTTTCGCAGCTTTTTTTTAGCCAGATGTTAACATGACTAGGCCACTTCTCTTCCACCGACACTCCCAACAATACCGACTTGGCATCTAGTGGCACCGGCATACCCGTCACTTTCCTCATCGTTTCAAGTAAAACTCTACCCTTTTTTGAGATGTCCTTGCACATGTAGCTGCACTTGTGTCTCACCATGCAATTTCTTGCTCTTCTATATGGCATAATGCAAGGGGTTTGTTCATCTTGTCCTTTCTCTTTCTTGGTGGTAGAATTTGTTCCATTGCTTTTTTCATTCCTAGAAATGGGGTGTGCATTTTGAAACAACCGGTCTCCTCTGCCAATTTGCCTTTTATGGTAGGTTTTGCACATTGCATGAGATACTGCTAAAAGTACTCAACAGCTGTCCTCTTAGAGGCAGTATTTTGTGGCAGGTGAATCTGGGTTTTTTGTGTGTTTACAGTCCTCATAAGTTGCTAACCGTCTTCTGTTGATCTCCAAGAATGGGCCATACGGAAGAGAAAGAGACGTTGGACTTCATAGTGGTCAGACTGCAGTGAGGACGATTTAGGATTGGGTGTTGTCAGAGTCAGCAGTCCTTATCAGTAAGAGGGTCACCTTCCCAATCAGTCGCACTGTGTCACCCAGCATGAGAGGAAATATCTGGCCACACAGCATTTGTGAGAATCCCTGGGTGTACTGGCTCCAAAGCCAATTGTTACACCCAACTGAGTAATCCAGGGCTAACTTAACTCTAGGTGACCACACCAAAACATCAGGCAATTGATACTGCACAGTGCCTATGTGCCCCAAAAAGAGACTTTTTTGCATGCCAAACGTATGTGGACACCTTGATGCAGTGGGGGCAGAGGTGCGGAATCATCAAGAGATTCTTTAGATCTAGGCACATAAAACTCATTAGCATTTCAGAACCAATACCTGAAATGAAATGTGGTGCTGTGCATACATTTGCCCTTTAAAGCAACTTGAGCGGGAGAGAGACTGCTTTGGAAACTTGCCTTCAGAAAATAACAATGGCACCCGGCATCTATTGCAGTGGCAGACCTATAGTCTACCTTCTGTTGAGACTAAATCAGCTGCATACAAGGAGTCTGGTTTTTTTGGAGAAGAGAAACCCATAAACACATCATAAAAGGTTGGATATGGAGGGCAGTGGCATCCTGCCCAACTCTACAGGTCTACTGACTAAGGTAGGAGGGCTTGAGTGCAAAGGCAAAGTGGACTCAACGTTTAAAGAAGACGGAGCACCCTCCTTCACAATAGATGTAGCGCATGCAACCTCCAGACCACAATAAAGGAGTAAACTGATTGTAGGGGAAAGAGGAGAGCCCCAGACAACCTGCACGAGGTCTCCTTTCAATAACCACCTTATATCTTTCCCTGACATAAGCTAGTAATATACAGGTAAGAAGGTGCCTTCAAGGGATTTATTTAGATGCTTTGTTATGTGATTCTTGATCTCAGTTATAGGTAGGATAGTTATATACCTACAAACTTAATTACTGTCACAGTTTGTATTTTTAAACAAAATCAATTTTTTCAAGTTATGCATCAATCGTATACATATATATCATCAAATTCAACATAAATGAAGAAAAAGAATAAAGGAAAAAAAAGGATAAAGACGGGTGTATATATAAAAATCAAGTTTATCATCAAATTTCAAAAAAGGGTACTTAAGATAAGAACAATTGTAGGTATACTGGAAGGAAATGCTTTAATTATTCATGCCTTCATTTTGAAATTACTCAAACACTTTTTCACAAAAATAGTCAAATTTTTCGCAGGAAAACAGTGTGAAAGTCGACGTTTCGGTCTCTAAATTTTCATTGACAAGACCATCTTCAGGACTATTAAATTTAAAAGGTTGACCCCTTGATGTGTTTCTTTTATAATGTCCAAACGAATAATTAGGACAAATGTCGTCGTTATTTCGCGAAGGTTTGTAAGCTCTTTAGTGTTGATCTTTATTTTCAAGGAAGTTAACGTGTATACATCGATAGATTCCGTTAAATTGTTCAGAGAGATTCAAGTGGTGTAATCGCTCGACCAAAAATTCAAATGGACGTTTTGACGCTCACGGCTTAATCTGAGGTCAGTTTTAAATTTCTTTGGGCAATGAACAGTCGCGTAGACGACATATTAACTTGTTCGTTTGCGTGTTGCCGCCATTTAACCCGTTTAGGATCGCTAAGATTTATTTTGTTGCATCATCTTCAGAATATACTTGGTTGCCCTAAATGCATGTCTTATGGTTGGGTTAGATATGAAGTGGAAATTATGTAGACTAAAGTCTGTCTCTTTAAGTGCTCTCGACTACTACAACTGTTTTGCTGGTTAGTCTATGTCTTTAGGTTTTCTATCCTTCACAATAATCCAAAGTCTAAGAAATCCTTTGAAGACTTAAAGTTTTCTACCCAAGCAGGGAAAACTGCAGCTCTATTAGCAGAGACATTCTCTGCCATGGATCACTTTTTCTATCCTCAGGGTCGCCAGTCGTAAGCCACCGCACTGGCTGCCTACTCCCCTGCTTTGCCATTTGTGGCAGGAAAAGAATGACATAGCAGACAGACTCTCAGCCAAAAATTATCCTAGCAAAACCAATGTCTCCTCTTTGTCCTTCGTCTAACACCATCACCCACTAGGGTACTCCTATGAAACTCTGACTCCTGAGCTGTCCTTAATCACAATTTCTGTGACGCCACCAATATGTTAGCTGCAGCCACTCACACCACTGCTCAGAAGGGACCAAATTGCTAAAATTTACTTGAAAGCTATTGCTGGGGCTTCAAAACTCAGTCTTTACAACCAAAAGCTTCAGAGCTTTTCCTAGTTATTTCCTCTACCTGGCGACTTCCATATGAACGAAAGCAGTTGCGGAATGTAGCATGTAACCTCTTATCAGTCATGAGAGTTGTCAAGAGACTAGTGATGAAATACGATTCAACAAAGCCAGTAGTTTAATTTTTGCATAATCCTTGCATACAGAAACACATTACATACATACATACATGCACGCACATAGACATGCATACTTACCAGAACCTCAGACCAACAAGCAACTATATATATTTACACACACAGTCACACTCTCACTCTTTTTTCTCTCTCTCACACACACACACACTATCTCTCTCTCTCACAGGCACCTATTGATATAGACCCGAATGCCCTGTCCATAGACCAAGAACCATACAGGTACTCACTCACACACACCAATAGTTATGCTTGTGTACAGATTACACATAAAGACATGAGATGGATGATCAGAAATATTGAAAGAGCAGGCCTCACTGCATAAAGAAATCAATATAGCTTAAGTGTAACGAGGACAAGTCGGAGGTTCTTCTGTATGGGTCTTGTCCTCCGCAGTTTAGGGAGTCGCTTTGGACGGCAGAATATCCTCTACCTAATTCTGCGGGTCAACCAGTCAAAAACCTGGGGGTCTGGTTTAACGAAGATAAAGAAACTAGCAGGACAGTGCTTTGGTACATTGAAATCTCTTAGGAAGTTTTTACCCTTGTTACCCAGGGCAGCCAAGGAAATGGTTACCCGCGCCCTGATTCTCACACGCATGGATTATGCTAATGCACTGTACATTGGCTTGCCAGGGTACCAGTTGAAGAAAATGCAGGTAATACAAAATGTTGTGGCCAGGGCTTCGCTTAACATCCCAGGAAGATCAAGCATAAAACAACATGTGCATGACTTGCACTGGCTCCCCGTGGCTCAACGAGTCAAATTCAAAGCCCTTACTCTGGCCCATGCAGCCCTGCACGGATCTGGCCCGCTTTGGAAATGTTTTGTATTTTATGTGCCACAAAGACAGCTGCGTTCAGCCTCACAGTGTCTGGCAGTGATCCCCTGTTTCCATCTTACAAGAATGGGGGGCAGCTCCTTGACCTACAAGGCAGCAGAAGCTTGAAATTCCCTTCCATACGGGTTGTGCAACACTCAAGACTCTAGGCTGTTCAGGAAACGGCCAAAAACCCTGCTTTTTTAAATCTAATTTGCAGTTGCTTTCAGCTCCTCACCGTTTTCATTTGGCTCCTGTGCCGCGACCCTCTTGAGTAGCCGTGCGCAATATAAATGCCTATAACATAACATAACATCTGTAGACCTTCATGCATTGATACACACAGCCACCTATCTCCACAGAACGACAGATATTCATGAGCCTTTGCATACAGGGCAGATGAAAGCCAGACATGCTTGTATAGGGATCAGCAGACCCCCAAGCAGCTTTCATACATAACTTTAGTTGTACAGGTAACCATACACACACAGGCACCAATTCACACGCAGACATGACACACACATTCACAGGCAAAGTCCATTCAGGCACACATACATGGGAGGGATGAAGGCATTACAGTTAATCATATTTGCTGTTGGTAAATAGTTAGTTGCCAAGGCGAATTCAGTCTCTGGCTATGCTTACTCGGAATTTCTTTACTGCGGGATTGAGTACTTCAGACCCTGTGTTTATCCAATCCTCCTTCTTTGATTGATTCATCAAATGCAACGATATACACTGCATTCAGGGATATCTTAACCCCTTCAGCACGGCGCGGATTACCGCGCTGTGCTGAAGGTTCTATTGCGCGGGTGGGGCCATGACGGAGCGGTTCCGTCATACGCACAGCGCAACCGATGCGCATGACGGAACCGCTCCGTCATGCATATCGAAAGGGTTAAGGAGGTTGGGGGCCCTGGGCCAAACATATTTGGGGGCCCTGATCGGTATAGTTTTGGGAATTTATGATCCAGGGTCACCTCTTTCTACCCTCTTTGGCTAGGTCACTGACAGTGCACAGCCACACACCTCCAAATTCAAAATGTTTTTGTATTGAATATACAGGGGGAGGGAGGTCTGTTTTCAAAATTGTAATGCAGCAGGAGATCACTAATAATAATGAAAACAATCTCTGAGTCACCCTCCCATTTCTCATATGTGAGGTCCTGTTGTGATCTAAAAAAATGTTTAGGGATGTTGTATGAAACGTAGACACAGCATGTCTCTGCAAAATGTCTGTAACAGACTTTCACTGTATTAACCCCTTCGCTGCGGCGGAAATTCCGCCTCAGCGCTGGGAGGTGCGGGGGGGCAGCACGGTAGCGCTGTGCTCATGACGGAGCCACTCCGTGATGAGCCACGGTTGAGCTGTGCTCATGACGGAGTGGTTCCGTCATGACTCCGCCCAGTTGCGTTGTCCCCCCGCACAGGTGGGGAAACAGCGCCGCGTGGGCGGAGCGGCCGCCAACGGTCGTGGCATGACGGAACCGCTCCGTCATGAGCACACGGCAACCGTGGCTCATGACGGAGCGGTTCCGTCATGAGCGGGGAAGGGGCTAAAAATAATCTGTTTACGAATTATTCAAGGTCATCAGGGCAAGACTCTATGAGGGACAGAGTTGGCTCTATCAGGAGCCCCCTGAAAGGATGGGGCCCTGGACCAAAGCCCACTTTGCCCATGCCATAAAACGTCTTTGACTGCTTTGATATTTTCATCTTTGGCCTCTCAGGTATATTTATATATCTGTAGTACTTCAATTTAGGCCCTCCATTATTCTGGTACTCCTGTTAGGCATTATGGACAAATAGTTCCATGTACGTTTAATACCGTTTATCCTCTCTTGAGTTTTCCTTTTATAAATCATTCTTGGTTGGTGTTAGTCCAGTTGGTTCAGCTGAAGCAAATAAAGACTTCATATGCTGAATTGACTAATTTGTTAAATGAAAGTCCTGTATTAAAAACAGTGTGGTTGATTTATGTGGATTAACGGGGATTATTACAATGCAGTCTGCATCAAGTTTAGCATTTCTCATTTTCTGTACAATACATACATTTGCTCTTTGTAATTTGGACAGTGTAACTAATTTTCTTTTAATGCTGTCAGAAGAAATGCATGCTTTTCTTATAAGCAACTCGCAACAGTATGAAAGAAAAAAGGCAAATTGCTTTCCATTTGGCCATGTACATTTCTCTGCACAGTAATGCAACATGAGAAAGAGAACACCTGTTAAACATATTTACAACAGATTATTTATTTCACTCAGGCGGTAAATTAAAGAGAGGATTTCCTGTGATTTTTTTTTTTTTAACGTAAACGCCAACGCAAAACTAGAGCTGCTGCATTAGCGTAGTTCAGCAGCTAAAATCTGCATAACATGCATGTCTGTTGCCATCTTCTTATGGCTCCAAAACATTTTGAATCAATTAAGTCAAATTTAAAACAGAGTGAATTGAAAAAAGCTGGTTAAATATTTGTTTTATTCTGACCCCTTTTTCCACAGGAAAGGAATGCATAGAAATGTACTCTTATTTGTTTAGATACATAGTAATTGCTGTTCAAAATACCAATACCGCCTTAATTCAACATTTTGCAGTTTCCATAGGCAAATACATTTTCTGCTGTAGTAAATCAAGGGATGATATTGGCACGAATAATTTAGAATATAATTCCATGCTCTTTCTTAGATGTTTTGGCTACTGAGTTTTGCTATGTGTTGAAATTAAATACATGTATGCCATATATGCATAATACATCAAATGAAGGATTGTTACAGTAGGCAATATTTAGACTGTTCCGAATAGGTTAGACCCACCAACATTATTTTGTGAAAGAAAGCCTGACATGGTGTACTTTAATGCATATTTTTAATTCTTGTCTCTGAGTGAGTATATATACTGTCAGAGGGAGTACTCGTCTAATATTGTTTATTTTACTATTCTATTCCAGCCTGTCAGAGCTGGAAACAGATATTAAAGTTTTCAAAGAAGCTATTTTGGAAATCCTGGATGATGACGAGTTAATTGAAGAGCTCTGTCTTACGAAATGGTCTGATCCACAAGTATTGTAAGTACTGTAAAATGGTGTTGGTCAGGACCAGTTATTGGTTTGCTTGTAATGTTCTCCATAACCATATCCTTCTGCTGTAGATTTCTGATTGTGCATCATAGTGCTCCAACATCAAAACCATAGCTTGCCCACAAAAAGCAGTGCTCAAGACCTCTTCATATTTACACAAATAAGTAACAGAAATTGACAGCTGAACACCATTAAATAATAATATATCCCAATAAAGAAATGTACCCATAGCATTATCATATAGTCAATGGAAAGGTAATATGTTATGCTACCTTGTAGTTCACTATAGCTAGCTAGTTTCAATGTCAAAGGTTTTATTTATATAAAGTGTGTTAATTTATTATGAGCAGGGGAATCTGTTTATTTTTCTGGGCTTTTAAATGTCCATCTAATTGCAAGTTTTAAAAAAATGTTTGCTTTTTCTTGCAGTTTTTCTATAGCGTGAACTTGGCCGTAGGGTACAAAGTTCTCTACATGAGCACCAGATTACATTATATATATATATATATATATATATATATATATATATATATATATATATATATATATATATATATATATATATTCACTGAAAAAACCATAGGTTTTACACATGTTATAGTTAGCAGGACATTTCACTTGTGAAAAACCAATGAAATTCCCCCGTTATAGTTAGTGCAGGCAACTATAACTCACGCGACCGCAATCCTCTGCTGATGATGTCAAATATTACATCACTGTAATTAGACACTTATTTACCCATGTCTTCTTCCATTAATTTTTAGATATACATATATTACAAATATTTTTTTTTCAGAAAGACACATATGTCATCAGTGATGTAATATTTGACATCATCAGCAAAGGATTGCGGTCGCGTGAGTTATAGTTGCCTGCACTAACTATAACGGGGGAATTTCATTGGTTTTTCACGAGTGAAATGTCCTGCTAACTATAACGTGTGAAACCTATGGTTTTTTCAGTGAATTTGCAAGGTTTTTTAAATGCTAATTCCTAACTATAACGTGTGTGAAACCTATGGTTTTTTCAGTGAATTTGTACGGTTTTTTAAATGCAAATTTTTTTTTGAGATTTTTGGTAAAAAATAATATCCAACCTATGTATAAGATAATATATGTACTATATCCTGCATTATGGAATGGTTAATTTTTTAAAAATTAATGTTTACATACAGTTGTACATCACAGTTATTATCTTCTACAACTCTTGAAACTAGTATTTTTTTTTTTTTAAAGCATTTTTTGCCGTGCGCGTACGGTAAGCTGACGCTACGCGCTCCGTATGTCATAAGTACGGTGCGCTTACGTGATACGATGCGCGTACGTTAAGCTGACGCTCCGCGCTCCGTACGTCATAAGTACGGTGCGCTTACGTGATACGTACGCGTACACGCATGCGCGTTGCGCGGAAGCAACGTCGCGGTTACGCAGGGGCGTGTAATGCACATGCGTGAGTGCGTCTTACGTACGCGCTCCGTAAGCGTCACGTTTGCGCATGCGTACTTGTTTACGAGCGCGTACCGTAAGCTTACGGAGCGCGCACGGTAGGTCATGTGATCCACAAAGAACACTTTTCATTGGTTGAAACTACTTTCAGTTCCAGAAACTTCCCACACCACACCCATTCCCCTCATTACTGCTTGAGATCCCCTAGGAGAAGGAGCTGAATTGACATTGAGATACAATGGCAGAGCAGCAGACCTCTTCTGAGAGTGAGCCTAGCAGCACTATCATCAGACAGAGAAGGAGGAAACAAAAGGATTCTTTTGTGTGGGAGTATTTTACTTTTCCAGAGGGGCAGAAAAAGGTCAATGCTCCATTGGTCACTTGCAGACTTTGTGAGCGTGTTTTATCTAGAGGAGATCCAAGGAAGAAGTATTCCTTTTGAAATCACTCTATGATGAGACACCTTAGGGATAAACATCCCAGGACCTTTGCTCGACATACTGAAGAAAACTCTTCAGTAAGTCACCGGAGCCCAACCTCAGAAGCTCAGCCGAGTACATCATCGGCAGCTCAGCTGAGCCCTTCCTCTGAGGTGGGAGCATCACCTTCTTCAGCTCCTCTGGACATTAACCCTCGATTTCGGAGGGCTTCAATGAGGTGTACAACGTGTTGTGGTCTTATTGTTTTTGGGGAGACCAGTGTTTCCCTTATTAACAATAAGATAGCCCAGCACGTTTGTAGACGTTCATAATATTCCCATTCTTTCTTTCCTCTATCCCTGTATTAACCCAACGGCTCTTTTAAGAGCCAACCTTACCTCACAAATTTTTTTATTTTTTTTTAAGCTTTCCTTTTTGAAATTTTTTTTTTGCCGTGCGCGTACGGTACGCGTAATCGGGGAATAGTTACGCGAAGTTCGCGGAATTTTTCTCGCGGAATTTTTCCGTTTACGCCGTGCGCGTACGCTACGCGCATTCCACGATTTTTCGAAAAAAAATTATTTAATTTTTGCCCTTGGGGGTCCTTCTGGGACCCCCTGACAAAGGCTAGGGGGTCAGGAACTGTCCACCCTGCCCCCTTTTCACGTTTTCCACCTTTGTTTTTCACCCCCTCAGACTGCGACAAAATGGCGGCCGACACTTCCTGGTTTCGACCGATTCGAATGTTTACTAAGATCTAACAACCAATCAGAATCGCGCTCGTGCACGGCGGCGTGCGCATACGGTAAGCTTACGGTACGAGCTCGGAGCGCGCCTATAGATATTTATATTGATTTAAATGCTATTTTCTCAGGAAATACTGAACAGATTTACACGAAAGGCACATCCCTGACCTGAGGGCTACCTCTCTGCCAAATTTCAAGTAATTCTGTTCAGCCGTTCGGGCTGTAGCTGTGTCTAAAGGTCCTATGGAAAAATGCATGGGGAAAACGCGTTTTGGGACCCCCCTTTTTTCTCAGCCCCTGCTTGACGAATCACCCCGAGACTTTCAGAGTAGGAGCTGAGCGGAGCGCCCCATTAGTTTTGAAAATTTCGCGAGGATTCGTCAACCGGCGCCAAAGTTATTCAAAATAGAATTTTCAGATTTCCTATGGAAACACGGTCCTAACTATAACTATCTACTGGCGACCGCCAGTAGATAATTCGCTGAAAAACCATAGGTTTCAGGGGCGTTATAGTTAGCTGGACTTTTCACTCGTACAAAACCATTGAAATTCCCCCGTTATAGTTAGTTCAGCTAACTATAACTCGCGCGCCCGCAATGCACTGCTGATGACGTCACATATTACATCACTCATGACATGGTCAGTGACATCACAGATGACGTCACATATTACATCACTGATGACATCATCCAGTGAATGTGTATTTTTCTGAAAATTACATATGTTTTATATATGTATATCTCAAGGTCGATGGAAGAATAAATGGGTATATAACTGTCTAAATGGATGATTTGTTTTTGAAAAATTGATTGTATAACTGACTGATTAAGTGTATCTTAGTGAATACATGGCTTAGTGAGTAATGTTTAAATATGTAAATATCTGTATCAGTCTCTCACTGTGTGCATAAGTGGCTGCATGGGTTGGTGAGTAGCTACATGAGTGTCTATATAGGTTATTAGTTGTTTTTTTGATTATAAGTATGAGTGTCTATGGTTCGGTGGGGGGTATTACGTAGTGCATAGGTGCATGAATGAGTGACTCACTGTATGTGTTGAACACAGCATGTGTGCAGGACTGTATGGGTGGATGAGTGTGTGCATGGGTGTGTTAGTGAGTGAATGACTGTCTCAATAGTGTCTTTATGAGTAACTACATATGTTTTAAACTAGTATATGTGACTATTGGTGTATATAAGTGTGTATATGTGAGAGTGAGAGATTGAAAGAGTTCCTGTATGAATAAGTATGTGTTTCTATAAGTGATTGTTTAAAAGACTAAGTATGTGTACGTTTCTGTAGAAGTAAGTGTGGTGGTGTGTGTATAACTGTATATGCAAGTAAATGGATGTTTGATTCTTTATTAGCATGAGTGACTATGTGTGTGAGTAACTCTATGGATGAGTGGTGTTGTGTAACAGGATGTATAGGTGTATGAGTACATATGATGAGTGAGTACATGTATGAGTGACTGTATAGGACTGTTGGTGAATGAGTGGATGTGTATGCGGATGTTAGAATTACTGAATAGGTTGTTGTAACTGGTATTGGTATCTCCATTGTTTTGAAAATTTTGAATGTGTGTATCAAAGGTTATATTAGGGGAGAGGAGGTCTGCCACTCTATCACAAGGATGATGTCATCAGTGATGTCATTTGAGATGTCACTGACCATGTCATGAGTGATGTAATATGTGACGTCCTCGCCAGTGCATTGCGGGCGAGCTAGTTATAGTTAGCTGAACTAACTATAACGGGGGAATTTCAATGGTTTTGTACGAGTGAAAAGTCCAGGTAACTATAACGCCCCTGAAACCTATGGTTTTTTTCAGTGAATTTCAAAGGTTTTTAAATGCTAATTTCTAACTATGCCTACAGAGATAGGACATGTGAAGAAAGAAGAAAAAACACACAGAAAGAAAAAAAAGAAATGCAGAAAGAAGCAACAGAAGTCCTCAAAGATGAAGAAAAGTGCAGGAAGAAGGATAACGTGCAGAAAGAACAAACAGAAGATCAGAAAGAAGCCTTGTTGCAAAATCATCCTGTACCCTCAACTTTTTCAGACGGATACTGGTGGTAACTGAGTCTGACTAACCAGTCCTAGAGCCAGTGCTATGTTAAAAGACACTCAGAATACAGTGAAAACACCTACATACACTAGGGAACACTATGCGTTGGGGTCCCCCTGTGATTAGCATGACCTCCTCTGTAAGCCCCTAGTATATAATAGGGCAGGGGATTAAAGCTACCTCTTAAAACGCGCCACAGGGCGTGTTTGCACACGTCACCTCAGGCCCCGTCCCCTCCCTTCCCCACTGTGTAAACACGCCCTGTGGCCGTTTTAAGTTGGGAGATTAAGTCCCCTTGAATCCTGAGGGTCCCTAGGGTCCAACTAGACCACTATTTACCTCCAGTAAGCGCCACAGAGCTGCGTTGCAGAGAGATGTAAAAAGGGGCACGGCCTAGACCACCTCTCTGCAACGCAGCGCAGTGGCGCTTACTGGAAACACCTGGTGGGCTAGTTGGCCCCCAGAGTCCCTCAGGATTGAAGGGGAATTATTTCCCCAACTTAAAACGCGCCACAGGGCGTGTTTGCACACGTCACCTCAGGCCCCGTCCCCTCCCTTCACCACTGTGTAAACGCGCCCTGTGGCCGTTCTAAGTTGAGAGATTAGGTCCCCTTGAATCCTAAGGGTCCCTAGGGTCAAACTAGCCCACTAGGTACCTCCAGTAAGCGCCACAGAGCTGCGTTGCATAGAGGTGTAAAAAGGGGCGTGGCCTCAGAACACCTGTCTGCAACGCAGCTCCCTGCCGCATACTGGAGATACCTGTTGGGCTATTTGGCCCTCAGGGACCCTCAGTATTGAAGGGGAATTAATTCCCCAACGTACAACTGGCCAGGGGGCGCGTTTGCAGAGTGCTGCAAGGAGGGGGCGTGGCCTCCGGCGCTATGCCGGTCTTTTATTTATTTTATTTTTTAAGAAGGAGGGCTGTGTGGCCCCCCTTCTTTTTCTAATTTATTGGCCCTGGGGACCCCATCCCCCAGGGCCTACACCCTACTTTTTTTTGTTGAAAAAAATAAATTTGGCCCTCCCAAGGCCTTAATCGGCCCCGGGGACCCCAACCCCCGGATCATGGCCTTTTTAAAAAAAAAATCTGTAGGAGGGGGGCTGCGTTGCCCCCCTCCTCAGGCCACTTATGGCCCCGGGGACCCCATCCCCCGGGGCCGGCCTTTTGTTTTTTATTATTTTAAAAATATATATATTTATAGAAACACCTAGGACATGCTGGACAAACCGTATGTACCTATCACCATGACGATTTGCGTGATATTCATTAAAAGGCGACTATACATACAATGAATCCACGTGGAATGTATTTACACCGCTAGTGAAGCTCTGACGTGTCTGACGCCCTACCGTGCCTAATCCCGGCGCCCCGCCGGTGGGTACTCTCCAAGTAGACACCCTTGTCGTTTATTTATACAAACATGGGTAGCTATTGACGGGCACATTTAATACACACGCACACCAAGCCATTCAAAGGGGATTCAACAAAAATTCGACCAAGCTATGCAAGAAAACCCCCTCACGGTTAATAAAACACACATCCACCGCCGGATGTGTAATACTTTTTATTTTACTCTCTGGAATGGAGACGAACCTCACTTGAGTCACAGCGTGCTCCTGGCTGAGCCCAATGCTGTGTTACACCCACCAGTGCCCGTCGAGTACCACACACCTCTGTGTTGTATTCCACCAGCTAGTGCGTATGCATTGACACTCTCTAGCCCATGTGCACTGTAACACCACCCCATGAATATGTCATGCCACACTTGCCTTCGCATGGGTTATATTGCCCCATCTAACGTGCATTCCTCGATGCCTATGTTTATAACGCACAGCGCTATGCCATACATATTACAATCTGGGATCCATATCTTTGTCACAGTGCATATGCAACGTTACACTCCCCAGCACATATTTTATATTACAACTTTAGAAACTAGTTAGGTTACACAACACTGTCCTGTGCATATTACACTCCAAGGCGCATATCGCATAGCACGCACTTGTGCCTGTGCTATCTCGCGCTCTCCAATGAATCTATCATTGCGCACAATGTATTGCATATTATATTTCACGCCCCGGTTCATCTTATATCACACTTTTTGGTGCATAGTTTATACCATATACTATATCTAGTTTTCATTTTCAATCGTGCTCTCAGGACTATGTTCTATATAACACTGCGTCCACCTACCCTTTTCACGGGCATTACATTTTGCGATGGGGGTGGAGGGTCAGGGGGTGTTTCTGCCAAGTGAGCCCGGAGTCACAGTCACAAACGTCCTCTTCTTCCTGAATAAAAGTTAGATTATGCTGCATACTTGTTCATATTTTAAGTAGTTCGCACAGACACACATTTTAAAAACAATAAAGTTCCTAATACCCACCTTCTCTGAACAGTTAGCTTGCTGCCTCTTCCACTTCCTCCCTATCCTCTGTTGTCTGAATCCATGGACTAGCCTCCTCCCTCCTGCCATGCATGGTCTGATGTGCTGCCACTGCCCTCCATTTAGCATGATGTACCAGTCCACTCCTCCTGCCCTCCATTGCCCAATTCTATGGCCCATCATTGACCTCCTGCTTAGCCTCTGTGCTTAGCTTGCTGCCCCTATTCTCCTTCCCCCTGCCCTCCGATGTCTTTGTGCATGCCCCTGCTCCATCCTTTTTGCCCACCATGTTCCATGGACCTGCCACTCCTATCTACTCTGAGTGTTCTGTTGAGCTGCCACTCCCCTCCCACCTGCCTAGCATTGTCAGATGACTGTAACCTGTCCCTGCCACCTCCACCCTGCCTGTCCACATGCCATGCCCCTATCCCCTTCCTCTTGTCCTCCATGGTCCATTTTACTGCCACACCCTTCTGCCCTCCCTGGTCTGTTGTGCTGCTACTGCTCCTCCTGCCTGCCCCGCGCGGTCTGTTGTGAGGCCCCTTCCCCTGAACTCTCTTGTCTGTGCCCAGGTCCTGACCCTCACTTCTATCCTCCATGGTCCTTTGTGCATGCCCCTGCACCCTCCTTCTTGCCCATCATAGCCATTGTGCTGCCACTAACCCTCCCGCTTGCCATGCATGGTCTTCTGTGCTGCCATGGCCCCTCCCACCTTCCCTGTGTGGTCAGCTCGCTGCCCCTGACCCCCTCCCACCTTCCCTCCATGGTCTGTGTGTATGCCATCATAGTCTCATTGTTGCTCTCCATGGTGTGTCTTGTTTCTAGTGCCCATCCTGCCTGACCTTCATGGTCATCTTGCTGCTCCTGTCCTGCCCCCATGCCCCCAGCCCTCTGTTTCCATGTGCAGACCCCTGTTCCCTCCCTCCTGGCTTGTCTGTTCCATTGTAATGCCCCTGATCCGTCCCTCCTGCCCTTTATGGTCTGTTATGCTGCAGCTTTCTCTCCTGTCTGTCCATTTTGGTCAGCTAGCTACCATTGCCTCTTTCCCCTCTGTTCTCTGCTGTCCATGTGCATGGTCCTGTCCCCTCCCTCTTGCTTTCTATGGATTGTTGTGCTGCACTCCCGTCCCGCATGCGCTGTGTGGTGTATTGTGCTACTGCAAACCCTGATGCCTGCCCTGTAGGGTCAGTTTGGTGCACCTCTCCATGCCCCTCCTGTCCTCTGTTATCCGAGTCCATGTCCCTACCCCAATTCCTCCTGCCTACCATGATCCAATGTACCATACTTGCGAACATTTTGAACTTGGTAAGAGGGAGATTTTGAAAAAAAACTGGGGTATTGATTTTCCCCTTTGAGTTACATTGAAAAAGAGGAGATTTTAGACAGGAGACAGATCAAATAAAGCCCATTTGAGCTTAAAAACATTGGACGTTTCCTGGCTGAAACGGGTCTGTTGACATGTATGGTTGTACTACCACTGCCTCTTCCTTCTGCCCACAATAGTCTATTATATTGCCACAGCCTCTCTTGCCAGTCCTGTATTGTTGGTTTGTTGCCCCTGCCCCCCTTTCCACTGCCCTCCATAGTCTGTTGTGCTGCCACTGCCCTTCCTGCCTGCCCAGTGTGGTCAAATTGTTGCCTCTGCACTCTCCTACCTGCCTTCAATTTTCAGAGTCCGTGCCCCTGGCCTCTGCCTCTCAACAGTATCCCAATGAACAACTAGATTGCTAACATTCTATATTTGTTAAAAAAGTGTGGAACGCCTGTTGTCATCTTGATGTAATCAAAACTGTAATATCTAGAGTATTTCCTTTAAAAATTACATATATAAGAGGGTCTTATTTGCATCAAAATTATGGTTAGTGCTCTAAAAAACTAAAATGAGGACATATTTTCTGAGTTTTCAAATAGCGACAAAGAACTTTTTAATTATTTGTAATCTTTGTTTTTTTATCCAGTTGACCACTTGATTAAATGTTGCACCTAGGGGAGAGGATGTGGTGTTACTTCCAGATCTGCAGACTTTGCAACTGGGGAACCAGGTTGGAGTTTCTGCTTCAGTTCAACATTCTGTGATTCTGGTCAAATCACTTAATCTCCCCATGTCTACAACCAAAATGAATTTGATCTTGTGTGATGTAACCAATGCTCATGTAAAGCACTCCAATACCTGACAAGTCTGCACTATATAAAATTGCAAATACACCAAAAATAAGTGTTTTGCACACTTCTGTCATTGGGCTACATGTGGGCTACATCTGAGTGATATTTGTGCTGTATTTGGGCTCTTTTGTCTCTGGTGGCCATCTTGGGAGATTTATTTGTTATGAAGTTTCCTAATTTCCTCATTTACTGCAGTCTCCTCAGTAGGAAATACTTTCAGTTTTTTACTTTGGTTCCATCAAGAAGGCATTCAGATGTATCACACATTTGCCATAAATTCAGAATGTTAGCACTCTAGTTGCTCATTAGATCACTGTAGTAAAGCTACTGCTCACCAGGGAAGTCTGCTGCTGGTATTCAAAGTGCATGTTTCAGTCTGCATGTCAGAATTGTTTTATGAAATAGAAGAGGATTTGAGAAGTCAAAATGTGCCCTAATTTTTCTTTCTGCAGCACTAATCATAATTTCTATGGCAAAATGAGCCCCCTCATTTTGTTCCTTTTTGAATTAAATGTTTTAAGAGTTACCACTTTATTCCAACCAAGATGGCTTCAGGTGTGCCATACATTTGTCATAAGTAGGACTGTTAGCGCTCTAGTTGTTCTTTGGAACACTCTGGGAAGCTGCAGTAGAACACAAAGGAATCAACTGACAGTCTCTGCCCTTGTTGGATGTACATGTTTTACTGAGAATGTCAGACTTCATTCTCACATGACTGAGAAAGATAATGTGAATTTACAGAAAATATGCTCTCAGTTTAGCTTATAGATCACCTTCCAAAACTCTGTGGGAAAAGCATGAGAAAATAGTTTTCTCTCAAACATGATTCATGATATCACACCAGAAGGCTTTTTCACATGGTAATATCACCTTAGAACACACCACAATTCCTAAAATGAGTATGGTACCATCAACAAATGATGTATAATGTAACTAAAGTCTTAAAACCTTCTATTAACTGCAATGATTTTTAATGAGATGCTATCCTGTATATTGGTCCCAAGATGTCTGCCAACACTTCTTGGATGAAGTGCTGACAGCCAATCAGATCTCACGATGAGATGTGTGGTTAGGCTCCGCCCAGATATATATGTGATTTTACTTTTGATTTACTCAGGAACTACTGAACCGATTTACACCATTTAAGCAAAAGGCACAAGTATGAATTGAGGACTACCTCTTTGCCAAATTTGGTGTAATTCCGTTTAGCACTTCGGGCTGTAGCTGCGTCAACCGGTCCAATGGAAAATTGCATGGGGAAAACGCGTTTTGGGACCCCCCTTTTTTCTCGGCCCCCGCTTGACGAATCACCGTGAAATTTTCAGGATAGGAGCGGACCGGAGCTGGCCAAAAGTTTGGAAACTTTCGCGAAGATTCATCAATCGACGCCAACGTTATTCCAAAACGAATGTTGCGGATTTCCTATGGAAAATAGGTCCTAACTATAATTATCTACCAGCGACTGCCAGTAGGTAATATATATATATATATATAACATTCTAGTTAGGAGTAATATAAAGATCAGTTTTTGTTTAAAAAAACCTAAATAAGTGTGAAATTTACTGAAAAACCCAAGATTTAAGTAACGTTATAGTTAAGTGAATTTATCAGCGACAACATTAATGTTTTGAACGAAAAAACTACGTATAAATTCACCAGTTATAGTTAGTAGAGAGAATTATGACTTGCACCCCGCCATGCACTGCTTATGACCTCGCATATTACATAACTCATGACTTGTTCTATGACATCATTTATATCTCAAATGACATCACTGATTACATTACTGATGACATCATCCAATGACTGTTAGTTTGTTTTGTAGGTGTGTAGAGATAAGAGTAACTCTGTGTGCCGATGATATTTGATGACTTGTGACCAGTACGTTCCACACAGGTTTTTTGGTTCTGTAGAAAAAGTTTCTTGCAGGGCAGAGATTCTATGTAGTAGATACTAAGCGGCCGATTAGGATGGCGGGCACACTTCAGTCCGCCCGCCACCCTAGCGGTGCCAGTGGTGCGGTGGTCCCGCACCTGCAATTAGGAAGCCACCGTGACGGTGGCTTCCTCCATTCCCAGCATTGTGGCGGGCGGTGCTCACAGCACCGCCCATCACATACTGAGAATGCACTGTGTGCATTGTCATGCACAAGGTGACAGGCACCCCGGGGTGCCTGCCACCATGTCCAAGACAATGCAGGGGGGTTATGGTACCCCCCATGTGCCCCCCCAACACCCTGGGGGCCCAAAGAAAAAAACCGCATGCCTTTCCATGGCGGAGTTTCCGCCATGGAAAGGCATTTCTCCGCCATCATAGTAATATGGACGGCGGTGCCTTGCCTTATTGCTGTGCTTTTCCGCCCGGTAGGCAATCGGTCGGATTGCCTACCGGCGGACGGTCTTCCTGTCATACGGGCAGTGGCGATCCGCCCGTTCTACTAATCACCCCCTAAGTATTGTAAGCAGACTTGAGTTATTAGACACAATCGTCTCAGCATTACAATTTCTACTTAGCATTGAAGACTGTGTGCACCCGCTTCTAGCTTATGTGCATGGCCTTTTTTTGCTTCAAAAGATGGGCTATCTGTAAAGTGTTCACCACAAGTAGTATGAGCTTTGGCACCTTCATGACTTGGTTATTGCAAGAGAATAGTGTATTTTCGTTACAAGTGCTGAATAGACGGTACACTGTTTTTATTAGCTACTTTTTAATATTCTGTGGTGTATTTTTCATGGGAGTTTCACTATTTTTCAAACAGTGTGGTACAGAATAAACTCTCACCACCGAGTAAACACTGTTTACAGTACCCACTTTTCCACTCATAGCAACTTAATTTCTCAATGTAAATTTGGTGACTGTGAGGGGTTTGATACAGAAAAAGCTGCCCATAGTAGGGCATTAGTTTTGGAACAGACGTTAAGTATCTTGAGGAACTTGTTTTTTTTAGCAGTTGTATACTGATTGAACACCGTGTCCAGTAGGAGTTACCCATCTATACCATGAAGTGTATGTTATAGAGTTGGTGTTGCACATAACACATGCTTGCTGCACCTAAATAAGTAGTATCTATTATGGCATTAATGAAGCTTCATATTATTCTGAGCTATCTTGTACTTGTCACAATCAGGCCTATAATGCCATATTTGTTTATAGAGGTTTGTGTACAAAAGAAGCTTGGATGATGTCATCTGTGATGTCATTTGAGATGTAATCGGTGATGTCATAAATTATGTCATAGAACATGTCATGAATAATGTAATATGTGAGGTCATAAGTGCAAGGGCGGTGGCACAAGTAAAGCTGTTGTTCAAAACGTCTATGTCGTCAATGTCATATTCACTTAACTATAATATTACTTTAATCTTTGGGTTTTTTCCCAATTAATTTGAAAGTAAAAAAATAAACACAGATCTTTTTATCACACCTAACTATATAAATACTTTACCCTCTGTTTTTTTGTGTGTGAATTACTAGGGTATTTTTAACGTAGGTAATATTTTATTACTATACGTAAAGCCAATCTTCCATCTATGCAAATTTTTATCGCGTGGGTTGTTACCCTTTGGCCATTAAAGGCTCGTGGAGGGGGTGCATGCAGCCCCCTTCTCTTTTTTCATGATTTTTGCCCTAGAGGTGCCCCCTATTTAATAAATGCTGCCCTGGCCGCCATTTTTTCCCCCAGTCCCGTGGGAACGCTGCACTTTTTGTCAATTTAAGGTTTTCGTTTTTTTCACTCCGGGGGTTCCTCTTAGTACTTCCTTGCTCCGCAGGAGTCTAACTCTTGGGCGTGAATTGGCCCGAGGGAAAAAAGCTCTTTGTCCCAATTAGAACTCTCCATTTTTAAATTAGTGCTGCTGTGGTAGTCTCTCGAGCCTCTCGTTGACACAACCGTCCAGATATCTTTATTTTTTAATCTGTAATTGCTCCAAAACTACTGAACGGATTTACACCAAATCACAAACAGCACAATCTGCGTACCAAGATCTAGTATCCTGACAAATTTGGTGTAATTCTGTTCATGTGTTTTTGCTGTAGCCTAGTCTAAAGAAGTCTATAGAAAATGCATGGGGATTTTGCGTTTTGGGACCCCCCTTGGTTTCTTGGCCCCTGCTTGATGGATCAACCCAAAACTTTCCTTGAGCAAACTAGTCAAAAGTAGTACCATTTTAGAAAGTTTTGTGGAGATTCATCAAACGGTGCCAAAGGTATTAGAAACACAAAAAAACGCTTTTCTTATGGGACAGCTGACCTAACTATAACACTGGGGGGTGTGGTGGTAATATATATTCAGCGTCACCAGTGATTAGATGCAACCCAACGAACCCCTGCAAGTGGGTATGATCATTGGGGGCTTCTTGCCCAAAAGATTAAGTGAAAAACTGGAGAAGTGGTGGCAGATTTTGCGAGGTGTGGAAAAACAGCTCGGAGAGCAGTTGGATGGTCTCAGCGGTGCTCTGTTCAATCTGCAGGTTAGCCCCATCACTGGATTGCACCACAGATCAGAGCTGGGCACCCCGGCATTCGCATGTGGTGTGGGTCAGAAGACAACATTTGTGTTTTAGGCAGATCACACCGCACCGGAATAGAGATTAAACATTTCTCAGCAATCCTGACAAAATTAACAATGAAAAGACTGATTAAGGATTCTTCTCAGTAGCTGAAGAGTCTAACATTGATTGGATTACTATTTTGGCAAAGTAATACAGAGTGACTAATTACATGAACATGGGTGCTGAACTAGATAGAGTCTTGGAGAAATGCTTGCAACTAGATACGTATCAACAGGCTGCACAGACTGCCATTATTAGTTGTTTTGAGGTTCTTTTGAACAAATGTTTGGCGCACTGCAGGAGCACTTTATATAAGGCTCTTGCAGCAGGAATGGATTGTTATGAACTTGCATGGTCCCTCGGGGCTATTTTTAATTAGCATGTACTACATGATGATTTTGTGCTATTCAGTGTGCTTTTAAACATTTAATGAAAGCATGACATTTAAAATGATAATTAGCGTGCACTGCACATTGAGCCAGATGTACGACCCTTTTTAGCCAAGGGCGTCCCTTCCTAATAGCGAGTCGCACTTGTATGTATGATTGTTTTGCAGCCACAATTACGGTTGCAAAACACTCGCAGTTTACCACCTACTTCAAGTAGGTGGTAAGCCACTCGCAAACGGGAAGGGGTCCCCGACTCCTTCCACTTTGTGAATGGATGCGAAAATATATTTTAAGAGCAGGCAGTGGTCCCTAAGACCACTGCCTGCTCTTAAAAAATGAAACTGAAATGTTTAATTTTTCTTTTTTAAATGCAGCCTTTTTTTCCTTTTAGGAAAACGGGCTGCATTTAGAAAAAACTGCTTTATTGAAAATGCAGTCACAGAAATGGTGGTCTAATGATCCCAGCAGTGCTGTGAGTGCTGGCCATTTCCAATGGGTCGCAAATTGCGACCTGCCTCATGAATATTGATGAGGCAAGTAATTTACGACCCCATTAGGAATCGCAAACAGTGTCTAAGACACTGTTGTAGATTCTATTTTGCGAGTCACAAATTTCGAGTCGCACAAAGTCGCAATTTGTAAATCGCAAAATGGAATGATCGTACATCTCCGCCCCAAGTACTTTAGCTTGAAATGCAACTGATTTGTGTTTAATTGGTAGCAACAATGGATTACAAGGAATCTGTTTTGCCCCTCGAGGCTGCATTAATGAACAGTTTGCTTCAAATGTCAAAAGAAACAAAGATATTCCCTACAATAATTTGCACACTGCAAGATCCTGCTAGTTTTAGTCTTAAAACGTATCAATTGAGTTTACAGTATTTTTTTTGGATATGCCACAGTGCAACAATAATTTGGGCACTGCATGTTCTTGCTATTTTCAGGCTGAAATGCAGTTCAAGAAGTTCATCTTATGTTTATCCAACGATTCATTCTTGGCTTGAGGATATGTTTGAAATGGCTAGATTTGAAAAAACGATTTATAAATTAAATCACAACGTACATCATTTTTATCACATTTGGGTACCTTTTTTAGGTTCGTTATGATGCGATCTTTTATTATCCACTCATTATCGATGGGTTTATATCTATTTAAAGTTTAATGTTTACATAATCTCTTTTGTTTTGTTGCATACATCGATATATCGTTGAGACAACTGATCTTTTATGTAGGTCCACTTGGTACTTGGAGATTTTTTCCTCTGTTATGTTTCTGTCTTTCTGCTTATACTTTTATGTATCATCAGTGCTTTCTCTTTCTGCCATGGTATTTAACAACTGATAATTATTTGTCCTACTTTTTTTTTTAAAGACAAATTTAATGACTAATTAGATGAAAAAGAAAAAAGTGTAAATTTTGCTGTTATACTAAACCACAATATCTTGCTCGTATTATCTAATGACCCAGAGTGTTTAAAAATTGTTTCAATTGTGCTGCTAACACAGAACCTGATAGTATTTTGTTTGTCTATGCCAAAAAGGGAGTATCTATACCTTTTACAAAATGGCGCTCTTCGAGTGACAAAGGCTGTTGCACTGTCGAAACACGTTGTGTGTGTGTGTTTCACAAGACCACCTTCACCAACAATCCCTGAGAGAGAAGGAGCCACTCCAGATCGGCGTAGTATAAATCATATATTTTTAATACAGCAACAAACACAGCGTTTCGAGCACTGTGGGTCTTGATCACATGACTTATGGTCCGTTCTGCTGCTTTTTATCCACATCATTACAGGTGAACAAATATAATAAAAAGACTATGCTTCAGAAATTAGATCAGTGGTGCAAACATATGTATAGAAAGTTACAGCAATCACAGTTTTTGTCTTCTACATTTCATAATTGTTAGTCACTTAGTGTCAACAATTGTATATTGATCAGTGTGACTAAAAAATGCGACTCATGAACAGTTGTATCTTAATCATCATGTCACTCAAAATGATGACATTTTTAAACACTATGGGGTATATTCACAAGAACATATGATAACGACCGCAAGAGTAGCTTAATTCAACTCTCAACATCGCAGCCTATCGCAGGAAAATGACGCCGTGCCAACCAAGTATTCACAACGCGGCAGTAGCATGCGATAGTCACCAGATAACGCGTCAAATTGCCGCACAAAAATCAACGCCACGCTGCAAAATGCGAAACGCGAAGGCAAAAAAATCATGCGATGAGGCCAATCGCTGTACAAAAAGTAGCGAAAAACAGCCACAGGCCTGCAAATCCCACGCGTGTGGCGGGAAAATGCACCATTAAAAACCACAGAAACAACACACCAGAAATAAGCCAAAGCACGTAGCAACATGGATGCACCCTGACCCAGCGCAGAGGCCAACGCGAACCCCACAGACCACCAGCAAGGAACAACTGGGTCGGGGAAGGCCAAGGAGAAGCGGGAGAGGAAGACTGGGTGCAGACCGCAGGTAAACAAGACCAGACTCATGGAGGTGACAGAACACTACCAGCAAGCAACTGACCCACAAGCAGACTATCTTGAATACAGACGGAGTGTCGAGGAGGCCAATGGAGGAGACCAAGAGGCGCTGGCATGACGTGGAGACGTAAACCAGGCAGAAACCCGCTGCCAACAGGAAGGCAGCAACGGCAACAGGATGTGGGAGTCCTGCGCCACAGGAGGAGCTGGAGGAAATGGAGGCACTAATCAGTGTGGAGACGGTGCAAGGAGTTAGGAGTCCGGACACAGTTCGATAGGACCTGACACAACAACAACAGAGTGAAGATCTAAAAGGAACTGGGGGGACGGGTGTAGATGGGCACACATGCGCAATGATGTGTAGCACACTGCACAACCACAAATACCCAGGGACCTGTCCCCATCCCCGTGGCATACTGCAGCACACACACATAGCAATCCCAGCACATTCCATGACAATGTGGCACAAAGTACAACACCGACACTGCAGAACAGGGGACACAACTGGGTCTGCCCATGCGCAGAAACAGGCCAATTACATTGGACAGAGCAGGGAACTGTAAGTTGCATACGTACGGGTACAACCTCACATCAGTCATGTAGTCCAAACGTCCACTGTCCCAACTCAAATTGCCAGCACCGCCCAAACAGTCATGATGTACATTGTCACACTGTCTGCATGTCCACAAGAACAATGCGCCAACATAAATGTTAACAGTGTCAACATGCATATCCCCTTCACATTGCAGAGGGACAAACAACACCTCCAGCAGGTCACACCAGACAACCCATCAGTGATGCCGAAGACGACGACCACACCTTCGACACCGATGCCCATGGACATTCCACGCAACCCACCACCAGGACCAGGGCCGACAAGCCACTTAGATGAGAACCCAGCTCCTGCAACAGACCACACAGCATGAAGCACCCACAAGCACGGCTGGTACACAACACTTCACCGACCCACACATGGCACACCAATGCCAGGTATCAGAACGTCAAAAGGAGGTGGCCCAACAGGTGCGGGTGTGGTCCGAACCCATGGAAGGCGTAACAGAACACATACGTGGGTGTCCATTACCCTTCAGGGACCACCTACACCCCACAAAGGAAACCCACACTGCCATAGAGATACACGCAGATGCGCATTCCCAGTACAGAACCATGCCCACGGGCATGCACATATCAGTCACACACCCACGTTGGCTCTGCGTATGACGGCACAGTCCACTTCCCTTATGAATTGAGGGGGTGACGACAAAGCTACATGTCCAAGCTCTAACCCGCTGCCTGCGGTGACGTGTCTGTGTCGGCTGTACAAAGCACAATGTAATGTCGTAGGGCCCAGGGCCTTCATGCATACAACAAGACCACAGGGACACACGCAGATATTATGTCGAACTGGCTACGGGCACGTGCGCCCGGCCCCTTTATTGGCAGGGCCACAAGTACAGTGACGCCTGTGCTGGATGTGTGTGGGGTGGGTGCAAGCCAGTCCACAGGGAGTTGTTGGTGCTGGCAACAAATATAACAGTTAACACAATAAATACGGAAACAGACAACACCAGCATTACAGTGACAACTGTGGAGCATCATGGAGATAGCCTGAGCAAGTCCAGAGGGCACACAATGAGCAAACAGAAGTGTCCGTGAGTTGCAGTGCACTGAGTCTGGGGCACCAGAGCTGAGCGCGCTCATGTGAAGAGAATGTCTAGGATTCTGTCCCTTTGGGACCTATATGATGCAGCTGCAGTGGGGGGGTGTCACACCTGCATCATCTTCCTCATCGACGTCCCAGGTCTCCCAGACCGCCTGAGGTGACATTGCTGCGTGAACCCACAACAGTACATAACCAAACAGTGATAGATGATGATTTGTGGTGCACTAAGTCAGTGGCACCTGGAGTGCTGAGCAGGAGACCAGGCAGAAGATGGCATCCACGACATGTGGAGGCAACTCCGTCAGTCTGCGGTACGACCATTTCGACACAGGTATTTTGCAGATGGAGTCAGTCCTGGCGGTGGTGGCGTGTGCCTCCTGCAGTGATGCGATGTCTAGGCCGGTCAGGACTCGATTTGATGTGTGAGCCTTGGTGGGCCGCAGACGAGGCCAGAGGCTGCGGACAGCGCAGGGCCACAGACACATGGCGTTGATGACCCCAAGGCCATCGCTTCAGAGGCCATCCATTATCTCAGAAGAAGGGGTCCCAGACATGACCAGCACAGAGTTAGTGGCCCCGGATGCACTGCGGCCGGCACAGGCACCCAGCCACGGGACGGTGATTTGTGGTGCAGTCAGATGGGCCATGCGACCTGAGCGGGTCCTCATCAATGTCCGATGTGTATGTTGCTGGGGACAGTGGAAGGTGTGCTCCAGGGCATGATGCAGAGGATGGAAGCTGTCCGGAAGCAGCAAATGAAGGGGTGGAATGCCACGGCCTCATTTTCGCCACAAAGTTAGTATCACCGCCATGATGGCGACGACAACCCCAAGTCCATGGACTCAGTCGCCACCAAAGTGCAACCAGAAAGTGTCCATGGGTCTCGGCGAATAGACATAGTGGCACCGGGGCTGAAAGGAGATGCAGTCTGCGATGAGGCCTGTACAATGACATCAAGTCTGCCATAAATAAATCAAGGCTGAATTTGAAAGTGTATGTGACTGTTCGACCGCAGTGTAGGCCGGGGGCAGCGGTCAGCAAGGGCCCACAGCCACGTGTCGTTGGGATGCTATGCACATGGTTGCTGCCACCTGACCGAAGGGAGTACAGTGAAGTAGAATCTTCCTTCTTGTGCGTACACGGACAATGTATGATCAAGACTCAGTTCCAAATGTGTGACCTACTTGTCCGTAGTGTCGGCCGAAGGCAGTAGTCAGCAGGGGACAACAGACATGTGTCGTAAGAATGCAATGCACAGAGTTGGTGGCACCACATCGAAGGGAGTACACTGATAAAAAATCTGCAATGAACATATGTACTCTGTCATTGTGTAATCAAGACTCAGTTTCAAATGTGTGTCCTACTTGACCGTGGTGTAGGCCGGAGGCGGTAGTAGAGTACGTCAACGAGAAAGGACTAAAGAGGGCCTGTGTCGTGGAGGCCGTGATGGTCTGAGGAGGCTGCCAAGGTCGCGGGCTTCGGTCTTGGAGCTTGCGCAGGCATGTTGTGGGCCTTCCTTGACACACGCCGGTGTCGGAAGGTGATCAGTGTGGCCTGGCTGCACAGGGGCAGGCCTGATGGGTTCGGGGTGCAGCGGACCAGGGTACGGCAGGCGCACAGGATCGCAGGCAACTCCGCTCACGAGGGCAGCGTCTGCCTCATGGCGTGGTGAGAGGCACCTCCCTGGCAGAGACGTTGGGCTTTCCGGAAGAGAACCACGCCCAGGGCTACGTGCTTTTTATTCACACCCCAGCGCTGGCCTGGCGTACGCCGGGCCAGCCCACTCCGCTCACACTTACGGGGGGGGACGTAACTGGCAACATTTCCGCGAACTCCCCCACTGACTGGGGTGACATGGTTGCGTCCACTACACTCCATACACCAGAGGTGTATGTCGCCATGGATATGGGTGTGTTCTGCATACTGCGGTCTGTCCAGCACATCTCTGCCACTCTTGGCATTGTATACTTTACCAATCATGGTTCTCCTGCATCCTTCACACATGCCTGGTTGCCACGTCTCCCCACATTCGGCTATTGTGTGGCTGGGGTGCCATGCCATTCCTGGCTCATGTTCACGGCTTGCCCAGGTTACCATTGTGAGTTGTTCTGTCGTGTCTGGTGGGTGGGCATGTTGTTTTGCATGTTGGTTGTGATTTTGTGATGTGTGCTTTGCCGTAGTTGTGAGTTGCATGGTGGTGGAGTTGAGGTGAGTGGGGTGTTTATTTGGAACTTGCCAAGGGGCTGTGCATTTCCCTTGATGCCATCCTGGTTAACACTGGGTTCTGATGGACTGTCGAAGGATGAAGGTATCACGCACACTTGCTGGGTATTTGGAGGCGACATTGGTGGAGGTTCCACGGTGTTCGGTTGTTTCCTGCACATTGATGTGAGACGTGTGCTTTCTGTTGCGGTGATTGTGTGCTGTGTCACCAGGGGGCACAGGTAGGACATGTGTGCTGTGGATTGCCCCCAACACGTGCGTGCATCCAGCTATGGCGTATGGTCCTTGCTTGGTCTCCAGCGGATCCTGCGCATTGTGTTGCACTTATAGGGACTGGGGTACCAGGCTGATGGTGATGTCCAGGACAGGTGTGAGGTACTTGGATGTGGCTGGCTGTGAGACTCCTCCGACTCTGGCGGGTGTTGGTTGGGGGGTACCAGGGGCCAACGGGTGCAGCACAGCCAGCAGCTTTGTGTGGGGAGGGATGTTGGTTGTCCGCTGTGTTGGTGCCGTCGGCCTGTCGGGCGTTGTTTGTCAGGATACGTACAATGTTTGAGCCTGTAGTGGGCAATGACATTGTCAGGTGTTGGGTCTGTGAGGCTGGTGCGTTTCCTGGGGGTCCGCTGTCTTTGTCTGCGCTGCCTCTGTGGTGGTCCGGGGTGGGGGTTCCGGGTGGGGGTTGGGGTCCTGGGGTGGTGGAGTTGGGGGTTGTGGCCCTCTTGGGTGTCCAGGCCGCATGACTAGTGGCTCCATGGCATCTGTTGCCCTTCTGATGTGGCTGTGGGCTGGGCTCCCTTTTGTGGTGCAGGCTGTCATCCGACTTTGTACCAGGTCTGAGCAGGTGTTAGTTTCCTGGTGCTAACGCACCTTATCTGCTGTTTTGTGTTGTTATCGCCGATCTGGCTGGTCGTTGAGAATGTTGTCGCGGCTTTTCGTACGGTAACGCCTACTCTGCATCTCATTAGCGATAGTTTCGGGGGTCATCTGTGGCGATGTTTTTGCGGCTGCTATCGCGGGTATATTGGTGCTTTGTGCTGTTTACACCAGCTTGTGATTGGGGCGATAAGTTCATCACAACTTTGGCCACGATAAAGTGCTGTTAACTCGGTGATAGATCCTTGTGAATATGCCCCTATATGGTTTCAATGGACATGGTTTTAAAGTGCACATCAATATAAGGTTAGCCAAAGGTATGTATTCTACTCGCCCTTAGAGACTTGTTTACTCATGGTGAAATATAGAATCACAAGGTCATTAAATTTTTTCCTCTCACCAATGCTTTTATACGTGACTTAAAAGTTTTCACTTGCTTCAAGCAGCTAGTGTAGTGTGAGCATAGTAAAGATCAAGTTAAAGGATCTTAAAGTAAACGGGGGTAGGGGAAAAGAATTGTGTTGTACTTTTGGAATCTATGGTCGTTGCTAAGCTCAGAGGCTAAGTAGTATATTTCAAAGCGTCGGATACTTCATATTTCCCACTGTGCTGTTTGTTCTTCTTAGACCTCTTAGACTGTTGACCTCCACGAAATGGGGAGACTCGCCAGGGCTACATTGCTCGCAACTCCATTCAAGAGAAAATCTCAATTGAGGTCAACCTAGAATCCTATTCTAGTCGAGCACCCCTGTTCTAAAGAAATAATGACAAGCATTGGCATAGCCTATAGGTCTTGCTTTTGGGACCTTATAAGTAACTGACGCCGCTTGTCGAAGGACGATCCCATTGCTCCACGAGCTGTATTTGAGAGAAATAAGATTGCTGCACTTTAGGGCACAGGCCACTTTCTTTTTAGACATTTTAATTTTTATTTTATGATTGGTATTTTAGTTACCTGGCTTTTATTTTAAAATTGTACTTGTATTACTGCTACTTGCTGACCCGCACCATAAAAAAAGAAAATCACTGGAACGCTTTTGTTCCTTCTTTTAACCTCTTGTAATTGCTAATTTGCACTGCCTAACATGGCGCTGTTCTGAAGCGCTCTGTCACTGACTCCTTCAGGTTCACGTGACTCGCGAGTCTATCGCGAGCCTATCAGCTTGCACCGGCCTCTATTTCGGACTGCCGGATGCAAGCGTGCACTTGTGGTAACTGACACCGCTTGTTGAAGGACGATCCCATTGCTCCACGAGCTGTATTTGAGAGAAATAAGATTGCTGCACTTTAGGGCACAGGCCACTTTCTTTTTAGACATTTTAATTTTTATTTTATGATTGGTATTTTAGTTACCCGGCTTTTATTTTAAAATTGTACTTGTATTACTGCTACTTGCTGACCCGCACCATAAGAAAGAAAATCACTGGAACGCTTTTGTTCATTCTTTTAACCTCTTGTAATTGCTAATTTGCACTGCCTAACATGGCGCTGTTCTGAAGCGCTCTGTCACTGACTCCTTCAGGGTCACGTGACTCGCGAGTCTATCGCGAGCCTATCAGCTTGCACCGGCCTCTATTTCGGACTGCCGGATGCAAGTGCGCAGCGCGCGCGCGCAGCAGGCGCGTCGAGGGCGCGCCAGAGGCAAGCCCATCTGCGCCCGTCCGCGCCCTGCCGTGCCCAGTGCCAGGTAAGCTCTCTTCGCATGTTATTGCAAGGACAAATATTATTAAATATTCTGCCGCGAACCTGAGGTCTTTGCGAGTTTTGGCCTCTCCTGATTGCACTGTAGCTACAGCAAAGATTTGTATGTGTTAATTGCCACTTCGCCCTTGGCCGCGGCCTAAAAAAACGCCAGAGGCCTGCAGTCTCGTCTTTTCCAAAGAATATGTCACTTCCAGGAGCAGACAAGGTTTTACACTTCTGGAGTTTAAACTGTCGCTCTCTCCCTAAAAATAGGGCTCATATCTATGATTTCTTACATTCAAAGAAACCTGATGCCCTTTTTCTTACTGAAACTTGGCTTCATGATGGCTCTGGCCCATATTGTTGAGGCTCTTCCCCCTGATTATGTCTTTGTCAGGAGTGACAGGAGTACGGGAAGAGGCGGCGGAATAAGGATTATTTTTAAATCGGGTTATTCTTGTAAATTTGAGTCCCAATCTCTCCCAGGTTGTGAGTCCGCCCTATTTAAATTTGCTATTTCTCCGCAACTTACTGTTTCCGGACTTCTCATTTATCGCCCCCCTGGCTACGCAAAACTTTGGTCATCGTCCCTGCCAGACTTAATTGCCCCTCTCATTCTACACGCCGCTAATTTCTTGATTTTGGGCGATCTCAACCTTCATTTGGAAGACCTAACGAGTTCAGATAACGCTACTCTTCTAGCCGACCTGGAAGCCCTTGGCTTATCTCTCCACAACAAGGGACCTACACATCAAGCAGGGCACTTACTAGACCCTATTCTTTTGAATCTTTCCTTTGTATGCAACTACCCTGCTCTGCCCCTAAGTTGGTCTGACCATTATGCGGTCTATTTCCAACTTAAGGTTTTTGTTTCTCCAGCGTCTCGGCCAATATGTGAATCAAGGAATAAGAGACCCTGGCATAAGTTGAAACTAGACACGTTAAATGATCTTCTTGAAGGGAATCTTCCAGATCCGACACTTCCACTTATTCCTTTAAATAAGGCAATATCAAACTGGTTATTTTCCTCTTTAAATCTTTGCCTGCCTCCCTCGTCGAAAATTTGTTCTTCCCATCGTACCCCAGTTCCATGGTTTAATGAAGATTTGAAGAGTCTAAAATCACAATGCAAAGTTTTAGAAAGGAAGTGGCGAAAACTTTATGCTCCTAATTGTAAAACTGACTACAAGATAGCCCTTCATAAATACCATGCCGCCTGTAAAAACCATTACGAATTCATTGAACAAACCTCAAGTTTTGTTCTCAATGGTTAAAAAACTTTCCGGGGCAAACACTCTTCCTGTACCTCCTGCCCTGGATGTCACCAAATGCAACAACATTGCTAATTTCTTCACCGAGAAAGTGAAAACAATATATAGTAAATTTGTTCCCACTTTGCCTCAGGACTCAAATCTGTCTGACACAGACACGAGACACATGGATGACCCCCCTAACACAGTGCAAATGGATTCCCATTCTGCCACAGTGAAAATTTCACAGTGGCCTCTCCTTAATGAGGAATCATTTAAATACTGTTTATCCAAGGTAAATTCAGGCTCTCCTCTGGACCCTCTACCAGCTAATATTTTAAAATTACTTTCCCCAACCGTACTGAGACTCTGTAGAGATCTCCTAAATACTTCAATACGTGAATCACATGTTCCAATGGATTGGAAACACGCGATGGTGATTCCTTTACTGAAAAAACCCAATGCCAATCCTTCGGTCTTGGCGAATTTCTGCCCTATTTCACTTCTAACAGTATTTTCTAAAATCCTGGAAAAGCATGTCAACTTTCACTTAACCACTCACATTGAAAAATCGGGATATCTGCACCCCTCTCAATCGGGTTTCAGAACGCACCACTCTACTGAAACTACCCTTTTGGGAGTAACTGAAAAACTACGTCAATGCTTAGATCAGGGTGAGACCATGGCGCTCATCTTGTTAGATCTGAGCGCAGCATTTGACACCGTGTCTCACCCTATCTTGCTGAATTCTCTTCAGTTAGCAGGTTTTGACGGTTCAGCTCTACTTTGGCTGTCCTCTTTTCTGAGCGACCGTTCATTTCAAGTCTTTTCTTCTGGGGTTTCTTCCACCTCTCGAGCATCCGCATATGGAGTTCCTCAGGGTTCTACTTTGAGTCCACTACTTTTTAATATCTATGTGCGTCCCCTTGCTACCATCGTCGAAGACGCAGGGCTCACCCTCTACTCCTATGCAGATGACACTCAAATCATCTTTTCGTTATCCTCCTCTAAAGACAATACGATATCTTCTTTAAGGAACGGTCTACTCCAAGTTTCGAAATGGATGAACACCAACTGCCTGAAATTAAACGGGGACAAAACTGAGGTCATCATCTTGGGGAAAGATAAACATCTTTGGAACTATTCTCATTGGCCTCAAGAAATGGGTTTATTTCCTCAGCCGGTTACCCAAGCCCGTAATTTAGGCTTCATCATTGACAGCCAACTTTCCATGAGGCAACAAGCAGTAAGTACGGTGGGTACTTGTTTTTCTATACTACGATGGCTGCGGAAAATAATTTGGATACTCCCTTTCTCTACACAAAGAACCGTAGTCCAATCTCTTATAATGTCCCGATTGGACTACGGGAATATACTCTACTTAGGCTGCAATAGGGAACCCGTGAGGAGGCTGCAAATGGTTCAAAATTCTGCAGCGCGCCTTCTCTGCCATATTGCAAGAAGAGCCTTGGTTACTCCTTTTTTGCAGGATCTTCATTGGCTCTGCATTAATACCCGCATCAAATTCAAAGCTCTTTGTCATATTTTTAAAATAAAACAAGGTGCAGCTCCAGTGTATCTGCGACTGACAAGAATGGGTGAACGCTCCTTCTCGTACCTCGGACCGAAACTTTGGAATTCCCTTCCTAATCATATGAAGTTGGAACCCTCTTATCTAAAATTTCGCCGAGACATTAAGACCTGGCTCTTCCTTCAGCAAATGGCCTAGTTACCTAGTCTAAATTTAGACGTATTTGCGCCGGGAAACCCTATTAGGGTAGCTGTGCGCCTAATAAATTTAATAATAATAATAATAATTTAGTTATGCAGCAAAATATTCTTGGTGCAACAACATCAACTGTTGGATGGCTAAACACTTATAAGGTCCCAAAGGTGAGACCTATTGGCTATGTTTTGTTTGTTTCCCTTTGCATCCTCTTTACGGGACCCATCATGACTGATACGGTGGTTGCACTCTGATTACAAGTTTCTGGGTTTTACTGCATGCCTGGCATTACTGGGTGCAGTAAAACCCGTCACTTTTCAAATGCTGTGGAATATGTACTGAGTAGTGGGGAAAACATGCAGAGACAAATCCTACAATACTCTCCATTACTTGTGCAGTAGGGGTGATACTATGCAGTATCGATTTTTTGGGGTTCGGAGTTACCACTCACGATCAGCTCCATGGTAGCTCGATGTATGCAAAATTGCTGTAATTTGCGTTTGCTTACTTAGATAAAATGTTGGGAAAGTTATGCGAACTTCTATGTAATTACACAAAATGCAAATCTGTTATCTAGATTTTAGCGCAAAATGTATTACATTTTGGTGCGAGGGTGCACTTTGGGGTACTAAAAAGTGCAAAGTGGCATGACCATTGGCTGCTCCTGTTCTGACCGTATGTGTACCCAAGTACTCAATGTAAAATTTGGTGCGAACGGCACGTAATTGCAGTTGCGGCATAATGGCGGAATTTCGTATAACAAGCATAACGTAAAATTCTCGAGATTTTGCAAATTATGCCTGAATAATTAAAATATTGTCGGGCCTATCAATCGCGACACATGCCACGTTAGTCAAGTATCAGTAAAGACTCTTGGATTAAATGCTGACGCCATGTTTCAGTAATTGCATCTTATTTGTAGATTTCTCAGAACCCAAGTTTATCCAGGTGTAGAAAACAAACAGCTCTTTAAGGCAGGGTGATGGAGGCAGAAAGTGGAAGTTTCTAATTAATCTCTGGAATACAGGTAGTTCAGTGTGACACAAGAGCCATACCTTCAGACGAATGTTTCCCTGTTCCAGAAGTTCACTTAGGAGATTACGCACGCGATATATGGATAAAGTTCTCATTCTTACAGACTATAATTCACAAACAACAAAGCCACACTGAAGAAAAGTAGATTATCCCTGGCTTACACGTTGCAATGATGACTGTGAAACCATGTGTGCAGAGCAAATGAGCTAGTCACGAGAAGCCGCCATTCCCATAACCCGGGGCCAGACACCGAAGTGATAGGTAACTGTTTCATGGCTTGACAGCGCACGGTTTCTTACCTTATACATGCCAGGCGACGTGCATGTTATGAGCCTGTATTTACGTCCTGCGCAAAAGTAGTTAACAAGAAAATCATTCAAAGACATGTTACTGTTTAACACTGATTTCACAGAGGTGAAGTTGCTCGTAAAATACCACTCCGTAACTTCCGCACTGGTAGAACTTTTCTTTATTATGTATTAGGTTCCCTCCCTTTCGAAAACTTACTTCAAGGGAGGTTCCTGTGAGCTGCGAGTCATGCCTCACTTTTATTTTCGAATGGAATTCACAAACCGGGCCGAATGCCAATGCAGACTGCAGAACAAACAGGTAATGACACAGCATAAACATTATAGTTACTGAAGTCTGAACTACAGCTGCTTCGAACTTCCTGCGAGAAACAAACTCAGTGCGTAAGTGCATTTACTCTTCCTGTAAAGCGCTAAGAAGGTGAACTCATTTCATAACAGTCAGACAAAAAGCATAATTAAATGGTTTGAATGGGCAGCTTGTGTCCAAGATATAGTGACACCAGTAAACAAGAAAAGAACAAGGATCGGCGGCGGCGCGAAAGTAATCGCGGCTGTCAGGGTGCCCGCGAGATAGCGCCTGTGCTCGTAAGCGCGCGCGTGACAGCAAGCTCTAGGCCACCACCAAATGTGTGTGGTAGAATTTTCTGAAGCCCGTTTACAAAAAGTCTTGGCAGAGCAGCGCATGCGCTGGCTCAGGCGAGACCTAAAAAAGGATATCTACATATATAAGCGAGTTATGATGGTAAGGGGTTCTGACGCAAGAAATATAGGAAGAGAATAAGAAGAACTCAAAATAATTCAGGTTTTGCTCTCCTATCATCCGACGATGTCCTAAGGGTGAAATCATAAAAAAGGATGTTGTGCGTGTTAAAATGTTAAAAGTGTACAGGAGGTTCACTCAGCTACCTATTTACAAGTGTGCAAATAGCTTTTCATCTGCGTTCATACCCATAGGGGTTATGCAGCCAGTTTCCAGGATAAACCAGGATTACAGTATGTTTAATGCTGCTACTCTGTTTCCACTCCTCGGATGTTTGAGTACTGTGTCAGGCCGAAAGGTTTAGCTTTCTTCCAATCCCTCCTGTGTGCTTCATTGAAATGCTTTTCTGTACTATAACTCTGGTCACAGTTGGTAATGGCTCTCCATTGTTCTAATATACGTTTTTTGACTGGCACAGTTATTGAGCCAATAACCAACTTGTCACATGGACACATGATGGCATATATTACAAAATCAGTTTTGCAAGTAATCAGTGTGGGTATGCACGACTAATTCTTTTTCACTCACTGTAAGGTTATTTCTTGTACATTGGTACTGTTTGCAAGCTTTATATTGACCATAACGATGAAAACCCCTTCCCTGTTTGAGCCAGTTTCTTTGTTTAGTTGCTAAGTGGCTGTGAACCAGCAGTTCTTTCAAAGATGCATTTCTCTCGTATGTGCTTGTGGGAATCATTCCTATTTTGTTCTTTAATATATTGGACCTGTGGTAAAAGGTCCCATATGTCTTTTAGGATCTTCTTTAATCTCCATGACTTTTGTGTGAATTTGGTTATGAAGCTTCGAGGTCCTTCACGAATTTTTGGTCTTTTTTAGTGCCAGCCGGAAAAGTGCTTCCTCTCTCTTGATTTTGTCAGCCTTTGTGCTTGCGAGTGTTAAGTCTTTACGTGGGTAACTCTTGGCTAGCAGTCTGTCACCCTTACTTTTGTGGTAGCTCTGTTCAGAGCTACAGTTTTTCTTTGCTCAAATGTACTCACTGAAAGGAATGGGCCACCTAAAATTGGGTGTGTGGCTGCTTGCTGTCTGCAAAATGTAATTAACGGTGGTATCTTTCCTAATCAATTCTATACTCTGGGTCCCATCACCTGCTGTGAGCCTGATGTCTGAAAAGCCTGTTGTGTCCTGGCTGTATTGCATCGTAAACCTCCGATTTAAATTATTCACGTTTATGACGCACCCAAACAGATTCAAATCGGCTTCATTACCATCCCATGTGAAAAACACATCATCTCAACCAAATGCTAATTTTATCACTCCAGTCTGTTAAGTCACTGCCCCAGAGCACCTGCACCTTTTACCAGTCCTTACCAAATTGGTGAAGCTGGGGGCGAAGCAGGTGTCCAGAAAAAATCATTTTCAAGCATGACGATATTCTCAGATGAACAGATCTCAATCATGTCTAGTAGCATATGTGTATGTTCCAAGAAATGTATAACCGGGCTCGTAAAAAGTATTTGCATGCATTGAGTCCCTCATTATGTTTTCTACTTGTGTGGAGACTTCCTACATCTATACAAACTATGCAACATGTTTGTTCCCAATGGAGATCTTGTATTTTCTTGATGAAATCTTTAGTGTCCCTTACATATGAAATAAAGTTGTTGACAAATGGAAAGATTAAATTATCTACAGAGATAGAGGTGTTTTCAAGTAAACAGTTTTTTGATGAGACAATAGGACGTTCCAGGGTGGTTCTCTAGGCTTTTATGGATTCTTGGCAAGAGGTAGAGGGTGGGAACTATAGGTTTGTTTCATTTTTCAAGAATTGTAATTCATCCCAATTGAGAAGTTGGTTGTTATAACACACCTTCATGAGATCTATGAATCTCAATTGAACGTTTATCCAATAGGTTTTATCCATTTTCATGTAACATGATGAATCATTCAGCTGTCTACGTGCTTCTTTGACATAGTTCCTCTCAGACATGAGAACTAAGTTTCCATCTTGTCACAGGACTTGATGATGAGCTCTTCATCTTTTTGAAATGATAAAACAGCCTCCTACTGGTTCTTATTTAGATTGTGTTTGATTGGTGCCTCTTTGCATTATTTCAAAATATCTCTAGGTGTCTGTGGTACGTATTTGGATGGTTGTCTGAAGTTTGTCTCAGTGCTTGCATCCGTTCCAATACCATATGAGATTGGTAGATCCCTTGTAAATATGTTGTGAAAGGGGTCACATGGTTCCCCTCTTATAGCGTCATCGTTAAAATTAGTTAGATCATAGAGAGTATGGAGGGTTTCAGTGTCAACGATGAGCAAATTTAATCTCTCTACTGGTTAGACTTCAGAACATTGTGTCTCTTTTCCCTTAACCTTCAAAGCATTGACTTTGTACAATTTTCAACATGTGAGCGAACTTATACTCTCGCATTTGTGCATAATCCCAAAACCCATCTGGGGAAAATGATCCACCCAGTCTGAGAACCTCCCCTCTGTTTGAGTAAATTCCCACTTAGAAAGGTTAAGTACCGTAAGCTAGGCTGTTCGTTCATTTGGCTCCATCATTATTTCTTCTGTCCTCTGCTGTGTGTTCCCATACCGGTCTCACAGTCTTGTCCTCCATTTCTGTTGTTTCTGGTTTTGTATATTTTGCGCCTGCCTCTTTGGTTGCCCCAAAAGACTGTTCATTGTTGCGTTTTAGGAGCCGGTACATGCATTTGTGTTGTCAGCCCATTCTTTGAGTAGTTGAGGGTCAGGGTTGGACAAGTAGGTATTATAAAAATTCCTAAACCACGTGGGATACGTTCGACCTCCATGTATTTTTGTAGTGAGGTAGCTTCCCACCAGCGGCGAACCTCCTTACGACAGAGTTTCTACTATAGGTTACCTTTCTGTTTAGTATTCACAGTAGTGTCTCCTAGGGCAGGTGTATCATTGTTACTCTCAGTGCCACCAATGCGGGGTATGAAAATCAGTCCTGAAGTGTCTTGCCCTTTAACAAAGTCCTCAGGCATATTGTTAGGATGATTGCTGTGCTGGGTCTGCACAAAGGAATGCATATCCTAGCAAACCCTGGCTGCTTTAGTGAATTTTGAGGCTGTGGGCTATAAAACACTTAAGTTGCACATGTCGTACCACAATTTTAGCGTGACTTAAGAGCTTAAAGAACGCGGATTGCAGATTACTCTGTGAGTTGTCGGTCGTTCAAAAAAGTTGCCTCCCAAATGTAAACAGCAATTTACGGACTCCCTGCCAAACCGGTCTGGGCTCAAAAGCGGAAGCCACCACTCTATATTTCACAAGACCTCCCTCACCAACAATCCCAGTGAGGGAACGAGCCACTCCAGGTCAGCATAGTTTAAATCAGGTATTTTTAATACGGTAACAGACAACGCTTTTTTGACCACTGTGGTTCTTGAACACATGGCATACGGTCTTTTCTGGTGCTTTTTATCCACGTCATTACAAGTGAACAAACACAATAGAGAGAGTATACGTCGGATAGTAGATCGGAGGTGCAAACATATGTATAGAAAGTTACATCAATCACAGTTTTTTATCTCCTACATTTGATAATGTTAGTCACTAAGGGGCCGATTTCGATTTTTAGCCAAATTGCTTCCACCTGTCACTGACACCGACTTGGTCCAGGGAGCGGCCGAAACCCGATCGGCGGTCTCGACTGCCTAATTAGGATGCGAACGAACACGGTTTGGTCGCATGCCTACATTTCCCTATGTGAGCATGCATTACGGCCGTAGCCGGCCATAATACATGCTCCAATAGGGAAATGGGAGGTGTGGTTCAACTCTGTACCCCGTTGAGGTGCCTGCCACGGGGTGCAGGGATCAACAGGGGGGCACCATAGGCGCCCCTCGACCCTCCCCCGGAGCCCGCACATTCAAGGGGGCCCTGGTGGGGACCCCCCAAACATGCTTTCCGACATGGTTTCCATGTCGGACAGGCCGGCATGGAAATCATGCCAGAAACCATGCATCGTAATCCCAAGGACGGAAAGGCCGCCTTTGGGATTACGAGCCAGTTCCAACTGGCCGTCGGAAGCCTGCCGGAATGGCCGGCCTGTTTCAATTCTGACCAGCTGCATCGTTATCAGCCGGTCGGCATTGAAACCAACAACGCCTGTTGGAAAGCCTCCGACCGCCATTGTAATAGGCCCCTTAGTGTTAACAATTGTACATTAATCATTGTAACTATAAAACGCGACATCATTTTGGACATTGAACAGTTTTGCATACTCATTATGAACAGTTGTATCGTAATCATCATTTTCACTCAAAATAAGAATATGTGTAATATTTATATATATATATCCACTGCTTTCCGTAATTCCGTCGATCCGCCCGCTTCTAGCGTCGGTCCCCAATGGTACAGACACGGACCAATTTTATTGCAATTTTTTATTTAAAAATCTTGCGTGCTAGTCGCCATAACGTTTCGGCTCCACCTGAGCCTTGTTCACATGACAACGTGAATCACAAAGACACACCCTTTTGTAGACGGAACACACTCTGCACGTGATACCAGTGAAGTCGCATAGGCATAGTGGAAAGACTGTGCATGGCAAACCTATTTCATTACAATGTTTTAACATTTTGCCCATTGTATGGGATAGGTATGGAGATTACAAACAAAATGTCATACTCTATTCACAGTGCTGACACAAGCAATCCGTGTATAGTTAAATCTAAAACACCAATATATAAACATATTCTCCTTGTATATAATGACAGATTTTAAATTTTATCAGTGCATTGCGATCGATATAAAAATAACATGTGTTTATACTTCCAAGCATCCTACTTCTCATCACTTGCTCATTTTAGCTGTAACGGGTTAAATCCCTATATATTTCATCACATTTTCCTAGTATCACATTTTTATATCTTTATTCTTATATTAGCGGCGACAGAGGCGCGAAACATGTTGGCCGTTTTTTGATACTTAGGCATATGATGCCATTTGGGATGATACTCTTATTTAGAGTTTTTATACTGCCAAGAGGGTCATTCAATCATTTTAACCTCTAGAAGGTTACCCCTTGCCAGTTTTAACTCACTTTGCACGTAATAATTTTTGTTACCCCTACATAGGACCCACCCCGCACACCCTCATGCACCATCCGGCATGCCTCAAAAGATCTCCGATAAAGTGACCCTTCGGGGGACCCGTTGGGAATTGCAGCGCCGGCCCAACGAGGAGCACATGCCCGATGATGAAGCATGACACCTCTCGGGGTGTGTGAGGGCAACAAGAGGCAAGACATGTTCCTTCCCTCATTTTATGGGCCCACCCTACTTAGGACTTCTTCTTTTTATGATTCTTTTTTTCTTTGTACTGATAGGCTCTTTTGGGTATCTTTCTTGACCCTGCTTTGGAACAGTGTCCCCTTTTTTGTTGGATTGCTTTATTTATCATTGATTCTGAATAGCCACGTTGTAAGAATCTACCCTTACTTAATGCCTGAGCTTCATCCAATTCCACCTCATTACTGCATACTCTACGTAGGCGCAGCATCTCCACAAATGGTATGCTGGCAATCAGATGTTGTGGGTGTGCACTTGCCGCATGAAGGATAGTATTGCCGGCTGTTGCTGTTCTAAATAGCCTGGTTTCTAATGTACCATTTGCAACATACACCTCAATGTCTAGAAAGGTGACACTCGTTTGGCTCATGGTGACCGTAAACTTGAGATTCAGCGTGTTAATATTTATAGCTCTGACAAATGCTTCAGCTGATTCCCTATCACCCTGCCAGACTACAAACAGATCATCTATAAACCGATACCAAACAATAATATTAGTCTTCATCACCTCTTCGAATTCCATCTTAAGGACCAGTTCCTCCCAAGCCCCCATGTGCAAACATGCGTAGCTTGGAGAGAAACTGGCCCCCATGGCAACTCCCTGTAACTGTCGGTATAACAAGTTATTATACATAAATACATTGTTGTTCAAACAAATGTTAAGCATTTCCAACAACATAGCAGTGTGATCCTTGAACTGTTCCTCTCGCCTAGATAGATAGTACACTACTGCTGCTGTACCGTCCTCATGTAAAATGCTTGTATATAGTGATGAGACATCCAACGCTAGCATCCAAAAATCTTCTTTCCATTCTGCCACTTGTAATTTGTACAAAAAATCCCCAGTGTCCTGAACGTATGAGTCCAATGATTTCACAGCTCCCTGTAAAAAATAGTCTATATAGACTGATGTTTTTTCCAATAACCCACCCCTTGCAGAAATAATAGGCCTGCCTGGGGGGTTCTCCATGTCTTTGTGGACTTTGGGGATGAAATAAATGAACGGAATTGTTGGATGCTCATTCCTCAAAAACTTGTATTCATCGTCAGTCAACATTGCCTTGTTTTTCCATTTGGATAATTTCTTGTGGTATTCGGTTTGCAACAATTTCATCTTCGATACATTGCTTCGTTCATAGTGCTCTCTATTGTTGAGCTGGGAATAGGCCTCTCGGTCATACATTGCCTTTGTCATTAATACGATGTTGCCACCTTTATCACTGCCCCGTACAATGGTTTTCATATCCTTACTCAGTTTGTGGATCAATGACTCATATTGTTTGTTCCTCATATCAAATCTGGGTTTCTTATGACTTTTCCTCTTGTGTAACTCTTTAATCTGAGAGACAACATTCTCATTAAATATATCAATGGCGTCGCGTATTAGAATTGGGATGAAGGTAGAGATGGGTTTAAATGTTGAAACTGGTGATATTTGTTTTATACAGTCCTTATTACTTTAAACACCTGCTTCTGCGGTTAGGATCGCTGTGGAGTCCAATCCTGTCTCCATCCACAAATCAACAATACCACTGGGTATAATCGTCCCTGATGCTAAAACAACATCTGAGCTCTCGGGTGCTGTTGTCACCACCGAGTTTTGTTCTTCATAAGGTGGAACTTGCGGAGTTTCAACTTGCGCACGGCTTTGTATATATCAAATCTCGTGTTTGTATAGTTCATATTAGTTTGTGGAGCATAAGAAAGGCCAAGTTTTAGTATACTTTTTTCATTCTCAGTGAGCACTGTAGTGGTCAAATTGATTATTGAAGTTTCATCAGTACTCAGTTTTTGGCTCTCCATTGACCTCTGCCTCTCTTCTTGTAAGATGTGCCACTTCCTTGCCCTGTACCTCTGCCTGCGCCTGTAATTTGCGTGTTTCCTCCGTAGTTCCTTTGGGCGCGGGGCCGCAGAGATTGCATTCGTTCCTGGCATAAAAAATTAATCTCTTCCTCCGGATGTGGTTTGGCCATATTATTTGTTACTAATTCCCTTTGGTCCAAATCCGATTCACTGCTAGTCACTGAACTTATATCAGATCTTGTCGAATCTGCTTGTTCCTTGTTTCTTGATCCAACCTTAATCTGACCCTGGGATTTGTTTTTGTTGCCCCGAAATGCGTCGTATTTTTTAGAGAAAGTAAAAATCTGACCCAGCTCATAATCGTTACGATCTCGTTGGAATTTGTACGCTTTCCTGTCCATTATCTTTGCTTGTTCCTTCTTAAGTCTGTCCTTCATTTCCTCTGTTAGTTTTTTCTTTTCCTCATTATCTTCCATCACTTCCAATTCATCCTGTATCACAGCTATTTCCTTCAATAGTTGCGCCCTATCAATGCCAGCATATTTTACTAAAATTTGTACTAGTCTTCGTGATGCCTCTAGGTTGCTCTCGGCCCACTCCCTCATTAACTCTGGGTTTGGGTTCTCATAACTTGGCGCCGTTAAGATACGTAGACCTCTCGGTATTCTGTTTACATCAAGATAGCTCTGCAAGGATTTCGCTTCCCACCATTTGCTCTGTTCATTACGTAACTTTTTTTCTAATATTTTAAATTTATCTTTCAATGTGCTGTTGCCTACTGCGGGTACACCGCTGCTTTTATCCCGTGTTGTCGCTGATATAGGGAGACTGTCAGAAAACATCTTAAGCGCCGCAGCCTCCCGTTCATCCACGTTGTTGGTCGACATTTCCTGGTTGCACTTAATGCAAGTATTGTAAGTTTAACGTCTGGGGTTAACACCGATACTAATGCAAATCTAAGAACAGTGTCCTCCCAGCCGCACTCAATCTCTCCTCCCCCGCTTATCGGACTGTTTGGCCAATATCAATTCCGGTTGAGCAATTACCTTCGGTGTGGCGTGTCCTCCGACCCGGCACTTCCCAAGGAATCCTCCTCCTCAATACTCGTTCAGGCCTTCAATTCCGTAGCTCAAGGGGGGTCAAACGCCGTTCCTCTTCCAAGGATTCAAACTGCCCAGAGAACCGGGAATTGGCTCCATTTCAGGCGTTGTCCGTTGTAGAGAGGGTCTCGTGATATGGCCGTACGTCGCCACCCGGCCAGCAATATCCACTGATTTCCGTAATTCCGTCGAGTCCGCCCGCTTCTAGCGTCGGTCCCCAATGGTACAGACACGGACCAATTTTAGTGCATTTTTTTATTTAAAAATCTTGCGTGCTAGTCGCCATAATGTTTCGGCTCCACCTGAGCCTTGTTCACATGACAACGTGAATCACAAAGACACACCCTTTTGTAGACGGAACACACTCTGCACGTGATACCAGTGAAGTCACATAGGCATAGGGGAAAGACTGTGCATGGCAAACCTATTTCATTACAATGTTTTAACATTTTGCCCATTGTATGGGATAGGTATGGAGATTACAAACAAAATGTCATACTCGATTCACAGTGCTGACACAAGCAATCAGTGTATAGTTAAATCTAAAACACCAATATATAAACATATTCTCCTTGTATATAATGACAGATTTTAAATGTTATCAGTGCATTGCGATCGATATAAAAATAATAACATATGTGTTTATACTTCCAAGCATCCTACTTCTCATCACTTGCTCATTTTAGCTGTAATATATATATGTGTGTGTATATATATATATATGTGTATAGATATATATTCACTTAAAAAACCATAGGTTTCACACATGTTATAGTTAGCTGTACATTTCACTCGTAAAAAACCAATGAAATTCCACGTTATAGTTAGATCAGGTAACTATAACTTGCGCGCCCACAATAAACTGCTGATGACGTCACATATTACATCACTCATGACATGGTCAGTGACATCACTCTTCACATCAATGATGACATCTGAAATGACACATTGTGGATTGCGGTCGCACAAGTTATAGTTACCTGATCTAACTATAACGTGGAATTTCATTGTTTTTTTACGAGTGAAATGTACAGCTAACTATAACATGTGTGAAACCTATGGTTTTTTAAGTGAATTTGCAAGGTTTTTTAAATGCTAATTCCTAACTATAACGTGTGTGAAACCTATGGTTTTTTCAGTGAATTTGTACGGTTTTTTAAATGCTAAGTTATGTATTTATTTATTTATTTATTTTCTGGTTTTTCACCGTGCGCACACCCTGCCCGCACGGTGCGCTTCGCGCACCGTGCGCGCGCTGTGGGCCCACGTTGCGCAGTTCATACCGTGCGCGCCTCGCCTTTTTTTACACAGTAACAATTTTGTTTTCTCCCTTGCGGGTCCTTCAATTTATTTAATAAATGTGATTGTTATTTCTTTTTTTTTTTTTCTTTTTTTTTTTTGCCGTGCGCGTACGGTAAGCTTACCGTACGCGCACTCCGCAATTTTTTTTTTTTAAATATTAAATGTATTTTTCGTACTTTTTGGTCCTTCGTGGACCCCCTGACAAACGCTAGGGGGTCTGCAACTCTCTTCGTTGCCCCCTTTTCACGTTATCCACCTTTGTTTTTCAGTGCGAGAGACAGAAAATGGCTGCCGACACTTTCTGATTTCGACCGATTCGAATGTTTACAGTCATGTAACCACCAATCAGAATTGAGCTCGCGCACGGCACCGTACGCGTACGGTAAGCTTACCGTAAGCGCACGGAGCGCGCTCACAGATATATATATTGCTTTAAATGCTTTTTTCTCAGGAACTACTGAACAAATTTACATCAGACCTACAAAAGGCACTTCCTTGACCTTATGGCTACCTCTCTGCCAAATTTCAAGTAATTCTATTCAGCCGTTCGGGCTGTAGCTGTGTCTAAAGGTCCTATGGAAAAATGCATGGGGAAAACGCGTTTTGGGACCCCCCCTTTTTCTCAGCCCCCGCTTGACGAATCACCCCGAAACTTTCAGGGTAGGAGCTGAGCGGAGCGCCCCATTAGTTTTGAAAATTTCGCGAGGATTCGTCAACCGGCGCCAAAGTTATTCAAAATAGAATTTTGAGATTTCCTATGGAAACACGCTCCTAACTATAACTATCTACTGGCGACCGCCAGTAGATAATATATATATGTATATATATATATGTATATGTATATATATATATATATATATATATATATAACTCGTCAAACGGCCCCAAGGGAGAGCGCGCTATTCCATAGCGGGTGCCAGTGTCGAGAACGGGCCAGTCCTCGATTCAATTTTTCACCGATTTCCTCAAAGAAGGAAACACTGCACACCAAGGAGGTTATATAATTCAGGATTTTATTCTTCCGTGCAAATAGTCACCAATCTCCACCACCAACGCGTTTCAACCACAATCGGTCTTGCTCACGGTATGTGAGTCTTTTTTCAATGTTCTTTATTTATAGTGATACCCATATTGGCCTTTAGGAGGAATTATGGGAATTGTAGTTTCATTTCAATTAGTATGTTATACATTGAATTCTTATTTGTTCCAACCTTGGATTATAAGATAGTTGCTTAGTGCATGATTCCCATGAGCCTGCTGCACGACATGAACTAACAATGAATTAATGATTAAGGGGCAATTATATAAGATATCTGTATCCGCAATTATCTGAATAAACCATCACAGTATTCCCGCATGGGCACTAAGCCTAAACCTTTGGGAATCATGCACTAAGCAACTATCTTATAATCCAAGGTTGGAACAAATAAGAATTCAATGTATAACATACTAATGTTATGTAGTACAATACAATCATGTATACTATTTACATTGACACAATGTAAATAATCAGAATACACGGATACAATTAATTCCCCGAATAGATATATTGAAATAACATCTATCAATATATCGTAAACATGTCAAAATGATATAATTGAAATGAAACTACAATTCCCATAATTCCTCCTAAAGGCCAATATGGGTATCACTATAAATAAAGAACATTGAAAAAAGACTCACATACCGTGAGCAAGACCGATTGTGGTTGAAACGTGTTGGTGGTGGAGATTGGTGACTATTTGCACGGAAGAATAAAATCCTGAATTATATAACCTCCTTGGTGTGCAGTGTTTCCTTCTTTGAGGAAAACGGTGAAAAAATAATAATAAAATATATATATATATATATATATATATATATATATATATATATATCTACCTACCTACCTACCTACCGGCGGTCGCCAGTAGGTAGTTATAGTTAGGACCACGTTTCCATAGGAAATCCGCAACATTCTATTTTGAATAACTTTGGCGCCGGTCGACGAATCCTCGCGAATTTTTCAAAATAGGTGGGGCGCTACGCTCCGCTCCTACCCTGAAAGTCTCGGGGGGATTCGTCAAGCGGGGGCTGAGATAAAAGGGGGGTCCCAAAACGCGTTTTTCCCATGCATTTTTCCATAGGACCTTTAGACAGGGCTACAGCCCGAACGGCTGAACAGAATTACTAGAAATTTGGCAGAGAGGTAGTCCTCAGGTCAAGGAAGTGCCTTTTGTAGGTTTGGTGTAAATCTGTTCAGTAGATTCTGAGAAAATAGCCTTTAAATCAATATATATATCTGAGCCAGCTTACGGTGCGCTTACGGTACGCTTACCGTACGGTGGCGTGCACGAGCGCGATTCTGATTGGCTCTTAGATCTAAGTAAACATTCGAATCGGCCGAAACCAGGAAGCGGCGGCCGCCATTTTCTCTCTCGCACTGAGAGTGATTTTTAAAATATAAAGCCCAAAAACATGTAAAGGGGCTGTTTAGACAGCTCCCACACACATAGCCATGTTGAATGAGTCCCCAAAGATCCCCCAAGGCCAAAAACGGAATTTTTATATTTTCGGTAATTTCGCCGATTACGCTTACCGTACGCGTACGGTAAAAAATTAAAAAAAAAAAAAAATTATCCACACTCTCTCCACCCCGTGTGCAATTGGTGCCCGAAGGGCACCAATTTTGCATGGCTTATTACACCTGAGATAAACTAAAATATTAAAAAAAAAAATAATAAAAAAATAAATTATCCACACTCTCTCCACCCCGTGTGCAAATGGTGCCCGAAGGGCACCATTTGTGCATGGCTTATAAAATATACAAAAAATTAAAATATTACCTTTCAAAACGAAGTGCATCATATGTCCTACATGTGCGCACGGTGCGCGAAGCGCATCGTGCGTACATGGCCCATCTAGCGTAACGTGGGCACGCGGTGCGCATAGCACACCGCGTGCCCACCGTGCGTGCACGGCACTAACTGCGTAAAGTGGGCGCGCGGTGCGCAAAGCGCACCGCGTGCTCACTGTGCGCGCACGGTGCGCGAAGCGCACCGTGCGCGCACGGAACGAACTGCGTTAAGTGGGCGCGCACGCCACGAATGGCGTAAAGTAACTTAGCATTTAAAAAAACGTACAAATTCACTGAAAAAACCATAGGTTTCACACACGTTATAGTTAGGAATTAGCATTTAAAAAACCTTGCAAATTCACTGAAAAAACCATAGGTTTCACACATGTTATAGTTAGCGGAAATTTTACTGATAAAAAACCAATGAAATTCCCCCGTTATAGTTAGTGCAGGCAACTATAACTCACGCGACCGCAATCTTCTGCTGATGACATATGTGTCTTTATGAAAAAATAATATTTGTAATATATGTATAGCTAAAAATTTATGGAAGAAGACATGGGCAAATAAGTGTCTAAATACAGTATTAGCATCAGCAGAGGATTGCGGTCGCGTGAGTTATAGTTGCCTGCACTAACTATAACGGGGGAATTTCATTGGTTTTTTATCAGTAAAATTTCCGCTAACTATAACATGTGTGAAACCTATGGTTTTTTCAGTGAATTTGCAAGGTTTTTTAAATGCTAATTCCTAACTATAACGTGTGTGAAACCTATGGTTTTTTCAGTGAATATATATATATATATATATATATATATAAATATATATGTTCAAGGCATATGAGCTGTAGATTACATGCTTTGCATACTCCTGCAATCTAGTGTTGGGTCCAGATGTTTGCAAGTTGTTTTTCTTCAAAGAAGTCTTTCCAGTCACGAGGTAGGTGACTCCTCCTTTCGGTTATAGTGCGCATGGGTATCGACTCCATTGTTAGATTGTTTTTTTCCGCCATCGGGTTCGGAAGTGTATTGCTGTGCTCCGGTTTGAAACCGTTCTTCGGGTTCCCCTCGGTGCGCATTCCACTCTACCTGCGTCAGTATTGTTTTGAACGTGTATCCCACTTCTCCGCGTATCATATCCATCGAGGAAAACTTCTATTTCGATCGGAAAACTTCAGGAAGGCTGTCCGGCCTAACCGCGTCGGTCAACCTTGCAGTCGATGGAACAGACTCCATTCAAATTTTGTCCTCGGTGCCGCACAAAGTATCCGCGCACGACTCACACAAAGTGTGCAACTTGTGCTTGTCTCCAGAGCGCATCGAACAGGACTGCGATGCGTGCAAATCGTTTACATCGAAGAAAACACTCCTCGATCATCAGGCTCAACGTACGAAATGCAGAGCCAAAATGTTGAATACATGCCGGACATCTTCGGTGAAGGATCTGAGCACGAATTCGACGCACAAGGGGCCAAGGAAGAACAAGAAGAACTTGCATCTATTCCAGAATCGGAGTCCGAGATCAACGTCCCGTGAGTACCTAACACCCCTTTCCCCAAAATCGAAATCAGCCCAAGCAAAAGGCTTCGGTTCCACCCTCTCCTTCGGGCCATGGTTGGCCCCGATAAGATGTTTCTGACACTCCACGCTCCGGCTCGGCACGAAAACACGCCACTAAGCCTTCCGGCTCAGGATCGAGTGAACCAAAGACAGGCACTGAGCCAAAACCTTCAGACTCAAAGCCAAAAACAGCTTCGGAGCCGAAATCCTTGCCACGGAAATCAAAGACGGCTTCCGACCTGAAACCTTCTGTGCCGAAAAGCCATTCCATCCTGGCACCGAAGTCCTCAGTGCCGAAACCGAAAAATATTCCTCCGAAGCAACAGGATCCGATTTTTGACATCCCAACACCCAAATAGGAACCCAAAACAGAAGGAACTTTATATTAATCCAGATACAGGACATGTTCTTGCTTAACGGCCAAAGAAGAGAAAACCTCAGCCAGAGGACACACTTGATCATATTCCTTTGAAGAGGAAGAATGTTGGTACTAATCCGTCTCCTCCTCTTCCAACACGTTCCCCTGCACCACCTTCCCCAACATTGGAGCATTTATTCATTACACCAACTAACTCTCCACCACCACCGCCTGATGATGCTGATGAGGGAGATGGGGGGGGGCAATATTTTACCAATAGATCCCTTGAAGGACTACAACACTGATTTACCCACAGATAACGACCCAGATCTTTACCCTGCAAAGCCTTACCCTCCTGACAACAATGTGGGATCTAGAATTATTTGCTAGAGCTCCAGAGTATCATGGAGTACAGTTACATAAGGAATCTCTAGATGAAGATTTCTCATTTGAAATGCTCGGTAACACACAAACGGCTAGCCAGACTCTCCCTATGCTCAGAGGTATGATGAGACATGCCGATGATATTTTTAAATTCCCTGTGCATGCTTGTATTCTCACCCCCAGAATAGATAAAAAATATAAGCCTGCTCCCTCTGATCCAGCTTTTATTAAAGGGCAGTTACAGCTAGACTCTTTCGTTGTCTCTAATGGGCCAATTCACAAACTACAGTGGGATGCCCCCCTCCATACAAAGAGTCAAAACTGTTAGACGCCTCTGTTAAGAGTGGCCGCCCAAGCAGCAAATCATTGGCACATTGCCAACACCCAGGCCCTACTAGCGAGGTGTGATAGAGACACTGGGACGAAATGGAGCAATTGCTCCAATATTTCCCAGATGAGCACAAAGCGAAAGCTCAGGATTTAGTGCAGGAAGGGAAGCTCATCTCCAATTCATCAATTTGATGTGCTATAGATGCTGCTGGCACCGCAGCTAGAGAAATCAATACTAGTGCGTTACTAAGGAGGCATGCATGGTTGAGGATTTCTAGTTTCAAATCTGAAGTCCAACAGTCTATTTTAAATACTCGTTTGACAAGGAGCATCTCTTTGGCACCGAAGTAGATAAATCATTGGAAAAAATAAAATAAAATACAGAAGTGGCCAAGTCTATGGGATCCCTGCAGTCTCCTAAATGTGGCTCATTTAGTCGCTCCTTCTATTGTGGAGGGTCGAAAACCATGTCCTCAGATAATACAGCCACCTCGTACAAAGGCAACAATCAATCTTCCTCTTCAAGAGGCTTCTGTAGAAGAGGATACAGAGGTAGCAACAGCAAAGTTAGGGGCAAATGTTCCACACCACGTAATTCCCCCTCTTCTAACAAGCAGTGACTTGCCTACACTTCCCCCAATAATTTAACACCTGTCGGGGACGTCTTCTACAATTCCTCCTCATTTGGCAATCTATAACCACAGACAAATGGGTGTTGGGAATTATCCAACATGGTTATTGCCTGGAGCTTACCAACATTCCTCCAAACATTCCTCCACGCTCTCACAAATTGTCACCAAAACATTTACACCTACACGAACAAGAAGTCCAGTCTTTCTTGTGAAAGGGAGCCATACTGCCTCTGCCATTACAATATCAAGGGTTAGGCGTGTACTCTCTGCATTTTCTAATTCCCAAACAGGGTGGCTCCATGGGACCTATTCTGGACCTCAGAGAACTAAATCACTACATACTGTCAGAGCATTTGGTGACACTTCAACAAGTGCTCCCACTTCTTCAACAGGGTGACTTTATGTCTACTCTTGACTTAAAGGACACATATTTCCACATCCCAATTCATCCTACTCATCGCAAATACCTCAGATTCATGATAGCGGGTCATCATTACCAATTCAAAGTATTACCGGTCGGAGTCACTACTGCTCCCAGCGTATTTACCAAATGCCTGGCAGTAGTCTCAGCCCATTTGAGAAGACAGCACATCCATGTCTTCCCATACCTGGACGACTGGCTCATCAAAGCCAGCACTTACCAAAAGTGTCTCCAACACACTGAAGCCACTATTCACTTACTGCACCAACTAGGGTTTACAGTGAACGCGTTGATGTCTCATCTACTGCCTTACAACACACACACACCTATCTGGGAGCCGCAGTAGACACTCAAAGAGCTCTAGCCTCTCCCAATACAGCCAGAATTCCCAGCATTCAGTCCCTTCTCACTCAGTTTCAACCCAACTAATTGTTACCAGCAAAAGTATCATGCAGCTGCTAGGGATGATGGCGTCTTGCATCATAATTGTTCCCCATGCAACACTGCACATGCATCCCCTTCAAGAATGCTTCGCAAGTGAGAGGAACCAGTCGCAAGCTTAGTTGACCGGTCTAGTGTTGGTAGGTGGCCGCACCCATCGAACCCTGCAGTGGTGGAATCCACAAAATGTATCCAAAGGGCGGCCCTTTATTGACCCAGTTCCACAGACGGTGCTAACAGCAGAGCATCGCTCACTAATTGGGGTGCTCAGCTACACAATCACACAATCCAAGGGTTATGGAGTCTAAAATACAAGACTCTCCATATAAAGCCCTTAAAGCTACTAGCAGTGTTTCTAGCGCTCAGAGCTTTACAAACTCACATCTTGGCAAAGCAGTCCTAGTCCACACAGACAACATAACAGCTATGTACTATATACAGAAACGGGGGGGGGGCACACTCTCTCCAACTGTCACGCCTAGCGCAAGCCATTTGGAAGTGGGCTATACACCACAAGATTCATCTCCTAGCAGAACATCTTCCAGGGGTAAACAATCAGATTGCAGATGCTCTCAGCAGACAGAGACAGCAAATCCACAATGGGAGCTTCATCCCCAAATTCTCCTCACCTACTTTCAGAAATGGGGATTTCCTCACCTGGACCTGTTTGCCACAGCTCAAAATGCAAAATGCCAAAGCTTTGCCTCGAGGTTCCCACACCCGCTCTCCAAAGGCAATTCACTATGGATCAACTGGTCAGGGATATTTGCCTACACTTTTCCGCCTCTCCCACTCATTCCTCTGGTAGTTCAGAGGCTCAGACAAACATCCCTCAAACTGATTCTCATAGCTCCCACATGGGCACGTCAACCTTGGGTCACCACCCTGCTGGAGCTCCCAGTAGTTCCACACCAAAAGATGCATCTCAACTCCAGTCTCCTCACTCATAGCCATGGAGAAATCAGGCATCCAAATCCCAAAGAACTCAACCTAGCGATTTGTCTCCTGAAGTCATGTAGGTTTGGTTATTTACAATTACCACCAGACTGTATGAATATCCTAAAAGAGGCTAGAAAACTTATTACTAGGGCATGCTATGCAGCAAAATGGAAACGGTATGTTATCTATTGTAATAATAACAATATCAATCCCCTTGATGCTTCAGTACAAAACATCATCTGTTATCTCTTACACTTAGAGCAATCTGGACTAGCCTACACATCCATTTGCTTGCATCTAGCAGCAGTAGCTGCATACTTTCAAAACAGACAACACTTATCTCTATTCAGAGTACCAGTGATTAAAGCCTTTATAGAAGGATTAAAAAGAGTGATACCACCAAGAGTCCCACCTGCACCAGTATGGAACTTAAACATAGTCCTTACAAGGCTAATGGGTCCACCTTTTGAACCAATGCACAGGTGTCAATTACAATTCCTCTCATGGAAGGTTGCTTTTCTTATTGCAATCACTTCACTAAGGAGAGTTGGTGAACTTCAGGTACTAACTATTCAAGAGCCTTTCTTTCAGCTTGACAAAGTGGGTCTTCGAACCAATCCCAAATTTCTTCCTAAAGTAGCTTCTGCCTTTCATATCAATCAATCAGTTGAGTAACTTGTGTTCTTTCCTCAACCTGATTCTGTAGCAGAACTAGCTTTGCACACACTATATGTTAGACAAGCTCTATTGTATTATGTAGAAAGAAGAAAAGAATTTCGCAAGACAAAACAGCTTTTTGTTGCTTTTTTGCCACCACACAAAAGCAATCCCATATCTAAATCAGGAATTGCAAGATGGATCGTGAAATGTATCCAAACATTCTATGTAAAGGCGAAAAGAACTTTGAAAATACCACCTAGAGCACATTCCACCTGCAAAATAGGGACTACTATGGCCTTCTTTGGGAATAATTCCCCAGCTGACATCTGAAAGGCAGCAACATGGTCTACACCGCACACATTCACCAAACACCATTGTGTAGATGTGTTAGCGAGGCAACAAGCTAATGTAGGCCAGGCAGAACTTAAAACACCTTTTCAAACAACTGCAACAGCTACAGGTTAGCCACCGCTTTGGGAGTATACTGCTGTATAGTATATGCAAAGCATGTGATCTACTGCTCACATGCCTCGAACAGATATTGTTACTTACCCAGTAAGCATCTGTTCTTGGCATGTAGAGCTGTAGATTTGCATGCGCCCACCCGCCTCCCCCGGTACCCATACCTGTTGCAGTTTCTTACTTTACATACATACGCATGGCCATCTCTATTCTACACTTACTAACTCCATTCTCACCCTCTGCGGGAAAACAATCTTAACAATGGAGTCGATGCCCATGCGCACTATCACCAAAAGGAGGAGTCACCTACCTCGTGACTGGAAATATTTATTCGAAGAAAAACAACTTGCAAACATCCGGACCCAACACTAGATGGCAGGAGTATGCAAAGCATGTGAATCTACAGCTCTACATGCCAAGAACAGATGCTTACTGGGTAAGTAACATTATCCCTATATATCACAGGATGTTGAGCTTCCACAGGTATAAGGTTAGTAGCTTGAGCTGTTAGGCTACATCTCCTCCCTTTAGAAGGTTATGTGATTTTTTTTTTTGTCATAATTTGCTTACACCAAGGCAAAGATATTGCTGCTTCTTCTTGTATTACACATGATACAAGCAGGATGGCAGGGTATAATAAAAAAAGAAACAGCCCTTTAGTGTGTAATTAGTGCTCAGTCACCCAAGAATGGTGCTCTGCATGTATGACTATCCATGAATGCATGATGAATGCCTTCTGGAATCAGATGCCAGTGGTGAGATTATAAGGCAGTATTGTCTTCAGTAAAAGGACTGCTATTAGATTCTTAAATTCCTAACCCACCTCTTGCCTAAAACAGGTTCCGCTCTCTGCACTTCAAAGAAAAGCATGGCTTTTCTTTGTTTAAAACAAGCAGTGATTTAAATGTTTGTAATAGGCAACCCACCAGGCTTCTCTTGATACAAAATGTGTATTTGCTTTAGAAAATAGCACGGTTTAAGCAAGAAAAATACCTAGGTTATAACTTCAGAAATAAAGGATATTTACTAAAATGCCTCAAAACAAAAATGAGTCCAATGAAGTCAGTAGGATGCTGAATGAATATACAGTTATTTGCAGCAGAAGGCCATTCTTGAACCAGTATGTACAGTTCACTAGGACAAAATAGAGGATGTAGATCTTCCCTGGAAAGTGCCATCAGCATGGTTTTCTACCCACAAATGGAAAATTACTTAGGCAAGGTTAAAAAATAACTGACCCAGACTAACTCTGTTTGGGTTACTGGTCACAAACCACTGACATCAAATGCGGTTGGGTGGATTCTTCTGCTACCTACTGCTATGCTAGTAATCTAAAGAGTTATGACATTTAAACCCCACCACTGGAAAGGGTACATCAATCAAGAATTATTCTCACCAAATCTGTGTGTAGAAGGGCAGAAAGTCTCCTCCCATCAGTTACAATGTGGGGCCTTCAGTAGGAGACATCAGAGACATAAAAAATGAATCACTCCAGAACTCGTGGTGTAGGAAATTACAATCTTTTGCATTGCGTACCCCCAATGTTTTGCCTTGGTGTGTTTGCTGGCTTTAGAACTTTACCTTTTCTAACCAGAGGTAGAGTGCCTGCGCTCTCTCTTCCTAAAGGATGAAATTGTTATACCCCCCCAATTGGCATATTTAACTTACCTATAAGTCCCAAGTATATGGTACAAAGTGTAACCAGAGCCTGTAAGTTAAATGTCACTAGTGAACAGTAGCACCCATTATGCTCACCACTGCAGAGACAAATTAACCTGTTTTGACAGGCCTAAACTTTCCTTTTAAATATTAATAAGTTACCCCTGAGGAAGGCCCTACAGCCCATAAAGCAGGGTGCATTGTATTTAGAAGTGGGGCATGTAAAAGTTTAATGTTAAACATGTCCTTGGAGTGAAAAAATCCCTGGAAGCTATTTTCCATGTTGCAAGGCGTGGATGTTTGTTGGAAAACACTATTACATTTAATCATGCTAATTTTGGCTAGGAAGCAGCTAGAAATATCACTCAAAGACTCCTTTTAATGGTAAACTCAATGTTTTTTTTAGGAACTATTAAGGAAAAGGTACTTTTTGAAAGTTACCTTCCCCCCCTCCCCCCCCCCCCCCCCCCCCCGACTAAAGCCTCTGGAGGCTCATTTGCATAAGCTCCAACTTTTATCTGGCAGTTGAATAGCCCCATTGATGACGTGTGAATACAGCTTCCAGGGTAGGACAAAGGCTTTGGGTGTGGGGAGAGGTTTAATTTCCTCTGGCTAGATTACTATTTTGGCTGTGCCCAGTAACTTAAATAACTTCAGAGGCCTACCTTGTCACAGGCAAATGTTAGCTAATACCTGGGCAGGGCCCTTCTTTGTTCCCCAATCCCCGTGCAAGGCATGGTCTAGAGTGATCATAAACCTCATTTCCCTGGCCACAACTCTGGGGTGGGCACAAAGATTCTGTACAGGGGAAGAACGTTTTTGCCATTTAGGATCTTGGCAGAGGGGGTACTGTGGAATTTTCTGCTGTTACCCTTGGAACTGACCTCCTGTTCAAGCTACAAGAGGTCTTTCCTGCAACTCCCCAGAGGACCAGTGGCACTGGACCTGGACTGGACCCTACTGTGTGCCTCTAACGGACACCCTGGGAGTCTCTTAAATGCTCCCACCCCTCTGATGTCCATGGGTGGGGGCGTTTAGATGTGTACTTATGTGCTGGATTGAGACTTAAAAGACTAAAGTCAGAAGATAAAATCTTTGACCAGGACGAACCTGACTGATTTATCTGACTCAAGCTCCATTGCAGCCATTGTCACCTGATTGAGCTGTTGCTTTGTGTGTGGAGCTATTAGTACTTTGTGAAAGCGTCTAACAAGGAGTAAATGATGTGATATTATTGTACGGTTTTGTTGTATGGTATGATGTGCAACCATTTATACTGATCTGCTATTTTTTTCCCAGGTTCACCCTATACAAATACCACAAACATACATACTTGCATACTGATGCACATGGCACACCTGTCTGCTAGTCTAGAATACGTGGATTACATAAATTTGTAATTGTTCTAGATGTAATTTCAGAAACTGTATGTTATGTAATGTGCAATGGTATGTGCAAGAACATATTTAACTTTAGAAAAAGTGTAGAATGGGGGAGAAGTTGAGATTAATGCTGTGTGGCGGAGTGGGAGATACGGTTAATGTAGTACCTTAACTTGTGAATTTCTTTTATTTTTATCGTTTGTGCCTCAGCTGCTATTGACACACCTGTCAAACTTAACTCAGTTTTAACTTTTGTTTTTTCAAAGACTTTGGCTATTATGCACACAGCTTGCATGCTGCTTGCTGTGAGAGCCTCTTTTTCATTTTTGGGGGGTAAGGTTAACGCTTGCAAACATCACAAAGCTATTTTTTTTAATGTAATTGGTGTTGCAAACATCATATTGAGTCATGTATGTGTTAGAAGCTGATAACACTCTCATGATGTTTTTCCTATAACATGTCAAAAGACTTTTTCAGCTGGATTTGTTTGACACATCTTTTGAGTGTGTGTTTTTTTAAACAAATATATTGTGCTGTAGTTCTTAGTGTGGTAAATGTAGCAGTTAGGCTAAACAAGTGGTGCACTTCCCCTGCTGACTTTGTTGATGTGTTTAGTTTGCGAATATTGACGTATTCTTGTTTATAGTAGTTGTGACACTTGGAACTGGCATGAGCTCTGCTGATGCCGAGGATGTCCATGTGCTTACTTTATTGTGGGAGAACATTACAATATATCTGTTTTTGCATCCAGCATAAATCGTGGCCTACACATGTGTGTGTTAGAAGGTGTAACAATCACGCCAGGGCATGGTTTTCTCCATGCATTTTTTTCATATACCTTTGATTGTGATGTATTAATCTGATCACGATTTTTAAAAATATATGTTAAAAATGCACATGGTGAATCTTGAAACTGCACATTCATCTAGTCTCCACTTTATAGACTTTGCGACCAATTACATGTTATTCACACACATTTTTGGACATATACAGCGCTGTTGCATGTGCACAAGATGTTTTTTTTCTTAATTAGTAACCAAACAAAGAAAAATCCAAGTGTTTTTTGCATTGCTTGCACAGTCACTTTTTTGTTTGGAAAACGTACCTATTTTGAGACCTTCATTATAATGTGATAACCAGTCGGCTCCATATTTGACTGAAAGTCCAAATTCTGAAGACCTTTTGCCCCAAGTTTCTTGCAAATCGGTCAAGGGATGCAAAAGTTATCAAGGGGACAAAATGTAATTTAAGGTTTCCATCAGTTCCAGTTGTACCTCTGTAAGTTGTGAAAGAGACCAATCATTTTTAGCTAATATATTAATCATGTTTTAGGACAAACATTGACAATTGTTGCTGTGAATTCTTTGTTTATAGCGAGGAGAACACTTCTGGCATCGACCATGCAGAGGAAATGGAACTGCTGTTAGAGAATTATTACAGAGAAGCAGAAGATCTTGCCAATTCTGCCCGGGAACTGCGAGTATTGATCGATGATTCTGAAAGTGTCATCTTCATCAACCTGGACAGGTTAGCTTTTTGTCACATATCTGCAAGCCTACCTCTAATGCTTATACAACTCATTTTTTATTTCTGAAGGGCATAACAGAAATGTCTGTCTGAGGTTTAAAGTGAACTGTGCGTGCTAAATGTGTATTATATGAACATTATAGAAAAATGTGTTAACATTAAATACACTGTGGCTAGTGCCCAACAAATTATTTACTATTGTGTTGCTTGTTCTGAATTTCATATGCATTGATTTCTAGTAGAAATTATTTGGATACTTGAAAGTAGAATCATCCAAAACAGATGATCTCTAAAAGTAGTGTAAATAAGAATTCCCTTTAAAAGATGAATTTGTAAAGTTCTAGGGGAAAACATAGTTTAACTGGAATGTATCCCACCACATTGTGTACTGCGGTGCTCAGTCTATGTCACGTCCCCTTTTATTCTTGCAACAATTTCCAACTCCAGCGTTTGTGCATATAGTGTGGCTTCGGACAAAGTTTGCATTCATTTAAATAGTTATTTTTGTAGAATGGAAGCTGTTGTGTTGTCTGTATTTTTTTGAAGCCTGAATGGATCAAACAGGCAACTGCAGTGGTAAGTACGTTAGTAAGTAAATGTATTATGCATGATTAGTAAAACCCGTTGCAAATACATGCCATTCTAGACATTCCTAAACATGGATTAAGCAGGGTATTTGAAAGAAATAAAATGAATTGAAAAAGTGAATTATGAACCATTAGAGTTAAAATGTCAAATTATGAAAATGCTCATGGACTACAGGAAAAGAAGAATTCAACAGCTTCCATTAAAAAGTGCTTATTATAAAAAAGTAGAGCTCTGAAGCGGCATGAAGGCAAGGCCATGATGGTCACTAGTCAAAGCAGATCTTTATATTAATGTCTTTTGTTAATGTGTCCTGTGAACCGGTGAAGGCTGCGATGAACTTTTGAGTAAAGGGACAATGCATCAATTGTGTACATAAGTAGTGCAATTCCTCTATGTAAAGTTAAAAAAGGGATGGATTTAAATATGCGTAGTGAGTGCTAGTTGCTGGTGCAAGGCTTTCAGAAGCTTGTAATGACAAGGTCAGATACAATCGTAGGCAGATGGGTCTTAGACACTTTATCAGATATTGCATTTAATCTATTGGATCCGTTTCATCAGATTGTTCTCATGTTTTCCCATTGCAAGGTGGCAGTTGAGCCAGTCTTCTTTCTACTATGTTGAGTAATCTTGTGAGGCGACAGTTTAGTTGTGTGGCAGTTGGATAAAAGCAGGCCATCATCGCCTATCTATAAATTTAAAAGCCTTTTTGATTGAAAAGAGAGAGGAACATTGAACGTCTATCTTTTGCAGGTAAATATTATGTGGGAAAGGTCTTCCAGTTCCACATAGGCGGCAAGTGGTTACTCCTAAATTCCGTTTCCACAGAGGGAGTTGAGGTAGGATAGGTAATATGCCCAAGTGATATCTTAAGAATTTCTCCATCACTAGTAAGTTAAACCCTGTGCTCAAGTATGGTTGCGGTTTAGTGGCAACGTAGTTTGCTTAGTACAAACCAGCCATGTGATCTTTTCGCCAGCACAGACTTGTCTTCTCTCATTGGAATCGCTTTAATCAGCTTATGTTTTTTTAAGCTAGTGTCGGTTGCTGGAATCTTCCAAATGGTGTTCATGCCAAGTTGCGTTTAGGAGCCTTGAAGATACGCTCTGGCTGGTGATGTTTCCTGGTGTGTCAATTCAGCCCAAAGATGGGAGTTTGATGCATTTTGCTCTGCTGCTTTTATCTTATGCCAGCTTTTTATGAACACTTCCCTTCTGGCCAGGGTCTGCTTCTGCAGACCAAATTCTAATCACATTTGTGTGGGGGAGGTGTAATTTGGGAGGTTGAAAATCGTTCTGTATGCCTTGATGACAATGTTATCCAGGGTGATTGCATCTCTCCCTCGCATTGGCTCGCTCCCGTATGTTAATGAGGAGAGGAGTTTCTTCTCTAAAGATCTCTTGGCTAATGTTGCGGTGATGCCTTTGTCTCAACGCTTCCTTCTGTGGTTTGTAAGATCCTTTGTTATCTAAAATGACCCTGAGATATTTATATTCTGCCACTGGTTCTAGGCGGTGCACATCGAGGAGCCATTTCAGTCTTCTCTTTTTGCTGTATTCATATGTGACATCCAATAAGTGCTGCAGTCCGATTGGAGTCCGGCTTATCAGAAGTAGATAATCCGCATAGAGAAGATATGAAAGGGTCATCTTTCCCAATTTCAAAGCATGGGATGTACAGCTATTCAATCTTGCGTGCAGGTCAGCCATAAAAAGATCAAACAAGGTGGGGGCAAGGACCCACCCTTGTTTTACCCTTTAGTAGTGGTGATATGCCTGGAGAGGTGTGCCCCTGCTCCCAGCTTGACTTTCACCCAGAAGTCCATATGTAATAAAAACGAACTGCTTTAGAAGGACTGGAGGAATGCCCCAATTGTGCAGCTTCTGCCATAATATTGCTCAGTCGACATGATCAAATGCTGAGCGATAATCGATAAAGCAAAGGAATAATGATTGCTTGGCTTCCTTTGCAGCATTCATCAAAAGTGCTAGGGCCATGATGTTGGTGGTTGTTCCCATATGCTTGCAAAAGCCAGTTTGATTTATTGGTATGATGCACTTTATTGCAGCCCAAGATGTAAGTTCCTCCAAAATTACCCATGCATAATATTTGGCATCGTTGTCAGTCAGGGCGACAAGGGGGTAGTTTTTTGCCTTGACCGTGTCGCCCTGCTTGTAGATAGGGCAAATTATTGATCCCTTCCAGGATATTGGAATTGTTTAATCCGTCAGTACCTGTTTGAAGACTGTTACCATGGTTTTAGTCCAATAACAGGTGTCTTACTTGTACAGAATGTGTGGAATCCCTTTGGGGCCTGGGCGCCTTCCAACCTCCCTTTAGCTATTTGCCTCCTGATTTGGTGTAACCTAATGCTGCAATCTTCTTCCACAGTAGTTAGAGGAACATCTTGATCTAGTATTACTTTGCCACCAATGGTTCTAACGTTGGTGTAAGTAGGTGCATCTTCTTCTAGCTTAGCGGTGGTCACTTTGTCTTTTTCTTGTTGCTCGGGGCTATTGAAGTGCTCATTCAGGAACTTTGCCCAAGACTCCTCAGATAGTTGTGAGTTTATTCCTAGGTGGGTCGGATGTTATAATGTATTGATTGTGCGCCAGAACCGAACGTTGTCTTTACTCTTTGTGTCTTGTAGCACCTTTGACCACAGTGATTCATTTTCTCGTCTTTTTGCAGTCAATTTGAGCTTTTTTTTTAATGGCTTTAGGTTCTCTCAGATCGCACTGCAGATTGTGGTCTTGTGGGTTCCTGCGGAGTTTCCTTAGAGATTGGTCTATGGAATGCTTGAGTCTTTGGTTTGAAAAATGTTGAGGTTTGCTGGGAGCCTTCTAGCCTGAGGCCCCTTTCTCGAGGCTACATTGATGGCAGATATATTACTAAGGGTCTTGGTGACATTTTCCCATGTAGCTATGGGATTTCCTTGTTAGGTGTTGGTTCTATTGTAGAAGAAATGTGGCCAGTTCTAGTAGCTTCTCTGCATACAAAGGATTACACTTAATCCGTCAATTGTTAGTAGTGTATTCTGTGACAGTTGCTTCAGTTGTTAAGAATAGAGGTTTGATTGAGTCTTTGAAGGTTACTTCTTGTGGTAGGTGGTCCTTCAAGTCAGAAACCCCCAGGCAGTAAGAAGAGATTTTGTGAAACAAGGGCAGCATGTAATCGAGGACTGATGTGGTTGCTGCTGAGTGGAACGTTGGCGCCAGCAGGTTATCTTCCTGGAAACGACCATTCAAGGCCCTAAAATTAAGGTGCTGTAGTTCTCTCAGAAAGTGGGTGCCTAGCCTAGCTTGTTTGTCTTGATGGCTTAGCCCCTGTATTGGAATATTCAATTTCTCTGTTAGCTCACATAGCAGGTCGTCATCCGTTGTGGTGCCCAGTAGATGTAAGTAAAAATCCTCTGCTAATAGGACGGTGACTGTCTGTTCTTCTTCTAGGATCCTCAGTAATTTGCTGGTCAATTGTTTGATGCCCTTCATTTTGTTCCTTGGATATAGGTAGACATTAAACATCACTATATGCTATTCTTCTTTATTTGTCCTGAATGTTTTTCTTATTGCTTGAATTTCATATGGGGCTGGGAGGTTTGCCTTCAGCGTTTTAGTGGGTGCCCATTGTTGTTATTGACGTGTATGTTATCAGGCTTCCCATTTGATGGCCATATCTAACTCCTTTCATCACCAGGACATGTTGGGTTGTGAATCCAATTACTTTGACCCCTAGCAGGGCTGCAGTAGTAGCCGCAGTAAAGCAAAACACAGTCATGGGGGCTGCCTAAATTCTTCCAAGTCCAAACCTAAAGTGGCTGCTGGCAACGACACAGAGGTGTGGAGAACCAACATCCCCCACAATTAAAATGCCATTGACTGCCAGGAGGGAAAGCATAACAGATTGTTTCCTTTCTACATAGAGGCCCAAATTGATGAGACACTGGGACAAACTCCAATACTGGATAGGGGCCATGCAGATAGGGTCAGCGACCCTGTTCAGGGATTGTGTCCTTCAGCCACCAGCCCCTCGCTGGCCTCCATAAGCGCCTCACAGGACACAATTCCCAGGGAGCTGTTCTGGTAGTAGAACAAGCTGGAACTTCAGATTGACCTGATACAATCACTGGTAACTCACCTGGCTGAACTAGGGACAAACCTATGTAGATTGGAGGACCAAATGAGAGCAATAATGAAGGAAAAACCTTGCTCATGCTTCCCTAATATAGACAAGTTAAGCATTCTACCTAAGATATTAAGCACCTTAGTGGACACCGTAAAGAGCAATGCGCTAAAGGCCGAGAAAGCTAATCAGAAAATAATCTTTAATACGCTTGAATCAACTACCCCATCTAATCATACATCTGACCTCGCTGAGGCAACAGCATCTGCCAAAAGAATCTACACAAAGTCGGGTCACCTCCGTTCTATCATGAATCACAGTGAAACACAAGGTTTCAGTAAATGTGTTTGCACCCATTCCCCCTACAGCTACTACCTTATCAAGGATAGCTATAAAAAGACTGACGAAGCAGAAGAAGAAACAACATTTATCGAAGCTGAATTTGGCGATGCTCGTGATATCCATTACAACCAATGCACAGGAGGGTTTCAATCCAACAAACCTGTTCCCCATATTTGTGTAACCACCAAAGTCAACCAATCTGCCTCCAGTGGGATGGGCCAAAAAAGTAAATGAAGGACTGCCTACCCCAATACAACATAATGGCCCCACACATAAGCTTCCACCATAGAGTTCCCACAATTTGACGCATTAAGGTCACTAATTCCAGCCCCATATCCACGGGCCACTATCCGGACAAAGCTGGTGGTGCGTGGTCCGACCGGGCCATTGCAGGAGTGCCGGTGTTGAGCCTAATGCTACCTCCAGGAACGGAGAGACGCGTTGTGGACATGGCACTCAGTCGGACAATAATTGTCTAGATGCAAAAACCTAGGCTTTAACATGGGGTAGAAAACAGGGGACCTTCATTTAACTCTAATTCTGTCGTACCTTCATCGAATGACAGAGGGCAAGCACCATTAGTACATATTAAACACCCAGTGCCTTATAACATATCAGAGAGGGAGGAGGAATGGCGTGATGGTTTGGAGCTGGTCTTCGTACCCTCCTACAGTCCTAAAGGCCCCAATAGAGGAAACATTCTGAAGTTGTTTGGTCATTTTTCCTCACTGAATCACCTCACTTCGGATGACCTTGCATGGGTGAGGTGTGATCCACCAACCTTAGGCTCAAACGGAGTAGTCACCACTACAGTGTGGCTGAGAGAGGGCAACAGTGTCGCCATTTGAGTGGAAAAAAACACCTTTTTCTGAATGGGGACGGGGGGGGGGGGGGCGGCATTGAACTTCTAAAGCCTTTGCCATTAAAATACCCATACATTCTACTACAGCAGCCCACAAGACAAGCAACTACGAACACGACGGGAAATACGCTGTATTGCTAATGCAGTGGACAAGGAAACATCCTCCCTAACAATACTATGTACACACAACCAGAGGGAGGTCCATTGTGACAAATCAACCAGCATACATCGTGAGTAGGGGTATCATCCTTAGCCCTGAGACAGACCACTGACACCAGCTCGTTAGAACAAATGCCACATCTAGCATTACAATAGCATCATGGAAAAGCACCAGAGCTAGCAAGCAAGCAAGCAACAGCCTATCTGGAGACCTTGGCCCTCTTCCTGATGATGCCCAGTTTCTATGAAAATTAAGCCGGTGCTTCGACCAAACCTCTACGGTTGTCCCTCAGGATACCTATTTTTCTTCATCAAACTGGAGGCTACTTCAATCAGTCCCAGCTCAACGGGGGTACAGGCAGTCGAAAGCACAGGCATAAAAATTAACCGAAAAACAATTAGCTTGATTCTCGACAACTGTTACCTCAACACTCTCAAAAAAGCCAATACTACTATGATATAAGACCTGCGTGACAGCATGGAGGCGCTCATTCTGGACTACCCATGACACAAAATCCTGTTTATAGGAGACTTTAATATGCACGGACTGGGGAATACCACTGAAATCGTCTCAGTCTAAAGAGGGGGAGGCTATGAAAGACTTCTGGGCAACCAACAAACTGACTTTGGCTCAACAGCAGATTGAGGCACAAGGAATTCAGCGGCCGTTTCCACCAACTTGCAAAGGAATTTTGAAAATTGATTGCCTTTTTATCAGAGCATTTAGCAGGCCAGCTGGTAAATTTCAAAATAGATAAAACAGAATGCGACCACAACTCACCAAGGTTCGCATTAGATTTAACATCTCACATAACTGACAGAATGCAATCATGGGCTCCTCAACTGGGGAGGATCTTGTGAACTTAGTGAGGAGAATTAAGTGCAGACCGTAACACATTACAGCGGTCACTGTCTAGCTAGGCACACAGGATGCCAAGCTAATCAAAAAATGCAAAGAATCCGTGCACCAAGAGTGGGTGCAACCTCATAGAAGACCTTAACACTCATCTGGTTGGCCATGGGTGCAAGTCAATCTGCCCAAGAAATGGCAGGCACTGAAGGCCTCAAATCCATAATAATAAAGCTATCATCTGCACGAAAAGAGCTTTTCGTAAAGCCCAGCGAGCTCGCAAACAAAAGCCTACCACAAGGTCAGCCGCTGCAGTAAAACATATGAGAACGCACTAAAAAAACAGTATAGGAACAAAAGAACAAAATTAACCTAAAGGAATGGTTGACTATCTTCCAGATGCTTAAAGATCAAAACCAGTGTTGACTCTGGGATCACATCAACAAACTAAAAAGCAGCAAAGCAACAATTGAAAACGGTGTGCTGGAAGCTGCATGATTAAGGCATGTGACAGATCTATACATGGACCGGTCCTCTGCCCTCCAACACAATGGACGGCCTGCATCAGCTGATTTCAATCAAGTCCCTACTGCAGAACTAACAAACTCTGATACGGTTGAGATTATGATCATAAAAATTGATGGAGCACTTGGTCCAAATGGCCTTCCAGCCAGTATATTTAAATGTGCTCCAAAAAAGCAGGCCAGGTTGCTATCGCTACTCTTCAATATCGCCTTTTTAACTGCAACAGTCCCTGAAGCTTGGAGAGGGTCTATTCCGTGTCCTGTATACAAGAAGAAAGACCAGACCAAAGATTCAAACTACCACCTAATAGCGCTCTTGGACTTAGATGTCAAAGCTTACGCTCGTGTTCTCTTGGAACAACTAGAGGCCTGGGTGCTTCATCACTAAGTCCTGCCGTTTTCAGGCTTCCGGGCTGTGGCATCCACCGTGGATAACATCACAGCACTATCCTTCTTGAGACATCAAGCCACACTAAGCTATCAGCTACCGCTCTTTTGCTATTTCATAGATTATAGTGCGCCATTTAATAGGGCTGGCCATGCAACCCTATGGAGAAAACCTGAAATTTGAGATGTACCCCTAAAGCTGCTAAGAGCAATCACCTCATTGTTTACAGGGACATGGGTCTGTGTGAAAACTGTAGCCAGTACATTCACACACACAAAATCTATACCAACCGCGGTCTAAAGCAGGGTTCCGTTCTGATTCCCCTGCTTTTTCATTTTTGTACCACTGATTTGGCAAAGTTCATGGAGACCAGCTGCCTATTACCCCTAAAGCTAGGGACCACCATACTTCACATTATCCAATATGTGAATGATATTGTGCTAATGGATCACACCGAAGCAGTAATCCAACAAGCAGTGAAAGCCCTGAACTCCTATAATGCGGATAATCATCTCCTGGTAAACCAAGACCAGACATATATTCTCAACTTTGGGAGACACTCACTTAAAAAGCACCTAACCTGGCACCTGGGTAGTATGACCTTTTACACAGCTAGGAAATATACCTATCTGGGAGTATGGTTTGGTGAGAACAGAAAACTCAAGGCACACATGTAATCTCTGAAAAAAAAAGGTGGTGCAGTTACTCACCGTATCAACCAATTGAACTTGCTACTCAGCATTGCATCCGACGCCCCTATATTCAGGGTTATCAATGCAGCTCTCCTTCCTGTCTTGCACTACGGGCATCATGCGTATTCAGTAACCTTAGTTTCTGTCTTGGAGCAGATCCATTGTACCGCCTATAGGAAAATAATTAAACAGCCACGATACACGTGCCGGACAAGAATAAGAATGAAATTTGGCCTTGCGAATCAATCTCTAGGCTGTAAAGCCTCCCTACTAAAATATCTGGACAAAGAAGGCTTCCGCTAACTCACGAAAGGTCCATCTGAAATATTATCTTTGAGGCTCCAGACAATCCGTGATCTAATAATTGAAAGGGCCCTATTTCCTCCCTCCAAATACAGAAATCAGCCCTACGAATGGAGATGTATCATATACAGCGTGGAAAGAAGTAATAAACAGGCAACTGATGGAATCCTCAAGGGAGCAAGACCTAAGGCCACTAGACAATTCGGCTCAGGTTCAGACCTTGAACAATTCCTACTTGGCGAGGAAGCCGCCCGCAACCATACCTCCTGGAAACCATAAATGCGCAAACACGTTGGAAGTTCTTGTTCATGCGACTTTAAGCACTACCAATAAATGACTTCAGCCCAGCTTGGGTCAGCCAATGTGGAACAGGGGAATGTAGGCTGTGAAGTTAGCTATGAATTGTGGATGCACTTGTTATGTTGCTGCCCCCAAATTAGACACCCAACAGAGATCACTGGCCATGGCGACTTTTCGAGCACATGGAGTGCGCACGTGCCAGGAAGCTTCCCTACCATGTTTTACGCATTCTGCTCCATGAGTCCTGGCGAGATTTGCTAAATTAGTAAACAAACTTAGGTTCTAGCTCTGCCTGCCAACCGAATCTACGCCCAGCCAAAAGCAAGTCAAAACACTGATAAATCACTATTTCACCTGTGCCGAACTGGACTACAGGCCCAGGGCTGGCAAGTGATCTAAATAGGGAATGGGACTGTGCAAAATATTTTTAATCTAGATCTGGGGGAGCAAAATTGGTTAGCACATATTAATCAGCCTAAGTATCTATTCTGTCAACAAGAACAATTGTGGTGTGGGCAGCTATTTTAACCTTTTGAATTGGTTCTCAATAATTCCTTGAATTTTACTAATGTTATTGATACTAAGTCTCATCAGATTGTGTAGAGGCAAAAGTCTCTGCCTTTGGGAAAAAGTGTCTCCTTTTAAGTTGAACAATGCATGTAGGCACTTTAATGTTGGGAGGGCATAGATCAGTAAACTGATGATGTCTCACACTGAAGGAAAATGGGGCACCGCCAACTCTGTTTCTTTTAATTGCATATTTATTTGATATTTGCACACAGTTATTATGGTTTTTATTGACCAAACAATAAAGTTTTCTACTACTATACAATTCGTCCAGAAGGTGGTTTCAAAATTCCATGTTATCAAGCAATCCACCTCCCAGCCTATTTTTTCAACATCCTAAAACGCAAGCAGAGAGAGCATTGCACACCCGTTAGATGTACTAAGGGCAATCATGTACTATTTGGAGAGAACAAAGGACATCAGGAAAGGAGAACAGTTCTTTGTATCCTTCATGCATGCTAGGAAAGGAAATCGCATTCAACAAGGAAAAAAGGACCAGCGCTAACCTTCTTAGGCTGCGTAACGTTAGAGGACATTTGCGCTGCAGCTACATAATCATCAATACATACCTTCACAAAAACTACGTCATGCAGATCAACTCAGAAGTGAGACATAGTACTGAAGCATTTGTTTGCAAATACACACTTTAAAAAACAGAACCAACCCACATGAAGGAAAATTGCTCTGTAATCAATGCATAGCATATGAATCCAAAAAGGATTCATGCTGCAAAATTAAATGGCTATTTACCAGGAGGAGTAGGTATTCAGCTTGAAGAATTTTCTGGATTCACATGCAACCCACCCACCTCCATCAGTAGAGGTGTATATACAAACTCAACTCAAGAGAACACAGCCATCTAGAAGAAGAAAAAAGAATCTGAAGACGGAGACTGTGTCCAAGGATTTCCAGGGCATACTTCTGACATCACAGAAGGGGGGTTTAAACTCAAATGGTTGACGAAACCCATGGAAAAAAAAGACTTCAATGAGACTTTTCCAGACCCAACCCGCAGATGGTGGAATAATGCAAAGCATGTAAATCCAGAAAATTCTTCAAGCTGCAAAACTACTCCTACCGGTAAGTAACCATTTTGTTCCACATGCTGACAAACCCTCTTCCAAATCCTTTTTTGCAAATTGTTTCTATCCTTCATCTCCTGGCTTTATGTACTGAAGGGGAGATCGCTTCCTTTGATTGAATACAGTTTACCAAAGCCAGAATATTCTCCAGGAACGTTACTGTCAGAGTTCCAGAGCAACTACGTGTGCCACACAACTTGCTTTCTCTAAGCACTGTTTTTAAGTGCTTCTCCATGGGTGAAACATGTTTTTGGCAAGGGTGGGCTCCTAAGCAAATGCTTTGCTTATTTCTCTGCCTGCCCAGTGATGTTTTTCATCTTGTCTTTTTTTTGCTTTTAATAGTTGTGGCAACTGTGCATAGGTTGGGAGTAAGTAAGACCCAGAACATAGGGGTAGGATATGTTCCCCTTATATTGACTCTTACTCCTCATTCCTCAACTGTGTCGCACTCCAAACATGATCCACTTTGGCACTGCTTAAAACCTTCACACCGATATGCTGCATTTTATGAAGTTTTTTCTAAAGTTGGATGGGAACATGGCTGCGTGGGTTGTGATACAAGCATACACATGCAACAAAAATCTCTGAATTTAGCGGCTTTGCACTTCAGTTTCTTATCGCACTAGGTGTAGTTGAGAAATTCACACTGCATGCAGTATATGGTGGCTTCTGGGTAGAACTTAAGGTCCATCGACTCACTGGTTGCTAATCAAAAGGCCCAAATGAGGTGAATAGTCAGTTGTTTAAATATTGTTTTAAAGCTGCTTCGCGGTTTTTCAGGGTGAAAACTGCCAATTTTTACATAAGTAAAATGGCTAGAAGCTGAGGTGAGCCTACAAAATGCTCTCGGTTTCCATTTAAAGTGACTTGAGGTAAACCTAGGTAAAAGCTCTCAGAATAGTAACATCAATTCAACCAGCCTTTCACCTATAACCATCCTTCATCGGGGCTATTGCATTGGACTCCGACAAAGAGAAGTGTGTGCATAGCGTTAACATGAGTGCCAACTGCCTTGAGCAAATCTTCATTCAATTACCAACTGCAAACAATGTGTTTTCTCTTTTTTGAAGTATTTTGGCAGGTACTAGACTTGTCGTAAGGTGTCATTATTTCTCTATGAGTTATAGTTGGACAGAGTGCAATTGAATACCCACAGTTAAGGATCCCTTTAAGCTAGAGGACTTCCTGGACGAAATAGAACGTCCTCCAGCCAGGCGTCTCTACTATACGTCCGGTATGGAACTTTACCTGTCCGGGCTTTTACTGCAAAGTAGGAGCATGTATTATGGGCAAATGAGTTGCATTGCCCGGCCTGTGGAGCTCAAAAAGAACCCATTGAGCACATTCTCTTCTTCTGCCCAGTCTATGTATCGCAAAGGAGATGTTGAATTATTCCACTCTGTCAGAAACTGGGAGTTAAGGAATCACTCAGGATTCTGAAATACAACACATGCAGGTTGTCAATCTTTGTTCACTCTCGTTTTCTGATGAGTATGTGCAGAATAAGTATCCCTTATAAGAGACTTGTATAGTGGCGAACATTAACATGGCAGCTGTACAATCGTTGGAGAATAGGAAGGTTAATACTTGATGTATAACACGATTAGGATTAGAGTTGTATATTCTCTTAACTTTTTAGCAGGTGAATAACCTATTTTATTGCCAAGAAAAGCCAAACTGGCTTAGCTTCAGGATAGCTGGATTTTCAATAATGTCAACAATTAATTTAAGCCTAGGTAGGTATTAGGCACCCCCAGACAAATTGCATTAAATCCTTACGCTCTTAGAGCCCGCTTCATAGAAAGGAGTCATAGGGTGCTTCATTGGTTATGTTATTATATTGAATTTTGCACATTTGTATTGTAAATGTCAAATGTTTTATGTATGTTTTATTCTATGTGCTTTTATGAGAGCGAGAGAGACTCTTTAGCAATAAGCATTAATCATATTATATAACATTCTTACATGATTTCTTTTTTATAAGAGAGTCTACAATTGTAACCCCATACTGTAGCAACAAATGCTTTTGACTTCATCCTAATGTATCCTTACTACAAACCAGACATTTATTCTCTTGTGTTACAGCCATCGTAATGTGATGATGAGGTTGAATTTACAGTTGACCATGGGCACCTTCTCTTTATCCCTGTTCGGATTAATCGGTGTAGCTTTTGGCATGAATTTGGAGTCCTCGTTTGAAGAGGTGAGTCCTAGTTGCTTCAGCTACCTAAGTTGGGAGTCAAGTTTGCTCTTCTATGGAGGCTGATGCTTCATTCACACAAAAAAGGGACATTTTAAGAGATCGGAGCTGTTAGTAGCTATAAGGGCTTTTAAAATACTAAAGCTGTATAGGCAAACGTTTTTTTCTTTGAAATTTATGACTGTCTTCTAGATGGGTGCAGAGGTATTTGTGTGAGGAAAGACGATTCCAAGTTTTTTGAAGTCTTCCTTAAACAGTAAGAAGGAAAAGACTGCTACCAGGGAGACGGAAAAGTTAAATACTTTTATTCCAAGTTCTTCACCATGGGTATTCTCTCTCTATTCATAAATGTAGAGTATAAATGCGCACGTGTACAAACCCACAACAGAACCAATTTATTTTAAAGAACTTGTTTTCCTGCTAATTCATTAAGTTTTTTTCTGTAATGCAACATAAGGTGCTTTGAGGTGCCTGCAATGTAGGTTTGTAAAAAGATTAGCCACAGACGAAGTGGCATCAGACCTAAGCACGGACACAGTGAGTGCATTTGCTATTTGTGTAGTGCGCAACATGGCCACAGAGGGGGTAAACTAAGAGTTTTCAGCCTTGCGTAGTGCCTGCAGATTTCACAGTGGAATCCTGCATCTTTCCTTCAGGGACTTTGCTTTGATGAATTGCTTTGCTTTTACTCTGAAAAATATAAGGGTACCTGACCTGGTGTCACGCTCAGATGAGTTGACACTCAGAAATGCAGCCTATCTGGTTCTTAGTTGCCTGTCTGGAGCCAGTAGGAGCTTATGAAGGGCAGGGCCTCTGAGATTGCTTAGATGCTCTAGAGAAACACCTACCCGTATCATCATGCAAGCTGTGCTGTCATCCGTGGGTGGAGACAGCGACACCATAGTCCTGCCAGCATCTCTGGTGATACTGTAGTGTGATGTATTGTTTAAGTTATGTTTCTCACTTGTCATTGGCCTGGCAGGAGTCCTCTAAATTTACCAACCTTGCTGTTGCTCAGTAAAGGTTTGCTTGAACACAGGCCACTTCTCTGCCCTACTAAATGGAAACTGTGTGCACCATAGGGGAAGGGGAGCAGTGAGTTTAATTTTGCCTTTGTAGTAATTGAACATTAACTTGATACATGGCTTAGTAAACTAGGAACACTTTTGAGCACTTTTTTTTCTGCTGCACATTGTGTACATGTTTTATGCAGTTGATACTTTACAGTTCAAGATGCTGCACATGCATTAACTGGAAATGTAAACATCCCCTTCACTCAGCTGTTTCCACAGTTCTGATTTTGGCTGTGTGACTACTGGTATTAAACTGTTAAGGAGTGGTAGTCTGAGTAGAGTGACTGTGTAAGGGTCTACAGTTTAGGCATCACATGATTAACTGGCAAGTCTAAGCAGCTAAGGACCCCTCACATAGCATCAAAGATGTTGAAGCTCCCCTGAGGGGTCCCGCAGGGGTCCTCCCTCAGCCCCACTCTTTTCAATTTGTACGTCTTCCCACTTGCTGAGTTGGTACGCTTGTTCGGCTTACAAGGTTATCATATGTTGACAACACTCAAATTATTAGCTCCATATGGGAATATCAGCCTCTGGTAGCAGATAAGATTAAACAGTGCATAAATGGCATCAGTGTTTGGATGAAGGGCAACTGTTTAAAATGAAATGCCGTAAAAACTGAGATTTTGGTTTTTGGGGCTCAACATTCTGTGTGGTCTGAGCTTTGGTGGCGAAGGGCATTTGTCCTTTACCGTCTCCAGTTGAATCTGCAAAAAACGTGGGGGTTATTTTCGATAATACTCTTAATTTTGACCCTCAGATCAGTCGGGTGGCCTGCTCTCGTTTCTTCATCATCATATCCTTGAAGAAAATCTTCACTCTTCTCCTCGTGATCTTCGGGTTGCAGTGGTTGTTGCCTTTATAACATTGCACTTAGACTACTGCAATGCTTTTGCTGAACAGACTTCAGGTCATTCAGAATGCAGCAGCCCGCATTGTTTTAAATGTGCCTAAACATATCTCAGTGAGGGATGGTATTTGCTCCCTACACTGGCTGCCAGTAAGAAAGCAGGTGATGTATAAAGTCCTTTGCATGGTCTTCTTGGCTGTTTCCCATCAAGGGCCTGCGCTTCTCAGAACAGCTTTTCAGTGGTACACATCTAAAAGACTACTTAGATCATACTCTCTCAGGAATTTGATTGTCCCCAGATTTTGCAAAACCAGATATGGCGGCCGCTTTTCTTGGTGGCAGCAGCAAAATTGTGGAATACTTTATCTAAGCACATTGCGGCCCTGGAGTGTTTGTCAGTGTTCCGGAAGCAACTTAAAACCTGGCTCTTCTCTCTTCTGTGAGTGTGGCTTCTTGGTCTCCTTCAATTGTTTCCCAATATGCACTAGCGATTTGATACCTTCAGGTTTAGTGTGCTTTATAATTCTTATTCATTCATTCAAATACATTGTTTATACCCATGGTGATGGTGAAGTCAATATTTTAGAACAATTGCATCTGTACAGGTATGTCCCAAAATTATACCTTTACTAATATTGGAATTTAAGCAGCTAAAATACCACTATGAAAGACAGTCCGAGATCTACTTATGTGGTGGCCCAAGGAATCTTATTATGGGTATTTCTCACAAGGTTTAAGGCACTGTTAGAAATTGGGTCACTGGTTGATCTGGGTGTGAGCCCTGGTCAAGCAGCAATGCCAATCCTAGTCCAGGTAAGACACAAGCAACCCCCAAATTAACCTGTATTCACCCCCTGGTAGCTTGGCACAGAGCAGTCAGGCTGAGCTTAGAGGCAATGTGTAAAGTATTTGTGCAACACTTCAAACAATAAACCAGTGAAAATACTACACAAAAAGATTCCACACCAAGTTAGAAAAATAGAGCTGAATCTAATAAATAAAACAAAACCGAAATGACATCCAATTAATAGAACCTAAGTTATTGAATTTTAAAGTTTTTAGAAAAAATAGCGGCAAAAGGCATAAAGCACCAACTGTGGATATCTAGTTGTGCCTGGACAAAGCCTAAAGTTCAGGCCGACCGCGACAGATGCGCGGGCTGGCTATGGGGACCAAGTTAAGCCTGCTGAACAGAGAACCTTAAATCACAGCTGTTATGATGCATCGGTTCCGAGATGCAGCGTGGCTGTTGTTTGAGGTCCTGTTGCGTCATCATCGACGAGGGCTTGTAATGGAAGCCCAGAGTCGGAGATGCAGTGTGCTGTTGGGGTGATGTGCCGATTCCGAGGAGCTGCGAGGCTGCGATGCAGAGTTCGACATTGTCTTCGAGGCTGCCGTCGACGTGATGCAAAGGCCTACACCGTGGATGCGTAGCACAGCGGCGGTTCGGAAGGCAATACGGGCTGCGTAGGCGATGCAAGCCTTTGCGATGGGTCCAATCAATGCAGCAACAGAGATGTGTCGGTTCTGCTTGAGGTTTCACCGCGTAGCAGAGGAGATACATGGGTTCCACTGGATCCAAAGAGGCTGGTAAAGCACCCTAAGCCCACTTTCAAGGGTCTAGGACTGGGGTGCCACCACTTGGCAGGCTGGACTCACATATGACAAAGACCAGGTCAAGGTTTTTGAAAGCCTTTGATGTCCCTTAGGCTTCAGATCAGGAGGCCAGCCAACTAGCCCTTGGAATCACTCTGGGTTATGGGTTCAAGTGATGCAGGTGCAGTCCTTCTCACCCAGGCAAGAGGGTAGCAGGTCAGCTCAGCAAAGCCAGAGTTTAGCAGTCCTTATTCCTGACAGAGTATCCACAGGTCCTGAAGGATACTGAAGTGGTAGTGTCTGAGGCCATTCTTTTATTCACAGTTGTGCCTTTGAAGTGGGGAGAAACCTTTAGAGGCATGCCAATGAAATGCACAGATGCCCTGCCTTCCTGTCCCTGGCTCCAGACTAACAACAGGGATGCAGCTCTTTGTGTGGAGACAGGACACAGCCTATTCGGGTTAAAGGGAGGCTGGGCCCAGCTCCTCTCTCCCATCCTGCCAGTGATGGCCCATCCAGTCACACCTAAGCTCCAATTGTGTGCGGCTGTCTAGGAGTAATACACAAAACCCAACTGCTAACTACCAGTCATGTAACCAGGGAGAGGCTGCAAGCAAAAAAATGGCTAAGGCAAGAAAACATTTTTAGAATTGTAATTCAAAATTGTACTGCACCATTAGTTAGGATTTTAAATTCAGATTACTAAAACACCAAACATGATCCTGTTGTTATCTCTTCCCCTTTGGTAAGTACACTTATAAAATGTAATAAGGCAAAACCAATGTTATCCTATGAGAGTAATAGGCCTTACAGTAGTGAAAAACAAATGTTTTTCACTACCAGGACATGTCAAACTTAACTCTATATGTCCAGCTTTTTAAATACACTGCACCCTGCCCTTGGGGTGTCCAGGGCCTTAAAAAGGAAAGTTTGGGCCTTTCAAAAGGTATATTTTGCCAGGTCGACATCGCAGGTTAAAACTGCACACGCAGGCTCTGCAGTGGCAAACCATTGACATGTTTAAAGGGCTACTTAAGTAAGTGGCATAATTAGTGCTTCAGGCCTACTAGTAGCATTTAATTTACAGGCCCTGGGCACATGTAGCTCCCTTTACTAGAGGCTTATAAGTAATTTAAATATACCAATTGGGTATAAGCCAATGTTATCATGTTTTGAGCAGAGAGCACAAACACTTTATCACTGATTAACAGTGGTAAAGTGTGCAGACTCCTAAGGCCAGCAAAAGTAACACCGGCAAAACATTAGGGGGAACCATGCCAAGGCACCAGATATCACAGTGATTTGGCATGTTGGAATGATGGAGACTACCTTCTTCCACATGGTTTGTGATCCACCATGGTGTAGCTGGGGGCAGGGTGGATTGCGGCAATAGTTGTAAGCTGTGCAATAGCACACATCACTTGACAAGGTGGGGCACTACTTGTTATGATGCTGATTGCCAATATTTTCAAGTCCTTTATTCCTCGCAGCCAGAGTTCATCACAGCACATTATAAGCTCTAAGCATCTGTATCAGATTTATGCCTTGATTTATTTATTTATTTTGCACGCGCACTATTACTGTTTGAGACAGGCAAATCAATCTTTGCCTCACAAAAGTTAGACAAGCTGAATCTGCTGGGCTAGGTCCTTGCTAAGTGGAGGACAAAGAACAGACAGGTTTCAGACTGGCCATGGATGCAGTCAAGTCTTGTTCTCACAATATTCATGTGTACATCAACATCACTATATAAAGCTAAGCTTGCCTTTCAACTCCGCACTGGCCTATTTGGCCTTACTGCCTACTTTTCTTGTTGCCATAAGCATTCATACAGCTACCTGTAGGCTTCCAAGCCTAATTATTCCCCTACTTAGCATTTAGTTGGGTAACAGTGTGGAAATGTGTAATATTTTACCTAGCATAAGCGACAGCCATTTTCGCATTTAGTTGGGTAACAGTGTGGAAATGTGTAATATTTTACCTAGCATAAGCGACAGCCATTTTGGCTGTGGTGTTCATTTTGTTTCCTTCGTAATTCTTTCGTCCTCTGCTGCTCTTCTTTTCACTCTGCTTGTGTTATCTATTTTAGTTGACTTCCTGACTCAGCTAAAGCAATGTACGTGCTGGGGGTTTGTAGCTGCCAGTACACCTGGTCATAGATGTTATCTGTCGACCATTTACTGCTGCATAAGCATTTTTGCTCCCCCTCCCACTTTGCTGACCAAGTGGTTATTCATCTGACCTTGTTTGCTGATAACTATTTCTAAAACTTGTTCTTCCTATTTCTGTTCACATGCTTACAGTGCAGAAAACCGGTATAAAAGGGATACAGTTTGTGAATTCAGTGTACTACCTCATTGCAGCACTTGAGAGTGTTGTGTGGATGTGGTCCCACTCATGAGTAATTAATAAACTTGTTATTTATTCCAACTCCAGTGATGATCTCTATTTTGTTGGTCTCTGGACCCGTGGACAAGAGGGTGACCCTGCACCAGTGTGCCCACTTGTAGACACATTTTCACAGTTGGCGCCCGACACGTGGAGTGGTCTTGATGGAGGATAGAAATCTTACTGAGGAAGGGCACTGCACGAGGAGACCTTTGTCTTTGCAGGCCAACGTGACTATTCCGGTTTTCCCGATTTGACCCTCCAGGTGGTGGCTGGTCTCAACTGAGGTTTTCTTTGACGCAATTTTGAAGTGACCATTAGGTCGACCAAGAGATCGGCAGATGGGAGTTGGGAGACTTCTGTTTGGTAAGGTCGCTGAAGCGGCACTCTTGATTTGTTAAGCCCGGGCTTTTTGTTGGAATTTGTTATTTTTCTCTTTTTGAAATATTTGTTTGGAGTAGTAATATTTTACACATATTGGTAAACGCATGCCTGTTCTCAGCACACTCCGTAGGTGGTGTTGCTGCTCTTGTGGTACCAAAGTAAGCTTGAAAAAAAGTCAGCTGGCTCTGCCAGAGGGGACACCTAATAGAGACATGTATGACAAATATGGTATTTCTTCCATAATGTACGGTACACTGTGGAACAAATACACAAAGAAAGATTCTGATCTGCAATGGCTAGTGAATGGGTCATTCGATTTTAAAAAGGTTCAATATGTAAAGCAGTGTTTATTTTTTTTTAAAAAGTAGGCAGGATATGTTTGATTGTGTGCGTATGTGGGAGAAAGAAGTACGAGAGAGAGCAGAAGCTATAGCAGAAAAAAAACAACGAAAAACGATATATCAAAAAGCGCTAGAATTAAAAAAAGAAAAGAAGGAAAACATAGAAAAAGAAGATGGGGAACGTCGATTAGAGGTAAATGGCCAGTACCCTATTAGGCACGCTATTTATCACATACTTAATAAACCTCAGGATGACTGCATCCTGTTAGAACGTCCCCCACCCCGTATAAATTTCCCACTCCAAGTGCCCCTGATGAGGTTTCCGACGACGAGCGTTTGTCTTCAGATGACAAAGGACAAGATAAGCAAAATGGGCAACAGACTCGCTCTACTTTGACTAAAGCAGAAAAAGATAAATTAAAAACAGCTGCTAGAGAGGAGGTTTGTCGGCCTCACACTGCATCTGTCATCGTAGCTATGGTTCAACAGTGGCAAAATATGGAGCAATTTTATTTTGTAGAAAAATTTGCTTGGGAGGTAATATTTGATTATAGACCAATTTCTCAGGAACTAGAGCCAGCTGATATAAATACTGATTATAAACGATTAACAGAGGGGACTTTCTCTTTTTCGACCTTATATGATATGATTAGACGAGTGGTTAAAATACGAGATGCAACATTACGTTTGCGAAAGGAGCAAAAATTAGCTAGAAAACAGAGAGGTATAGGAAGCAGTTCAAACTCAAGCACAGGATGTAGATGCTCCGGTGGAAGAGGTTGCACCCAGTAGTACTACAGTTGCTATAACACTTATGCATGAAGCTGCACCCCTGTATGTTCCTCCGAGGGTGCGGGAACCAATGATGATAAAACTTCGGATGATGAAAAGGGATATTTTATATATAATTGGGTTTACACTCCTTGGAGTAGAGCTGACTTGATGGCTCTTAAAGCTGCTTTGCCCAACCCCCGGAAAATTCCTGCCACCTTCTATTAGATGGTGGAAGGAGCCATTAGCTCCTGCATTATGACCGTGCCAGATTATTGATATGTTCTTCTGGCTTATTTTGCCTCCTGATATGTGGAGAACGATATGTAAAATAGATGACAATCTAGCATATGGTGATACCTGGGAACATTTAAAACAAATAAATGCGGAACGGGAGCCTGCGCTGACACCTCCGAAGGAGATATTAGATATTCCTAAAGCTATTGTGACTAAGTTAAAGACTCTCATACCCCCTAAGAAAATAGATTGGACTACGTTAGCGTCCTGTAAACAGATGAGTCAGTTTTTTATTTCTTTTCAAGGTTTGAGGAAACATTCTATGATTTTAGTGGTCAGTCATTGGCCGATGATACGGTTAAGCATTTGGTTGTCAATAAATTTGTCGCTAATATGTTACTGGAAATAGCTAGTCGCTTAAAGGCCAGCGAGAGTTCTTGGACCACGTTTTCCCAAGTTTCCCTTTTGACTATGGCCCAATATTATGAACGACAGGAAAAAGGAAGCAACAAGCAGGGAGGATAAGAAGGTTAAATAATTAAAGGCGAAAGTTATGTTGGCTCAAGTATATGGTCCACCATTTAGGGGAGGTGTAAGAGGCAGACGTGCAATGTATAAACCTGGGGTGCCCCCCCTCCCTTGAGCACACTTGTCCCCTGATCCGTGTGCTTATTGTAAAGAGACTCTGCATTGGCGTTCTCAGTTCCCTCTTTTGCGAGGTCAGCAGTACCAACGGGGAAGGGGTAGTGTGAGAGGACGCCCAGGGAATTCAGGAAACAGGGGAGATACAAGAGCTGGTCCCAGGTTTGAGGCAGTTGAACAAGGACCAAATTATTCTAATACTTTTGATAGACGAAATCAATACCAAATGTCTGATTATTCTGCTGATGCCCTTGCAGATTCCGACTATGCATAGGGATGCCTAGGATGGGGTAAGGAACCAGTTGAGGTGCCAGTAGATCAAATGGATCCTTATGTTGATGCAAACGTCTTGGGATCTACTTGTTAGATCCACTGTGAGGCCTTAGGATCCAGGCGATGCACAAAGGGGTCCGCCTCCCGACGTCCCTAACTCTGAATAATGCAACACAGAGTATTAAGGCAATCAGGCGAGAGAAAGGAATTAGGGTAGGAGCAGCAGGGATGAGGAAACCTGTAACAAAAGAACACACGGTTAACACAAGGCCTACACAACTCTGCTACACTCATATGGTCTCCCTACCTCTGTCTATTACCTAGGGAGCCGTTAGTCAATGATACGACAGTCCCGTGTACCAACATAGAGATACGTCTCTCCAGTAAGAATGCTGCACACCTACAACAAGAAAGCAAGACAGGTCAAACCACCATCAAGCATGCTAGCAGTCAAAACACGAACACCCTGCCTCATAAATACCCATAATCATTCATTTCATGCTCAACAAATATATATATCAAAATGGAGAAGGCTACTGATGCAACCCCCATCAGCCTTTAGTAGTCTCGAACTCCGAAGCCAAAAAAAACCGAAGTAATCCAAAGTAAAAGTTTCCCTGATATGCGGAAAGGTCACATGAACGTCTGTTCCTGAGGCGTAAGGTAGACTTGGTCAAAGCCCAGCATAGAGTCCTTCAGCACAATCCATAACCCAACGACCTTATTCCTGCAGAGGAGGGGAGCCAGGGAGGCTGGACAGGACAGCGCTTACGTCAGCGCCCTCTTACTGCCCTACGAAGTACCAAAACGCCAGGAGCTACAAAGAAGGGGGAGCCAGGGAGGCTGGGCAGGACAGCGCTTACGTCAGCGCCCTCTTACTGCCCTACGAAGTACTAAAACGCCAGGAGCCACAAAGACGGCAGCGCTTGCCTCAGCGCAGTGCCTGGATACGTGCTCCCAGTCATAGAAGCGCATTCAATAGCGCTGACACGGGAACGAGTTCATGTTCCTTCGCACGATGTCTAGAGGCCAGGGTTAAGAACAGCAGAGACTGCAGCGCTTACCGCAGCGAGATGTCTCTTCACAGTTGTCCCACCAACACAGCGCTTACCTCAGTGCAGGATTTAGTCAGGCGGCGCGGGGGTGCCTTCCGACCCACCGCTTCAGGAACCAGGAAGCCGTGAATCCTCACGGCAAGTAATCACCCAGAATTATGCGCGCGGATGTCTCGCGATGCCGCGTAATGACGAGGAGGCCCCGCCGTTGGGCGGGGTGTCTGGGAGTTGTAGTCTTCCTCTCTACGCGTTGGTAGGCGCCTAGACTCAGCGCCTGACACTACTGATCGGTTTCTGGTTAATACAAGAGCTACCCATAGCGCCCTTGTCTAAAACAAATTGGTTCCTAGGGCTCCCCTGTCTGGCACAATGATAACATCGATAGGATTCGATGGGACACCTACACCTAGCCCGCTTTCACAGCCACTTGAATTCTGACTTGACAAATTCACTGCAGAATGTCCATTTTTGCTTTCCCCTAACACGCCGGACAACATTGTGGGTATCGATATACTTAAATATTTTCGTGCCACAATAAGTTGTCCTCCAGAAGGTGTGTGTGTTATTTTAAATAACAATTATCCAATGGTTGAGAGATCCTGTCTCATCAATGAGGATGCCGCTCTGGCGTCCTTACCTAGTGTGAAGAAGGAACACTGTTATTGTTATCATTTCTTGCCTCCCATCATCACAAAGTCTCCTGAAAGAAATTGCAATATTGTAGACAGCAGGTTACCTATTTAGGTCACCTCCTGTCTAAGGAGGGACGTGCACTCACACCAGACCACGTTCAGACCATTCTAGACACTCCTGTACCCCGTACTCAGAAGGATGTTCGTGCACTGATTGGCCTCACTTCTTTTTGTAGGCAGTTAACGCACATTATTAAACCTTTGTTGGCCCTTTTGACTAAAGACGCTCCGATGCCCCTCCCATGGACTGCTGAGTGCCAGAGCGCCTTCCAACAGGTACGCCAAGCCCTTTGTTCTGCACCAGTATTGGGTACCCCAGACATGTTGATGAGTGACTATTTGTCCCAGTTAACTGACAGCTTGTCTTCTATTTATCAGCAGGTGCAGGAAGGTCTTCCTTTGTGAGCCCTGCTGTGCTGACAGATCAACGCGACATTTTGGTCACCGAGAGAGGATGAGCTGCGTCACCTGAAGGACCTGAGGAAGTCTTCCCGGACCACACGATCCCTGGTGCATCTAGATACCTACTTCGATCCAGGAAGAAAGACACTTCATCACAGAAAGAGACTGTTTGAGCCACTGTCCTGGGTGGTTAAAGACTGACTACAAAGAGGGGTAGCCTTTTAGTGACTACTCGTCTCAACGATAGTGAAGAAACCAACGCCTGCCCAGGACCTTGGGGCATCATCTATTTTGTTGTTTGCCGACGAAAATTAGCTCGCCTAAGAAGAAGGAGATCGCTGCGACAACGTGCATCCTTCGTCTGACTTTGACTGCTGCCATCATCGCTACTGTAATGTGGGTAGTGGAGGAAGTAATGCCTGGAGCCGCCTTACCTAACATTACTGTTACATCACTTTCTGCAAAAGAGCACCATCATTTTGATTTGCCGCAACATAAACAGGGATACCGGCAAAATCTGAGAAACAATTCATTTCTTCAAATGTTGCATCAGACACACCAGCTAAGCAATGCTACTAACTGTTGGGTTTGTGGCAAGATTCCTCCTCATCAGAACATAAAAGGAATCCCGTTGTCACCGCTGCCATTCTCTCACAATGGCTCATGCCCAGCTTGGTTCAAACTTCTATATGCCTCTAATGAACAAAGTATGTTACCTCAACAAAGATGGGGACCCACAAGCAAAAGGGACTGCTTTAGAAATGGAAGAATATAGTAAATGAAGTGCAGCAAAAAACTATGTGTATCCAAATTCTAGGTCGGCAAAAGGAAATGGACCCCTTGTTATCTCTGTTGCCATGACCACTGGCCCCCTTTGTGTACAAAGTACAGGCGATGTGCCAGTGGGCCACAGTAACTGTACTACAGTGTTGCAGATGTCTACGAGAGGCCAAAGCAACTTCCTTGCATCACGTCACACTTATTTTTTTTGTGGAACTAAGGCATAATACTTCCTACATCCAGGCTGGTCTGGTACCTGTTACATAGCCTTCCTTCTACCACCTATGTTTTTAGCTCCCCCGACCTACCATCAAGATGTGCAAATGTTTGATCACCATGCTGGTAGTAGGGGAAAACGTGCAGTTGATGTCTCTGTAGTCAACCAGACAGAAACCACATGGGAACAATATACACTTTACCAGAGGATTCTTCTTCTTTGTTGTCCCAGTACAGAACAGTAAGCTGGTCCGTCGAATCACCCGTACAATGGAAGCAGTGTTCAATCAGACAACTGCGGATTATGGAACTTGACAAAAGAACAAGCATCGATCCACATGGTTGTTTTGCAGAATAGACTTGTTCTTGATGTTATTCTGGCTGACCGAGGTGGAGCATGCTGTATCATCGGATCCAGCTGTTGTGTCTTGACACCGTACAATTCAACTTCTGTTTATGCGGTCATCTCTAAACTACACAAAATAGCCACTGAGATACATCAAGATTCAGGAACAGAGACTTGGGCTGGATGGTTCTGGAACATATTTTCTGTATGGGGTCTTAAAATATTATTGGCCTTATTCATAATTATTGCAATTCTCTTCTCTTGTTGTTTATGTATCCAATGTGGGCCAATGCTTTGTTCCCTCTGTATTTTCACTTGTACAACTTGTCTACCATCTAAAACGAATGTCCAAAATGTAAATGCCCGTTTAGCAATAGACCAAGAAGTCAGCGATATTATGTTAATTGATATACATGATGTTTATCGTACCCCGTTTGAAGCATAAGAAAATGTCTTAGCTTATGCTAAAAGGGTCGTCTGTGCAAATGTGTAATATTTTACTTAGCATAAGAGACAGCCATTTTGGCTGTGGTGTTCATTTAGTTTCCTTCGTAATTCTTTCGTCCTCTGCTGCTCGTCTTTTCACTCTGCTTGTGTTATCTATTTTAGTTGACTTCCTGACTCAGCTAAAGCAATGTACGTGTTGGGGGTTTGTAGCTACGAGTACACCTGGTCATAGATGTTAACTGTCGACCATTTACTGCTGCCATAAGCATTTCTGCACCCCCTCCCACTTTGCTGATCAAGTGGTTATTCATCTGCCCTTGTTTGCTGATAACTATTTCTAAAACGTGTTCTTCCTATTTCTGTTCACAAGCTTACAGTGCAGAAAACCGGTATAAAAGGGACACAGTTTGTGGTCCCACTCATGAGTGATTAATAAACTTGTTATTTATTCCAACTCCAGTGCTGATCTCTATTTTGTTGGTCTCTGGACCCTTGGACAAGAGGGTGACCCTGCACCAATGTGCCTACTTTTAGGCACATTTCCACAATTGGGCAGTAACCCAGCTATCACAATTTTAATACTTACATATTTTATCACAGTAGATAAATCTCCAGTCTTTAAAGCAGTTTGGTGATTAATACCAGACACATTGTCAGTGCTCTGACATTAACACTGCACGTTAGTGATGGCCATGTTCCGGATATGCCATTAACAGGGCTGACTGAGACTTGGGCAGGTCAGGTGCATTCACCTCACACCTCATCCTTAACTCAGACCTCAGGGTAAGTGTACTCTAGGCACATTGATGGCATATGAGTTCCCCTTTCTCTTGAAAATGTGTGAATTAGTCACATTTATTAGTGACTCTATCTGCAAAGACCCGTTATAATTAGTTCTTTAAAATATACATAGAATGGGCTTTGACTCCGCTCAGAAGAGCATCTCGTTCTCATCATATGCCATTGGATGTTTGGTGCATCATGCACAAGGAATTATATATATATATATATATATTCAGTGAAAAAACCATAGGTTTCACACACGTTATAGTTAGGAATTAGCATTTAAAAAACCTTAGAAATTCAGTGAAAAAACCATAGGTTTCACACATGTTATAGTTAGCTGGACATTTTACTCGTAAAAAACCAATGAAATTCCCCCGTTATAGTTAGTTCAGCTAACTATAACTCGCGCGCCCGCAATGCACTGCTGATGACGTCACATATTACATCACTCATGACATGGTCAGTGACATCACTCATGACATCACTGATGACATCTCAAATGACATCACTGATGACATCATCCTTGTGATAGAGTGGCAGACCTCCTCTCACCCTAATAAAACCTTTGATACACGCATTCAAAAATAGAGACTAAAATTTTCAAAACAAAGGACATACCAATAACAGTTACAACAACCTCTTCAGTAATTCTAAGATCCACATACACATCCACTCCTTCACCAACAGTCCTATACAGTCACTCATACATGTACTCACTTATCATATGTACTCATACACCTATACATCCTGTTACACAATGCCACTCATCCATAGAGCTACTCACAAACATAGTCACTCATGCTAATAAAGAATCAAACATACATTTACTTGCATATACAGTTATACACACACCACCACACTTACTTCTACGGAAACTTACACATACTTAGTCTTTTAAACAATCACTTATAGAAATACATACTTATTCATACAGGAACTCTTTCAATCTCTCACTCTCACATATACTCACATATATAAACCAATAGTCACATATACTAGTTTTAAACATATGTAGTTACTCATAAAGACACTATTGAGACAGTCATTCACTCACTAACACACCCATACACACACGCATCCACCCATGCAGTCCTGCACACATGCTCTGTTCAACACATACAAACAGTGAGTCACTCATTCATGCACCTATGCACTACGTCATACCCCCCACCGAACCATGCAGACACTCAGACTAATACTCAAAAAACCAACTAATAACCTATATAGACACCCATGTAGCTACTCACCAACCCATGCAGCCACTTATACACAAAGTGAAAAAATGAAACAGATATTTACATATTTAAATATTACTCACTAAGCCATGTATTCACTATGATACACTTAATCAGTCAGTTACACAATCAATTTTTCAAAAAGAAATCATCCATTTAGACAGTAATATACCCATTTATTCTTCTATCAACCTTGAGATATACATATATAAAACATATTTAATTTTCAGAAAAACACATTCACTGGATGATGTCATCAGTGATGTCATCAGTGATGTCATTTGAGATGGCATCAGTGATGTCATGAGTGATGTCACTGACCATGTCATGAGTGATGTAATATGTGACGTCATCAGCAGTGCATTGCGGGCGCGCGAGTTATAGTTAGCTGAACTAACTATAACGGGGGAATTTCATTGGTTTTTTACGAGTAAAATGTCCAGCTAACTATAACATGTGTGAAACCTATGGTTTTTTCACTGAATTTCTAAGGTTTTTTAAATGCTAATTCCTAACTATAACGTGTGTGAAACCTATGGTTTTTTCACTGAATTTCTAAGGTTTTTTAAATGCTAATTCCTAACTATAACGTGTGTGAAACCCATGGTTTTTTCAGTGAATTTGCAAGGTTTTTTAAATGCTAATTGTTTTTTTTTTCTTCTATTTTTTTTAACTTATTTTTTTTTTTATTTTTCTTACCTTTTATAAAGACTATGGCTAAATTTTTAAAATTCTTTAATATGTTTTTTTTTTAATATATTTTTTAAAATAAACGTAAAATTTATTTGCAGTACTTTTTTTAATTATTTTTTTAGTACGCGTACCGTAAGCTTACGGTAAGCGTACGGTTTTCGCAACGCTCGTAATTTTTCTACGCTGCTTGCGTATAGTTACGCAATTTGCGTAGCCGCGCGTACTCCGCGTGGGACGCGTGCGCGCGTATGCTACACGCGCACGTTACGCGGAAGTGTCGGGTAGTGTCTGTTATGCGCATGCGCGCAAGCGCGTGTCTTTTTTACGCGCATGGGCACTTTTGACGTAAGCGTACCGTAAGCGCACCGTAAGCGTACGGTAGGTCATGTGATCATGAAACACAACTTTTGATTGGTTGAAACTACTTTCAGTTCTAGAACTCTCCTACACCACACCCATTCCCCTCATTTCTGCTTGTGATCCCTTAGGAGAAGGAGCTGGGTTGTCTTTGTGATACGATGGCAGAACAGCAGAGCTCTTCTGAGAGTGAGGCTAGCACTAGCAGCACTGTTTTGAGGCAGAGAGCGAGGAAACAAAAGCCCTCTTATGTATGGGATTATTTTACTTTTCCTGAAGGCCAGCAAAAGGTGAATGCACCCTTAGTAACTTGCAAGCTGTGTCAGCGTGTACTTTCAAGAGGTAATCCTGACAGGAAGTATTCCTTTGGGAATCATACCATGAAGAGACACCTCAAGGATGTACACAAAAGGACACATGGTCATCTTTTTGGAGGTAACTCTTCAGAAAGACAAGCAAGTACATCCACAGCAGCTCAGCCTGGACCATCATCTGCAGAGCTGACTCCTTCTTCTGCAGGTCAGGTGAGCCCTTCATCTGTGGGGGGAGCATCTCCTTTTGCTGGCCCTCTGGAAATGAACCCTCGATTCCGGAGGGTTGATATTCGATGCGCCTTTTGTCAAGATCTAATTTGCCATAGGGAGACCAGTGTTTCCCTAGTGAACAACAAAATAGATCAGCACACTTGTCGCTTTGAATAATTTTCCCATTCTTTCTTTCCTCTGTCCCTGCATGAACACAACGGTTCTTTTAAGAGCCAACCTTATCTTTCATCTTTTTTTTACATATGTTTTTAAAAACTTTTTTTTTTTTTTTTTTACCGTACGCGTACGGTGCGCGTACTTTTTTTTTTTTTTTTTTTTTAAAACACTAAAAATCAATATTCACATTACAAGGTCCTTGAGAGACTACAATTATTATTATTGACTTACCATACCCACTCAAAAAAATATTTATACATTTGTTTTTAAAAAAAATAGCTTTTACAGACTGACACATTATGAAACCACTTTTTTGATTTTTTTAAATGCACATGTCCAAACTGCTTTTTCAGACCACCACCATGTGTAACCTGGGTGGCTGCCTACATTCCAGCAAGGGCAACCAGCCTTAGTGATGCTGAATGTATTTGCATTACAGACTGAAACCTGAAAACCCCACTCGCTTGTAAATACTCTGCATGATTCCACAGGGTAAGCAGATGGGTGTGTGCTAAGAGTCTGCTTCTTCCCCCAAAAAATCGCTCCCCCTTTTTCCTACTAATGCAACTGTGAAATCACCAGAAAAAAACGCAATAAATCTCTGCCTGTAATTCCTATTTCCACACAGAGTCATGTTTTCACATTAGTCCCAAAACGAAATTTCTTTGCCAATTTGAAAGCACACTTACTGCTCTTTTTTTTTGGCAAGTGAAAATCACTTTTACAGACTGACACATTATGAAACCACTTTTTTGATTTTTTTAAATGCACATGTCCAAACTGCTTTTTCAGACCACCACCATGTGTAACCTGGGTGGCTGCCTACATTCCAGCAAGGGCAACCAGCCTTAGTGATTCTGAATGTATTTGCATTACAGACTGAAACCTGAAAACCCCACTCGCTTGTAAATACTGTGCATGATTCCACAGGGTAAGCAGATGGGTGTGTGCTAAGAGTCTGCTTCTTCCCCCAAAAAATCGCTCCCCCTTTTTCCTACTAATGCAACTGTGAAATCACCAGAAAAAAACGCAATAAATCTCTGCCTGTAATTCCTATTTCCACACAGAGTCATGTTTTCACATTAGTCCCAAAACGAAATTTCTTTGCCAATTTGAAAGCACACTTACTGCTCTTTTTTTTTGGCAAGTGAAAATCACTTTTACAGACTGACACATTATGAAACCACTTTTTTGATTTTTTTAAATGCACATGTCCAAACTGCTTTTTCAGACCACCACCATGTGTAACCTGGGTGGCTGCCTACATTCCAGCAAGGGCAACCAGCCTTAGTGATGCTGAATGTATTTGCATTACAGACTGAAACCTGAAAACCCCACTCGCTTGTAAATACTGTGCATGATTATACATGGAAAGGAGCTGGGTGTGTGCTAAGAGTCTGCGTCTTCCCCCAAAAAATCGCTCCCCCTTTTTCCTACTAATGCAACTGTGAAATCACCAGAGCAAAACGCATTAAATCTCTGCCTGTAATTCCTATTTCCACACAGAGTCATGTTTTCACATTAGTCCCAAAACGAAATTTCTTTGCCAATTTGAATGCACACTTACTGCTCTTTTTTTTTGGCAAGTGAAAATCACTTTTACAGACTGACACATTATGAAACCACTTTTCAGTTTTTTTAAAAAGCCCATGTCCAAACTGCTTTTTCAGACCACCACCATGTGTAACCTGGGTGGCTGCCTACATTCCAGCAAGGGCAACCAGCCTTAGTGATGCTGAATGTATTTGCATTACAGACTGAAACCTGAAAACCCCACTCGCTTGTAAATACTGTGCATGATTCCACAGGGTAAGCAGATGGGTGTGTGCTAAGAGTCAGCTTCTGCACCAAAAAATCGCTCCCCCTTTTTCCTACTAATGCAACTGTGAAATCACCAGAAAAAAACGCAATAAATCTCTGCCTGTAATTCCTATTTCCACACAGAGTCATGTTTTCACATTAGTCCCAAAACGAAATTTCTTTGCCAATTTAAATGCACACTTACTGCTCTTTTTTTTTGGCAAGTGAAAATCACTTTTACAGACTGACACATTATGAAACCACTTTTCAGTTTTTTTAAAAAGCCCATGTCCAAACTGCTTTTTCAGACCACCACCATGTGTAACCTGGGTGGCTGCCTACATTCCAGCAAGGGCAACCAGCCTTAGTGATGCTGAATGTATTTGCATTACAGACTGAAACCTGAAAACCCCACTCGCTTGTAAATACTGTGCATGATTATACATGGCAAGCAGATGGGTGTGTGCTAAGAGTCTGCTTCTTCCCCCAAAAAATCGCTCCCCCTTTTTCCTACTAATGCAACTGTGAAATCACCAGAAAAAAACGCAATAAATCTCTGCCTGTAATTCCTATTTCCACACAGAGTCATGTTTTCACATTAGTCCCAAAACGAAATTTCTTTGCCAATTTGAATGCACACTTACTGCTCTTTTTTTTTGGCAAGTGAAAATCACTTTTAAAGACTGACACATTATGAAACCACTTTTTTGATTTTTTTAAATGCACATGTCCAAACTGCTTTTTCAGACCACCACCATGTGTAACCTGGGTGGCTGCCTACATTCCAGCAAGGGCAACCAGCCTTAGTGATGCTGAATGTATTTGCATTACAGACTGAAACCTGAAAACCCCACTCGCTTGTAAATACTGTGCATGATTATACATGGCAAGCAGATGGGTGTGTGCGAAGAGTCTGCTTCTTCCCCAAAAAAATCGCTCCCCCTTTTTCCTACTAATGCAACTGTGAAATCAGCAGAAAAAAACGCAATAAATCTCTGCCTGTAATTCCTATTTCCACACAGAGTCATGTTTTCACATTAGTCCCAAAACGAAATTTCTTTGCCAATTTGAATGCACACTTACTGCTCTTTTTTTTTTTGGCAAGTGAAAATCACTTTTACAGACTGACACATTATGAAACCACTTTTTTGATTTTTTTAAATGCACATGTCCAAACTGCTTTTTCAGACCACCACCATGTGTAACCTGGGTGGCTGCCTACATTCCAGCAAGGGCAACCAGCCTTAGTGATGCTGAATGTATTTGCATTACTGAGTCCAACCTCAAACCCTTAAACTATTCTTTTTTTTTCCAGTACACCTTAATTTATCGTGAAAACATAGTCCATATTATTTTACATGTTCCTCACATTTAAATTTCTCCCAAAACAGAAAATGATAAACGCAACTTCAACAAAAAGAATTTCCATTTCTATTATTCATTTCTTAATTTACCATATACATCTCCTCTCAAACTCTATCCTCACCTTTAAAATTAGTTAGTTGTGAAAGAAATGTGGCACTCAAACAGCAGATTATCAGAGCCAGGATCTCTGTTCTGTTCACCTCTCTCCTCTCAGCAGAACCAGATAATGGCAAACTTTCCCTCTATTTTTCCACACATATACATGTAAGTTTCAAATCTCAGTGCTTCCCCCTTTTTTTCAAATGTAATCACACATTTCTATTGGTTGAAAACCAACCCTTTTCCAAAAGTACCCTGCCCCCAACTTGACTTCTGCCTAGTACCCTTCCCCCAACTTGACTTCTGCCTGCTACCATAGCAACAGCTCATGGAACACTGCTGTGTGGAGTTAGGTCAGAAGTTCGCCACACAATGTTTCAATTCCACAGAGCAAGAGTGCTTGACTTTTCAAACCTAACAGCAAATCCATAGTACTGTTCTTTGGTAACACATTTTTTTGTACCAATACAAAACATGCTTCTATTAATTTACACATACAGCCTAGTTTTTATTCTAGAATGGTATGAAACAGCCAATCAGTTCTTTTTGTTTTGTAAAAAATATGTATGCCTCCATTTCCAAACTGTCTTTCTTTTCATATTGCCATTCTACTGAAAGACACCTCCTGAGTGCATCCAGTTCTCCTTTGAAGATGTTCACAGTGTGGATTGTAGGGTACAGCTATGTCTTCTGGAGTGAAAAGTTTGCAGAGAAAACAGATATGGTGAGAGACCTTGCTTTGCCAAATGTAGACATTAAATGGATTGGTCAGAGAGGGTTAAAATGGCACCAATTGATGCCATTGGTGAAATCCTTCATGCAAATCCAACACCCTGACCTCATAATAGTGCACTGTGGTGGCAATGACCTAGGCACTTTGACTGGGGTAGGTCTGGAAATGCTTATGAAGGACACCTTTGCACAACTGTTTTCACTTTTCCCTAAAACTGCCTTTGTGTTTTCCAACATATGCCAAAGGCAAAAATGGAACTGGTCCAATCATTTCTGTCCGCAGATTGACAAAGCAAGAAAGCACGTCAACAAATCTGTTTCTGCTTTCCTCCGTGACTATGGTATGGGTGCCATTTACCACAACAACTTGCGTTATGACATGCAAGACATTTATAGAGAAGATGGTGTGCACTTCAATGATGAAGGGAACAGAGTCTTCCTCTTGAACCTTAGACTCTGCATCGGTACTTACTTGTAGGTACCACTAAAAAATCATTTCATAAACACAACGGCTCTTTTTAGAGCCCCCTAATATCTAAACACTTAAATCTGAATTTCATTTATTTTTTTATTATTTTTTTTCTACCGTACGCTTACCGTAAGCTTACCGTACGCGTACCCCGTGATTTTTTTTAAAATCCATAAATGTTTTCTTTGTACTTTTCTGTCCTTCTTTGACCCCCTCACAAATGTAAGGGGGTCTGTAACTCTCCTCATTGCCCCCTTTTCTTGTTTTCACTCTTTTTTTTCTGAGTGAAACACACAAAATGGCGGCCGCCGCTTCCTGGTTTCGGCCGATTCGAATGTTTACTAAGATCTAACAGCCAATCAGAATCGCGCTCGCGCACGCCACCGTACGCGTACCGTAAGCTTACCGTAAGCGTACGGTAAGCGTACCGTAAGCGGGCTCAGATATATATATTGATTTAAAGGCTATTTTCTCAGAATCTACTGAACAGATTTACACCAAACCTACAAAAGGCACTTCCTTGACATAGGGACTACCTCTCTGCCAAATTTCTAGTAATTCTGTTCAGCCATTCGGGCTGTAGCTCGTTCTAAAGGTCCTATGGAAAAATGCATGGGAAAAAGGCGTTTTGGGACCCCCCTTTTATCTCAGCCCCCGCTTGACGTATCCCCCCCGAGACTTTCAGGGTAGGAGCGGAGCGCAGCGCCCCACCTATTTTGAGAAATTCGCGAGGATTCATCGACCGGCGCCAAAGTTATTCAAAATAGAATGTTGCGGCTTTCCTATGGAAAAGGGGTCCTAACTATAACTACCTACTGGCGACCGCCAGTAGGTAATATATATATATATATATATATATATATATATATATATATATATATATATATATATATATATATATATATATATATATATATATATATATATATATATATATATATATATATATATTCTACTGGCGGTCGCCAGTAGATAGTTATAGTTAGGACCTATTTTCCATAGGAAATCCGCAACATTCTATTGGGAATTTCTTCGGCGCCGATGCGAAATTCTCCAAACTTTTGGCCTTCCGCTCCGCTCCTACCCTGAAAGTTTCGTGGTGATTCGTCAAGCGGGGGCCGAGAAAAAAGGGGGGTCCCAAAACGCGTTTTCCCCATGCAATTTCCCATAGGATCTGTTGTCGCAGCTACAGCCCGAACCACTGAACGGAATGACACCAAATTTGGCAAAGAGGTAGTCCTCAGTTCGGACTCGTGCCTTTTGCATATTTGGTGTGAATCTGTTCAGTAGTTCCTGAGAAAATTAGGGTAAAAAAGTTAGTGATATCTATGGCCGTGGAGGATCCGCGGACCGTACCCGCACCGTACGCGAACCCTCCCCGAACCGAGCGCGCACCCTCCCGATCGCGCACTGAATGCTAATTGGCTGTCGAGCGTCTCTCTACATTCGAAACCAGGAACTGTTGGTGGCCATTTTCTGCCTCGGTAGAAGCGAGGCTGAAGAAGCAAGGGGAATAAGTGCGTAAAACATATAAAGGGGGCAGAGTGGGAATACTCTGACCCTCTAGAGGTGCTTAGGGGGTCCCAGAAGGACCCCCTGGGGCCCCCCTTTTTAAAAAAAAAAGCGGCGAAATGTGCGCACGGTGCGCGCATCCTATCGCATTGGATGCACGGATTCTCTCGCGGTGGGTGCGCGGATCCACGGCAACGTTTTTTGAAAAACGACAAGAAATCATCGGTTGTATAACCACTTTCTACACTGAAAGGTAGGGTGTATATTTTTGTTTTTTAAAGGTATGATTGTTATTGGTTAACAAAAACAGATTGTAAGGAACATTATATATGATAAGCTGATATGTTGAAAAGTCAAGCACACTTTCTGTCTTGTGTAGGGACATTGTGTGCTGAACTTGTGACCTGTGAGCTCAGTGCAGTGTTCCATGACCTGTTTCTATGGTAACAGATTGGGGGAAGGGTTGAAATGTATTTCAGTTGGAAAGGGTTGAAATGTTTAACCAATAGAAATGTATGTTTGCTTTTGAGTTTATGTGCGAAGGATTGTGATTTGATGTTTACATGTATATGTGTGGAAAATGAAAGGGAAACTTTTCCATTCTTTGCTTTTGCTGACAGGTGCACAGTGTAGAGATTCTGTAAAAGAAAATATGGTGAGTGATTGATATACTCTTTAATCTAGAAAAGAACTTGAGAGATGAGTTATTTAATTGTGAGGGGATGTATGTGGACTATTTTGATTTTAATCAGACTAATGTATTTTTCCTGCTAAAGTGTAGGGAGTACTTTTTTTCTCTACAATGTGTGTGCATGTAGAAACCATTCTGTGATTGGCATTTGTGTTTTTCATGTGTTTGTAGAGAGATAACTGTGCAGTTTTTATATTTTGGTAGAATTAAAAACCAGTCATTGTTTATGAATTTGTGAAATGAGTTATGTTATGTTTCTATACTAAAATGTAGTACTACTTCATGATGAAGAAATGTGTTTTGATATAGTGCAAGGGATAGTGTTGTTTGTCTAGAATCACACAGTGAGTCTGTGTGCATTTGGGAACCACTGTGAGAGAAGCATTTGGTAATATCGTGTATTTGCTGACAGATAACTGTTTTAAAACCTGTCATGTTGTCAAGTTTTAGTAGCATTAGAAGATAGTCTTTGCTTATGTGTTGATTAAATGAGTCGAGCATTGACACTAAAGAGCAGTCGTGAAATATGTAGATTGTGTGCAGTTCCCTTATTACTTCCAGTGTTGTGAATGAGTTTTGGTAAACTCCTAGGGATACTGGTGCTTGTCTAGAATCACACTGTGAGTCTTTGTGCATTTGGGAACCACTGTGAAAGAAGCGTTTGGTAACATTGTGTATTTGCTGACAGAAAACGGTTTTAAAACTTGTCATGTTGTCAAGTTTTAGTAGCATTAGAAGCCAGTCATTGCGTATGCGTTGATTATGTGTTGATTAAATGAGTCAGGCATTGACACTAAAGGGCAGTCGTGAAATATGTAGATTGTGTGCAGTTCCCTTATCACTTCCAGTGTAGTGAATGAGTTTTGGTAAACTCCTAGGAATACTGGTGCTTGTCTAGAATCACACTGTGAGTCTTTGTGAATTTGGGAACCACTGTGAGAGAAGCGTTTGGTAACATCGTGTATTTGCTGAGAGAAAACTGTTTTAAAACCTGTCATGTTGTCAAGTTTTAGTAGCATTAGAAGCCAGTCTTTGCTTATGTGTTGACTAAATGAGTCAGGCATTGACACTAAAGAGCAGTCGTGAAATATGTAGATTGTGTGCAGTTCCCTTATCACTTCCAGTGTTGTGAATGATTTTTGTTAAACTCCTAGGTATAGTGGTTGTTGTCTAGAATGAAAATTTTCCTAGCTAACGTAACGGAAAGTTTCAATTCTATTAAGGACATAATACAAAAACAATAGAGTGTCCATGGGTAGACAGTCCGACATCCATGCACCAATCACATGGCTCCTGGGGGTATGAAGTCCTCTGTCCTTATCGATTCCTCCTCTTTCGATGCTGTAGGCCAGCTAGTCCCAGATCCTCACGAATCCTGTTTGCCAGAGTCGCCTGCGGAAGCAAAGGACAGGGTAAGCGAGAACCTTGGCTAAGGCTTAGTCCTGCAAGGAAGGAATTCCGTTATAGACATTCAATAGGTACAAGCGAAACGCAAACTCAGAAGAAAACCTATTACTTACCCCAGTACGAGGGTTGGAAAGGTATCCCCAGAACTGATACCCTGGGTGGAATAATCCTCGCCTCCGAGTCCTTAATAGAATTGAAACTTTCCGTTACGTTAGCTAGGAAATTTTTCATTCTATGTCAGGACCGGAGGCGAGGATTATGCTCGTTTAAAGCTTGCTCACCACCAAATGTGCCATATCCAGCACTGGTTTGAAATAAAACCTTTTAAAGGTGGAGTCCGAAGACCAATCTGCCACATTGGGAATGTCTTCCAGACGAGCTCCCAGGGTAAACGCCTTGGAGGCCATGGCCCCTCTGGTAGAATGGGCACCAAAAACACGGAGATCAATGCCTGCCTCCTGCATCACCCAACGTACCCAACGGGCTATCGTGGGGGAGGAGACCGCCTTGTGCGGTTTCCTCAGCGCGATAAGCAACTGTCGTTCTCCAGGAGGGCAGAACTCGTCCGACATTTCTTCGTAAGCTTTGAGGCAGGACACCACGCAAAGCTTAGGAGAGTCCGGAAAGGCAGGATAGGAAATGGAGGTGGTACCGCATTTCGTCCGCCTTCGGATAGTGAAAGTAACCCCAAAAGGGGTGAAAATCCTTCCTGAGACATCCAGCGCCCGGACATCCGAAACCCGTCGACAAGATATAAGACAAAGAAGCCTAGCCAGCTTGGCTGAAAGCTCCTTCCGAGATAGAAAACGGTTCGGTTGCCAAGACAAGAAAAGGTTCAGGACCTGGTTCACATCCCACAGCTGGGAATAACGAGGCTCCTGCGGCAAAGAAAGACGGATGCCCGAAGAAGGCGACAAACCCAAGGGTGCTCACCCACCGGGGAGCCGTCCACTAAGGAGTGTCCGGCCGAAATGGCCGAGCGAAAGGTATTGATGGTTCTATAAGCCAAACCGTCTTCAGCCAAAGCGGCTAAGAAATTTACAATTGAAGTCACATCTGCCGCCACGGGATTGAGATTCCGGCGCTTACACCAACGCACCCAACGCCTCCAAGTGGATCGGTATTGCTTGACCGTACTATCGGCCCAAGCCTTTGACATGAGCTTCTCAGCCGTTCCCGAAAGGCCCGGGATCGCCCATCGTCCCCGGTAATCCGCCAGGCCATCAGGGCAAGGGATCCCTGCACTATGAGCGGGTGAGGAAACCCGTCGGGATCGAGGAGAAGAGTCGGGAAGTGGGGTAGTAGGATTGGAAAATCCCAGGAAAGTTCCAGAAGAACTGGAAACCAAACTTGAGATCTCCAAATCGGAGATATTAGCACAATGTCCGCCCCCTGGCGACGCACCTGCGCTGAAACTCTCGCTAGCATGGCAAACTGGGGGGAAGGCATAACCCGTCTCCTCTCTCCAATCCTGGAGAAAAGCATCTGTGCTCGTCGCCAGAGGATCCGGCTGCCAGCTGAAGAACCGGGGCAGCTGGTAATCTAAGAGGGATGCGAACAGATCCACCGAAAACAGGCTCCAGATGCTCTGGAGGTCCGCAAATACACCCGGATGTAGTTTCCACAGGCTCACGTCCTGAACATGCCGTGAGTGGAAATCCGCCACTTGGTTGTTGCGGCCCGGTAGATATTCCGCCGTGACGGAAACATGATGGTCGAGGCAATACTGCCAGGTGGTTGATGTAACGCACCGCGGATACGTTGTCCATCTTGAGGAGGACGCAAGAACGGACCGAGTCCTTGGTCCAGCACTTGATCACAAAGGATCCCGCCAACAGCTCTAGACAGTTGATGTGAAGCCGCTGCTCCTGTGGTGACCACACACTTCCGGTAGCAAACTCGCCACATCGTGCGCCCCATCCGGACCTGCTGGCGTCTGACTCGATAACGATATCGGGCGCGGAACCTAAGATCGCCCGCCCATTCCAGGCTTCCAAATTGGCAAGCCACCATTGTAATTCCTCCTTGGCCTCGGCCGAAAGGACGACTTTCTGGGAGTACGAGAGGCCCCTGCGAAGGTGGCGAGCCTTGAGGCGTTGTGAAGCCCTGTAGTGCAATGGGCCCGGAAAAATCATCATCCATGTGATAAATTAGTGCATCTTCTCACACCCTAATATAACCTTTGATACACCGACTCAAAATTTCAGACGGCCATTTTGAAAATCATAGATACACCAATAACTACATACCCACTCATTAACTCTTAGGTCTACACACACCTCCACTCACTCACCTGTACAGTCACTCATACTTACAGTCACTCCGTACAAGACTATCATATGCATTTATACACCTATATAGACACTCACACACCGCCAATCATCCATTGAGGTACTGACACACCTAGTCAGTCGTGCAAGTAATTAAACACAGTCCAATTTACTCACCTATGCAGTTAAACACACTCAAGTTCACTTACTCATAAAAATAGTACCACATTCTTACGCTCTAATAGAATCATTGATACAAGCACACACTCATCCATACAGCCACTCTCACAATCACACACTCTCACATATACCCACTTATATACTCTTACACACATATATACTGCCTTTCACATCTGTAGTTAGTCACACATGTACCAGTGAGATATACATTCAATCCCTAACACATCCATACATACACTCACCCAACCATACAGTCCATCACAGATGCACTCTTAAAACCATGCACCCATAGAATCACCCACTCACACATCTATGCATAGAGTCACACACACCCTACCCACACAAACACTCAGGCACCCATACAGATACTCAGACAACTGATCAATAACCCATATAGACACTCATATAGCTATTCACAAAACCATGCAGCCACTTATACACCTACACACAGACACATACAGACATTCACACAGTTTAGTCACTAGTCTGCAGTAAGATACATTTAAAGACTCACTTAAAGAGTCAGTTACGCACCTACAAAATCATCCATTCACACACTTGTACACCCACTCATTCTTCAACAGACCTTTCCCTATATATATTAAACATATTAAAACTGTACAGAAACACATACCTACTGGATGATGTCATCAGTGATGTCATTTGAGATGTCATCAGTGATGTCATCAGTGATGTCACTGACCATGTCATGAGTGATGTAATATGTGACGTCATCAGCAGTGCATTGCGGGGGCACGAGTTATAGTTAGCTGAACTAACTATAACAGAGGAATTTCTAGGGTTTTGTACGAGGGAAATGTCCAGCTAACTATAACGCCCCTGAAACCTTTGTTTTTTTCAGTGAATTTCTAAGGTTTTTTGAATGGCAATTCCTAACTATAACGCCCCTGAAAACCTATGGTTTTTTCAGTGAATATATATATATATATTCACTTAAAAAACCATAGGTTTCACACATGTTATAGTTAGCTGGACATTTCACTCGTAAAAAAACAATGAAATTCCCCCGTTATAGTTGGTGCAGGCAACTATAACTCACGCGACCGCAATCCTCTGCTGATGACGTCAGATATTACATCACTGTATTTAGACACTTATTTACCCATGTCTTCTTCCATTAATCTTTAGCTATACATATATTACAAATATTTATTTTTCATAAAGACACATATGTCATCAGTGATGTAATATCTGACGTCATCAGCAGAGGATTGCGGTCGCGTGAGTTATAGTTGCCTGCACTAACTATAATGGGGGAATTTCATTGGTTTTTTACGAGTGAAATGTCCAGCTAACTATAACATGTGTGAAACCTATGGTTTTTTTAAGTGAATTTGCAAGGTTTTTTAAATGCTAATTCGTAACTATAACGTGTGTGAAACCTATGGTTTTTTCAGTGAATTTGTACGTTTTTTTAAATGCTAAGTTATTTATTTATTTATTTTCAGGTTTTTCACCGTGCGCGCACCGTGAGATTTTTTATTTTTTTTTAAAATCGCGAGGTGCTCCGCTCCTACCCTGAAAGTCTCGGGGGGGATTCGTCAAGCGGGGGCTGAGAAAAAAGGGGGGTCCCAAAACGCGTTTTCCCCATGCAATTTTCCATAGGGACCTTTAGTCCAAGGTACAGCCCGAACGGCTGAACAAAATTACTTGAAATTTGGCAGAGAGGTAGTCCTCAGCTCAGGGAAGTGCCTTTTGCAGGTCTGGTGTCAATCTGTTCAGTAGTTCCTGAGAAAATCAAAAGTAAAATCATATATATATGTGGGCGGAGCCTAACCACACATCTCATCCTGAGATCTGATTGGCTGTCAGCACTTCATCCAAGAAGTGTTGGCAGCCATCTTGGGACCAATATACATGATAGCACCTCATTAAAAAGCATTGCAGTTAATAGAAGGTTTTAAGACTTTAGTTACATTATAAATCATTTGTTGATGGTACCATACTCATTTTAGGAATTGTGGTATGTTCTAAGGTGATTTCACCATGTGAAAAAGCCTTCTGCTGGGATATCATGATTGAGAGAAAAATATTTTCTCATGCTTTTCCCACAGAGGTTTGGAAGGTGATCTATAAGCTAAACTGAGAGCTTATTTTCTGTAAATTCACATTATCTTTCTCAGTCATGTGAGAATGAAGTCTGACATTCTCAGTAAAACATGTACATCCAACAAGGGCAGAGACTGTCAGTTGATTCCTTTGTGTTCTACTGCAGCTTCCCAGAGTGTTCCAAAGAACAACTAGAGCGCTAACAGTCCTACTTATGATAAACGTATGGCACACCTGAAGCCATCTTGCTTGGATTAAAGTGGTAACTCTTAAAACATTTAATTTAAAAAGGAACAAGATGAGGGGGTTCATTTTTCCATAAAAAGTATGATTAGTGCTGCAGAAAGAAAAATTAGGGCACATTTTGAGTGACTTCTCAAATCCTCTTCTATTTCATTAAAAAATTCTAACATGCACTTTCAATACCAGCAGCAGTTTTCCCTGGTGAGCAGTAGCTTTACTACAGTGATCTAATGAGCAAAAAGAGTGCTAACATTCTGAATTTATGGCAAATGTGTGACATATCTGAATGCCTTCTTGATGGAATCAAAGTAAAAAACTGAAAGTATTTCCTACTGAGGAGACTGCAGTAAATGAGGAAATTAGGAAACTTCATAACAAATAAGTCTCCCAAGATGGCCACCAGAGACAAAAGAGCCCAAATGTAGCCCAAATATCACCCAGATGTAGCCCAAGTATAGCCCAATGACAGAATGTCCCAGAGTGTTCTTAAAAACAACTAGAGCGTTTACTGTCTTCATTATGACAAAAGTATGGCACACCTGAAACCATCTTGATTGGAATAAACTGGTAACACTTAAAACATTTAATTTAAAAAGGAACACAATGAGGGGGTTCATTTTGCCATAGAAATTATGATTAATGCTGAAGAAAGAAAATGAGGGCACATTATGAGTGACTTCTCAAATCCTCTTCTATTTCATTAAAACATTCTGACATGCAGACAAACATGCACTTTTAATACCAGGAGCAGACTTCCATGGTGAACAGTAGTTTTACTACAGTGATCTAATGAGCAACTAGAGTGCTAACTTTCAGAATTTATGGCAAATGTGTGACATATCTGAATACCTTCATGATGGAATCAAAGTAAAAAACTGAAAGCATTTCCTACTGAGGAGACTGCAGTACATGAGGAAATTAGGAAACTTCATAACAAATAAATCTCCCAAGATGGCCACCGGAGACAAAAGAGCCCAAATGTAGCCCAAAATCACCCAGATGTAGCCCAAATATAGCCCAATGACAGAAGTGTGCAAAACACTTATTATTTTGTGTTTTTGCAGTGTTATATAGTGCAGACTTGTCAGGTATTGGAGTGCTTTACATGAGCATTGGTTACATCACACAAGAACAAATTCGTTTTGGTTGTAGACATGGGGAGACTAAGTGATTTGACCAGAATCACAGAATGTCGAGCTGAAGCAGAAACTCCAACTTGGTTCCCCAGTTGCAAGTCTGCAGTTCTGGAAGTAACACCACATCCTCTCCCCTAAGTGCAACATTTAATCAAGTGGTCAACTGGATAAAAAAACATAAAGATAACAAATAATTTAAAAGTGCTTTGTCGCTATTTGAAAACTCAGAAAATATGTCCTTATTTTAGTCTTTTAGAGCACTAACCATAATTTTGATGCCAATAAGACCCTCTCATATATGTAATTTCTAAAGGAAATGCTCTAGGTATTACAGTTTTGATTACATCAAGATGACGTCAGGCGTTCCACACTTTTGTAATAAATATAGAATGTTAGCAATCTAGTTGTTCATTAGGATACTGTTGAGAGGCAGAGGCCAGGGGCACGGACTCTGAAAATTGAAGGCAGGTAGGAGGGTGCAAAGGCAACAATTTAACCACACTGAGCAGGCAGGAAGGGCCGTGGCAGCACAACAGACTATGGAGGGCAGTGGAAAGGGGGGCAGGGGCAACAAACCAACAATACAGGACTTGCAAGAGAGGCTGTGGCAATGTAATAGACCATTGTGGGCAGAAGGAAGAGGCAATGGTAGTACAACCATACATGCCAAAAGACCCGATTCAGCCAGGAAACGTCCAATGTTTTTAAGCTCAAATGGGCTTATTTGATCTGTCTCCTGTCTACAATCTCCTCTTTTTCAATGTAACTCAAAGGGGAAAATCAATACCCCAGTTTTTTTTCAAAATCTCCCTCTTACCAAGTTCAAAATGTTCGCAAGTATGGTACATTGGATCATGGAAGGAAATGGGGTAGGGACATGGACTTGGATAACAGAGGACAGGAGGGACATGGAGAGGTGCACCAAACTGACCCTGCAGGGCAGGCATCAGGGTTTGCAGCAGCACAATAAACCACACAGGACATGCGGGACGGGAGTGCAGCACAACAATCCATAGAAAGCAAGAGGGAGGGGACAGGACCATGCACATGGACACCAGAGAACAGAGGGGCAAGAGGCAATGGTAGCTAGCTGACCATAATGGACAGACAGGAGAGAAAGCTGCAGCATAACAGACCATAAAGGGCAGGAGGGACGGATCAGGGGCATTACAATGGAACAGACAAGCCAGGAGGGAGGGAGTAGGGGTCTGCACATGTAAACAGAGGGCTGGGGGCAAGGGGGCAGGGCAGGAGCAGCAAGATAGCCATGGAGGTCAGGCAGGATGGGCACTAGAAGCAAGACACACCATGAAGAGCAACAGTGAGACTGTGATGGCATACACACAGACCATGGAGGGAAGGTGGGAGGGGGTCAGGGGCAGCAAACTGACCACACAGGGAAGGTGGGAGGGGCCATGGCAGCCCAGAAGACCATGCATGGGAAGTGGGAGGGTTAGTGACAGCACAATGGCTATGATGGGCAAGAAGGAGGGTGCAGGGGCATGCACAAAGGACGATGGAGGATAGAAGGGAGGGTCAGGACCTGTGCACAGACAAGACAGTTCAGGGGAAGGGGCCTCACAACAGACCGCACTGGGCAGGCAGGAGGAGCAGTTGCAGCACAACAGACCAGGGAGGGCAGAAGGGTGTGGCAGTACAATGGACCATGTAGGACAGGAGGAAGAGGATAAGGGCATGGCATGTGGACAGGCAGGGTGGAGGTGGCAGGGAGAGGTTACAGTCATCTGACAATGCTAGGCAGGTGGGAGGAGAGTGGCAGCTCAACAGAACACTCAGAGTAGATAGGAGTGGCAGGTCCATGGAACATGGTGGGCAAAAAGGATGGAGCAGGGGCATGCTCAAAGACATCGGAGGGAAGGGGGAAGGAGAATAGGGGCAGCAAGCTAAGCACAGAGTTTAAGCAGGAGGTCAATGATGGGGCATAGAATTGGGCAATGGAGGGCAGGAGGAGTGGACTGGTACATCATACTAAATTGAGGGCAGTGGCAGCACATCAGACCATGCATGGCAGGAGGGAGGAGGCTAGTCCATGGATTCACACAACAGAGGATAGGGAGGAGGGGGATGGGCCAGCAAGCTAACTGTTCAGAGAAGGCGGGTATTAGGAACTTTATTGTTTTTAAAACGTGTATCTGTACGAACTACTTAAAATATGAACAAGTATGCAGCATAATCTCACTTTTATTCAGGAAGAAGAGGACGTTTGTGACTGTGACTCCGGGCTCACTTGGCAGAAACACCCTCTGACCCTCCACCCCCTATCGCAAAATGTAATGCCCGTGAAAAGGGTAAGTGAACACAGTGTTATATAGAACATAGTCCTGAGAGCACGATTGAAAATGAAAACTAGATATAGTGTATGGTATAAACTATGCACCAAAAAGTGTGATATAAGATGAACAGGGGGTGAAATATAATATGCAATACATTGTGCGCAATGACAGATTCATTGGAGAGCGCGAGATAGCACAGGCACTAGCGCGTGCTATGCGATATGCGCCTTGGAGTGTAATATGCACAGGGCAGTGTTGTGTAACCTAACTACTCTCTAAAGTTGTAATATAAAATATGTGCTGGGGAGTGTAACGTTGCATATGCACTGTGACAAAGATATGGATCCCAGATTGTAATATGTATGGCATAGCACTGTGCGTTATAACATAGGCATCGAGGAAGGCACGTTAGATGGGGCAATATAACCCGTGCGAAGACAAGTGTGGCATGACATATTCACGGGGTGGTGTTACAGTGCACATGGGCTAGAGAGTGTCATAGCATATGCACTAGCTGGTGGAATACAACACAGGTTTGTGGCACTCGGCAGGCAATGGTGGGTGTAACACAGCATTGGGCTCTGCCAGGAGCGCGCTGTGACTCTCAAGTGATGTTCGCCCCCTTTCCAGAGAGTAAAATGAAAAGTATTACACATCCGGCAGTGGATGTGTGTTTTATTAACCGTGAGGGGGGTTTCTTGCATAGTTTTGGTCGAATTTTTGTCGAATCCCCTTTGAATGGCTTGGTGTGCATATGTATTAAATGTGCCCGTCAATAGCTACCCATGTTTGTATAAATAAACGACAAGGGTGTCTACCGGGATTAGGCACGGTAGGGCATCAGACATGTCAGAGCTTCACTAGTGGTGTAAATACATTCCACGTGGATTCATTGTATGCATAGTCGCCTTTTAATGAATATCACGCAAATCGTCATGGTGATAGGTACGTACTGTTTGTCCAGCATGTCCTAGGTGTGTCTATAAATATATATTTTTTAAAAATAATAAAAAACAGTGGCCGGCCCTGGGGATTGGGGTCAAAAAAATATAATTAGGAGACAGGCCCTGGGGGATGGGGTCATCAGGGCCAATAAATTAGAATAAGAAGGGGAACCACACAGCCCCCCTTCTTAAAAAATTAAAATAAATAAAAGACTGGCATCGTGCCGGAGGCCATGCCCCCTCCTTGCAGCACTCTGCAAACGCGCCCCCTGGCGAGTTGTAAGTTGGGGAATTAATTCCTCTTCAATACTGAGGGTCCCTGAGGGCCAACTAGCCCAACAGGCATCTCCAGTATGCGCCAGGGAGCTGCGCTGCAGACAGGTGTTCTGAGGCCAAGCCCCTTTTTACACCTCTCTGCAACGCAGCTCTGTGGCGCTTACTGGAGGTACCTAGTGGTCTAGTTTGACCCTAGGGACCCTTAGGATTCAAGGGGACTTAATCTCTCAACTTAGAACAGCCACAGGGCGCGTTTACACAGTGGTGAAGGGAGGGGACGGGGCCTGAGGTGACGTGTGCAAACACGCACTATGGCACGTTTTAAATTGGGGATATAATTTCCCTTCAATACTGAGGGCCCCTGGGGGCTAACTAGCCCACCAAGTGCTTCCAGTAAGCGCCACTGAGCTGCATTGCAGAGAGGTGGTCCAGGCCGTGCCACTTTTTACACCTCTCTGCAACGCAGCTCTGTGGCACTTACTGGAGGTACCTAGTGGGCTAGTTGGACCCTAGGGACCCTCAGGATTCAAATGAACTTAATCTCCCAACTAAAAACGGACACAGGGCGTGTTTACACAGTGGTGAAGGGAGGGGACGGGGCCTGAGTTAACGTGTGCAAAAACGCCCTGTGGCCTGTTTTAAGAGGTAGTTTTAATCCCCCTGCCCTATTATATACTAGGGGCTTACAGAGGAGGTCATGCTAATCACAGGGGGACCCCAACGCATAATGTTCCCTAGTGTATGTAGGTGTTTTCACTGTATTCTAAGTGTCTTTTAACATTGCACTGGCTCTAGAACTGGTTAGTCAGACTCAGTTACCACCAGTATCCGTCTGAAAAAGTTGAGGGTACAGGATGATTTTGCAACAAGGATTCTTTCTGCTCTTCTTTTTGTTCTTTCTGCACGTTATCCTTCTTCCCGCACTTTTCTTCGTCTTTGAGGACTTCTGTTGCTTCTTTCTGCACTTCTTTTTTTTCTTTCTGTGCATTTTTTCTTCTTTCTTCACATGTCCTATCTCTGTAGGCATAGTTAGAAATTAGCATTTAAAAAACCTTTGAAATTCACAGAAAAAACCATAGGTTTCAGGCACGTTATAGTTAGGAATTAGCATTTAAAAAACCTCAGAAATTCACTGAAAAAAACATAGGTTTCAGGGGTGTTATAGTTAGCTGGACTTTTCACTTGTACAAAACCATTTAAATTCCCCCGTTATAGTTAGTTCAGCTAACTATAACTCGCGCGCCCGCAATGCACTGCTGATGACGTCACATATTACATCACTCATGACATGGTCAGTGACATCACTCATGACATCACTGATGACATCACTGATGACATCATCCTTGTGATAGAGTGGCAGACCTCCTCTCACCCTAATATAACCTTTGATACACACATTCAAAAATAGAGACTAAAATGTTCAAAACAATGGACATACCAATACCAGTTACAACAACCTCTTCAGTAATTCTAAGATCCACATACACATCCACTCATTCACCAACAGTCCTATACAGTCACTCATACATGTACTCACTCATCATATGTACTCATACACCTATACATCCTGTTACACAATGCCACTCATCCATAGAGTTACTCACACACATAGTCACTCATGCTAATAAAGAATCAAACATACATTTACTTGCATATACAGTTATACACACACCACCACACTTACTTCTACGGAAACTTACACATACTTAGTCTTTTAAACAATCACTTATAGAAACACATACTTATTCATACAGGAACTCTTTCAATCTCTCACTCTCACATATACTCACTTATATACACCAATAGTCACATATACTAGTTTAAAACATATGTAGTTACTCATAAAGACACTATTGAGACAGTCATTCACTCACTAACACACCCATACACACACTCATCCACCCATACAGTCCTGCACACATGCTGTCTTCAACACATACAAACAGTGAGTCACTCATTCATGCACCTATGCACTACGTAATACCCCCCACCGAACCATGCAGACACTCAGACTGATACTCAAAAAACCAACTAATAACCTATATAGACACCCATGTAGCTACTCACCAACCCATGCAGCCACTTATACACAAAGTGAGACTGATACAGATATTTACATATTTAAACATTACTCACTAAGCCATGTATTCACTATGATGCACTTAATCAGTCAGTTACACAATCAATTTTTCAAAAACAAATCATCCATTTAGACACTTATATACCCATTTATTCTTCCATCATTGTTTAGATATACATATATAAAACATATTTAATTTTCAGAAAAACAGACATTCACTGGATGATGTCATCAGTGATGTCATTTGAGATGTCATCAGTGATGTCATGAGTGATGTCACCGACCATGTCATGAGTGATGTAATATGTGACGTCATCAGCAGTGCATTGTGGGCGCGCGAGTTATAGTTAGCTGAACTAACTATAACGGGGGAATTTCAATGGTTTTGTACAAGTGAAAAGTCCAGCTAACTATAACACCCCTGAAACCTATGTTTTTTACAGTGAATTTCTGAGGTTTTTTAAATGCTAATTCCTAACTATAACGTGCCTGAAACCTATGGTTTTTTCTGTGAATATATATATATATATATAGCACTTTGCTTTTGTCTTTCATGTTTCATCAATTAGGCGTGCCAATAGAATGCATTCATAAATATAAGAACTTAAGAGGGCTCACCATCTTTTTTAGGTTTAGCACATCATAAGTTCTATGTAAATCATTAACTGCTAGTTCACACACGTAGACTATTAGTTTTATAGTGCATCCATGGATGTGTTTCAGCTGAGGGGCAGGGTCTGTGACTTGAAACATGGATGCTATAGCGATCAATACTGTGGTTAATATAATATATTATAATCCAAGCGAAGTGGTTGTGATCATCTTGGTAACAGAATTAAAATAAAGTCTGACACTGACATAGTGTTGGAGAAAACTGGAGCCTAAAGGGATATGTCTTTATTTAGAAACAATTAGGCCTACTTTTTGCAGTCGTATGTCTGTGCCTGCGTCTTCCACCAGTTCTGCGATGTCATCCTGAAATGTTTGACCTCACCCCGCGTGAGCATGTGAGACATTTGCAGAATTGTGTTCCACGCTTTTGGAGAGAGTCAGAGTCTCTAGTTTGCCACATGTAAACGGTTGGCTTTTGAAGTATTCAATTTATAGAGTAGATTAAGTTCAATACAGTCTCATTGTCAGGTAAAAGGCTCTAGCAATCTTCACTTTGACAAGGTGATGTTGGATTGTCTACTGCCCAAGCCTAGGACAGAGAGCTACTAGGTGTGGTGTAGATGTTGTTAAATAGGGCCCCACTCTGGTCTGCATGGGAGGGGCTCTGGTGTTTTTTGGCCTTTAGTCACCTGGGTATCCCATTCATGTGGAGCTACTGAATTATCCTCTTATTTCCCAACTAGCGTAAGGGCCTCCAGTACTGAAAATGACTTGTTATATAGTGACGAGACTGAATACTAATGTCTCTGGCATGTCAGTAATTTGGATTTCTGTCACATGGTTGATTAGCATCTGCTTCCCTCACTTACTTTCGTTGCCTGTGTGTGGTACTTTGCTATAGAGCAGCACTTTATCCAACCGTTGATTATTTCATATTAACTAGGCCTTTGCTAAAATTCCGTTCCGCTCGCGGAAATTGTGATAATTTGACATATTCGAGTTCCACGGAGAGCGCGAAAATGTCAAAATTTCCGCAATCCGCATTTTACTGGAAATTTTTTGCTTGCTTGCGCTGTAAAATAATACATTCTCGCATGCGCGCGATCGCCTTACATGAATCCCCGCATTCGCCGACAAGTTTTCCCGATCCGGTCGCATTCTCCATGAGATGTTGGATTGTTGGTATCCATTTGCGCTGTCTCGCGACAGTTCGCGCCCGCAGTGACGTCATTCGTCGCGTGATCACGTCTTTCTTCTCGCGATCCTGCACCGCGAGACAAGTGAAAACAAGATAGCCGCGTCCGTGAGCAACCGCATGGGTAAGTTGGCGAGCCGCAACCACGCAGAAAATACCGCAAACGGGCGGGAAAAAAACTTCCGCATCTTCGCGATATTTCCGTGTGTTTGCGGAGATTTTTTAACATTTTCGCGTTAATTTGCAAAAGTGAATTTCGCAAATTCCGCCCACCCCTAATATTAACATGCACAGTAAACAATGTTGTTTACTTGACTTATCTGCAGTCAACTACAGATTGTGGTCTGTTTTGCAGGACCCTTTTGACTTTTCAGATTGCATACCATCTCAGAAAAACCCTCTTCCCACTAATGTCCTAAACCCGGCATGAAAAATTGACCTTGACTTAAATCTTTCAAGGGTACCATATCTTTTATTTCTTTCAGATGAGACTCTCCTTAACCTCCATCTTCTTCTGCATTCCTCTAACCACTGGGCTCTCCACTAACTTTGGGTTCCAGAGTAGAGTGCTTCCCTTCGTAAAGCACTTCATTGCCTAGACGGGGATAGTAAGCACTTTATATATGTATTTACCGTACGATACAATTGAATGGCTCCCCTTTCAGATTACACTCGTTGTTTAGCATCCACACTAGTTACAGATCATTGGCTAAATATGCACAGCGTTTGTGAACTGCTTATTTTATGCACATCGCATACTTCCTTTACCAAGCAGTGTAGCCCATTGTGAGGAGATTTTTTCCCCTTGGAGATGTGCCATATGTAATCCCTAACAGATTACATAATTCTGCATCCGCCTTCGAGGGCAGAACAAAGAACAACGACAGAGCTAAACCAAGGAGATACCACTCTTCTCAGAAGAAGGGCACCTGCACTGCTGTTCTAGAGCACATTTGCTTTGAAGAGCTAATCGGTGCACGACGACTCAGGATGTGGCCTTCTGCATCCTAACATTGCCCCATTGTTTGTGGGACATGCTTACATTTCATTTATTTATCCACATGCTACTGTTGCTCACTAGAAGCACCCTAAAATACAAGTCCATTTGATATTGCATAGTCACATTTTTGTGCATAAGTGCAGCCAAAAGTATGTGTGGCCAGGGCATTGAGCATTGTTTACAGCAGACCTCAAACATAAATAGCAGCTCTGTCCTATTGGACAAATACCTTCGATATATATTGGAGATATATAATTTGATCACTTCTATTGGGATTTATTTTGTTGACCCTAATATACAGTTGCTGCACAGCAAAAGGGGTTTGGAAGTATGTTCTAGCACATAATTTACAGCTTTTGTTATTTCACGTGGAAGAGAGCCACCATAGGCATTTCTGTTATATGAGCAAATGCTTTTACTGCGTCATACATGTGTAGAGTGTATTAAGTGTATTGTTTAGGGGATGCAGTTTCATTAGATAATTTGCTGATACTGGAAATATTGCTCCCTGTTGTTGTGTTACCTCAGAATTGCTAGTTAATCCTATGGATTTTTCACTGATAGATTTTTTTTTTTATTCAGCTAAAAATGCATAATTTGGCACTGTTCGTTCCAAGGCTGAGAACCTTAAAAAACGCCCCCTGGGGCATGGGGACGAGAGGGAGCTAATAGTTGCTCAGGCTCGCTTGGTACACTTTGGGGCCATTCGCAAATCTCCAGAGATTAGGGGATAGAAATTCCAGGGCTCCATGTCCTTTGATGTGATTTCCTGTTGTGTCAATATCTGGTCAAAAGTTGTGATGTAACTTCCTGCACATTTATTACGTGAATTAGTAATGTTCAAACCTGAAACATCTAAACATTTTATTGTCACAGAATGTTGACAAGTATGCTCATGCATGCAGACACAGCCCAGCACACCTACAGGTTGCTTAGTTCTCTTTTCGGTAGAAGTACTGCAGTTTATCTGTGCAGCAGTAGCTAATAAGATAGCCCAGAGGATGACACCGTAAGCCATTATCACACCCACACCTAAAATAGCACAGACGTATTGGTTTTGCACCTGGGTGATATTAAAGGGAAGACATTACAATGAAATCATAGGGCAGTAGTGCTGTGGCTTGTACACAATTAAAAATTACCTCCTTACTGAATCTGTGCCTGTGTTACTGCACCTAACGTTTATGACAAACTGAAATAATTAAACAACAATTTTCCATGCTTTGGAGAAACATGACATAACGAATTTAGCCATTAATTACAAAATCCTCTTCGGGTACAAATATTAAAGAGAGTCGTCTTATAAAACTGCAGAGATGGTCTTGCCTTTATTAGTAAAGACATTGTCGCCAATGTCTAATCTAAACATATATTCTTTAATATTCAATTTTACATCTGTGGGTCTCATGTTTTTGTCTTAATATTTGTCCATTTCTTAGGCAGGTCATCTTAAAGTGAATTGGGATACAAAAAATTCACGAGCAACAAATTTCCAGTTGTGTCAACAAGCGAGTTATGTATGAGAAAGTTTGTTGCACACTCAAACCATACTTCACGACTACTTTGTACCTAATGTTTTTATCACATTTTGATTTCATATTTCTTAAATTACTAAGAGCTGGAGATTTACAGAACTTCAGTACAAGTGTTATCTAGCAGTCACAGCTTAGACGGTAGCAGTGCCCTATCCTCCTCAGAACAGAAAGTGGATAATAACACTCCAATAGTAATGAAAGCCATTAAAAACAAATCTAGCCAAGTAATATTCCCTAGTGAACTAAAACTGGCTAAAGAGGTTGTAAGCAGGTGCTGGTTAATTTTTTGCATAGTAGCACCAATTAGTGCCTCAGCTTTGGTGCCATGAGAGTAATGTCATTTGAGAGGAGTAATTCAAGAAATGGACTAACCTGAATCAAGCAGTTTTACGTGCCATTTGAGTGCTTACATTGCTGAGCTTGGATGGAGAATCGTCCACTTGGTGCAATTCGCTCCTTTGATACTATGTAAGATGACGAAGCAGCCATTTGCATATAAAGGCAGCCAGACCGTTGACTAGCACATAAACATGGAAGTTGTTACAGCGATAGCTTTCTGTTGCTGGGTGGCCCTTTGCCAGAAGCACAACCTCCTCAAACTCCACCCACCTTGAAACTCCTAAGTACTTTTCTTTTAAAACACAACTGTTTCAGGTGGGACTTTCACAGGTTATCTCTTGTGAGGGGAGCCCTTAATTACAGTGACAGAACTCAATCTGCACTTGTCCATGTGTGAGTTGTTAATCCTATATAGCCTTCTTGTTATTTGCAGTCCTGTTTATTCCATTATAAACTCATGACAGGCTGACCCCAGTCCAGGTTTTATCTTTCCATCCTGGTTGTTGTACTCCTACATGGACGTGGGAGATGCGAGAGCTCTGGGAATTATCTGCCATTGGCTCTTTGCTCCACAGTGCCTGTGTCACATATCTGAAATAAGCTGAAATGTGAAGCTTTCGCAAGTGTTGGAGAAAAGAGAGAGGAAGGCTTAAATTCCAATGTAACTTCCAAAGATGGGTGACTGGTGAACTAATGAGGGCTTCAGATCGGACGCGCTTTAAAGGGTTGATAAAGGATGGGGCTTGTGTCACTTGTCTGAAGAGGAATAGAACTGTGGTGTGTACCAACTAGGGGGATAGAGAGTAGACTTGCAGCAATTGGAGTAATATAGCTGAACACTACACTTTTATTTTACACCATTTTTATCAAGAAATTAAACATGCTTTCTTTATTTAGCAGCCCTCCTACGGAATAGCAAAGCACTCAGGATTTCTGGGTCCATGAGCAAATATCTCCTTCCAGCTTTTTTCTTTCCTTTCGATTCTGGCACTACATTTCTGGATTATAAGTATCAGAATGAAAAGAAAAAACTGGGACTGGGTCGGCTACTCATGCCGACACATGGGACACGTCAGAGCTCTTGAATAAAGGTCCCTTGTTCCACAGTTTCTTCATCACACCTCTGTAATAGGCTGACATTTGGGGACCTTGCATGTGCTTTGAAAAAATGAAATTGGAGTCAAATTTGGATTCAAGCCTCTTTCTGAAGTTGGAGATGGCTTCAAATCAGACTTTCTTTGGAAAGGTTGAAATAAGATCAGACACTTGTCCAATGGTGCAAGATGCATTCAGGGTTTAAACTATGTTGCACATGAACTAGGTAGATAAGAGAGTAGTCAAGGTGTTGCGGGAGAGGAAGGAGTCTCATGGCTAAGCATGGTGTGTCAGATGAACATGGTATTGGAAAGGATGGAGTTGGCAATGTTTCAGGGAATAGGTGAATGAGATAACCTTTGAGGGGACTGGGTGATTGGAAATGGAGCAGGCCACATGAATGGAAACAGAGTAGGCTTCTAGCATGTTTGCTTGAATGAGAGAGTGGGGATTTGGACAATATCCCAAAGTCATGGTTCAGGTTTTCAAACATTGGTCCTCAAAAGGGTGGAGACAAGTTTGAACATGTACCTGAAAGGAGAGTGGAATTGCATGTGACACTGGGAGAAGAAAATATGACATGGCCCTCTGGAGGTGGGGCAAGAGTGCTTTCAAAATTGGTTAAAGGAACAGAGAGTAGATGTGGTTCTGAAGAATGATGTGCATACAGGAAGGGCTGTTGACTGTGCCTAAGAGGATATGACTTTAGCTGCATGGTGTTCAATGTGTCTTAGAAATTGGATAGGATGTGGTGAGATGGGAGGTTTGCTATAGATAGGGGAGAGGGAGTCAGCCTTATGATGGCAAAGAGATTAGATATGTCTGGAGAGGTCTCTTGAAGATTGAACATCTCCACTTGGAAATGTGTTAAGCAACGTGTTATCAAAAAAGGTGCAATGACCTAATGTTAAACCTAATCAAGTGTAGATTTTCAAGTAGAAACCAGAGAGCCATACTTTAAGCACATTCACAGCACATTGGATGTGATGTTTTTCAATACAACATATAGCAGCACATCGATCAAGCATACTTTCGGCCTGTCTGTTCTCTAACCACTGAAGCAAGATATGCAGATCAATTATTTTGCAAGACGGTACAGTGACCATAATGAGTACAATGACGTTTTTTTTTTCTGCTCTTGGACATAGATGCTGGGGGAGTTGCAATTTTGGTCCTTTTGGATCTCTTACCTGCATTTAGTACTGTGGATCATAGCATACTTATCAGATACCTGAACTAAGCCAATTTTGAGAGGGCTACTTTATAAACTTTTCCTGGTTTGGATGATTACCACCAACTTAAACAGTGTTTTTCCTTCCCTGAATTTACTTTGTAGAGTTATCCCAGGGTATCCCACGTGGATCCTCTCAGTTACCGTTTTTTTTCATTGTATCTTTTCAGCTACTTGCTGTTCTGATTTTCTCAAATAGGTTCCAATTTTATACAAATGCCTATGCCTCCAATTGATTATACTATGGCTGGACTTGGAGATCTTCACCCACAATTGTCAATTTCCGTACTTTGTATTGCTGCTCCAGTTTTGGGTGAGTGCACACTCTTTGAAGAGGCAAAAACGTTTATAGTAAACCGCAGCAGTGAAGAACTGTGGGGCACCTTCATTGGTCTATTGTCACTTGGAATTCTTGCTTTCAGGCGTGGTAAAGAATTCAGACTTCAAACTGCACAGTCCACTTAGCGTGTAGGCACAAGCAAAGTAATTTGTTCTAAAGAATTTTTTGCAGCTCAACCAACCGAGAAAGGCCATTGCTTTCATACTTTACCTTCAGGTTCTCAGGATTAAAATTTTCTATTTGGCCTGCTGGTCTACTGAAAACTGCCTGTATTAAGTTATCTCTAATTGCTAAATAAGGAGACTACGGCATTGTTAAATTCCATAAGTACAATCAGACCACTGGCCGAGATGATTCTCCCCCACCTTGCACTACCTTTCTGGCAGGTAAGACTTGCACCTACGTTTAATAAGGACTCGTAGTTCAAGTTCAGAAGACCGTCTGGTTGTTGCTTACTAAAAAGACAAAGATTGACAGACAAGTCTTTCAATAGTTGTTTCATCGTCGTGGAATGTTCTTACCATATTTATTAAATCATATAGAAAGATCTGTCACTTAACACGGTCCTGAAAATGTCCTTTTTGCTGTAGTTTGAAAAGTGAGCATGCTGTGACACCCTGTAGTGCGAAGATGCCTTCATGCATGTGTGAGTTTCATAAATAAATACAACAGAAGTATTTCTTACTGCAGGAAAGAAATTGCAGGTCTCACTTAAAATATGCTTGGATTGACAACGTTATGGATACTGTTTAAACAGATGGATAAGTAGACAGTAGAAATGTTTTTAATGACAGAGACTTGATGTAAAATAGTATAATTAAATCTATAACTTTTGTTTTGGTTTTAGATTCCTCAGGTATTTTGGCTTGTGACAGGAATTATGTTTTTGGGAAGTGGACTCATCTGGAGACGTTTGCTTTCATTCCTTGGACGACATCTGGAGCCTTCGTTTCCTCCACCGGTATGTTAAGTAGTCTGAGTATGACCCTATCTAGTGTACTTGAACACTGCCTCAAAATATTCTAAACTGACTTCAGATATTTTACAGTTATTCTTTGATCAAACCCACTTCATTTAATGTTACTGCATGGTAAATTTACAATAGGCACCTGAGCATTACTTTATAGTGCCTTTTTAATGTTTACATATTACCAAAAACGAAAGTATTTGTGGTAATATTCTTCCTTGTTGAACAGACCTGCCTTTGCTGAATATCTACATTCATATCTGTAATTCAGACTTAGGGGGACTGATGTTTAGGATTCAAATAGCCTAGGACAATGTAGCTGTGTGTTTAACACATAGGGCCTAGCTGGACCTTATCCACTTCAATTATTATCCAGCTCTTTTCATGCAAAGATTTCAGTGTCTGGAAATGCGGATTTCTATTATCTCCACATACCTGTTGTTTGACGAGACTCCAGCCACATCTAATACATTTAAAGATGTCTCCCACTATGTTTCTTAAGTATGATCTTAGACACTGCAAAAATAATGTGATGTTAAGACCTTCATAAATTCCACCTCAGTGTAAATAGGTTCTTGCTTGGAGAGTTGCTTAGGCTTATCACAAGGACTTAGTTGAATGTTTAGAATGTTTCTCTGCACAAACAATGGATCTTTGTCTTCAGGACCTGGATAAAAGTGGTAGGTTTAAGGTCTGAGTGTCTTCTGTAACATTTTAGTACTGGTCTGAGGATTACTGCCCCAAGCTATGCTGGAGACCTCTAGTTCCTTATTAGTCGAGTACTGAAAATCTCTCATCCATGGGCAGTCATTACCTGTACATCCAAAACGTTATGCCCCTTAGTCTTCAGACTGTCTGTAATTAATTGCGTTACTGGTTAAGGGGGGTGAAACCCAACTCAAGCAGCAACCACAAAGATTTTAGTAATAGCACCAAAAGACGCAAAAGCGCCAAATGTGGATATCTGTATATGCAAAACAAGTAACCTCTGACACCATACATCCAAATTTGTTTTATCTCCAGGAGGATTTTTTATTTATCCCTGCATTGTAACTTAATACATTAAAGCATTTTTTGAGTTTGTTTTTCTCCAAGACATGTTAACCCTATGCAGGACTGGCTAGACAATTACCTTCTTGCCTTAGTTCTTCTATAGAGTGTGTACAAAAAACATATTCAATACATAAAAAACATATTTACAATAGACAAACATCTATACAATTTACAGACATGAAACATATTAATGCTGCCGAGCAACAAGAACTGTGCGTTTCAGCAAAAAAATAGTAGTTATACTCCTTTCTAAATAAACAATGGAGGGACTCCTCTCATTGATGTCATCACATTGCGCTAATGTTTTATACCAATAGGAGGTCGCACCACAATCTGGAACCTGGTTTAGAGCCATACGCCGTAGGCGCTATTATGTCTGAATCCAAGACCAAAGTTTATACCAGTTTCTTTTGGCGATCCTCTCTGAAATATAAGACCAACGCGTTTTGACCTTCTAAATGGCACTTCTTGTGACAAAGGTCTTCATCAGGGTAAAGCTTTATCGGGGTGAGTCTTTATCAAGGAGGACTTGTAGCACCTGTGTGATTAAAAAGCGGGAGCTAGTGAAACTCTTTTTGTATGTGCTATTTACAGACACATGTAACTCATAAACATGAGCATTACATACCAAATCTGTTTTTTGTGGAGGACATGGAACTTCTTTGTACCACACTCGGGATGACACGTAGCCTGAAAGGAATAATGTATGGGCCTTGTTACTAATGTTTGTATCACCAAACATCTCAGCTCTATTATTGGCTTATTATTCACGGTGTTAGGGATTACTACAATCACCTGGGTGTGGGGGTGGTGGCGTGGTAGAATATCACTCGTGTCTAAAGACGCGTGGTTCATGACATGCTGCGGGAGTGTCTTATCTTATGCATCGGGTTAAAGTGCCTGACGGCGTGTTCTTTTCTAAACCCACCAATGTCCATGCAGGCCAACGTGCTTACAGCGCGTGTTATCTCGGTGATGGAACGTGAAAAAAGAATAAATCACAAATGTACCTGTGCACACTCACGTCCTGTACATACAGGTGCTAACTGGATCAGCTTGGGCGAATAAGACCGCTACTCCAGAAATTGGTTTTACTAGATCCCCGGCACTTCTAATGGAAACACTCGCTCTCTCGTGCATCCGCGCTGCATAGCGAAACATCCATGGAGATTAATCCTGGGCACTTCTACTGGGTACGCTCGCTCTCTTGTGACTTATCAAATGGGCCGTGGAAACGAATCGCCGGCGTTACTCACGCTATCTGGCGGAGGCGCTTTAGACTATAGAGTGTACTGAGGCGTTCGTAAAACTACTTCTGGAAATATGGGCGGAACTAATTGTGCCTGACTATGTCCCTAATTCTGGTTAAGTGCCGTGTACCTGGATTCTCTGAAAGAGAAAGCGCTTGCATTATTGGTGTTACCTCGAATAAAGGCTTTAATAAATAGTAAGGTTTACAGACACATTATAGCCTCGATCCCCATGTGAGGGCAGTCTTGCTCACGTACATAGCAGTTATACAGAACCGCACCACGTTGCCACCCTATATTTGTTTTAAATTTCTAGAGTTCCACATTAATAAAGGTCTCTCTCTAAGACTCAGAGCGGGGGGAGGAAAGAAGAGCCATTGTGGTAATTTAATCAAACCCAATGATTTATCTCACTCATTTCATTCAGTCCGTTTTCAATGGTGTTTAAGTACATGATAGTTTTGGCTTCAAATTTGGACAATATACTATCGATATTTTTTCCAGACACATGTTTTAATATTGTCCACTTTATGTCGTTTGGGCCATGCTGATGTTCTATGCAGTGAGTTACCATTGGTGCACTTGGGATTTTACAGCGAATTCTTGAGCGGTGTTGTGTGATTCGCTTTTTGATGGCCTGAGTCGTTTTTCCGACATAAACATTGAGCCTTCCATTGTGCTATCACACGAGGAACAATTGCCACATTTTCTGTGTCCTTTGATAGGTGGTAGGGAGAACAAGTTGCGGATTGACTGTGTTCTTTCTCTTAGATGTGTCAGCGCGTACCAGTTTGTCTTTTAAACTTCTGTTTTTCTTCAATGCAAAGATCGGAAACTCCTTCAGTGGTTCCAATGCTTTGACCGTAGCCCAGTTTTTCTGCACTATCTTCTTCACATCGTTGGTACAGCCCGAAAATGTGGTTACGCACACTAGGGGTGCATTTTCATTTCTTTCTTTGGGTGTAAGAAGTGCTTCCCTAGGGGTGTACCGATGTGTCGGTTCCGATATACTGTGAAGCTGCAGTACAAGGACCTGCTGCGTTGTCGTTGAAGATCCTGTCGACGAACACTTGCGCTGTGAAGTCGAGGTTGCGTCGCGCAGTCAGAGTGATGCATCTGTTCCGAGGAGCTGCGAAGCAGAGTCAGGTGTCATCGACGAGGCTGGCGTTCACAAGCGATATGAGGGCCTGCGCCAAGGATGCGTTGCGTCGGTTCCAATGAGGAGACGGGCTACAATGCGAGTAATCGTGGTGGTTCCCATTCATGCAACAGTGGCGATGAGTCGGTTCTGCTCGGGGTTGCGCAGCGCTGCATAGGAGATAAGTCAGTTTTGCTGGATCCACAGAGGCTCGCAGAGCACCTTAGGCCCACTTACAAGGGTCCAGGACTGGGGTGGCACCACTTGGCAAGATATACTCACACATGGCAGAGACCAGGTGCCGGAGCAAGGTTGTTGGATCCTTCAGCAACTCAGCAGTCCACCTTCCTGGCAGAGTATCCACAGGTCCAGAATTTTCCAAAGTGATGGTGTTTGAGGTCAAGTATTTATACCCCGTTGTACCTTTGAAGTGGGAGAGAAGCTTCTAGAGGTTCCCTGTTAAGTCCCCAGGCATCCTGTCTTCCCTGTCCTGGATCCAGACTTTGCTCAACTCCTCCCTCCCATGTTGCCAGTGATGGCCCATCCAGGCACACCGAATCTTCCTATTGTGTACGGCTGTCGAGGAGGAATACACAAACCCCAGCTTTGAGTTACACCCAGTCATGTGACCAGAGACAGGCTGCAGGGCCTACATTTCTAATGCAGGAAAATGCCACCTATCTAAAAGTGGCATTTTCAGAATTGTAATTTAAAATCCACTTTACCATAAGTTAGGATCTTACAAATAGGATTCCAGAGACGCCTAACATGAACTGGTTACCTATTTCCATTTGGAAATTACACTTATAAAATGTAGTAAGGTAACTCCAGTGTTATCCTATGGGAGATGTAGGCCTTGCAGTAGTGAAAAACGAATGTACGCGTTTTTCACTACCAGGATATATACTACTTTTTAAATACATTGCACCCGGCCCTCTGGGGTGTCCAGGGCCTATCCTAGGATGGACTTATATTTATTAATAAGGAAGGTTTGGGCCTGGCAGAAGATGTACTCTACCATGTTGAAATGACTGTTTAAAACTGCATACACACACAGGCTTCAATGGCAGGCCTGAGACGTTAAAAAGGTTACTCGTGTGGGTGGCACAATCTCCTTTTCTGAGGTTGCTAGGTTGTGTTCTATTGTGAGAGAGAATGTTATTATTGGAAAGCTTTTTTGTCAGTTTGCTTGGACTATTAGTGGCTGAGGTCCCTTGCATGAGATGTACAATAAACTTATGCTGTTTCTTCAACTACTTTTGGTCTCCTGCCTGCTATTTATCCTGATTTGGGCGACGAGTGAACCTACTTTCATCAAGCGGGGACCTCAACACAACTCAGCTTAACTATCCAACTCAGCCACATCTGAAGATGTATTTCATGCTTGAAGATATAAGGTTGCTTTTACCTTAAATCCTTTGTGAGGCTTATCAGGTGTGCTGCCCTCGACTAACGTCTTCTTTGCTTCATTCAACCTGAGTACTCTTCATAGATGACTTTTCAGCCTCCCTGCTCCTGTCTTCCTGAGGAGCACACTGGTGTACTGTACCCTGGAGTCTCACGGTAGGGTTTGGTTTTCCTGTTACTGGCATCAGCTCCGCTGGCTTCACAACGCACTGCTGTGCACCGCTTTGGGCCTCCTCGCATCTGCCTGGCCTTGCCTGGAGACCTTCTTAAAGTTTTTCACCTTCTAGTAACAGTTTGTTTCAAGGTAAATGTTTTAGGTGTGGCAATCCTGGCACATGGCCAACTTTAAAGACTGTCCTGGGTGGAAGGTTTCCTGTTCCAATTGTGGCAAGAAAGGCCATTTTTCGTGTTGCTGTAGATCGAAGAGGGAGCAGAAGAAAGGTAGGGAAGTTGATGTTTACGAGCAAGATGGTGAGGTTTTTGAGATTTGTCAAGTTGTTGATTCAAGGAATGAGTGGCCTTTTGAGAATGTATTGATAAATGATCAGTCTGTAAAAATGCTATTTGACTCTGGTGCCAAAATCACTCTTATTCCTAAGAGTTTTTATGATCAACTGCTATGTAACAAGGTCAAATTGGTCAAGCCAGACATCAAACCCAGAGGTTATGGAGGAGAAGTTATTGATCTTTTGGGGTATTTCTGGGGCACTATTGAATTCAAAGGCAGGTTGTTCCTGGTAAAATTGATATCTCTATGAGAGGGGATTCTTTGATTAGTTGGTTGCACCAGTGGGATCCTTACGTGTACCTAGATCCAAATCAAACGCCCTTGGTGTGTTTGAGGTATACGCCAGCTGTTAAAGCTGTAAATGATGGGGCTGATGTCTGGATTGCGAAATATCCAGAAGTCTTTAGCAAGGAATTAGGCTGCCTCAAGAACTATGTTCACCACGTTAAGATCAAACCAGGAGCTGTACCCAAAGTAGCAAAGGCCAAGGGTGTTCCTTTACTAGTGAACGATAGCATGAAAAATGAATTAGATAAGCTTATCAAAAACGGAATCATTCAAGAGGTAGAGGCGACTGAGTGGAATTCTCCAGCCGTTATGGCTTTCAAGGCCAATCGGGAGGCTAGATTATGCATACATTTGAGGGAGTTAAATAAAGAAGTCATCGTGGACCATTAACCTCTCCCCAGTATCACTGAAATTTTGTCCTCTTTGGCTGGAGCCAAACACTTTTCCACATTGGACCTTTCATCAGCGTACCATCAGGTCAAGCTTCATCAAACTTCTCAAGATCTTACCACCTTCATCACGCCTTTTGGTACCTTCAAGTGTCTCAGGATGCCTTTTGGACTTATCTCAGCGGCCTCTGTTTTTCAGAGCGTGATAGGGAGAGTTCTCAGTGGTATTGCTGGGATCAAAGTATATCAAGACGACATCCTTATCCATGGTGTTAACCTTGAAGAACATGATAAAAGGTTAACTCTGGTTTTAGAAAAGCTCTTTTCTGCTGGTCTCACTCTGAAATCTGAAAAATGCTAATTTAACAAATTGAGTACCTGGGTCATTTAATTTCTGGTTCTGGTATTAAACCCAAACTCTCTTTGGTACAAGCCATTTCTAACTTGGAATACCCTAAGGACAAAGAGGAATTAGTAAAGTTCCTGGGTATGGCGGAGTTTTATGATAAGTTTGTTCCCAAAAAACTGAAGTTTTGTGTAGCTTGCTAAAAAAGGGTTGTGAGTTTGTGTGGAGTCATGCCTGTAGTGAAGAGTTTGATGTCATCAAACAGTGTTTGAATGATGCTCCTTCCATATCTGGATTTGAGCCCTTGTTAGAGTCATATCTCATGACGAATGCTAGTTCAAAAGGTTTGGGTGCTGTTTTAGTACAGAAAGCTTGTGGTTCTGAAAAGACCATTCTTTTCATTTCCAGACCCTTGAGAGGTGCAGAGTGTAATTATTCTGTCGTGGAGAAAGAAGCTCTGGGAGTCTACTGGGCCATTCACAAGCTAAAGGAGTTTTTGTGGGGAAAATCGTTTCATGTTTCTGATCACAAACCTCTTAGAGGTGTTTTCTGCTAGAAAGGGGTTGACTTTGTCTCATACAGGATTAGGAAGTGGGTTGTTGCCTTGCAAGAGTTTCAATTTGATGTTTCTTATCTTCCCGGCTCTAAAAACATTTTGGCAGACTCTCTCTCCAGGCTTTGTAGTCAAAATGTTATTGCTTATATGCCAGAGGAGTTCTTTTCTGGCGAGGAGTTTGAAGAAGAGGTGAATGTTTGTGTTCTCACTGAGGGTTTTTTTTAAGAGGAAGTGTGGAGAGAAAATGTTGATCACGAACATTTCTTGAAACTTGTGTTGGCGAAAGTTCATTATGGTTGGGGCAACAAGCATGACTGTGATGAAAATAAATCTTAAAGGCTTTTGGAATGAGATGAGTTAACCTTGGTGAGTGGTATCTTGATGCGAGGTAGTAAGTAAATTGGTACTTCCTTACGCTTTGAAAGATAAGCTGGTGGACAATGCTCATGTGAGTCGCATGGAAATAGCAAAAACCAAAGAAAGGGTTAGAGAGGCTTACTGGCTGGCCAGCGAGGGATGTTTTCATGGAAAGGGTTGTTCGCAATTGCCCCCAGTGTGCTCGGAGTGACAAGGTGCTGAAGTGCAGGACGCAACCAATGAACATCCGGGAACAATCTTCTGGTCCTTGGGTTGATCTTGCAATTGATATTTTGGGACTTGTGAAGTTAAGGTCTCAGGATCGATTTGTTTTGGTTTGTATGGACTTATATTCTAGGTGGCCTGAAATTAAAATTGTCAATTCTGTTGAATCTCAGATTGTTGTGGAATTTCTGGAAGAGCTCTTTGAGCGTAAAGGGTTTCCCATGTCTTTATTGTCTGACAACGGAGTTCAGTTTACTTCGCATTTCTTTGAGGAATTTTTGGAAGAGAGGGGTATAAAACATAAAAAGGCTGCCTTATATCACCTAGAGTGTAATGGCGCTGTGGAAAGGTTTAGCAAAGTGTTGAAAGATGCTATGCAGCTAGCAGTTGTTTCTGGTGATAATTAGGAGTTGGCCATCAAAAGAAAAGGTTTGTGAATATAGGTTTACACCTCATTCATCCACGGGAGTAGCTCCCTTTAGATTATTTAAGGGTAGATCAGCCATTACTAATATAATTCCATCTTGGGTGGTCTCCTGCAGGAAAATGCCTAACTGGGAACCTGAAGATACTACTGGTTGGAGGGAAAAGGAGTTTGGGTGTATGCAGAGGAGGAAGTATTTGTTTGATGTGAGGAAGGCTGCTAAGAAAATGTCCGTAGTTGTTGGTGACTGGGTCAGAGTGAAATTACCAAGAAAAGGTGCTGCTGCCCCAAAGTTTGGTAATCCCTTGTGAATTATTAAATTATTCAACAATGCTGTCAGGACCAATGACCATAGGATCTGGAACCTGGGTACAGTTGCCAAGTGTCCTCCTTGTGTTTCTTTTGGTATTGGTGTTCCTGCTGCCTGCTCTACTTCTCAAGCACCCAGGAGGTGTTCTTCTCGTTTGAGGACCTCTCCTTGTTGCTTACAAGATTGTGTTCACTAAGTATTTCATTATTTTGTTTGTTTGTTTTTCTTTCTCTATTGCTTCGTGTTTATGCTATAAGGGGGAAGGTATGTGGTATTCTGCGTTTATGTCTCTCCTTTCTGTGCCTTGTATTGCGCAATCTCCTTTTCTGAGGTTGCTAAATTGTGTTCTATTGCGGAACTCTTCCCCTTGAGAGAGAATGTTATTATTGGAAAGCTTTTGTCAGTTCGCTTGGACTGTTGGTGGCAGAGGTCCCTTGCATGAGATGTACAATAAACTTATGCTGTTTCTTCAACTTCTTTTGGTCTCCTGCCTGTTATTTATCCTGAGGAGAACACCTCAAGAGCACATGCACTTTAGCACTGGTTAGCCATGGTAAAGTGCGCAGAGTCCTAAGGCCAGCAAAAATCGAGGAGGAAGGTAAAACGTTTGGGGAAGACCCCCCTAGGGCTGACAGGTCTAACACATTTCTAATTGGAAGCTGTCTGCCTCTATTTAAGGGATATAACCTCTAGCATTGAAACAAATTATTTGGCAAATGAATTTACTGTGTAAAGGACACGTGATATTATTGGCGTTACTACAGAGGTGGTTTAATTTTGCTATTTACCCTCTTTATTCAGTAGTAAAGGAAATATCCTGCTGTGCAAAGTAAATATTTCAAAGTGAGACTTTTATTGTTCAGTCTGTTTACAATGTGTCTGTTGTTTGTTTAGGTCCCATCGGCGCTGAAGAGAAATCACTCTGGAAGCGGGAGGCCAGAATTGAGAAATGTCCTTAAAACAGATACCTTTGCATCCAACAAAAGTACCCTGACAAACCGTTAGGATCGCAGTTATGTTGAAAAGATCAGTTACAAGCTTTGCTTAAAATTCTATTACTTTTGACAGGGTTATTTATTTGGCAAATATTTTTGTTGTATTATCACCAACAAAGTTCATATGTCAATTTAATCATGACTTTCTTAAGCCTCGCTGTGGCAATCTTAGATGATCGCCTTGTTAACTTTAAAATGTTGCTCTAAAATACGGCTTTTAAAAAAATCTAATGTGCACACATGGTTTTACTGTTCACTCATTTGCCACCATACAAGCCAGACATCAGGCTGTGAGAAGCAAGAGTTGCTTCACTACCTCATCTTATTCCTCATGGTTTGTAAGATTATTTGTGGAGTATCAGATATTAATTGTATGCTTTTAATCATAAGCTGTTCTTCCTCTGAAAGTTCGGATCTTAGATTTCTAGATCAATTATATTTTCTCCATTTAATAGAGAACTGCTGACATCCCTGAAATGTTACTTTTCAAGTTTAATAACCTGTATAACCAAATCATATTAATGGCACTTCTAACGTGTTTTTCTTACTAAAACACTGATAATTTGGTTGACCTTTTGTAGATCTAATTTAAACGGTGAGAACCTGTTACACGTATATGTAAAAAGTAACCTCTTCAGGTGTATTTTCAGATACCTCTTTAGTTGTATGTTTGTGTATTTTAAAATGTGGTTGTCTAGTAGAGTGTCTCTACAACGCAGTGAGCTTGATTGCTTGTAATACATTTGTAACCTTTTCCTCTTTTAAGGCTTCAGAGAATGAAAACGAAAATAGAATATTCTTTTAGTATGGATTATGATGTTAGTATTATACTAAACTTTTCTTTTTTCTTTCTCCTTTTTTACATGCACTCCATCGTAGTTTAACAATAGTTTATTGTGACATGGTAATCTATTTTCTTTACACATCTGAGCAGTGATTCTGGCAGTTCACATAACAGCCTTCCTGACTTTACTGCTAGTTTGTCAGGCAGTGTTGACCCTTGTTGTGAAGGTCTTTGTGTTTCTGCTGCAACTGTTGGCCCTTCAAGTCACTGCAACCTTTCCGTCTGGCATGCTGGGTCACTGTACTGCTGCTCACGTTGTGCACCTGAGAGCTCTGTAAGCTACAATGACTACAGACAAGAGTGCCCATGCGCATCAGCCTAATACTGCCTCAACTCATCGACACCCCACCAGCAACTGACTGACTTGAGGATTCACCTCCACTGTTCCCTATGTTTGAATTCTGAACAGCAATCACAACCTCTGTCCTGCCCATGGAATATGACAAGAAGCTGCAGCTGGTGAAGATGGCACCGGCATTGTGTTTCACCACCTAGAACTGTTTAGTGTATCTGACTGTACTACATTTGAGCTAATACTGCACTCTGGGTGTACTGTTTAGTCTACATCCCTTTCTGCAGATGTATCGTAAATTCCATTGCGTGTTAGGTCGAAAATACAGATTTAATTACAGACTAACTGTAAGACAGAAAACGTTTTGTTAATTCTATAAGAGTTACTGAAATTGTTAAGTATATTTTCTTAATTATAAATAAAAATGTTTTCCTTTTTTATCAAAAGAACAACACTGCTTAGACTTTAAATAATTTGTTAGTGATCTGTGCATTAGTTAAGCTAAGCATTTCACTTTACAACACCCTCTAAGAAATGGTTTTGACTGTCTGACCTTCTTACCTGCTGAAAGTCAAAACCCAAGGGGGAAGGTATTGGCATTTCATTAAGCTTTCCTAAGCACCTGGTTCCTGTGTTTCCAATGACATAGGCATTACATGTCACAATGATTGTCCAGTTTTCCCTGACTTGAACGTGTCATGAAGAACTGGCCTAACAAATACCTGTTTGGGGATTGGGTTAATTAGGAGAAAATGATACCTTAAAGAACACAAGTAGTAAAATATATATTATCACCAAGTTTAGGCTTATCCTCCGTGTCTTTTGCTCCAAAAAAGCTAAATATGGTTCAACAGATCTTCAAGCACCAAATTCCAGAGACAGCGAATAACTACTGTCCAATATGAAAATATTTTACAAAAAGCCAACAGGGGTTTCCTACGTAGCTGACAAAAGAGGAGAATCCTATTGGAAACTATAAATGTATTGGCCCAATATTAGACAGTGTTTAGCCAACCAAAGGTCAGTGAGTGTGGGGCGTGCTCAGAGGTGAAGCTAAAAACAAAGGGCCTCATTTATGAGGAATTGGCGTAGGGCAGCGCCGCAAGTCTTCTTGCAGCGCTGCCCTACGCCAATGTGAAAGGGCAGGAATGTACCATATTTATGACATACCGTGCATTCCTGTCCTTTCCCCTTGCGTTGATGCACAAATTTCTGCCTAGCACCAACATAGGCAGGATTGTTTTTGTGAAGGAAGGGGTACTTTGCTTCACAAAAACAATCCCAAGAGGCGTTTTCCTCTTTCTATGTGAGCTGCAGAATGCCGCACACATGGAAAGAGGAAAAAACAAGGAGAAATGAAAAATTTCTCCTCGTTACGCCTCTGCTGGGGAGGCCTACGTTTTTGGCGCTGCCCGATGTTTACGTGATTTTGTAAATATGGGCAGCATCAAACTCCATGGGTGTTGCGTGGGAACGCCCATGCAACGCCTATGGAACACCTTCTTGACGAAGAGTAAGGCAACGCAGTGACTTGCGCTGCTTTGTCTTACTCCATATCAGTGAGGCCATGCAAAGCCATGCAGGGTGACTTTGTGCCGCCTCTTAGGTATGGTTGAGACACTTGCCCTGCCGAAGCATCATAAAAAGTGATGTTCTGGTGGCGCAAGCCTCTCATAAATAAGTTCCAAGATATTCTGTACGTGTTTTAGGTCTTTCACCATCCAGTACCTACATATAAAATAATGGGCAGCGTAAATGAAAAATAAATGTTAAAAAATTTTTACTCAGTGGGATATGCACTGTAGGACATTATGAAACCTCTATTAGTTAATGCACTGCAAAGGTCTGTGTGTAACCAGCGAGCCACAAAATTAAATCTTGGTTGGTGCAGTGGAGAATAGTGACTTCTGTATTTTAAGTGCTCTGGGGTCACAGGCTTTAACAGAAAGCACTGTGAATATGTAAATCATTTGTTTATACTTGCATTGCATTGCATTACACGCAGTATAAGAAAGACTGATGCAAAATATGTAAATAGCGTTACAATAAAATGGTATTTCCAAAATGTAGATTTTAGTAACACCAGGGCCTATGTAATGCAATTTTTTTTGTACATAACTGTCGATGCAACACCTCCTTAGGGGTACTAAGGGCTGTGTAAATGCTGTTGGGATTAAAGGCAAGCAATTCACAGCCCAGTTGTTAACTCTTTTCACTACCACAAAAAAAATAATCTTTGTTATCACAAAGGTTGGAGTGATTCACTGGATTCTAAGCACCCTTTGCACTTGCAGATGAACTAATAGGGCACATTTGCATTACTTTCAGGTGACCAGGCACCCTAGCTGGTCACCTTTGGCTGGCTGGTCACATTTGTGACCTGGCTGGTCACATTTGCATTTCTTTCACGTCACCAGGCACCCTGTGCTTTTCACAGCACAGGAGACTCACCTGAAGCATTTTAACGAGTGAAATTAGCCGTCCCAGGAGGGATGTCTTTTTCCAAAACAAAAACAAACGTTTTGGAATTCAGGGACAAGTGAGCAGGACTCCATGACCCCCCTGGGGGTCGCTCTCCACAGATTGAAAACCTCTGCTTTAAGACATCTTCAAGTTTTATAATTTTGCTGGCAGCCTCAGGAGAAGTAGGTAGTTGTCCAGGAAACCACTGCCTGCACCCAATGAATTCTTTTTTAATTTTTATTTTCTCAAAGCAGCACCACTTCTTATACTGAACAAAATCCATTTAGTAATGATGGGCATGGTGGTCTACTGTTCTTTGCTGGACACTATCTCTGTGTTTGCAGCCAATTACATGGAGTCTCAAATTAACACCTAAGTAATGAATATTTATTAGGCAGATCATTCTACAACCTCCTGCGAATTATCTTTTTTTTTTAACTGACATTTTAGTACACATTTTATTCACAAAAGTTTGTGTGTTTTTTTGCGACCAATTGAGTAATAGTGATAATGGTAAAAAGTAATAATGGAGTAATAGTGTACCTGGCCCTTCAACCAATAAGATGGTTTTCCAGCATTGGTTCTTTCATTAACATGTTTAAATCATTCCTTGTCTTCAGGCTTGGAAATCCCTGACAGAAATGTTACTTTGCAATAAACAGTGTTACAATGGCCAGAGGCAACAACATCAGTGTTTGTTTAGTAATACATTCACCATAAGTGGAACTCAACGAATACCAGGCAGTGAGTGATTGTGACAATGCACTCCCTCTTGAATTCGTCATGGCTTGGATTTCTACCATATCATGTTATGGAGTCCTCTGAGAAAGCTCTGCCCTTTTTCCCCTCAAAGAGAAATCCTTTAATTTCAATTTCCCTGGATTGTGTACCACACTTCTTTCAGTTACACAGTACAGTGAATAGTCACTCTACAGCATGGCAGACACTCCTTTAAAGGAGAAAATAATCCCTTTACAAGGCCTCAACATCCTGTTACCAACTGAAAATATTTATGAGCTGGGAAGGAAGGGGCTCTTTGCTAAACTAGTTAGTCCTCAAAACAAAATATAGCACCTTTCCCCCTGGCACTATCTAGAAATGCTACAAAAATACAAGGTTTGATGTTTATAGTTATGGGAATTGTTGTAGAAGAATCAAGCTTTACTGATTATCATCAATGGAGCTCTTCGACCATTATTTAATTAATTCAAATGTCATATTCAGAAAGAATTGGCCAACACATGTTTTGCAACTTCACAATATCTATTGCCTCTTCATCAGGTCACAAAATGAATTAATGAGATGGAATATCTCCAGACAAATTCATCATTTAAGACGTTTATGTTGAGTGTTGCCCTGAGGAAGCAACAATAGATATTGTGAATTCGCGAAACACGTGTTGGCCAAGTCTTTCTGAATATAAAGTTTTGATTTAATTAATAATGTCTGTGAGTAAATATTTGTGGATGACCCACACAAACGGTGCTTTGTACTGCCTGTGTCCCAAACATAATGCAGCATATTATGAAATGTTTGAAGGCTTTCCCATCTAAATCCATGTAAGACAGTGAACAGAGACTTTGTTGCTCTAAGAGCAAAGGTTCCGCCACCCCCCCGGCAATGCCCCCTCATCAGGGGATTATTCTAGGTACACAGTGCACCCTCAAGTTCTTGAAATGAGTGCCTCCACATGTACCTTATAAGGAATATACCTCCTCTTCCACGTTTTGAACTCTAGTCACAAAATGGCACTGAAATCCAGCTTCCCAGTCGCTTTGACAGCTTTCCCACTTAAACCGTCATTGATTGGAGACCTTTCAATGGTTGCAAAGAAGCAGAGACCATCAGCAGGTGAATCGCTTTTTCTGTTTATCAGCACCTCCACCTGATGGTGGATCATTGGCACCTTTACAGCCAGTGTCACTGCCAGCAGTCTAATGCTAATTACCTCATCTGATCCACCAGCTGCTTTGCTTTGCCGACAGGGTCCTTCGTAAGAGTGCATACCATTGGCTATCACCTCATTGTCTCCTACTTTGGTGGTACAATCAGTGTGCATCTCAATTACCCCACCAACAGTGCATCATTTTAACCCCCTTCTCAGTTCTTTCATCAGTACCATTCTTGATGGCCCATTAGTTCAAAAATATACTGCCATTATGGCATAACTGTACACCTGTTACGTTTAGCCTTAACCTACATCACTTTTAAAGGTTTTGGCTCAGCTGTGAGTGCGTAATCCAAGCACTTAAGAGGAGGCAGAGGACAGTGATAGCGAGCAAGTCTCTGAGATAACTTATAGCCCTGCTCAGCATCACAGAATATGACCTTGTCAAAGATTAAGAAGATGCAGCCGCAGTATAGTGTCTTGTGAGTGAGATATGACCGGACCGTTTTGGTTCCTGATGGACTCCGTAAAACTGTGATGTAAGTGTTCGGGTGTGGTTAATAGAATTCATGATTTAGAATGTGGAGTTCACAGTTACACGCTGAGGAATAAAGACATGCAATACCAAGCTCCGTGTGTGGCACAATTCTTTACAATTACTGAGCTGTGACTGCATATCCTACCATCCTAGACACTTTGTGGAGGAGTTCGAGTGAGAATAGCGACTCTACTATGATCATAGGTATTACCCTAGGGAACTTTAAATGTTGTAGCTTCCTGTTAATTTCTTGCACTCTTTACAGCAGATGATGGATGCTTTCCATTTCACATATCTACTACAGCCATAACTCCATTTTGTGGTTATATCATTCACCTTCCCTCTGTCACAGAAGCCTCTATCTCTGTCTTTGCCACCATTACATCCCTTGCTACCTATGCCTCATGATCTGGGACAGAAGGAAGATAACAGCAAGTTACCAAAGGTGAATTTTTGGGCCGTTGGGAAGATTGCATTCATCCAGGGAATGGAGAATGTTGGGATTATGAGGTCCTTTAAGAAATCCAGAAAACACCACCCACTTTCACACTCACTTGAACAAAAGAGCTAAAAGACTTGTTAATGACATCTGTAAAAAAAACAATCATTTCGTTATGACCTTAAGGAGCAGCCTGGGATAGTCCTAAAATGTGGTTCCTATTCTAAAGCTAGATTTGGCATATGAGCTGAAATGAAATTCACGAGTTACTCTCTGCAGTAGTTCTTAGCCTGGAGAAGTAGTACAGAACTCGCACCTCCATCAGCTTGCCTCACTGGGCACCACAAACCAGATTCCATTATTGCTACAGCGATCCAGATAAAATCAAGGAAACAGGTTACATGTGTACAGCTAGAGAGATTTCCTATAATCTACTGTTGTCATTTCTCTTCCATTAGTACCTCTTCCCTACTGTTCAGCCAGAATGAATGTTGGAGAGCTTGGTGAGGTTTGGAATGTTGGATGGTTGGATGATGTAATAGAATGCATGGGTGTCTGCTGTGGTTGGTAGTGTCAGTTGGAGTGCGCAGGCTGAGCAGCAGGGAGGCTGCTCCTGGTGGGGCATAGTATGGACTTGACATCTTCCTGTCTTCCAGTATTTTATCTGAAGCTGTTATCTTATGAATAAACCTACAACTTACTTATACATGACTTGTTTACCGGACTATCTTTTAATTACAACACTGGTGATGATTTTAAAAGAACCTGCGTGCTGTTGAAGGAATACCCTGCTACTGGAACTAAGGATTGAAACTTATGTACTGAAACCCCAAGATAAAGTATAACTACGGAAACGCCCTGGCAAGCCCCACCAGTGTCCCTTGTCTGCAACAGGACAGCCTGCAGACTAGGGCGTTTGACCTTCTACTTCAGCTGAATTTGAACTGCTACCAGCTGTGACTGTTCTACAAGTCTGTTGATGTCTGGCTGCTTTTGTGAATTTCGTGCCAGCCGACCGCATCTGCCAAGCTGCCAAAGTGTGTACTACCCCTGTGTTTCGTCTAGAGTGAGCAGTTGAGTTGAGGTGATATCGAGTGGGTCCTTACCATAATCACGATTTTGACAGCTCCGAAATGGTTTAGGCACAGCGACGGGTGCTGGGAATTTGCAGCAGGGAAGCGTCCTGGAGAAACCCACACCCCTGGTGAGCCATTACACTGATTTGAAGATACAGAGATTAGTGATACCTCTGAGTTTGCGGCCCGTGTGAGGGTGGAGGTGTCCCACTATTGAAGTGTTGGGTGACTTGGTGGAGACTTTCTCCCATTTCATGTGCCGGAAGGATCTTCCAATGGGCATCGGTGGAACTCCATTGAGCACGTCTACTAAGGTACAGTGTATCAGATTTCGGCTTTTGACATTAAAACTTGTGGTTTACAACTTTGCTAACAGTTGTTGAACACCGTTGACATTTGAATATGTACAGGCGCAATTTACCGTCTGCTTGGTGCTGCGCGCTGGCCACGGGAATCCTTGATGACGTTTCTGTGCCTTCAATCTTCTCCGCTGCTCTGTGACGCCTATATGCAGCAACGCGCCGTACAGCCACCCGGTGCAGCGTCAATAAGCGTGGCGCCATCTTGCATTTGGCCATAGCGCAGAATTTTTCAAGGGTTGTTTGGAATTCCTGTTTGCAACCACATGTTTTCCTTTGATGCTCACAGCGACTCTTACAGGTTTTGGCCCTTCCTCGCAGATTTCCGAGACCTCACAAGCCGGGTAATAGACATGTGTGCCTTTATTAATGCTTTTAAGCTGACCAACGATGTGGCACGAGCAAGGGAATTACTTGACCAGCACCAGGAGGTTGGGGGTGAAATCGATGCCCGTGTTCACAACTCCATATCTGCTAATGAGTTTGGACTGGTTTTAATGGCCATCCATGCTGCTGGTCTCTATTCTTCATACAAAGTCCGCGATGAACTGTCCATCCTAGTAGAGTCAAGGACAACTCTCTTGGAGCTGCATGCAACTCATGACCAAGAACTTCCCGCTGGTGACGATTTCGGGTGAGAGACCGCTCACCATAGTCCAAGAATTTTCACTTAGATTGTGGTACTTAAGTTTACTATGCATGTTTTTATGCGCGTGTGTTGCGGTGCATAACTTCTTATCCTAATTACCTTATTTAGGGACGATTGTGTGGGCCGTCTTTCCCACAATTCAGTTTTTTTTTCCAGGTGACGTTTCAACATTAAAAATAGACTGATGGTGACCCTCTTGGTGATTTTCCGGGATCGTATCTCATAGAAGTGTGCTTCGGAACAGTAAGTGCTCTGTTCAGCTTACTAATGTAGAATGGTATGGGTGGTGTGTGTCACTCAATTTGTTATGTTTCACAGAGGCGCCTTTTTCCCTATTATGGTGTTTCATGGGGAGTTCTGTCCCCTAATATGATGTTTTTCTGTAAGGATGTTGTTCCCCATTATGATATTTCATATGGAGGTTTGTTCCCTTCTTATGGTGTTTCATAGGGAGTATTGTTCCCCTATTACGATGTTTCATTAGGGATGCTGTTCCCTCATTATGACGTTTCATAGGGTAGTGTTTTTCCCCTTTACGATTGTTGGAAAGGCGTTCGCCGGAGGGGGGTTCGACACCCGTCTTGCCCACCCCTTTGACCCACCTCTCCCAAGTAGGCCGAACCAGGCGCGCGCACCCTGAGCTTACACTACGAACAGAGGAACACCACACGTATTCTTTGTAGGACGATAGGTTCTTTTATCGAAGGTTTCAAGGGATCTTTATGATCCAAGGTGTAAGTAGTACATCAGCGGCACAAGAGACTACAAATCGAAGGTAGGGGAATGGGAGTAGCGGGACAGTCTGTGAAGGTAGTGTCTCTGCCAAGTACCCTGCGGATAGCTCACAATCCTCGAGCTGGAGGGTGTTGTTTCTCTGGGCGATCTCTTGCCAATTCGTCCTCGAGGGGAAAGCCGCGAGTCACTCAGCAGGCACAGGTAGTCGGAGTTCGGGAGCCGCGACCTCGTCAGCAGGGCTCAGGTGGTACGAGGGTCGGGGCCGCGAGTCACTCAGCAGGCCCAGGTGGTTCGGAGTTCGGGAGCCGCGATCTCGTCGGCAGGGCTCAGATGGTTCAATGGCTGGGGGCCGCGAGTCACTCAGCAGGCCCAGGTGGTTCGGTATCCGGAAGCCGCGACAGCGTCAGCAGGCTTCGATGGTTCCAGGTCTTCTCTGCCATTCGTTCCTCCGGCACCCCTTATTATACTCCCCCTGCCCTTTGAAGTCCGGAGTCCTCGCAGAGAGGGGCCTTGGGTGACTGAGGGGGTTCGGCGGGATTTCCTGCCGCTCGTTTCTTTGGTCCTTTCAGGTGGGTCTGGGAGGGACCCAGACGCTCGGCAGGCGAGGCGCCTGCTCCCCAGGGGCCTGGTGGCCGATCGAGCCCTCCCGGGGGAAGGCGACCCGAGGTGTGACTGGGCTGGCGCCTCTGGGTCTGGCTCGGGGGTTCCCGCTCCCTCGGTCGGACATGCGTGGTAGGGTGTCGAGTCTGTCGGGGGCTCTGGCCGGCCCTCGGGTCTGTGTGGTTGGGGCGGCCGGAGTCGTAGATGCCGTGTCTTGGGGGTGGTTGTAGGTTGGCTGGATGATCGGGAGGGCCTACGCCGTGAGGCCGGTCTCACACGCGTCCCCCCCAGCTGAAAGGCGAGGAGAACTACCCATCCACTGGGGGGTTCTCCTCGCTGAAGCGGAAGAACCGGGACAGGCCGTCGGCGTTGGCATGATCCGCCCCGGGGCGATGCTCGACCGTGAAGTCCATCCCTTGGAGGGAGATTGACCATCGTAATAGCTTGGGGTTCTCTCCCCTCATCTGCATCAGCCACCGCAAGGGCCGGTGGTCCGTCTGCACTCGGAAGTGGGTTCCGAACAAGTAGGGCCGTAGTTTCTTGAGGGCCCAGACTACGGCGAAGGTCTCTCGTTCTATGGTACTCCAACGCTGTTCTCGAGGCAGCAGCCTTCGGCTGATGAAGGCTATGGGTTGATCTATGCCCTTGTCGTTGAACTGCGAGAGGACGGCTCCGATGCCGTGTTCGGATGCGTCGGTCTGGACCACAAACTCTTGGGAGTAGTCGGGGGCCTTGAGTACTGGGGCGGTGCACATGGCGGTTTTCAAGGCGTCGAACGGGGGGGTCCACTGCACCTTCTTCGGGAGCTTTTTGGAGGTCAACTCCGTGAGAGGCCCTGCGAGGCTACCATAGTTTTTAATGAACCTCCGGTAGTATCCTGTGAGGCCCAGGAAGGCCCGGACTTCCGTCTTAGTGGTGGGGGGCTCCCAGGACTTGATGGCGTCGATCTTTGGTTGGAGGGGGGTGACCTGCCCGCTGCCCACCTGATGCCCCAGGTAGACCACGGAGCCTTGCCCGAGCTGGCATTTGCTGGCTTTTACTGTTAGGCCGGCTTGGCGCAGGGCCAGCAGTACTTGCCGGAGGTGCTGGAGATGCTCGTGCCATTGAGAGCTGAATACGGCTATGTCGTCAAGGTACGCTGCGCTGAACTCTTCGAGTCCGGCCAGGACCTTGTTTACCAACCGCTGGAAGGTGGCCGGGGCGTTTTTCATCCCGAATGGCATGACCCTGAAGCGGTAGTGTCCATCGGGGGTGGAGAAGGCGGAGCGTTCTTTTGCTCCCTCCGTGAGCGCAATCTGCCAGTAGCCACAGGTCAGGTCGAAGGTGCTGAGGAAACGAGCGGCCCCAAGGCGGTCGATGAGCTCGTCGGCGCGGGGGATAGGATGAGCGTCCGCTCGGGTGACCGCATTGAGCCCCCGGTAGTCCACACAGAATCTTAGTTCGGGGGCGACCCCAGGGGCGGCCGCTTTCGGGACCAGGACTACCGGGCTGGCCCAGGGGCTATCGGAGGGTTCGATCACTCCAAGGGTTAACATCTTCTGTACTTCGGTCTTGATGCAGGTGCGGACCCGGTCAGGCACCCGGTAGGCTCGGTGTCTCACAGGTGGGCTGTCGCCGGTGTCCACGTCGTGGACACACCAGTCGGTGACTCTGGGGATGAGGGAGAAGAGGTCTGCGAATTGTCTGAGCAGCTGGTGACAGTCGTCGGACTGTTGGGGAGTGAGGGTGGTCGACAGTTTCACTCCCTCCACGGAACCATCCAGTTCTTTAGCGCACAGGGGGTCGGGCAGGGGTTCAGTGTCTTCTTCCGCCCCATCATCGGTGGCCAGTAGCAAACTCAACTCCGTTCTCACAAAGTGGGGCTTGAGACGGTTCACGTGGAGAACCCGGAGGGGGTTCCGTGGGGACTGTACATCGATCAGGTACGTGACCTGACTCTTTCGCTCGATCACCTTGAAGGGGCCAGTCCATTTGTCCTGTAGAGCGCAGGGTTTCACCGGGGCCATGACCCAAACCTACTGGCCCGGCTGGAACTCGACCAGAGTTGCGTTCTGGTCATACCAGCGCTTCATTTCTTCTTGGCTGGCCTCGAGGTTAGCCTCTGCGAGTTCTCTGAACTTCCGGGTCTGGTTGCGGAGCGCCAGGATGTAGCGGAACACATCAGGGGGGGTCCCCCGGGGGCTTGTCTCCCAGCCCTCTTTGACCAGGCTCAGGGGCCCCCGGACGGGGTGTCCGTATAGTAGTTCGAATGGGCTGAACCCCAGGGACTTTTGGGGAACTTCCCGGTACGCGAACAGGAGGCAAGGGAGGAGGACGTCCCATCTTCGGCGCAGGGGCTCCTCGAGGCCCAGGATCATCCCCTTCAGGGTTCGGTTGAAGCGCTCCACCAGGCCGTTGCCCTGGGGGTGGTAGGGGGTCGTGAACTTATATGTTACTCTGCACTGCTGCCACAGGGACTTCATGTAGCGGGATATGAAGTTCGTGCCGCGATCACTCACAACCTCGCGAGGAAATCCGACACGGGAGAAGATCCCCATGAGAGCCCGGCCCACCACGGGAGCCGTCACGGTGCGGAGGGGAATGGCCTCGGGGTAGCGGGTGGCATGGTCCACCAGGACGAGGATGAATCTGTGGCCCTGGGCGGTCTTCGGATCCAAAGGTCCCACGATGTCGATGCCGACCCGCTCAAACGGGGTACTCACAACGGGAAAGGGTTGTAATGGAGCCTTGCGCTTTCCGCCACTTTTCCCACTGCCCTGGCACGTGAGGCAGGATTTACAGTGGACTTCTACATTTGCTCGCATCTTGGGCCAATAGAAGTGGGTAACTAATCGCTGATATGTTTTGTCTTGGCCTAAGTGTCCTGCCAAGGGTACATCGTGGGCCAGGCCCAGGAGGAGGCTTCGGAAGTGCAGGGGTACTACCAGTACTCGGGCTGCGCCTAGCTCGGCTGACTTTTGTTCGCTGTATAGGAGGCCATTGTCCCAATAGACCCAATGGTTTCCGGTCCGGTCACCGGCGGTCTGTGCTTCGGCTTGCTGTCGGAGTCCCACGAGGGAAGGGCAGGTGGCCTGTTCCTGGCAGAACTCTTCCCGGGAGGGACCTCCCTCACAGCGCCACTGGGCCATCTCGGGCAGTTCTCCGAGCTCAGTCAGTGCCTCAGGGGCGGAAGATTCCGGCCCTTCTCCCGGGTTAGCGTCTTCTTCTCCTTCCGCAGGAGGGTTGTCTGTTTCTGGTAGGGTGTCCCGATTCTCGGGGACCGTGTTCGGTGGGAGGGCCTCCCCGCCCTTGGAGAGGGGCAATCGCGCGGTCATGGAGCGCGTGGTGGCGCAGACCCATTCGGGTAGGCCCATCATCTCGAGATGGGCTCTTCGTTCCACTTGCCCCCACGGAGAACTCTCAAGGTCGTTGCCCAGGAGGCAGTCTACGGGCTGTGATGTTCGGACGGCTACCTTCAATTCTCCGGAGACTCCTCCCCACTCGAAAGGCACCAGAGCCATCTGGCAGAGGCTCTCGGAATTGTCGGAGGATATGACCGGACAGAGGGCACCAGGTAGGATCTGGTCGTCAGAGATTAGGTTGCGGTGGACCGCGGTGACACTTGCCCCGGTATCGCGGAGGCCCTCGACTCGGTGGCCGTTGATGGTCACCTGCTGTCGGTACTTCTTCGTGTTGGCGGGCAAGGGTGTCCCGGGAACCATTTCTCGATCACCAAGGGAGACCAGGGCCATGGCAGCTGGTTCCCACTCTTCGGAGTCCTCCATCTCTTCCCCTAGGGCCACGGAGGCCATCTGCCGGGCCGGGGGGTTGGTCGTTGCGGTTCGTTGATACTGGGGACACTGGGGGTCATTGGCGTAGTGTCCGGGCTGTTGGCAGCGGAAGCAGGTGATCCTGGTTCGTGGCCCTAGCCGCCCCGGGGCTCCGGTGCTGGCTGGGGACGGGGCTGGACCTGCCGCTGGTGGGCTGCTGGAAGGGCTGTGCGGAGGCCCCCCTGGGAAGTCTCTCGGTCGGCCGTGGTTTCCTCCGCCCCTCTGGCGGGGGTGTCCTTGACTGTGGCGACCGTAGTCTCCCACGGGGCCTCGGGTGGCCCGGGTGTTCATCCAGCGGTCAGCCTCGGCGGCCAGCTTTCGAGGGTCGGTGAGTTTACTGTCCAGGAGATGTTGGCGCAGTTCTACAAAGCAATTGGCCGCTAAATGTTCCCAGGCGATCAGGTCAAACAGCTCCTCGAAGGTGGAGACCTTGCTGCCCTTGATCCACCCGTCCAAGGCCCGGCTGTAAAAGTTCACGTATTCTACCCATGTGGTGCCCGGTATCTTTTTGCAATCTCGGATCCGTTGCCGGTACATCTCGGGGGTGAGTCCGTACCGGCCCACGAGGGCTTCTTTCATGTGGCTGTAGGAGTTCATGACCGTGGAGGGCAGGTCCAGCAGGGTATCTCTTCCTTCGCTTAAGAACCGGCCCCATAGCCCAGCCGCCCAATCCTTCTGTGGGACTCGGTGAGAGGTCATGGCGACTTCGTAGGCCTTAAACCACTGCTGGATATCGTCATTTCTGTAATACTCCTTTACCACATCCTTGGGGATGTGGACCTTGGCCTCCACGGAGGGAGCGGATGGTAGATTCCCGGAAGGTCGTGACTCTTCGCTTTTAGCCCTCAACTCGATCTCTTTCAGGCTGCGTTCGTGTTCCAGCTGGAGTTTCTTTTCGTCGTGCTCTCTTTGGCGTCTCTTTTCCTCGAGTTCCCCTTGTAGCCATAGCTGCTCGACGGCTAACTTTTTCTCGGCCAGTTTTATTTCTCCCTCGATCTTCAGCTTGGCCAGTTCAAGTTCGTGGTTGCGGCCTCTCTCTCGGTCTGCTAGTTCCTCGGGGGACAGGTTCCCCTCTGGCCCGCTGTTTCTCATCGGGATGCTTGGTGGTTCATGGGCGGAGTCTCCTTCCGTTTGGGTCGGGGGCGCCCCCGTCTCGACCCAGGTCTTCAATACTTTCTGGAAGTCTTCCTTTGTGCTTAATCTGATGGTAGCGATTCCAAGGTCTTTGCAAAATTGTTTTAATTCTCTATGCGTATAATAGTCCAATTGATCCTCTCGGAACGTCGGGCTCATTTCGGTACCTGCGGCACCCAGGGAGGTTTCTCCTTCCATCTCTGTTTGGTAGTGCGTCAGTCGTTCACTGCACGCTCTCTTTCGGTGTCGGCTCGGATCCCGTCGTCTGCCACCAAATGTTGGAAAGGCGTTCGCCGAAGGGGGGTTCGACACCCGTCTTGCCCACCCCTTTGACCCACCTCTCCCAAGTAGGCCGAACCAGGCGCGCGCACCCTGAGCTTACACTATGAACAGAGGAACACCACACGTATTCTTTGTAGGACGATAGGTTCTTTTATCGAAGGTTTCAAGGGATCTTTATGATCCAAGGTGTAAGTAGTACATCAGCGGCACAAGAGACTACAAATCGATGGTAGGGGAATGGGGGTAGCGGGACAGTCTGTGAAGGTAGTGTCTCTGCCAAGTACCCTGCGGATAGCTCACAATCCTCGAGCTGGAGGGTGTTGTTTCTCTGGGCGATCTCTTGCCAATTCGTCCTCGAGGGGAAAGCCGCGAGTCACTCAGCAGGCACAGGTAGTCGGAGTTCGGGAGCCGCGACCTCGTCAGCAGGACTCAGGTGGTACGAGGGTCGGGGCCGCGAGTCACTCAGCAGGCCCAGGTGGTTCGGAGTTCGGGAGCCGCGATCTCGTCGGCAGGGCTCAGATGGTTCAATGGCTGGGGGCCGCGAGTCACTCAGCAGGCCCAGGTGGTTCGGTATCCGCGACAGCGTCAGCAGGCTTCGATGGTTCCAGGTCTTCTCTGCCATTCGTTCCTCCGGCACCCCTTATTATACTCCCCCTGCCCTTTGAAGTCCGGAGTCCTCGCAGAGAGGGGCCTTGTGTGACTGAGGGGGTTCGGCGGGATTTCCTGCCGCTCGTTTCTTTGGTCCTTTCAGGTGGGTCTGGGAGGGACCCAGACGCTCGGCAGGCGAGGCGCCTGCTCCCCAGGGGCCTGGTGGCCGATCGAGCCCTCCCGGGGGAAGGCGACCCGAGGTGTGACTGGGCTGGCGCCTCTGGGTCTGGCTCGGGGGTTCCCGCTCCCTTGGTCGGACATGCGTGGTAGGGTGTCGAGTCTGTCGGGGGCTCTGGCCGGCCCTCGGGTCTGTGTGGTTGGGGCGGCCGGAGTCGTAGATGCCGTGTCTTGGGGGTGGTTGTAGGTTGGCTGGATGATCGGGAGGGCCTACGCCGTGAGGCCGGTCTCACAACGATGTTGCATAGGGAGGTTGTTCCCATATTACGATGTTTCATAGGGAGATTGTTCCCCTATTATGATGTTCCCCTATTACGATGTTTCATAGGGACTTTTGTTCCCTATAGGGAGGCGTGTTATAGAGAGGCGTGTTTCTCTTTTATTGTGAGCTTATCCGTGGTGATTGCCCATTTTATGAGTTTCCCTTTGGGAGGGGGATGGGGCTCATACATTCATGTATTTAATGTATTTCTTAATTTGTTTACTTAATGTATTTTCACGCATTCATTTATTTGATGTATTTTCTCATTTGATTGCTTTTCATACATTCAATGTGCTTAATGTATTTCCTTATTATTCTCTTCCAGAATGTTTATGCTTGTACGTTAGCAATGTAACTTTACTCTTTTGTGCCTTATGCTTTTAAAAGTCATTTCTATTTTTCTTGCATTTAATTGTGTTTTGGTTTCCCTAAGGAAGGGGGATGTGCTATAATCTACTGTTGTCATTTCTCTTCCATTAGTACCTCTTCCCTACTGTTCAGCCAGAATGTGTGTTGGAGAGCTTGGTGAGGTTTGGAATGTTGGATGGTTGGATGAGGTCATAGATTGCATGGGTGTCTACTGTGGTTGGGAGTGTCAGTTGGAGTGTGCAGGCTGAGCAGCAGGGAGGCTGCTCCTGGAGGGGCATCATATGGACTTTAAATCTTCCTGTCTCGCAGTATTTTATCTGAATCTGTTATCTTATGAATAAACCTACAACTTACTTATACATGACTTGTCTACCGGACTATCTTTTAATTACAACAAGATTCCTTTTCCATCTTTGCCAATGATTTGGAGCACTCACGTCTATTCAAAAGGTTTCCAAGCAAAATACCAACTTTGTGATAAAGACTACATATAATGAAGATGTAAACAAATTTAAGTTAATATGGATATAAAAAGTAACAATTAATGAGTAAAGAAGCCCACATAGAACAAACTTGTTAAGGATGTTTGTGAACTCCCTTCTCCCATGCACATCACCTTCTGAAATCCAGTGTAACATAAATCTGACAAAAAGAATATGAAGAGTGACCGGTATAAATGATTTGTTGTTTAATGGCTGTCTGTAAACAAAATAGATTCGCTCTAGCCCACTCTATCTGACCTGGATTCCATTCCATTAGGAAGTGGCGAAGTCAGTCAAATTTTCTAATTGGAAATGATAAGTTAACTTACAACTTATGTACAGAAATACAGTGCAACATCTACAAAAGGAAGAATGACCCCATCAATAATAATAACTTGGTTGGCCTTTACACCTCCATCTATCCCACTGAATTACCTTGTTATTAAACTTGAAACTATTGTTGCACCAAATTTTATACTACATCAATTATTTATCAGAAAGGTCTTTCAGTACAATACGTTGAAGCAAATTATGTATTTTTACCATCAGGCACTGTAACGTTTGGTTTCAGAATAAGAATTAAGAGATTTATACAATTTGTTTTTATATGCTTAACCATCTGTAACTATGTTAAACCAATGAGCTTGTTTCATGAGTTTTAATTTAGCAATCATAATCATGTTCATCGTGAATCATAACCATGCTTGTCTCAAACAAAAGCAATAACAATAAGGTGATGGGTGGAATGTTTGAATTAATCTCCAGCACTAGCAGTTTCTCTGCCGCATGCCAGTCCACTGTTTTTCAGCCAGTGTGCCACTATAAAAAAAGATCTGCCTTTTGCAAATCAGTACCAGCCCTGCCCCTCATGAGAATAGTCCATCCCAAACCGCTAGACGAGGAGCCACCAGAAGGGACCACAAGCAACACTAAACCAGTCTCAAACAAAAAGAGAGAATGGAAGTAATAGAAATCGAGAAAATTAACTCTACTTTTGGTTGTCACCAAACAAATAATTCCTAAGTAAATACTTGCATTTTCCTAATTCATAAAGATCTAGAGAATATACATTTTCAATTTTCTAACAGTTGTTTTAGTCTGCCCAGCCAGGATACAAATAAGGTTCATTTTCTTTCTGATTGGAATTTCAGGTTCTGTTTAAAGGCATCTAGATTTAAATGCAATGTAGCCTTAATAAAATCTGTTAACCAAATATGTGTTTCTAGATCTGTTCCATACTAATCCAAAAGGGTGAAATAAGCGTTTATGACAAAAGGTATTTACAGGTAACATTTCAAACTTATCAATATTCAGTTCATATCCTGAAGCTTTTGTAGAATGAATTTCATTAGACAAATGTTGGCATTGTACTAGCTGGAGTTGAAGCATAATGCAAATAATGCTGCATTAGCGGAAATTTTAAAGTTCTTTTCAGCATTTCTAAAACTTATAAGGATTAATTTTGCCGTAGCTTTCTGAGAAGATGTTCCACGGACAAAATGAGTAAAAGAGAGAAAGAAGACAACTCTGGTTTATACTTCTGTTTAGAGAAATAAGAATAATTAACAGAGTTATGGGATCTGGAAGAATAATGCAATAAATCATTTTAAAAAGTGTAAGACCAGCCCCATGCCACTGAGGATTTAGTCATAAAATCCAAACTGAAGCTTTTCAGTACCCTAAGAGAAAACAGCCACCCTCTTGGCAATTTACTCGTACAACACATAAGCATAATATTATGAAATATCCTAGGTATCTTAAACTAACTGGCCACTGACAAAACTAAATAGTAAGTGTACGAATGGCTATTGTAGCACCAATAATTAGGCAACATTTTACAATGAAGGTTTATCAGAGCAATGAACGATAATATTTGAAGTATACAGAACTTCCCTGTGAATTATTCATAACATCAAAAGAGGTGTACCATTGAACTATTTTGGGTATTAAAATTGTGGTAAATTGTAAATAAAATTCCAGTGGAGAACACAACAGGACCTGGTGCCCTACCCTCTTAAACGTATCACTAGCTTTAAAAATGTTTTCATTCTTGGGGACTTTGAGTAGTTTTTAAATGGATAAGAAATAGTTATTTAAATCATATGAAAGCTATTTTCATGAGAGTGCAGAAATTTGTTAAAATACTTAAAAATTCCAGAATCCAAAAGACACATCATTTAATTGTCATCAACAATTGAATGAACAAGTCTTTTGCTTTTTTAATTTTTAGATACTTAACCAGCATTTTACCAGATCTATTTGGACTCCACTAATATCGAGGATTTGTCTTGGGTACAAAGCCACAAGCACTGTCAGTTAAATTAAAATATTATATTAACAAGCTTATCAAGATATCCCTTAAAATGTTTACCATTTTTAAATCTATATTGATTTATTACCTCCTATCTTTGTTCACACTAGAATTTAAAGATGATGATTAAAGGAGTAGCTGCCGCAAAATCTACAACGGCTGAAGTAAACTCTTACTTATATGTTAACCCTTCATCTTCCAGAACATACATTGCCCAGTGCGTAATCTAAAATCAGAAAGGCCCCTAATTCAGTATTTAACTACCTCTGGTCTAAAATGTAAATGATGAAAATACAGTCAGTCTTTTACAGTGATGTTTTACCAACATAATAAAATGCATATGCCTGAATCTCACGGTTGTGTAATCCGCAAGAATATGTAGGACCATAAAGTTCTAGTTTTCTTAAATGCTTTCTACTTAATGTTTGAAACCTTTACTTTTGGAATACCTATGTCTAGTAGGTTGGATTTCACCCCTCACAGAGAATTACATTATTTGTACAGTGCAGCAACCTGGAAGCCATTTGTTTCCAAACCTCAACCACATGAGCTTGAGTTGGACCATATATGTCAGAAATACACATTGGAGCATTAGTGATATCCATCTGCCACACAAATCATGTTCCTAAAAAATGTATGCAATGTCGTGTGACAAAGTTATTATACATTCTAATTGTAGAACCAAAATTCCACTCATCCAATTTTTCCTTAGCTACGCAACCCAATGTTATAAGCTCAAAAGAGAATTTCTAGTGGACTTAGTACAATGACCCTCCCTAGTTCCCTAGTTCCCGAAGACCTATTGACAGTGAACCCTAAGCCAGCTGAGTCGTTTTAGGAGTTGGACTTCTTTCTTGCACTCAAAGTTTATTTCTGGGTGGATTACTGAACAAAGTAGCGTGCAATTTCGGGATTGTGACATTTACAATATCAGTATATTGGATCCCAGAGGCAGATGCGAATGCCTTTTACATTTTTTCCCTCAACTCACCATCACCTTGCATTGTTTGCTCCAGTGTACTTCTAAAAACAAAACTCACTCCATATGTGGCCAGGAAGATGTTCTGAATGTATATATCATGGGCCAACGAATTTTTTTGTCTAGGCCACCTATTGTAAACCACTGCCTTTAAATATCCACACTTATGCCTTTCATTATTGAGTATATTTATATAACATAGTGCTGTCATTTTCCTGTGATATCCTCAAGCCGTACAGTGTTCTTTTTTAGAATTATGTTGTCTTTTTTTTGGGCCCAGATATGGGCGTAACACAGCAGATTGGAGTTGTGACCAATAGTGGCTTCAGTGTTTCACATTGTAGCTGCCACTCCTCTTAGGAGCACCATGCCTTTAGTCAATGATTCACACCTCTCCCCCAAAACTTTTTTCATTAGCTTCTCAAAGAAGCAGGTGTCTAACAGAAAATAGATAGTGAGCTTCAAGTATGGCCTGCAATCTCTCAGCTGTTGAGGGACACACATCACAAAAAGCTAAGTAAGGATTCTAGCTACATAGTGATTCAATGTCTGCTCTTCTACCTATAGTTTCCTATGGTTTGCTACAGTGACCGGTTCCTTTATAGCATAAAGAAATGGTGTTGTTGGCACCTGGGACTTACAAAACGGCAAATAAGCTACAATTATTGTAATTGCCAAATCTCTTGCTTGTTTCCACTTTCGTATTTGCCATATTTTTATAGATTCAAGGTCCGCCCTTTGAAGGAATAGGTAGACATTACCACTTGTTACTTCACTATTGTGTTCTTCCAAAAAATTCAAGTTTGTCACAAGTCTTCTAAGCTGTTTAAATATAAAAGCAAAGCTACTTTACGTATAACATTGTGAAACACTGTATGAATCTACTATAAAATCACAATTATTGAACAGCCAAGAGCAAACATCTGGATGATTCTAAGCACTATCAAGCACAAAAATATGAGTGAGTGACTCTAGATGTTATCATTTGCAGTGCTGCATTTGAGTGTGGGATCCTGTCAGGAGTGACCTTCATGTGAGTTTGTCTATTGTCAAAAGTTGAAAGACTATGGGTATTATGATTTATAGAGTTATTATCCATATTTCTTAGTATAAGTAGAAGGAAGTTCTGAAAGTTTTCTGGTGTTTAGACGGGAGCTTTCATGTTTATCCTTAAAAGAGCCTTTCTGTTCTATTAATTGTGAAAAGTCATTAAGATCTGAATATTAACTCAATAATACTGGAATGGTTTTCAGGGATTGTGGCAGCTAATTTTACAGCATCACGTTGCCACTCAGATGAGCCTGTGCCTTCTGTGAAGGAGCCTACCAAACCACATTGCTCTCACGTGTTGATGAAATGTGCTTTTATTTATTTAATAAATTTATAAGGCGTGACAGCTACCCAAAAAGGGTTTCCCGGCGCCGAAGCAGATCAGAGACTGTGTTTGAAAAGCAGCTTACAGGTTATTGGTTAAAAAACCAAGTCTTCAATGATTTGCGACATTAGACGTATTCTGTGCCCCATTTGTCAGAAATGTAAGGGGGGCACAAGAGGCTCACCACTCCCACTGATAATTTCCGGGTGTTTCTATGCATGCGTGCTTGGTAACACCACGTTTGCCCATAACTCCTGTGATGTAAGTGAGGTGGCACCACTGCTGAGCACCACTGTATGTGCAACTTTGACTGGTTGGGAACTTTGCTAATTTAATGTTGAAAAAATCTATAGCACTTGCAGCCCCAGGTCACAGCCTGCAACTATCAGCACACTGAACTGCGAGGGTGAGGTAAGGTAAACTCTATGTGACCAAACTTTGTAAGTAATTTCTCTCCTCTCTGCAGAGTGACATTTTCTGACTTTCAAACCCAATACACTTCTGTGCGGCTACTCGACTCCCATTAATGTGATTGATCACAGCAGTTGCAAAACACTTTCCATAGGCTGCATTCAGCTAGCAATTTGTCTCCCTGGTCACCCTTAAATTATGCCTCTATTTCTAAGCTATTTGAACGTTGGTTTTCTGTTGATGTCGGTAGAATATTAAATCTTCATTTGAAACGTCCACAAATAATACGACCCATTGCAATGGTCGAAATCCTAACTTCTGGATCTCAGAGAAGGCCAGGCATGTGTGTTAACATAAAGTAATGGGGCATATCAGCAACAACCGGCGATAATTATCACGAAGCGCACTTAGCGCTAGGATAATTATCGCCGGCTAACGTGGATTTTTATTGCTGAGATAGCGTGCTATTAGCAACGCTTATCTCAAAAGAGATAAAAATCCTAGCGCTAACTGCCAAACGTGAGATTATCGCTGGAAACCTAGCGATAATCTCACGAAGTTTGGCGTTAGCTCGATGATAGGGCCTCACATACTTAGCCATGATATACACCTTCTATAGGATATCATGGCTAAGTCAGTCCTGAAGCAGGCGTAAGGAAAGTAGCGATAACAGAGGTTATCGCTACTTTTCTTGCTGCTATGTTTCATAGCGTGGAGCTTGATCATAGGAGAAATGTCGCTTAGCGACATTTCTCCAGTCATGTCCGGTCAGGAACGCCCACTTTGCTTCTCATTAGAGATGAAAAGCTGGGCGTTAACAATCCGGGCGCTAATGCAAGGTTTCACACGATAGCGTGACCTTGCTAATTAGGCGATAAAATTATCGCTGCTTTTCGCCCAAAAACGGACACAAAAGCGGCGATAATTTTATATCAACTCGTTGCTGATATGCCCCAATGTGTGGAGCACCGCAATGTTTGGCCTGTTAGCCTGCATTCTGGAAGGTCAGAACATAGGTCATCAGATGCTGCGGATAATGCTTATTTCTGCCGTCAGCTAGGTGAGAAATTTGGGGCATGTTGACGAGTGGTTAAGAGCCTGGATGACTTCCAGAGTGAAAAGCGCCACATCTGGCGGTGTCGCAAATGCTGGTACAAACGATCTTTTACACACCTCATCTGGACCGACTAGTTCACCTGTTTACTTGGCTTGACTCACCAGTATTCTCCCTACACCTGGACAAAAGGGTTGCAACTTGGCTGCGTTTGTCTGACAGTAACATCTTTTAAATTCCACATGTTAGTGCAACCGCCAGGATTGCATTGTACTAACTTTGTCAGCTTGATGGAGATCTTCCCCTGCTCTTACTCCCGAATAAAATCCTTTTGTAGCTGAATTACTGTAACCTTGCATGCAGTGAGCTGGTAAAAGGGTGTCTCTTCAAGCTACAATGAATGCCAAGCATGAACTTGACTGATTTTTGTAGTGAGCAATAGTTCACATCACTCCTGAAATGAAGACGCTATATTGCTTCTCAACAAAAAAAACTCAGTTCAAGACACTGCAGAGCCACATTCCTGGGCACCTCGCCAATGTGTTCTAGTCCCACCATTCACCTAGACCACTGACATCTGCAGCTTAGAACCTAAAGAGTATCTGACCTGCCTGATGCAGAACATTTAGCGTAAGATCCGTCTCTTGAAATCCTATATGTCCTCCTGGCACGCCTCAAATTTGAAGGAGACATTATAACTTTCTGTAGAGGACGGGTTGCATGCCACTTCCATCACATGTATGATCTGGAATCCTATCTGTTCACCCCACTCCCTGTCCTGCTGGTCTCCACGCGCACCACAGCAACCACTATTGATCCTGATATTGACATCAATCTTACTTCACCTACTCCTCAAGGTAGGCGCGAAGCCTCAGACCAATAGAAACACTCGATGTCCAACTGGTGCCAGATACCAACAAATGATACCACTTTAAGTGTTGTTCCATCTGCTGATTGTGATTTTACTGACAGACATCTCTAGCCTAGGTCTAAGTGGTGCATACTGACAAACCTGAAAAATGGAAACAACTCCATGCATGTGTGCAATTGCTGCACCCTCTCTCATGCAAATTCTCTGAGGAAGACTAAAAGTGGTGTTGCATTTGAAATATATACAAGCATTAGCACAGTCAGCAGGTTTTGCGTATGCCCGATCTGCTGGCTTTGCCAATGTTTTTTTAGCCATGTTGTACAACAGTGCGGCAGCTGTGCAGGATGTTTGGAACATAATAAAAAAGTACTAGGATGCGGTCAATAATGACCGCATTGTGTATTTTTTTTTACGTTCAACCATGCTGCAAAGCACTGCAGTGTTGTACAACACAGCTAAAAATAACACTGACACAGAAAAATGGCTCCATTATTTGGCTTTGTCAATGTTTTTAAGCCATGGTGTGCGATATGGTCAAATTAAAAAACAAGTGCTATGACGCTGTCAAAAGTGGCTGCATTATAGTGTTTTTGTTGTTTTTTTTACTTTCAACCATAATGCACAGCAGCCATTCTCCTGTACAACATGCTTGTTCTGCAATACACAGACCAGTGTGCCAAAGCCCCCGAAACGCCTGCTGGCATGTTTTGCTGGTGTATTCCTGACTGCCTGAAAAACACAAGCAATACTATGAAGGTGTCTTGTACAATTTGTCAAACAGCCTTCTGTCCAGGAACTCAAGGCCAGATGTAAAAGGCTTTTTTCTGCTTGCAAACGGCCATTTACGACCAGAAAAAATCATGTTCTGATGTACCAAACCCTATTTGCGGTTCGTTAAGCTATTACCGAATCCCAAATAGCGTTTGCGATTCAGTGTTAGGAAGAGGGGTGTTTAGGGAATCCCTTCTTAATACTGATTCGCAGTGGTATGTAAGAATGTTATGCGACCAGGAATGCGGTCACAAAACATTTGCAGTTACCACCAACTTCAAGTTGGTGGTAACCCATTCGCAGAGGGGAGGGGTCCACAAGGGACACCTTTCCCTTTGTGAATGTGGGCAACAACATTTTATAAGGAAATAGGCTACATTTCAAAATAAAAACTGCTTTATTAAAGAGCAGCAGGCCACCATCCCTGTGAGTCCCAATGGGTCGCAAATTGCAACCTGCCTTATGAACATAAATGAGGCAGGTCCTTTGCAACCCATTGGGAATTGCAAACAGTGTAAAACACACTTTTGTACATAGCTGTTTGCAATTTTCCAATAGGGAATCGCAAAAATTCGCTATTAGGAAATCGCAAACAGAAGCAGACCACCAAGTCTGTGATTGCAATCATTTTTAGGTCTCGCTAGCGAACGCAGCGCATGCGATGCTTTGCCTTGCAAGACTCTATTGTTGCAGGAGATGTGCACACGTACGGACCGGAGATGTGCACTCCGTACGCGTGCACATCTCCTCTCTGCGCGTGCATCGCTTTCACTTTTCCTCCCTCCCGTCGGCTCCACAGAGTTGTACATGGTGTTGGCAGCCTGGGAAGAGGGTGGCACAGGAGTGCCTGGGCGTGTGTAGAAACGATAGGGTGGTACACCGTGGTGGCAGTCTGTGAACAGGGTGGCACAGGAGTGCATGAGCGTGCGGAGAAAGGATAGGGTGGTACACCGTGGTGGCAGCCTTCAAGAGGGTGGCACAGGAGTACCTGGGCGTGTGGAGAAAGAATAGGGTGGTACACCGTGGTGGCAGCCTTGAAGAGGGTTGCTGGCACGGCTGACAGTCTGGCAGAGGTTGGCACTCAATGAAAGGAGGGTGAATGGTGCAGCAGGGAGGGCTGCCTGGATGCAGCGGTGCTTGCTGCTGCAGACTTTCAGTCATTAATTTATTCATTCATGCAGGCAGATGTTAGCGCCACAGCACTTCACGCCAGACCACTCTCACCTCAGGAGGCGCCTTGAATGCACATTAAGCGGATTTCTCCCCTTAATGGCTCTATAACCGTATTACTGTCTCGCAGCTGGAATAGCAGCGGCGGCAGAGGGTTGTTTATCACATTAGCGAGAAGGAACCAGCGTGGGCCCCTGGCACGCACTATCCGTGTGTGTCTGCGTGTGAGGTCTATGTGCCCTGAAGGGAAGGGGCAGTGCACGAGGAAGATACAGATGGGCATCTCAGCGTACGGCAGGAGGTCATGGGTAATGCCAGCCTAGCCCAGTGCACCCACAGGGTATGACTGACCATGTTAGTGAGGTGTCATGCCCATTCAGTCCTTGGTCACTCTGTGGGGCTCACTTGTAGAGACCAGAGAGAGAGTGGCGCATTACCAGGCCCTCTCTCTGGCGGCCCCCTCTGCTTTGGAAGGGTGAGGACTGGTGCCCCGGGGCTGTCCTCCAGACACCGAGGGACAGGGTGTTAGTATCCTCTTTCTCTAGACCTTTGTGCGCCGTAGACTTATTCAATCCTCAGGAAAACACTGAAATGTATCCCTTCTGTTGGAGGCTCATTGAGGACGTCTTCTCTGCCTTTAGGTTTCTTGCATGGCGTCTTCACGTTTCAGTTGTCCTATTCTTCTTCTTGGGGGTTGCTGGGAACCCCCTCTTAACGCCATGAATACTAAGGGTGGTGGAGCGCTGTATAAAACAAGCATTTGCACTGCAATAGGTCTCGCATTTACGCGAGTTTGAGCTATTGACATTGCAAATAACAATGCCTTTTCTTTTTGTTTTCAAAACATAAATAAAAGGCGTTGTCATTTACAATGCCAATAGCTTAAACTTGCGTAAATGCGAGACCTATTGCATTGCAAATGCTTGTTTTTTAATGCCAACAGGAAAACAGGATGCGTTTGAAAAAGAAAAATGAAAAGTTTTCTTTTCATTTATAAAGAACAGGCAGTGGTTCATGGGACCAATGCCTGCTCTTAAAAAACATTTTTACGAACATTCACAACGGGGAAGGGGTTCCTTGGGGACTCCTTCCTGTTTGCGAATGGGTTACCACCTACTTGAAGTAGGTGGTAATATGTGAATGTTTTGCAACCGCATTTCGGTCGTAAAACATTCATACATACTTTTGCGATTTGATATTAGGAAGAAACGCCCCTTCCTAATACTGAATCGGTATGTATTTGCAAATCCAAATTACGATTCGGTATCATGTTACCAAATTGTTAATTGGAATTCATACATACCAACATGCATTTTACCAGTCCCAAATGGCCTGGTCGGGCCATTTGCAATCGGTAAAATGCATGAAACATGTGGCCCTAAATAATTTGCCCAGCATTAGAGGGTGTTATGTTGCTCTGGCTGTAATGCAACATCATCTCAATATTAAGATCATTAGCGACACCCTTCTAAAGCTGTGATTGTTGTGCATGGAAATGCAGCTGGCAGCCCTGCAGGTCGCTGAGAGAGCCTTTTTGTGAAGCCATTGAACGTATGTAGCACCAGATGTCAGAAGCCTCTTATCTGCTTGCCTATGGGACGGAGGTGTGAGTGGCAAACAATTTCGGGAGTGGGTGCAAGGACAACAATGTGAGAAGGGAGGGTGTAAGCAATAATGGCCAAGTAACTACGACAAGGAAGCAATGACGATGGGGGAAGCTATTAGGAAAAAAGACTCTAACAGCAACCTCCTGAGGCGGAAGCCGGGAGCAACGATAGCTTGACAATTATTTTAATCTAGTGTGAAATATTGTGTTTTTAACTCACTGATCCTCTGGGCACTCGACTCGTCAGTTACAGGCATCCCCGTACAGCGGATCTATCGCTGGCGCGGGTGAGTGTTTGTTTTTCTTGCTTGCCGCCATCTCCTGGTCCCAAAGGACACGCCCACTTGTGTTGGCCACGCCCCATCACCAGGCTATTTAAACGCGCGCTGAGTTCTAGCGCTGCACTCTAACAGCAACCTCCTGAGGCGGAAGCCGGGAGCAACGATAGCTTGACAATTATTTTAATCTAGTGTGAAATATTGTGTTTTTAACTCACTGATCCTCTGGGCACTCGACTCGTCAGTTACAGGCATCCCCGTACAGCGGATCTATCGCTGCCGCGGGTGAGTGTTTGTTTTTCTTGCTTGCCGCCATTTCCTGGTCCCAAAGGACACGCCCACTTGTGTTGGCCACGCCCCCTTCCAACATTCTCCCCACTTCCATAAAAGATGTATACCTACCGGAAGCGCAGCGGATGAGCGCAGCGGGCGCGACGTTTGCGCGCCAAAGGCGCGCTTAAGGCAAGCTCGTCTGCGCTCGTCCGCGCCGAGACCAGGCCTACGGCCACCCCTCTTAGCCCTACTCCACCACGCACTCCTTCAACCCCCACATTGATCAAATACACTTCAGTTCAACTCCGTAATATTAATCCTCCGGCGAACCTTTCACATCATGTACCACATCTGTTATATATGGACCCCATGGTAGGTCCTCACAAATGTCCAACATGCACCTTTCATACCCCCCCCTGCTAACACCCCTTCACAGGTCTTAGCAGCACTCATCAATGTCCGTTCCCTCCCTAAACATAAAACTGAAATCTTAGAGTTCATTGTGTCACATAATCTTGATATCTTATTCATCACTGAGACTTGGGGTGAAGACTCCTCCGGTCCAGATTTTAAGGCAGCCACCCCCGAAGACTATTGCGTGCACAGACTAGACAGAACTATAAGAAAGGGCGGCGGTCTAGCCATCATCTATAGGAATTGCTTCACAGTCAAAATTATCGATCTTAAATACAAAGACTGTGAGGCCTTTTCCTTTTCCATCAGCCTCTCTGGCAACCAGTCATTTGTAGGCACGCTACTCTACCGCCCGCCTGGGTCCAGATCTAAATTCCTCAACAACCTTAACAACTTAATCAAGGTCACAGCTGGAGCTCCACAATACACCATATTAGGAGACTTCAATTTCCACCTTGAATCCCCATGTGATACCGACACCATCGCTCTAATCAACGATCTATCAGCAGCCGGACTTCAGCAAACTGTTCATCAACCCACACACGAGGCAGGCCATACCCTAGATGGGATATTCACCAATAACCCTTACATTCTGATTTCAGATGTGATCCCTCTTATCTGGACTGACCACTCAGCAGTCTGCTTCTCCATAAAAATCAAATCTCCTCTACTTTCAATCGGATTATCTCCTCCTATCCCCTTTAGAGATTGGAAAAACATCAATACCTCCCTTCTTGCCTCTATGCTGATCGAGAGCATCATCCCCACTGAACCTAATCCGTCACTAGCCTCCAGTTACTACCTCAACAGCTTACATATGGCTTGTTCTCAATTAGCACCTCTAAAAACTTCCCAACGTAATAGAAAGTCTCCTTCTGCCCCTTGGTTTTCGGAATCCCTACGTCTTCAGAGACAACATTGCAGAAATTTGGAAAGACACTGGCGCCGTTATTACAATCCCATTGACAAAATCTCATACAAAAGCGCCCTCTCCAAATATAAAGACCTCATCACTTCCGAAAAAAACACATATTATACTTCCCAAATTACTCAGGCAAACAATTCCGCAAAAAAATTGTTTCAAGTGGTTAATCAACTCTCAAACCCCTCTGCCCCCCGCTCTGATCTATCTCAATCCCTCTGCAACTCCCTTGCTAATTCCTTTAAAGACAAAGTCACCTTAATCTTTTCAGCCTTCACCCATAAATCTTCCTCCACTACCACAACAAATCAACCACCACCTTCTAACGCTCCTTCTTTCTCTGTCTTTAAAGCAGTCACTGAGGAACAAATCCTCTGCTTAATTTCCAGCACTAAATCAGGATCCCCCCTAGGTCCTTGCCCTCCGACTATTCTCAACATTATTCCAGAAGCCATTGCCCCCGCTTTGACTAACATTTGCAACGCTATGTTCACTACTGGCTCATATCCCTCAGTGTGGAAAGAGGCTATCATCAAGCCACTTCTGAAAAAACCTACCCTTGATCCCTTTCTTCCATTCAGTTACAGACCTATCGCATGTCTCCCCTTCCCAGCAAAATGATTTGAAAAAGCTATGAATATACAACTTTCTAAATTCATAGATGAAAATAACTTACTGGACGAAACCCAATTTGGGTTTAGGCAGGGACACGGAACTGAAACCGCTTTAATAAAAGCGGCAGATGAAATACGAATTACACTGGACAAAGGAGGAGCGGCAGTATTAATACTGCTAGATCTTTCTGCTGCCTTCGACACGGTCGATCATGCCACCCTGATCGACCGTGTCTCAGCAATAGGCATTCAGAACAAGGCCAAAGAACTCCTCGCCTCCTTTCTGGCCAACCACTCACAGGCAGTAAAAATGGGCCCTTTTACTTCCCATACGTTCACCCTTCCTTGCGGAGTACCACAGGGCTCCTCGCTAAGTCCGACCCTATTTAATATATATGTTTCGGACTTGGCGAGGGTGATTAAGTCCTACGGCATTGGCCTCACGACCTATGCCAACGATACCCAATTGGTCCTATCCGTACATGATGACGGAATGACAGTTGCTGCAAACTTTCAAAAAGGAATGCTTGCATTTAGTTCCTGGATGTCATCAAACTGTCTCAAATTAAACTCTGACAAGACAGAGGTGATGACATTCGGGAAACTGGAACCTACCTGGTCCCCTCGATGGTGGCCTACTGAGATGGGACCTCCACCTGAACCTGTCACCAAGGTTCGTAACCTTGGAGTTATTTTTGATAATAGACTGACCTTCCACCATCATGTCAACTCCGTAGTTTCCGCTTCCTTCTTTACCCTGAAAAAAATCAAAAAACTTCTTCCCTACCTTCCCATTTCAGCTGGTAAAACTCTAATCAGCACTTTGGTTTTCTCCAAAACAGACTACTGCAACGCCCTCCTTCTTAACGCCCAGGAAAAAGTTCTTAACAGGCTTCAGTTAGTACAGAATGCCTCAGCCAGAATCCTACTGGGCATTCCTAAGTTCACCTCCAGCTCCCCGTATATTCAACAGCTTCATTGGCTTCCCAGGAGGAACCGGACAAAATTTAAGGCATTGTGTATTGCCTATAAAGCCATCAATAACTTAGGCCCACAATTTCTCAAAAACGCCCTCTGCCCACTAGAGAATCCAAGAACGCTTAGTTCCTCCACAGCTCATCTGCTCAAAGTCCAACAAACAAAAAAGGCCAACTGGGGAGACAGATGCTTCGTGATTTCCACAGCCAAACTTTGGAACACACTCCCCCCTCTCCATTAAAACTGCCCCAACGCTTATTAGCCTTAGGAAGAAACTGAAAACCTGGCTTTTCCCACATTAAAATCTGCCATTGCTATCGTTCTGTTTACAGAGCGCCGAGACACCCCCGGGTAGTTGTGCGCTATAAAAATTGCCAAAAACATAAACAGATGAGTCCGAGGCAACAAGCGGAAGGACACTAATAAAGCAATTAATCAGTACTTTGTCCATAGAGGCTTGCTTAGCCTCACAGCAAGGTGGCCGTGCACTAGAGCTGCTTCTGGCCTGTCCTCAGATTCTTACCGGGCAACGGCGCCTGAAGCCAGTGGAACTCTAGCACAGTGAGAAGCACAGCGGGCTAGTAAGTCGCTGTCAGATCGGGGGCACAACAGTTGCTGAGGTGGCCACGGCTCTAGAGGGCTCATCAGGCACACCCAGGAGGACCAGTCTCATGGCGCTTTGATGTCCACCAGTAGCGAGATAGGAGGGGTGGCCAACTGCCCAGCGCTGCAGTGTGCTGGGATCTGCCTGTACAGCAGCTCTGGAGCCAGGGTTGGAGTGCTTCCACCCAGGAACGCCATCCACAGCTGCTGTGGGTCCCCTGCCATCTGAGGAGACGGCGACCGCTGTGGATTGGGGCTGCATACAAGGGCCCTGGCAAACGAGAGGCAGACGCAACGCTTACCCCAGAGGGCCAGTGGAGCTGAGTAACACCCAGCACTGGTTGCGACAAGAGGTGGAACAACCCCTGCAGGAGAAAGAAGTGATGGAGGTGGGGAGCATGATGCACTGAAGGCCCATACCGAAAATAGAGTAACTTCTTGGGGACACGTGAGTCTTGGACAGCCATGTTGCACACAGGGGTGTGCAAGGACATAGACACTGTGGGACGTTGCCTTCAGGTGCTGGACTGGGTGAAACCCCCCCCGCCCCCCCCCCCCCACCGGACTGGCAGTGGTCCACTGGAGCACCCTACAGAGGTCTGGAGATACATAAACATACGCCGCAGGATGGTGCACCCACAAAAAAGTCCAAAATTCCTTTTGTTTATTCCTTATTTTCTTTATTGAGAAAGTCATATTTTCTTTTAAAACACAGCCAAAGTTGCAGCCAATGCGGTTTGTTCAGTTAAACTGAACTTCATCAGGACTTATTTGTGAGTTTGTGATGAATAAGTCTTTTTTTGTAGAAAGTTTGTCTACTTAATGATTTGCAAAACACACAAACCCCTAAACAGGTCGATTGTGTTATTATTTAACTAAAAGGCTGAATTAAGCCATTTTCATTTTCCAAACCATGTTGTGATGGATATATTGTCACTACCTTTCCTTTCACTTTCTCAACCCTCACTAAGTGCACACAACTTCTTCCCCTCCCCCTCTGAGTAGGGCACATCTGTGATACACTGTTTACCGGATTAATTACAGGATCGTGATTATTTCATGCTGATTGATAAGATTAAATACTATTGATCTCAAATACATTGAGTATGATTGTATTAATGCCTTATGACATTTAATTTTGTGTTAATTTTTTCTAGTGGGACCTACTGTTTACTGTACTGTTCTTTACCTAGTTCCAGTGGCTAATTTGGGTTTACCCTTATCTATAACTATGACTTAATGATTTGTGGCATCATTTTCATCCAATTAAACTTGGATGAGACAGTTGTTTCCCAATCACAACACCTGAATCTAGTCCCAAATTGAGGGAGAATGTGAGAGTGCAATAGAAGACACAAATTCCGGTGTTTTGAGTGGATGAAAATGATGCCACAAATTATTAAGTTGGCATGCATCGGAATGGATTCTTTGTGAAGTTTTCAGGAAAAAAATACTTATTCGACAACTACTCACAAATAAGCCCTTATGAAGTTCAGTTTAACTGAACGAAACGTGTTGGCTGCAACCTTGGCTGTGTTTTTAAGAAAAGAAAATAGAACATTCTCAATAAAGAAAATAATAAAAACAGAAAAGGAATTTTGGACTTTTGTTGTGGGTGCACCGTCCTGTGGTGTATGTTGTCCCCCAGCAACTCTCACCCTTCTTCGCCCTCGAAAGGGTACACAGGGTGCTGGCAAGATTGCCACCACCTCGGGCACCCCCCGCTCGGTGGTGCTGCGCTCCTCCACTACAGAGACAGAGACTGCATACTACGGCACACCCAGGAGGCTGGACACTTCAGCTTGGACACCACCTCGGTCTCCATATTGCCAGACAACACTATTACAGTCCATAGACCCTCTCTTTTTTTAACGACAAAAACGGAACTGCAAGAAGCTGGTATCCACTACAGGTTGCTCTTCCCTGCATGACTCAAAGTCTATGACCGAAACATGTTCTTTACTTACCCTTCTGACACCTGGTACTGGCTTGAGCAATACAAAGCAGGAGCAGGCAGCAGAGGGGGACTGGGGTGCCGAAGTGCTGCCGGTGCTGAGCTGTCTCCAGACATGCATGCCTGACCAGGGACCAAGTAGAACATCACAGAGGTGCCACAATAGATGCAGCCGCTTCCCTGCCAACCTCACCGGGACCAAGCCTTAAAACATGCCGCACCACCTCTTCATTGGAGAGTGCTGCTTACTCGTACAAGATGCCAGAGGTCCTGTTGCATGGACCTACCTTAACTACTAGACTGGCGGATGACCTCTAAGGGCCATGCAACCAAAACAGGGGATATTATTGAAACAAAAACTTGGACAGGGTGCATCTTCACCACTTACTGCAGGATTTGGATGCTCTGCCCACCTGACCACACGTAGCTGGCACCTGAAAGGTGACTTCCTGGCTGCTGCACGGAATCCATCACTGATGCAACCACGAGACGTCAGTAGCAGGATAGGCCTCCCGAATGGCTGTGGCGATTGGATACCCCCTCACAGAGACACCTCTTCCAACACTATGGCATCAGGGATATGATATAAGCAACTGTTAATTTATTGTTTTGGTCGGGGACCATTGCTCCTCTGTCCGGTGGTAAGGGTGAATGGGCTTGTTTCTGTGTTCACACCCAGTTCTGGTACATGCACTCACCGTTTCCCACAGCTTCTGATGATGCAGCTGATGGTCGACAGTCGCATACTTCTTGGATGGGTGGGGTGAGGTGTCACTGGTTGCCGAACTGGGGAGGGGGATTGGGAGAATTGTAGATCTACTCAGAATGTCAGAATTAGCAACACCATATACTTTCATCTCCTGGAGTGTTCGGGGGTTTGGATTCATCACCAAGAGATATATGGTACTATCCTACTTATGGCAGAGAGGGGAGTACATGGCACTCCTTCAGGAGACGCATTTGATGGGAGGAGAGGTAGGGAGGTCAAACTTATGCCACTGGGTACTTTGCGATTTCCAGGGGGGTGCTGATGTGGGTGAGGGCTGTGGTCCCCTGGGAAGTTGAGAAGACACACCTCAAGCATGAAGGACGCTATGTCTTCCTGACGGGATGGCTCAATGGGGATGGGTAGCATCTACGCCCTGAAGATAGGGTAAGCCCCCTTTTTTGACACTCTCACTCAAATACTCTCCACTGACCCTAATGCTCTGATGCTGCTAGGGGCAGACAACAACTGTATAGCAGACATCACCCTGAACAGATCTGTCCCACCACTCTGGGACTCCCTGATGGTGCAGGGGGCAGAGAGCTTCAAGGACTGGACAATTCACGTGAACTTGACCGACATGTGGAGGTTATAGAATGCATGAGAATACTCATTTTATTCTCCAGTGCATGACTGACATGTGCGCCTGGTCAAAATACTGTGCTGCCTGGACTTGATCACACAGATTGCCAGCATGCAGTACCCTATCTGACCTTAACCCACTGTTGGCCACCGTCCGCTGGGGTATACATGTTGTGCCTAAACCCACCGGGCTCTTTAAACGACCCCACCTTCAGAGACTCCCTAGGTGAGACAATATAAGAGTACTTTAGGACAAACTTCTAAACATTTTCTCACATTAATATTGAGTTGGATGCCTTTAAGGCAGTCGTCTGGAGCTTCTGTCTCAGTCAGTCAGTGGATGTAGAGCAAGCATGCCGGACTGAGCTGACCACCCTGGAGGGTGGCATTCTTGACTTGGGAGGGAAATCCCAGACCATCCATGTGTTAGGTTGGCACCCTGGTACTGAGGGAGGAAACAGAAAATCATGCTGCAGAGAGACATAGGTCTTTAAAGTTGTGTTACTATCTGACCACCACCCATGCGGAGAGGCGAATAGATTGCTGGCATGGTTCATTCGCCTGGGGGATAGTGGATGCCCCATAACCTAGATTATGTGACCAAAGGGAGAACCCGTATACATGCATCGAGCTATCCATACAGTGTTCATCAACCACTACCGGGGGTTATATGAGATGCGCAATCACCTCCATGGTATTACACTGGATGCATTTCTGGCCATGTCGACATTGCTGGTGTTGATGGAGGAGGACGATTAGTTATTTGGGGACCCCATAACAGAACCAAATATTAGAGCAGCCATCAAGTCCCTAGCTCGAATAAAGACTCCCGGGATCGATCTGCTACCGGTTGAGTTTTATCAGACCTTTGCCTCACAACTGAGTATGAGATTAGCTGAAATGTATGCACGGGTACTGAACTGCAGTTCGCTACCAAGACCACTAGGGAGACCCTGGTATAGTTTGTGCATAGCCATTGGAAATATCCATGGATCACATTCCGCACCCTCTCAATGTTGAATCTAGATTTTAAAATTCTTAGTAAATCATGGGCAACTGCCTATTGCCTCCTTTCACTACTCTGGTGCAGAGGACTAAAATAGGTTAATTCCAAAGTGTAATACCTCTTACAACGTCCGGTGTTTGTACCTTGTGCTGTCTGAAACCCGCTTGACCTACCGGGCTGGAGTGATGGACATTGGACATTTGGCAAGCATTCAATACCCTATGTTGGGACTATTTACAGGCGGTCACGGCCAGAATATCTCATTGAGAAAGTTGAGGTAAGTTGGTCGCGCTGCTGTATAACAGAGTGAGACCGCAGGTCCATACTGGATGCTACATCTCAGAGCCCTTTGGACTATTTCAGGGCATCAGACAAGGCTGTTGAGTCTTGCCCCTGCTCTTTGCCATGGCAATTAAGCCTGTTGCATGCATACTGCACACCGATGGGCGCAACAGAGGGATCCAATTACTTGAAAGAGAGCATGAGGTCTCTCTATTTGCAGACGACATGATCCTCTATCTGCCAGATGCCTCGACAGGTATCCCCCAGTGTGTGAAACTGTTGGAGGTTTTTGGGCAGATCTCTGGACTCTGTATCAACTGGCAGAAAACCTATGCGTTACCGATATCTCCAAATTATGCAGAACCTCCAGCCCTGGTATGGCTACTGGGGATTGATAGGCACCCAGGGTCTTTAAATACATGAGTATCAAAGTATACCATGAAGATAAGGGTATGAGGGAGGACAACCTGAGCGGAGCGATATGCTGCCTGAGAAGCAATGCGGCAAACACTCTGGCTACCCATAATGGCCAGGATAACTTTAACCAAAATGGTTATGCTGCCTAGAGTGCTGTATTTCTTTGTAAACCTACCAGCCTGGATCCCGAAGATTTGGTTTGGACCGTGAATACATTCCTATAAGTCCTGAGCTGGGATGGGCAGAGCAATCGGGTGTCTCTCCGTACTCTTCAGAGACTGACCAACAAGGGTGGGCTGGGCATCCCCAGCTTTGAAATGTACAATTATCCAGCACAGCTGGAATAGTTGACCCATTGGTTGCTAGGAATATGTTTGACAGAGCTGGGGTAATTCTTGGGTGCGAGCAAGGAGGAAGCGATAGTAGTGCTGATTATGGAAACAAAGTGACACCAAGCAGGAAACCCAGGCTTCTCCATATAGCCCGCCGCTGCTGAAGAGGTCTGCTTGCTAGGGTGGGCCCAGCCACCCCATATGCTGGGATCTGCCACTAGTGGATTGCAGATGATGAGAGGGGGATTCATGATGGCAAGACACATGGTAGCCTGGACAGAAGCAAACTTGAAGATGCTGGGAAACTGCTAAAATGAGGTGGCTCTCTGCACACAGGAGGAATGGTGATGGGGGTGTTCTATGAGATGGCCAGTTTCTAACATATACGGCGTGGGCGGTGCACAGCTTTTATGGAGCCTTGGACCTAGAGCCACCCACACACAACCTCCTGCAGACATTAGTAACATTTGGACAGGGCAGCCACTTAATCTCCTGTTTGCTCAGAATGTCATAAGCAATGAAAGCGGATCCCATGCCGGCACTGCGGGACAAGTGGGAGACCTTAATTGGAAGGCAATTTACAGGGAAGGAATAAGAAAAGGCTCTAGCATGCACATACACATCGACCTGCAACACGCCATTTAAATTCATGCAGTACAACTACCTACATTGCATCTACCGCTCATTCCTTAGACTGAATGTAATACTACATATCACGAACACCTACTGCCCTCGTTGCGCTCTTATTGATGCAGGTTCAGTCATGGCAGCTACCTCCCACCCACAGTGGGCAGGTGGGAGTGAAGGTGCAGGGGGGATCGGATAAAAAAATGGAAACAAATCACTTACCTCCGGGCCGGTCAGCCCGGCCGGCCATCAGGCCAGCCCCTACCGTGGCTCTTCTGCGTCCTCTTCCTTCTTGGGAGAAACAGGAAATGCCAGGGCTCCCACGCTCCCTTCAGCCAATCACCACGCTGCTATGTAGCATGGTGATTGGTCTGAGCACAATGACACGGCGCACAGACAGGAGCTGGAGAGGGGGGCATGTTCTCCACGCAGGCTGTAATGCAGCCTGCATGGAGAACACTGAAAGTGTGCATGGCTGTTTTGGGTGGCCCGAAAGGAGGGAACTTAAGAGGGTTGTACCCTCCTCACCCGCTTTTCAGCCCCGCCCGCCTCACACAAACTGCCACAGCAGGAGGACAAGATAAAATGATGACATTAGTTATTATCATTTTATCTTCTTTTGCTGCATAGAGGCAGTTAGTCGACGCTACTCCGCCTTGGCGGAGGAGCCGCAACTGTGCAGGTTTCCTGCATATGATGTTGGGCTGTCCAACAGTTGCACGCTGTAGTAGAGACTTGCCTTCTAGGCTTATATGACAAACTGCCAGAGAAAATAAGTGGGTAACAGATTTATGGACCTGGCCATGGGTGTTGCCCGTAGGGATATCGTACATCACTGGAAATCATCGACTGGCCCACCGCTTAGTAGGGTGAGTAAGAGGTTGAGAGTTGAGCGAGAGAAGAGGATGGGGCCCTTTGGGAGGAGGATATGAGGGAGGACTTCATAGGCCCCCTTTGGTGGAACATTGGGTGCAGGTAATTTCCAACCTTGTGGATGTTGAGGAAGGGTAGACTGGTATTACCCTGACACCATAGCAGATAGTGAAACCACGTTGATGGGCTTGACCCTCCAGGGCCCGGTAGCCCTTAATCCACCCCCATTCACACTGACCGGATCCAGACTCGCTCTACAAACCGCCTCTAAACACCTCTGACCCCACTGTAGTTAAATAAACAAAACTCGCAAGCAAATGCGCTCCCTCAGGCGAGACCAAAAAATACAAATACATTTATGAAATAAACATGAATGTACATGCTAGTAGTCATGTTTGAAAAATTAAGAAAAAATAAAGGATTCAATTCCAGTTCTAACTCATGCAGTTGACTCATTGTGTAAGTACAAACCCGAATGACAGAAAAAGCTAACTAGGACACCACTCGGAAGTTTTAATTTTCATCTCGATATAGATAATTTCACGATGCTAAATATGAATAGAATCTGTAGTGTATAAATGTTTGGCAACTGAAAATGACAAATTTAACAAAGATTTTACATACATATAAAAATCGAAGACACATTTTGTACACAAGGCTTGTTATGACGTCAGGCATTCCAACAATCTTTTTTTATCAAAGCTTTTTTTGTAGATTGATTTACAGTGTATGTTCTGTGTTTGAGTGCTCTCGACGTGATAATGTTTGTTCACATCTGCTTCCTAAACCTTGCCAGTCATAAAACAGCTTTTTGCTGAGTTCACAGCTGCTGTAATCGTTGGAAGTCTAGCTGAAAATGTCTGGTTTCTGGCTCAGCTTGAAGGATTGTGTTTTACATCATCATACAAATGATGATTTTTGTTATTTTGTTAAAATCATGCAGAACAACGATTTCACAGTCTAATCCTTTCCAAGCTGCGTGATAAACTAATGCTTATTTTCGCCAAAAATTGAAATAAAGGGTAGAAACTGTTTATTTGCAACAGAACTGGTAAACAAATTCTGCGAGGATTCAGCCCTAAAGATTATTTTTTACTGTTCAAGTGTTTTACAGAGAATCGCTCCTAATGCCAACTATCCACTGCAGATGACCATCTCCTGCTATTGCTTAGTGTAGCTAGTAATATCTTACCACAAAACAGTATCTGAGAGCAGACTTCTGCAATCTGGGGCATGCAAAGGCATGGAGCGAACACAGATAACCCCATGTACAAATAGTGTCCAGTGGGCCAGTGAGTGATCTGTGATCTGAATGCATCGGTTGCCCTATCCTAAGATGCTGCCCGGGGGCTTACACCGTCAGACTGCCCATTCTACCATCACAACCTGCAACCAGCCAACTTGTCACACAGTTCGACTGCTTAATCTCTGCCAGCGAACTGCATTTTCAAGTAAACCAACCTAGGTACTCATTATATGGCTGAAGTGGCGGATATGGCTTTTATTCTTTCAGTGCCCTGTAGAGAAGTATGGATGACTGTGCAGCATAGTAAAAAGAAAATTAGATTTTTTCCACAGCTTTGGCATTTTTCAAAGAGGTAGCCCATTTTTCCTACTTTTTGTGCTCTCAGCCTACTTCCAGTTTGTGGTAGAAACCAGTGTGAATCCCATGGGTGATCCAGTGAAGATATTGATTCCTCAAATGTATACAAAATTCCGAATTCAGCAAGGGGTCATATGTGTAGGCCCCTAAGGATTTCTCAAATAAACTAACTATTGAAATAAAGAAATACTGAAAATGAGTACGAACAAACTGCCATTCGTGACAATGTTTTCATATGTAACTTTTGGTTGATATACAAAGACAATATACCATTACGCCCACTAGACCCTTGTAGTTGCGGGTATATATAGAGGTTGTAGGTTCTCCAAGAACCCAAAGTACTGAGAGCCAACAACTGAGCTGTACCTTACAACAGGTTTTCATTGTGTACCAAGTATAGACCAACTCATGTGGTGAATTATGCCAAACTATGTATTTCTGAAATGGACACAAGGTAAGGAGTTTAGGAACTGTTGTTATTTGTACATCTCTGAATTTGTATGTGCCCATACTAGCATATGATTCAGAGGGTATTTCTCAAAATGTCTTCTTTTGTACACAATGGCTCACATTTGGAAGGCATAAATGCAATGAAATACAATTGGTAATGACAAATGATCTACTATTCTATGCTCCCACATGTCTTCCAATAAAAATGACACCTCACTTGTGTGGGTAGGCCTAGTGCCTGTGGCAGGAAACAACCCAAAAGTGCAACATGGATACGTTACATTTTTTCATTTAAATCTGAACATTTTTTTGCAAAGTGGGTAGCTGTGGATGTTGGGCCCTAGCTCAGCCACTTCTGAAACCTAGGAAAACCTAGCAAACCTGTACTTTTTTTTAAAACTAGACAAATATGTAAATCCAGGTAGGGTGACTTGTGTGGCTCTCACCGGGTTTATTTTAACCCAGAATCCCCTGCTTCTTCAAACTTTTTCTAAAAAAATCAAATTTTCCTCACATTTTTGCGATGGTAAGTTCTAGAATCTATGGGGAGCCACAAACTTCCTTCCAGCCAACATTCCCCTAAGTCTCTCAATAAAAATTGTACCTCACTTGTGTGGGAGGGTAAAGAGACCTTGGCACAAGAGCTCTTAAAGTGCTACATAGAGAGATCAGCAATAGGGGTAGCTGCAGAGTTTGGGTTGTGCACACCGCCACCCATGGAAGCCTACCAACCACAGACATTTTTGAAAATTAGACAAACAGGATTCCAGGGGGGTGTGCCTTGTTTTTCTTACCCACACTGCCCTGTAAACCTTCAATTTTGACTGAAATCATGCATTGTCCTTCCATTTCTGTAAAGGAAACTTATGGAATCCACAGACTTCTAACACCCAGCATTGGCTTCCATGTACCGTAAAAATTGCGCCGCCACTTGTGTGGTTGGGCCTAGTGCCCGGGACAGGAATGAATCACACCGAGGCCAATAAGAGTTCCCACGCAAGGGCTCCTTGACCTTGGTCTGATCCGTTCCTCTCATGGGCACTAGGTCCAGCCTCACAAGTGGTGCAGCATTATTATTGGTATGAGTGGGGTAACTGTAGGTGGTAGCAATTTTTTAGATTCCTCCTAATTCTGTAAGTTTATATCACAGAAATGCAAGGAAAATGTAAGGTTTGCATGGCACTGTCAGTAAGAAAACGTCATAGGCAGCATGGGAAGCACATCACACTGGACTCCCCTGGGTGTCTAGGTTTCTGTATTGCCTGGGTCCGGTAGTTTTCTCCAGATGGCAGCCTACTGAAGCCCAAAAAGGACAGCCATTCACCATGGCATGGGTAAGATATTTTGATTTGGCCCCACTCTCCTGGCCTATATGAAAAAACAATACCCAAAAGAATCAAATGGCCTCTCTCTTGCCTGTGGGATGGGATGTTATAGTCCCCAGGAGAGCAGAAATACTGTTGTGGATTTAGGGTTGGGGTGAGGCCTGATGTCAGGTTGAGTTAGAGCCACCCCGATATTTAATTTAAAAAACAGTCCTGTCATCCACTGTGCTTGCTGGGGCAAACTCCTTCTGTGCCCTTGTGGAGGCCAAAATACTGATTTGTCCCTTATGGGGTGGAGGTATGCCAATGCCAGAATGCAATGGCCACACTCCTTTCTTTTGCCCCAAATGCAAACTGCCTGGTGTCTAGGGAGAATTCTACCCACTGGGGAGCAGATTTGGGGCAGCCTCCTCAATTGGGACAAACTTTTTATCTGCCAGTGGTAGGGCGGAAAGACGCTATTACCCGTTCTGGAGAGACACCATGAGTCGATGCCAAGTTAAGTTGCTGCCTCCTTTTGTTTGTTTTGGTGCCTTCTTGAAATCCCTGGTGTTTACTGTGCTTTCTGGATCCCCCAACCCCTAGGAGGGCAGATTGGGATGAATACCCCTACCCACCACTTTGGGGTGGTAAAACATCTAATGGGCCTTAGGGTGGGGAGAGGATACGCCCAAGCCCAAAGTGACCCCTCCCCACCAAAGTAATACTGCATAAATGCAGTCGTTCATGTCTAGTGGGTATCTGCCTACTAGGTGAAGCAAACTGGGGGTTAAGGCCCCATCCACCTCCTGGGGGAGAGTAGAAAGACTGTTGAGTGCTTTTGTGGGGTGCAAGGCATCACCATGCTAATGGTGATTAGCCCCTAGCCATACGTTGTTTTCTTGGTGTTTGGTGAACTTTCTTTCCCCTGGGCAGGGCAGATTGTCTAAGGGGCTGCCCCCAATCGCTGGTGTCTAGTGGATGGATTCCTGCCTGGGGATCACTCTCCAGTGGTGATCCTCAAGCATGGATCCACTGGGCAGAGGTGCCATTGCACCAACATCACTTACACACACAATAGATGAGAAGAAACGAAAAGCTTCATTTATAGATGTCTCAAAAGAAGATTTCACAACAAAGGTTTATCCTAGATTCGTTCGGGAACACAATCAAGATTTAGATACTAAGGATGTTTACGTTTGCACACATTTAACTTCTTCAGCCGCAGAAGATGTGGCATATCACTACATTCTACTTTCATACGCAGTTACATTCAGTATATTGCTTAGTTTATTTTATAGACAGCAATGTTTCAATTATTAGTTTTCCAATTATGACATGATTCTTTCTAACGTTTCCCTTCAGAAAAGAAGGAACCCTGATCCACAAGCTAAAGATTTGGAGGTTGCATGGTATTTCTTTGAGTCCACTACAGTTAAAGACACTGTCAAGGCATACAAAATGAATCTAACCTGTTTGATGAGACTATTGGAGAAGAAATGTATTTTAGCATTAGAAGAAAGGAGAGCTCACGTGTTTGGTAAGGCAAATAAAGAGGAAGATGATTTAATGAATGGTTGGAAGAAAGAGGAAGATGAATGCAAAAAGAAAATATGTCTAAAATTAAAATTATATAGACCAAAAGGGAGGCCATGTGTTTACAAGGGGAGAAACCATTTTAGAAGGAGATACATTGGGATAAGTAGCTGTGTGCACACATTCAAAGTTCTGAAGGGCCTGCTCAAACAGTAATGGAATAGCAATTATTACTGGAGTTATCATGCTTGTGTACAGGATGCATATTTCCAGTTATCTGCTGACTGGGAAGGGTTTTGTTATTTAGCTTTATTGTTTCCCAAGATGTATCATGTAAATAGCGCAGGCCCTTTAACAATGACTTCATCTCACATACACACATGTAGTTCTACTGATGGGACACAATTAGTGGGAGATATTTTTGGGGAAATCATTCCACTTTTGGGAATAATTTTAAATGACAATGAAATTAAAAAACTTTCTACAGAAGAAGATAAGCTGACTACTAGTATGTATAGTGCTTTATTAGCAGATAATACAAATTAGTAGCTACTAGAACAATAGTTTTGCAAGATTGATTAGCTTTAGACAAAACGCTGTCTTTCACTCAGCAGTACATGCCACTGAAGAAAGGAAGTGATTCCTGAAACGCGTCTGGCTTTGAGATGAAGATGTTTGTGTCCTTGCCTGTTTGCAAGTTGCCACCATTAACAAGATGAACTACTCACCTGCCTGAGGCTTCTTTCCATTGGGGCTAACCTTTTGTTGGAGATATATATATATATGGATAGCACAAAGTGTGAACTGAAAAAACGTATCCTTGAGCATGTGCGAGCAACAATTAACAATGACAGAAGCAATGCATGCAGGTGGAAGCAGTAGCCAAACACATAAAAGGAGGAAACAGAGAAAAGATTCTCAGACAGAAAGAATCAAGACATATTCTTAACTTTTGTACTTGTCTCCGAATGGATTGAACCAGGACGAAGAGATGTACTTGCACTTGTAAATCTGAAGACTGAATATGATGAACTGAACAAATCACTGACCTCTCTCAATTTGTAAGATTATGTTTAATACTTTTAGTTTACATTGTATATTGGTGGAGGGTTATAATTTAGGTTGCATCAAGACAAAAAAATTATTTTAAAATTTCAAAATTGAATTTATAGTTTTGATAAATGGGTTAAATACAATTCAGACATTTTATAGTTTCAAATCTGTCGACAACACAAATATATTTGAATGGGCCGATGAAAAGAAAATAGGAGAAATTACAACAGTGGTGTAGAAAGATTAAAATTCTGATAAACAAGGAAATGTTGGCTGCAGCTTTCACCCATTGGAGGGTAAGAAAAATAGAAAGTTCTCCCACTAGAGGGCGGGATTGCTGATTAATAGAACTGAAAGTGACCACAATAGATGACGGGTAACCGCGTGCTGAAATTATAAATAGACACGGGTTGTCATTCAACACGTGGAATATTGCTGGAAAATGATGATCATCAATTGATTTAAAGATATGCATTTGTATCATTAGTGTAATAAGGCTTCGCTAATACCATAGAGCTTGAGTTCAAATTGAAATATGAATTGGTTTTATTGAAATGTATATATAATTACTGCGTGTATTTGCTTTCACGAATTTGGGTTACAAAATAATTGGAGTATAATAGCGGTTGATTATAAAGAACTACAGTAACCAGCATGCACTGCAACAGAAAGCAGGAAATTATGTCACTTTGTGTCAGGAAACCTTTAAAAATAGAAAAGAATGTGGCAACGCTGAATTACCCACCTCATGAACAAGATCTTTGCTAAGATCGAAACGCGTGGAGGATTACTGGTATGCTGAAATAAATCACAGCTTTAAAAATTTCAAAAGCAGAAGAGCTTCTATTTTTTGTGAGTGCGAGCGGATTTGTCTCCGTTTGGAGATGCTGGTTGCAATATGGAATGGCTTGGCTCCGCCGTACCGCGTATGCACCGCCAAGAGCTCCTGGATGTCGGAATATGGGCCATAATGGAAAGGATATATATATATATATATATATATATATATATATATATATATATATATATATATATATATATATATATATATATATTCACTTAAAAAACCATAGGTTTCACACATGTTATAGTTAGCTGGACATTTCACTCGTAAAAAACCAATGAAATTCCCCTGTTATAGTTACTGCAGGCAACTATAACTCACGCGACCGCAATCCTCTGCTGATGACGTCAGATATTACATCACTGTATTTAGACACTTATTTACCCATGTCTTCTTCCATTAATCTTTAGCTATACATATATTACAAATATTTATTTTTCATAAAGACACATATGTCATCAGTGATGTAATATCTGACGTCATCAGCAGAGGATTGCGGTCACGTGAGTTATAGTTGCCTGCAGTAACTATAACGGGGGAATTTCATTGGTTTTTTACGAGTGAAATGTCCAGCTAACTATAACATGTGTGAAACCTATGGTTTTTTAAGTGAATTTGCAAGGTTTTTTAAATGCTAATTCGTAACTATAACGTGTGTGAAACCTATGGTTTTTTCAGTGAATTTGTACGGTTTTTTAAATGCTAAGTTATGTATTTATAAATTTTTTTTTTTTCAGGTTTTTCACCGTGCGCGCACCGTGAATTTTTTTATTTATTTTTAAATCGCGAGGTGCGCGCACCCTGCGTGCACGGTGCACTTCGCGCACCGTGCGCGCGCTGTGGGCGCCCGGTGCGCTTCGCGCACCGAGCACCCACGGTTCGTAGTTCGTGCCGTGCGCGCAGGGTGCGCGCACCTCGCGATTTTTTAAAAATAAAAAAGATAGTTTTTTCCTCCCATGGGGGTCCTTCTGTGACCCCCTGACCAAGGCTAGGGGGTCAGGAACTGTCCACTCTGCCCCCTTTTCACGTTCTCCACCTTTTTTTTTCACCCCCTCAGACTGCGAGAGACAAAATGGCGGCCGACACTTCCTGGTTTCGACCGATTCGAATGTTTACCGACATCTAACAACCAATCAGAATTGCGCTCACGCACGGCAGGGTGCACGCACAATGCGCGCACGGTGCGCGCGTATAGATATTGATATGCTTTTAAATGCTATTTTCTCAGGAAATACTGAACAGATTTACACCAGACCTGCAAAAGGCACTTCCTTGACCTTATGGCTACCTCTCTGCCAAATTTCACGTAATTCTGTTCAGCCGTTCGGGCTGTAGCTGTGTCTAAAGGTCCTATGGAAAATAACATGGGGAAAACGCGTTTTGGGACCCCCCTTTTTTCTCGGCCCCCGCTTGACGAATCACCCCGAGACTTTCAGGGTAGGAGCTGAGCGGAGCGCCCAATTAGTTTTGAAAATTTCACGAGGATTCGTCAACCGGCGCTAAAGTTATTCAAAATAGAATTTTGAGAGTTCCTATGGAAACTAGGTTGTAACTATAACTATCTACTGGCGACCGCCAGTTGATAATATATATATCTATATATATATATTCACTGAAAAAACCATAGGTTTCACACACGTTATAGTTAGGAATTAGCATTTAAAAAACCTTGCAAATTCACTGAAAAAACCTTAGGTTTCACACATGTTATAGTTAGCTGGGCATTTCCCTCGTAAAAAACCAATGAAATTCCCCCGTTATAGTTAATGCAGGCAACTATAACTCACGCGACTGCAATCCTCTGCTGATGACGTCAGATATTACATCACTGTATTTAGACACTTATTTACCCATGTCTTCTTCCATTCATCTTTAGCTATACATATATTACATGTTTTTTTTTTTCAGAAACACACATATGTCATCATTGATGTAATATCTGACGCCATCAGCAGAGGATTGCGGTTGCGTGAGTTATAGTTGCCTGCACTAACTATAACGGGGGAATTTCATTGGTTTTTTACGAGGGAAATGCCCAGCTAACTATAACATGTGTGAAACCTAAAGTTTTTTCAGTGAATTTGCAAGGTTTTTTAAATGCTAATTCCTAACTATAACGTGTGTGAAACCTATGGTTTTTTCAGTGAATTTGTACGGTTTTTTAAATGCTAAGTTATGTATTTATTAATATATTTTTTTAAACAAAATTTTTTCACGGCGCACCGCGCGCCCACTATATGCAGTCCGTAGTATGGGCCAAATCCGTAGTAAGGGCCAAATACATTTTTTTTTTCTATAAATCGCGGAGTGCGCGCACGCTGCGTGAACTTCGCAGAATTTTTTCCGTTTGGCTGGTGCGCGCAGGGTGCACGCACTCGGCGATTTTTCGAAAAAAAAATAAAAAAAAATTGGGCCCTTGGTGGTCCTTCTGGGACCCCCTGACCATGGCTAGGGGGTCAGGAACTGTCCACCCTGCCCCCTTTTCACGTTCTCCACATTTGTTTTTCACCCCCTCAGAGTGCGAGAGACAAAATGGCGGCTGACATTTCCTGGTTTCGACCGATTCAAATGTTTACTAAGATCTAACAACCAATCAGAATTGAGCTCGCGTACGGCAAGGTGCGCGCACCCAGCGCGCACGGTGCGCGCGTACAGATATATATATTGATTTAAATGCTTTTTTCTCTGGAAATACTGAACAGATTTACACCAAACCTGCAAAAGGCACTTCATGGACCTTATGGCTACCTCTCTGCCAAATTTCACGTAATTCTGTTCAGCCGTTCGGGCTGTAGCTGCGACTAAAGTCCCAATGGAAAAATCCATGGGGAAAACGCGTTTTGGGACCCCCACTTTTTCTCGGCTCCCGCTTGACGAATCACCCCGAGACTTTCAGGGTAGTAGCGTAGCGGAGCGCCCCATTAGTTTTGAAAATTTCGCGAAGATTCGTCAATCGGCGCCAAAGTTATTCAAAATAGAATTTTGAGATTTCCTATGGAAACTCGGTCCTAACTATAACTATCTACTGGCGACCGCCAGTAGATAATATATATATATATATATATATATATATATATATATATATATATATATATATATATATATATATATATATTACCTACTGGCGGTCGCCAGTAGGTAGTTATAGTTAGGACCCCTTTTCCATAGGAAATCCGCAACATTCTATTTTGAATAACTTTGGCGCCGGTCGATGAATCCTCGCGAATTTCTCAAAATAGGTGGCTCCGCTCCTACCCTGAAAGTCTCGGGGGGATACGTCAAGCGGGGGCTGAGATAAAAGGGGGGTCCCAAAACGCGTTTTTCCCATGCATTTTTCCATAGGACCTTTAGAACGAGCTACAGCCCGAATGGCTGAACAGAATTACTAGAAATTTGGCAGAGAGGTAGTCCCTATGTCAAGGAAGTGCCTTTTGTAGGTTTGGTGTAAATCTGTTCAGTAGATTCTGAGAAAATAGCCTTTAAATCAATATATATATCTGAGCCCGCTTACGGTACGCTTACCGTACGCTTACGGTAAGCTTACGGTACGCGTACGGTGGCGTGCGCGAGCGCGATTCTGATTGGCTGTTAGATCTTAGTAAACATTCCAATCGGCCGAAACCAGGAAGCGGCGGCCGCCATTTTGTGTGTTTCACTCAGAAAAAAAAGAGTGAAAACAAGAAAAGGGGGCAATGAGGAGAGTTACAGACCCCCTTACATTTGTGAGGGGGTCAAAGAAGGACAGAAAAGTACAAAGAAAACATTTATGGATTTTAAAAAAAATCACGGGGTACGCGTACGGTAAGCTTACGGTAAGCGTACGGTAGAAAAAAAAAAAAAAAAAAAAATGAAATTCAGATTTAAGTGTTTAGATATTAGGGGGCTCTAAAAAGAGCCGTTGTGTTTATGAAATGATTTTTTAGTGGTACCTACAAGTAAGTACCGATGCAGAGTCTAAGGTTCAAGAGGAAGACTCTGTTCCCTTCATCATTGAAGTGCACACCATCTCCTCTATAAATGTCTTGCATGTCATAACGCAAGTTGTTGTGGTAAATGGCACCCATACCATAGTCACGGAGGAAAGCAGAAACATATTTGTTGACGTGCTTTCTTGCTTTGTCAATCTGCGGACAGAAATGATTGGACCAGTTCCATTTTTGCCTTTGGCATATGTTGGAAAACACAAAGGCAGTTTTAGGGAAAAGTGAAAACAGTTGTGCAAAGGTGTCCTTCATAAGCATTTCCAGACCTACCCCAGTCAAAGTGCCTAGGTCATTGCCACCACAGTGCACTATTATGAGGTCAGGGTGTTGGATTTGCATGAAGGATTTCACCAATGGCATCAATTGGTGCCATTTTAACCCTCTCTGACCAATCCATTTAATGTCTACATTTGGCAAAGCAAGGTCTCTCACCATATCTGTTTTCTCTGCAAACTTTTCACTCCAGAAGACATAGCTGTGCCCTACAATCCACACTGTGAACATCTTCAAAGGAGAACTGGATGCACTCAGGAGGTGTCTTTCAGTAGAATGGCAATATGAAAAGAAAGACAGTTTGGAAATGGAGGCATACATATTTTTTACAAAACAAAAAGAACTGATTGGCTGTTTCATACCATTCTAGAATAAAAACTAGGCTGTATGTGTAAATTAATAGAAGGTTGGCTCTTAAAAGAACCGTTGTGTTCATGCAGGGACAGAGGAAAGAAAGAATGGGAAAATTATTCAAAGCGACAAGTGCGCTGATCTATTTTGTTGTTCACTAGGGAAACACTGGTCTCCCTATGGCAAATTAGATCTTGACAAAAGGCGCATCGAATATCAACCCTCCAAAATCGAGGGTTCATTTCCAGAGGGCCAGCAAAAGGAGATGCTCCCCCCACAGATGAAGGGCTCACCTGACCTGCAGAAGAAGGAGTCAGCTCTGCAGATGATGGTCCAGGCTGAGCTGCTGTGGATGTACTTGCTTGTCTTTCTGAAGAGTTACCTCCAAAAAGATGACCATGTGTCCTTTTGTGTACATCCTTGAGGTGTCTCTTCATGGTATGATTCCCAAAGGAATACTTCCTGTCAGGATTACCTCTTGAAAGTACACGCTGACACTGCTTGCAAGTTACTAAGGGTGCATTCACCTTTTGCTGGCCTTCAGGAAAAGTAAAATAATCCCATACATAAGAGGGCTTTTGTTTCCTCGCTCTCTGCCTCAAAACAGTGCTGCTAGTGCTAGCCTCACTCTCAGAAGAGCTCTGCTGTTCTGCCATCGTATCACAAAGACAACCCAGCTCCTTCTCCTAAGGGATCACAAGCAGAAATGAGGGGAATGGGTGTGGTGTAGGAGAGTTCTAGAACTGAAAGTAGTTTCAACCAATCAAAAGTTGTGTTTCATGATCACATGACCTACCGTACGCTTACGGTGCGCTTACGGTACGCTTACGTCAAAAGTGCGCATGCGCGTAAAAAAGACACGCGCTTGCGCGCATGCGCATAACAGACACTACCCGACACTTCCGCGTAACGTGCGCGTGTAGCGTACGCGCGCACGCGTCCCACGCGGAGTACGCGCGGCTACGCAAATTGCGTAACTATACGCAAGCAGTGTAGAAAAATTACGAGCGTTGCGAAAACCGTACGCTTACCGTAAGCTTACGGTACGCGTACTAAAAAAATAATAATAAAAAAAAAAAAAAGTACTGCAAATAAATTTTACATGTTTATTTTAAAAAATATATTTAAAAAAAAACATATTAAAGAATTTTAAAAATTTAGCCATAGTCTTTATAAAAGGTAAGAAAAATAAAAAATAAATAAGTTAAAAAAAATAGAAGAAAAAAAAAACAATTAGCATTTAAAAAACCTTGCAAATTCACTGAAAAAACCATGGGTTTCACACACGTTATAGTTAGGAATTAGCATTTAAAAAACCTTAGAAATTCAGTGAAAAAACCATAGGTTTCACACACGTTATAGTTAGGAATTAGCATTTAAAAAAACCTTAGAAATTCAGTGAAAAAACCATAGGTTTCACACATGTTATAGTTAGCTGGACATTTTACTCGTAAAAAACCAATGAAATTCCCCCGTTATAGTTAGTTCAGCTAACTATAACTCGCGCGCCCGCAATGCACTGCTGATGACGTCACATATTACATCACTCATGACATGGTCAGTGACATCACTCATGACATCACTGATGACATCTCAAATGACATCACTGATGACATCACTGATGACATCATCCTTGTGATAGAGTGGCAGACCTCCTCTCACCCTAATAAAACCTTTGATACACGCATTCAAAAATAGAGACTAAAATTTTCAAAACAAAGGACATACCAATAACAGTTACAACAACCTCTTCAGTAATTCTAAGATCCACATACACATCCACTCCTTCACCAACAGTCCTATACAGTCACTCATACATGTACTCACTTATCATATGTACTCATACACCTATACATCCTGTTACACAATGCCACTCATCCATAGAGCTACTCACAAACATAGTCACTCATGCTAATAAAGAATCAAACATACATTTACTTGCATATACAGTTATACACACACCACCACACTTACTTCTACGGAAACTTACACATACTTAGTCTTTTAAACAATCACTTATAGAAATACATACTTATTCATACAGGAACTCTTTCAATCTCTCACTCTCACATATACTCACATATATAAACCAATAGTCACATATACTAGTTTTAAACATATGTAGTTACTCATAAAGACACTATTGAGACAGTCATTCACTCACTAACACACCCATACACACACGCATCCACCCATGCAGTCCTGCACACATGCTCTGTTCAACACATACAAACAGTGAGTCACTCATTCATGCACCTATGCACTACGTCATACCCCCCACCGAACCATGCAGACACTCAGACTAATACTCAAAAAACCAACTAATAACCTATATAGACACCCATGTAGCTACTCACCAACCCATGCAGCCACTTATACACAAAGTGAAAAAATGAAACAGATATTTACATATTTAAATATTACTCACTAAGCCATGTATTCACTAGGATACACTTAATCAGTCAGTTACACAATCAATTTTTCAAAAAGAAATCATCCATTTAGACAGTAATATACCCATTTATTCTTCTATCAACCTTGAGATATACATATATAAAACATATTTAATTTTCAGAAAAACACACATTCACTGGATGATGTTATCAGTGATGTCATCAGTGATGTCATTTGAGATGTCATCAGTGATGTCATGAGTGATGTCACTGACCATGTCATGAGTGATGTAATATGTGACGTCATCAGCAGTGCATTGCGGGCACGCGAGTTATAGTTAGCTGAACTAACTATAACGGGGGAATTTCATTGGTTTTTTACGAGTAAAATGTCCAGCTAACTATAACATGTGTGAAACCTATGGTTTTTTCACTGAATTTCTAAGGTTTTTTAAATGCTAATTCCTAACTATAACGTGTGTGAAACCTATGGTTTTTTCACTGAATATATATATATATATATATATATATATATATATTTAGATATTACCTACTGGCAGGCGCCAGTAGGTAGTTATAGTTAGGACCTATTTCCCCTAGGAAATCCGCAACATTCTATTTGGAATAACGCTGGCGCCGATTGACGAATCTTCGCGAACTTTTCCAAACTTTTGGCCAGCTCCGGTCCGCTCCTATCCTGAAAATTTCACAGTGATTCGTCAAGCGGGGGCCGAGAAAAAAGGGGGGTCCCAAAACGCGTTTTCCCCATGCATTTTCCCATAGGACCTGTTGACGCAGCTACAGCCCGAACTGCTGAACGGAATTACACCAAATTTGGCAAAGAGGTAGTCCTCAGTTCAGACTCGTGCCTTTTGCTTAAATGGTGTAAATCCGTTCAGTAGTTCCTTAGAAAATTAGAGTTAAAAAGATAGATATATCTGGGCAGAGCCTAACCACACATCTCATCGTGAGATCTGATTGGCTGTCAGTACTTCATCCAAGAAGTGTTGGCAGCCATCTTGGGACCAATATACATGATAGCACCTCATTAAAAAGCATTGCAGTTAATAGAAGGTTTTAAGACTTTAGTTACATTATAAATCATTTGTTGATGGTACCATACTCATTTTAGGAACTGTGGTGTGTTCTAAGGTGATTTTACCATGTGAAAAAGCCTTCTGCTGTCATATCATGAATCATGTTTGAGAGAAAACTATTTTCTATATCTATAAGCTAAACTGAGAGCATATTTCTGTAAATTCACATTATCTTTCTCAGTCATATGAGAATGAAGTCTGACATTCTCAGTAAAACATGTACATCCAACAAGGGCAGATACTGCAGTTGATTCCTTTGTGTTCTACTGCAGCTTCTCAGAGTGTTCTAAAGAACAACTAGAGCGCTAACAGTCCTACTTATGACAAACATATTGCACACCTGAAGCCATCTTGATTGGAATAAAGTGGTAACTCTTAAAACATTTAATTTAAAAAGGAACAAAATGAGGGGGTTCATTTTGCCATAGAAAGTATGATTAGTGCTGCAGAAAGAAAAATTAGGGCACATTTTGAGTGACTTCTCAAATCCTCTTCTATTTCATTAAAACATTCTGACATGCAGACTGAAACATGCACTTTCAATACCAGCAGCAGACTTCCCTGGTGAGCAGTAGCTTTACTACAGTGATCTAATAAGCAACTAGAGTGCTAACATTCTGAATTTATGGCAAATGTGTGACACGTCTGAATGCCTTCTTGATGGAACCAAAGTAAAAAACTGAAAGTATTTCCCACTGAGGAGACTGTAGTAAATGAGGAAATTAGGAAACTTCATAACAAATAAGTCTCCCAAAATGGCCACCAGAGACAAAAGAGCCCAAATGTAGCCCAAATATCACCCAGATGTAGCCCAAGTATAGCCCAATGACAGAATGTCCCAGAGTGTTCTAACGAATAACTAGAGTGCTAACAGTCTTACTTATGACAAACCTATTGCACACCTGAAGCCATCTAGATTGGAATAAAGTGGTAACACTTAAAACATTTAATTTACAAAGGAACAACATGAGGGGGTTCATTTTGCCATAGAAATTATGATTAGTGCTGCAGAAAGAAAAATTAGGGCACATGTTGACTTCTCAAATCCTCTTCTATTTCATAAACAAATTCTGACATGCAGACTGAAACATGCACTTTGAATACCAGCAGCAGACTTCCCTGGTGAGCAGTAGCTTTACTACAGTGATCTAATGAGCAACTACAGTGCTAACATTCAGAATTTATGGCAAATGTGTGACACATCTGAATGCCTTCTTGATGGAACCAAAATAAAAAACTGAAAGTATTTCCTACTGAGGAGACTGCAGTAAATGAGGAAATTTGGAAACTTCTTAACAAATAAATCTCCCAAGATGGCCACCAGAGACAAAATAACCCAAATGTATCCCAAATATCACCCAGATGTAGCCCAAGTATAGCCCAATGACAGAATGTTCCAGAGTGTTCTTAAGAACAGCTAGAGCGCTTACTGTCTTACTTATGACAAAAGTATGGCACACCTGAAGCCATCTTGATTGGAATAAACTGGTAACACTTAAAACATTTTATTTAACAAGGAACACAATGAGGGGGATCATTTTGCCATAGAAATTATGATTATTGCTGAAGAAAGAAAAATTAGGGAACATTTTGAGTGACTTCTCAAATCCTCTTCTATGTCATTAAAAAATTCTGATATGCAGACTGAAACATGCACTTTTAATACCAGTAGCAGATTTCTGTGGTGAGCAGTAGCTTTACTACAGTGATCTAATAAGCAACTAGAGTGCTAACATTCAGAATTTATGGCAAATGTGTGACATATCTGAATACCTTCTTGATGGAATCAAAGTAAAAAACTGAAAGCCTTTCCTACTGAGGAGACTGCAGTAAATGAGGAAATTAGGAAACTTCATAACAAATAAATCTACCAAGATGGCCACCAGAGACAAAAGAGCCCAAATGCAGCACAGATATCGCCCACATGTAGCCCAATGACAGAAGTGTGCAAAACACGTATTGTTTGTGTATTTGCAGTTTTATATAGTGCAGACTTGTCAGGTATTGGAGTGCTTTACATGAGAATTGGTTACATCACACAAGATCAAATTCATTTTGGTTGTAGACATAGGGAGATTAAGTGATTTGACCAGAATCACAGAATGTTGAGCTGAAGCCGAAACTCCAACCTGGTTCCCCAGTTGCAAAGTCTGCAGCTCTGGAAGTAACACCACATCCTCTCCCCTAGGTGCAACATTTAATCAAGTGGTCAACGGGATAAAAAAACATAAAGATTACAAATAATTTAAAAGCTCTTTGTCGCTATTTGAAAACTCAGAAAATATGTCCTCATTTTAGTTTTTTAGAGCACTAACCATAATTTTGATGCAAATAAGACCCTCTCATATATGTAATTTCTAAAGGAAATGCTCTAGGTATTACAGTTTTGATTACATCAAGATGACGGCAGACATTCCACACTTTTGTAAGAAATATAGAATGTTAGCGATCTAGTTGTTCATTGGGATACTGTTGAGAGGCAGAGGCCAGGGGCACGGACTCTGAAAATTGAAGGCAGGTAGGAGAGTGCTGAGGCAACAATTTGACCACACTGGGCAGGCAGGAAGGGCAGTGGCAGCACACCAGATTATGGAGGGCAGTGGAAAGGGGGGCAGGGGCAACAAACCAACAATACAGGACTGGCAAGAGAGGCTGTGGCAATATAATAGACCATTGTGGGCAGAAGGAAGAGGCAGTGGTAGTACAACAATACATGCCAACAGACCCGTTTCAGCCAGGAAACGCCCAATGTTTTTAAGCTCAAATGGGCTTTATTTGATCTGTCTCCTGTCTACAATCTCCTCTTTTTCAATGTAACTCAAAGGGGAAAATCAATACGCCAGTTTTTTTTCAAAATCTCCCTCTTACCAATTTCAAAATGTTCGCAAGTATGGTACATTGGATCATGGTAGGCAGGAGGAATTGGGGTAGGGACATGGACTCGGATAACAGAGGACAGGAGGGACATAGAGAGGTGCACCAAACTGACCCTACAGGGCAGGCATCAGGGTTTGCAGCAGAACAATACACCACACAGGGCATGCGGGACGGGAGTGCAGCACAACAATCCATAGAAAGCAATAGGGAGGGGACAGGACCATGCACATGGACAACAGAGAACAGAGGGGAAAGAGGCAATAGTAGCTAGCTGACCATAATGGACAGACAGGAGAGAAAGCTGCAGCATAACAGACCATAAAGGGCAGGAGGGACGGATCAGGGGCATTACAATGGAACAGACAGGCCAGGAGGGAGGGAATAGGGGTCTGCACATGGAAACTGGGCTGGGGGCAAGGGGGCGGGGCAAGAGCAGCAAGATGACCATGGAGGTCAGGCAGGATGGACACTAGAAACAAGACACACCATGGAGAGCAACAATGAGACTATGATGGCATACACACAGACCATGGAGGGAAGGTGGGAGGGGGTCAGGGGCAGCTATCTGACCACACAGGGAAGGTGGGAGGGGCCATGGCAGCACAGAAGACCATGCATGGCAAGCGGGAGGGTTAGTGGCAGCACAATGGCTATGATGGGCAAGAAGGAGGGTGCAGGGGCATGCACAAAGGACCATGGAGGATAGAAGGGAGGGTCAGGACCTGGGCACAGACAAGAGAGTTCAGGCGAAGGGGCCTCACAGCAGACCACGCGGGGCAGGCAGGAGGAGCAGTTGCAGCACAACAGACCAGGGAGGGCAGAAGGGTGTGGCAGTAAAATGGACCATGGAGGACAGGAGGAAGGGGATAGGGGCATGGCATGTGGACAGGCAGGGTGGAGGTGGCAGGGACAGGTTACAGTCATCTGACAATGCTAGGCAGGTGGGAGGGGAGTGGCAGCTCAACAGAACACTCAGAGTAGATAGGAGTGGCAGGTCCATGGAACATGGTGGGCAAAAACGATGGAGCAGGGGCATGCACAAAGACATCGGAGGGCAGGGGGAAGGAGAATAGGGGCAGCAAGCTAAGCACAGAGGCTAAGCAGGAGGTCAATGATGGGCAATAGAATTGGGCAATGGAGGGCAGGAGGAGTGGACTGGTACCTCATGCTAAATGGAGGGCAGTGGCAGCACATCAGACCATGCAAGGCAGGAGGGAGGAGGCTAGTCCATGGATTCAGACAACACAGGTAGGGAGGAGGTGGATAGGGCACACAAGCTAACTGTTCAGAGAAGGTGGGTATTAGGAACTTTATTGTTTTTAAAATGTGTGTCTGTGTGAACTACTTAAAATATTGACAAGTATGCAGCATAATCTCACTTTTATTCAGGAAGAAGAGGACGTTTGTGACTGTGACTCCGGGCTCACTTGGCAGAAACACCCTCTGACCCTCCACCCCCCATCGCAAAATGTAATGCCCGTGAAAAAGGTAGGTGGACGCAGTGTTATATAGAACATAGTCCTGAGAGCACGATTGAAAATGTAAACTAGATATAGTATATGGTATAAACTATGCACCAAAAAGTGTAATATAAGATGAACCGGGGTGTGAAATATAATATGCAATACATTGTGCGCAATGACAGATTCATTGGCGAGCGTGAGATAGCACAGGCACTAGCGCATGCTATGTGATATGGGCCTTGAAGTGTAATATGCACAGGGCAGTGTTGTGTAACCTAACTAGTCTCTAAAGTTGTAATATAAAATATGTGCTGGGGAGTGTAACGTTGCATATGCACTGTGACAAAGATATGGATCCCAGATTGTATTATGTATGGCATAGCGCTGTGCGTTATAACATAGGCATCGAGGAAGGCACGTTAGATGGGGCAATATAACCCGTGCGAAGGCAAGTGTGGCATGACATATTCACGGGGTGGTGTTACAGTGCACATGGGCTAGAGAGTGTCATAGCATACGCACTAGCTGGTGGAATACAACACAGAGGTGTGTGGCACTCGGCGGGCACTGGTGGGTGTAACACAGCATTGGGTTCAGCCAGGAGCACGCTGTGACTCTCAAGTGAGGTTTGTGTCCTTTCCAGAGAGTAAAATAAAAGGTATTACACATCCGGCGGTGGATGTGTGTTTTATTAACCGTGAGGGGGGTTTCTTGCATAGTTTGGTCGAATTTTTGTTGAGTCCCCTTTGAATGGCTTGGTGTGCGTGTGTATTAAATGTGCCCGTCAATAGCTACCCATGTTTGTGTAAATAAATGACAAGGGTGTGTACTTGGAGAGTACCCACCGGCGGGGGTGTCGGGATTAGGCACGGTAGGGCGTCAGACACGTCAAAGCTTCACTAGCGGTGTAAATACATTCCACGTGGATTCATTGTATGCATAGTCGCCTTTTAATGAATATCACGGAAATCGTCATGGTGATAGGTACATACGGTTTGTCCAGCATGTCCTAGTTGTTTCTATACATATATATATTTTTTTAAATAATAAAAAACAAAGGCCGGCCCCGGGGGATGGGGTCCCCAGTGCCATAAGTGGCCTGAGGAGGGGGGCAACGCAGCCCCCTCCTAAAGAATAAAAAAAAAAAAGCCCATGACCCGGGCGTTGGGGTCCCCGGGGCCGATTAGGGCCTTGGGAGGGCCAAATTTATTTTTTTCAACAAAACAAATTAGGGTGCTGGGGTCCTCCGGGCCAATAAATTAGAAAAAGAAGGGGGGTCACACAGCCCTCCTTCTTAAAAAAATAAAATAAATAAAAAACCGGCATCGTGCCGGAGGCCACGCCCCCTCCTTGCAGCACTCTGCAAACGCACCCCCTGGCCAGTTGTAAGTTGGGGAATTAATTCCCCTTCAATACTGAGGGTCCCTGAGGGCCAACTAGCCCTACAGGTATCTCCAGTATGCGCCAGGGAGCTGCGTTGCAGACAGGTGTTCTGAGGCCACGCCTCTTTTTACACCTTTATGCAACGCAGCTCTGTGACGCTTACTGGAGGTACCTAGTGGGCTAGTTTGACCCTAGGGACCCTTAGGATTCAAGGGGACTTAATCTCTCAACTTAGAACGGCCACAGGGCGCGTTTACACAGTGGTGAAGGGAGGGGACGGGGCCTGAGGTGACATGTGCAAACACGCCCTGTGGCGCGTTTTAAGTTGGGAAAATAATTCCCTTTCAATCCTGAGGGACCCTGGGGGCCAACTAGCCCACCAGGTGCTTCCAGTAAGCGCCACTGCTCTGCGTTGTAGAGAGGTGGTGGAGGCTGTGCCCCTTTTTACACCTCTATGCAATGGCGCTTACTGGACATACCTAGTGGGCTATTATGCCCCTAGGGACCCTCAGGATTCAAGGGGACTTAATCTCCCAACTTAAAAAAACGGCCACAGGGCTTGTTTACACAGTGGGGAAGAGAGGGGATGGGGCCTGAGGTGACGTGTGCAAACAAGCCCTATGGCGCGTTTTAAGTTGGGGAAATAATTCCCCTTCAATCCTGAGGGCCCCTGGGGGCTAACTAGCCCACCAGGTGCTTCCAGTAAGCTCCACTGAGCTGTGTTGCAGAGAGGTGGTCCAGGCCATGCCACTTTTTACACCTCTCTGCAACGCTGCTCTGTGGCGCTTACTGGAGGTACCTAGTAGGCTAGTTGGACCCTAGGGACCCTCAGGATTCAAATGAACTTAATCTCCCAACTAAAAACGGACACAGGGCGTGTTTACACAGTGGTGAAGGGAGGGGACGGGGCCTGAGTTAACGTGTGCAAACAAGCCCTGTGGCACGTTTTAAGTTGGGGAAATATTTCCCCTTCAATCCTGATGGACCCTGGGGGCCAACTAGCCCACCAGGTGCTTCCAGTAAGCGCCACTGCGCTGCGTTGCAGAGAGGTGGTCTAGGCCGTGCCCCTTTTTACATCTCTCTGCAACGCAGCTCTGTGGCGCTTACTGGAGGTACCTAGTGGTCTAGTTGGACCCTAGGGACCCTCAGGATTCAAGGGGGCTTAATCTCCCAACTTAAAACGGCCACAGGGCGTGTTTACACAGTGGGGAAGGGAGGGGATGGGGCCTGAGGTGACGTGTGCAAACACGCCCTGTGGCGCGTTTTAAGAGGTCGTTTTAATCCCCTGCCCTATTATATACTAGGGGCTTACAGAGGAGGTCATGCTAATCACAGGGGGACCCCAACGCATAGTGTTCCCTAGAGTATGTAGGTGTTTTCACTGTATTCTGAGTGTCTTTTAACATAGCACTGGCTCTAGGGCTGGTTAGTCAGACTTACCACCAGTATCCGTCTGAAAAAGTTGAGGGTACAGGATGATTTTGCAACAAGGCTTCTTTCTGCTCTTCTGTTTGTTCTTTCTGCACGTTATCCTTCTTCCTGCACTTTTCTCCGTCTTTGAGGACTTCTGTTGCTTCTTTCTGCATTTCTTGTTTTTCTTTCTGTGCGTTTTTTCTTCTTTCTTCACATGTCCTATCTCTGTAGGCATAGTTAGAAATTAGCATTTAAAAAACCTTTGAAATTCACTGAAAAAACCATAGGTTTCAGGCACGTTATAGTTAGGAATTAGCATGACTGTATAGGACTGTTGGTGAATGAGTGGATGTGTATGTGGATCTTAGAATTACAGAATAGGTTGTTGTAACTGGTATTGGTATGTCCATTGTTTTGAAAATTTTAGTTTCTATTTTTGAATGTGTGTATCAAAGGTTATATTAGGGGGAGAGGAGGTCTGCCACTCTATCACAAGGATGATGTCATCAGTGATGTCATCAGTGATGTCATTTGAGATGTCATCAGTGATGTCATGAGTGATGTCACTGACCATGTCAAGAGTGATGTAATATGTGACGTCATCAGCAGTGCATTGCGGGCGCGCAAGTTATAGTTAGCTGAACTAACTATAACGGGGGAATTTCAATGGTTTTGTATGAGTGAAAAGTCCAGCTAACTATAACGCCCCTGAAACCTATGTTTTTTTCAGTGAATATATATATATATATATATATATATATATATATATATTTTTTTTTTTTATTTTCAAACACATTTGCGGTAATACTGGCGTGCTGCCAGATCGCTGGTGGTGCACCGGAAGTAGCGATAACACTAGTGCTCGAAATGTAGAAAAATTCTCCCAAACCTTCTTCTGATTAAGGAGCCTGCACTCATTGTTGTTATGGGGGTTTCTCCCGTTTATTGCATCATTTACACATGCTAGAGCACAAGAGGATTGCATCATTTGCATCAGACACATGCTAGAGCATATGAGGGACGCGTTTCGGCAGTCACGCTGCCTTTCTCGACCTAAAAAGCGCCATATTGGTGCTTCTTTTAAAGCCCTTGCACAATTAAAAATAGAAGATGCACTCTACTAAACAGCAATTGGGTAAACACATACTCGTGGGAAAATTACCAATATTCACCATTGCATAAACGGGTTTTCATAAAGAAACAGCGCAACAGAGTAAGCCCTATATATCACATTACTTTAAGGTTTCTTACTGACTATGCTCAAAGTTTTATGCTTTTCAGTTCATTTTGGTTTCAAAAGGTCCCATCCTGCCTCATTATGTTTTGTGTAAAACCCGAACTGGATTAATACCCGTTCTCAAACTGTCAATAGAGGCAACACAACAATGTCTTATTTTAAAAAAAAACACAAAGTTACGCATATTTGCAGTTTGTGTAACATTTCTTCAGACATAATCGCCCGCCTCATTGTTTTAAACACTCTTTGCAAGCATACACGTCTCCAAAGGCAATATGCTGTCTGCTCGAAAACAGCTGAATTCAGGAACACAGATATCCAAATTCGGAGGAGGAAAACTCACAGTGGGCGGCTTCTTGTCCTTAAAACTTCATGGTGGTGGTGTTGTGGGACTCTACTACTGCTTATCGGGATTGGTTTGCACTGGACACAGGAATTGGAGTTTTAAGTTGTGAGTTGTGATTCATGGCCACATGTATCAGAAAAACATTTAGCATTTCTTGAATTTTAAGTAATCGCTATTTAAGGAATGCAAAATGGTATGTAAAAAAATAGCGATTACCAAATAGCGATTCCTAAAGGCTTGCAATCACAATTAGGTAATCACTATTAGGTAATACTACTTCATTCATTCCTGTGGACCTAAAGGCCCAAAGGTGCAAATGGTTTTCATTAGCTAATTTACAATTACCTAAATGGTAATCACAAATATGGTAATGTAAAACCAAGGGGGCCCGGGGGCCTACGGCCCCCCTGAAGCACCCCCCAAAAAATGTGCACTTGTAAAGCACACGTATGCCCTAGGGGCATGTGTGTGCTACATGGCACTTTGAATAATGCATTTTTCAAAAATTGCACATGGTTACCATTGACTTGGAGTCGATGGTAATAGCATTTCCTAAATGCACAGTTTGCAATTAGAAAATGCTTGGTACATATGCTTACAGAATCGCAAATTGCAATTACCTATTTGCATTCGCGGTTTTAGGTAATCGCAAAAAATTGTGATTACCTAAAATTGTGACTACAAAGCCTTTATACATCTTGAAGCTATTTTGAATTTGCAAACAGTCAAATTTAGCGATTCGCACCGTTAGCAAATGCAAAATTATTTCATTTATGTGGCCCTTAACGATTTGCCTGCTATCAGACCTTTAAATGGCTCTAGATGTTCATACATATGTGCCTATTAACTAAAACATCAGTGCCCTCATATTCATATGAATAAAATATCTATTGCACATATTTTTCTTTATAGTGTACCCATGCTTTCATCCACTTTACAAAATGACTGATGCATTTTTCTATCTTTTTCCAGGACCTCTTGTATCTAATCTCTTAATGGTTGTGCACTTAAATCCTTTTTGCCATCTTTCAGCTTGTATATCTAGCCCTTATTAGAAGATTTGCTAATCTTAGTCACCAGAATAATTGTCAATCTCGAGACAAAAGCAAGTATGTTGTCAGGTAACGTGGTCACTTCGAGACATTATCTGCTGTCTTCCACTTGTCTCCGAGGAAGCTTGCATGGCACAGCAGTATCCTGGGGTGAAAGCGTGTACAGTGGCTCCAACAGGAGTACCACGATATCTTACAGGAGGGCCATGCTGTGTCCCACGGAAGTATTGTGGTACACCATGGTCCAAAGTAATTTCTTTATATTAATCACAGATAAGCTCTCTCTGGGTCCCCAACACGAGTGCCTGGGCGGTCTGGATGTCCATACCCTGCCCCATATGCCCTTAATCAAAACTTTTTAAGGACATGGGGACCAAGTCCCCGAGTCCTGCAATGGTGGACACAACATTTTCTTGACCTGCTGCAGCTGGCCAATCAGATCACAAGGTAATGTGATAAAGTCACGGGTACCGCAATAGCACATTGGCTGACCTGAGAGAAAGCTCCCTCTGCCAATGGGTTTCGAGTATTTTTTTTAATCTTCAGTCCTACAGACGTCCTGCAGGACTCCGGCTGTCCATAACGGTGCAGATATCACTATCGTTTCTAGGAAATCAACCCCTGCATGACCAGCACCCCTGCTCCTCCTTTAAACTCAAATTTCTCGAAAACAGCTGAAAGGATTTACACCAAATAACGAAAAGCACTCATTCTGAGTAAAGTTCTAACTTCCTGCCCGATTGGTCAGAAAAGTTTGGCAGATTCATCAAACAGCACAAAAGTTAATAAATATTTTTTTAACGCTTTTTCTTTGGAAAGTGAGACCTAACCATAAGTACACTGGCAGTAGGACTGCCCCAACTCTGATCCCATTTCGGTAACAGCTGAAGATACATCTCCTTGAAGAACGCTACATCATGACTCAGTAACAGTGTATCTCAACTCTCAGAACCCAACTACTGCTACAACCACTCAATGACTGCATGTTTGCCTTTGATATTGTAGAGAGCTCCACAGTCTTTCGGCCATAATTGCAACATACAAATAAAACATACATACTTATATCCATACACACAACTCCAAAGGTAAACTAAGGCATTTCATGTACTCAGCTCTATGATGTATAAAGGTAGTGAGGGTACTGTATTGTATATCTTTGTGTTTGTGCTCAGATTTTATTATGAGGTCTAGCTAAAAAAAGTATTTTGATATTAAAAGATACTGCTTTCATTGCCAGTCATCTCTTAAATGGCTTACTATTACTTTATTATAGGTTCCCTATTCCAAGACAGGCCAATGGGTTGCTTTTGAACCCATCGGCTAACTTTAGATAGTAAGCCAATGATAAAGTACTGGTAAACCATTCAAAGATCACTGCATGCGCTTACATACTGCCATCTTGAAACAGGCAAGAATTGAGAACGTGTACCAATATGCTATCTCACATTTACTTCCTGAATGCCAACATCAAACTGGGACACAGTTACACTATCCTTCTAGAGTTGTATTCCTGTTAAATGAATATTACATTTTAATATTTTGCACAACTTTCTGTATAACTGTACCACTTTAACATTTTTTAATGCTGTGTACAAGGGAGGAGATGAGTTCTAGTAACTACAATGAATGACCTTGGACATGGAGAACCAGGCACGAATTCCAGACTGGGGTTCACATCCTGTGATTCAGGGCAAATCACTTAATCACCCAGTGATCCAAAATAATGTGTGTCTTAGTCCCATTCTTTTGCGAAACATTCTGATGCCTTAATATGTTGGATATCTTGGAACGGTCAAGAATTGAGAAAGTTTGCTGATATGCAAGCTCACTTCTAGTTCTTGAAAGCCGACATCAAACGAAAACAAAGTTTCCGTATGCTGCTAGATCTGTATTCCTAATAATTGGATGCTGTATTTTATTCTCTTGCAAAGCTATCTGTGAAAACTGTACAAATTTAACTTGTTTGAATGCTGTGTGCAGGGGAGGATTTGGGGCCTAGCAGCTATAGTGGCTGTCCATTGGATCTCGGGAACCAGATTCTTATACCAGCCTCGGTTTAACATCATGTGATGCCCTCAGGCCAACTCTTAGCTACATAAAACTGCAAAAATGTCTCTGTCACTGTGATAAAAGGGTGCCTAATAAGTGTGTAAATTAAATGGTTGCTGTGTCCACAGTACTTCAGATTCAAATTCCTATTTAAAGCCAGTACAGTCATAACTGAGTGTATTCTTGCTTTTACACTGTGAATCTTAATCTGTCTGTGTTAGAAATTGGGATTCTGGTTGGCAGAGGTGTGCACCCTATCCAAGCAGGAACCACAATCCAAGTCAGGGTAAGTCACATACACACCCTAAATCAACCTGTGCTCACCCTCTGGTAGCTTGGCACAAAGCAGTTAGGCTCAACTTAAGAGTGCAAAGTATTTGTGCAACACTTAAAACAGTAAACAGTGACAACACCACATAAAACTATACCTCACCTGGTTAGAAAAATAGAGCTTAATTTACTGAACCATGCAAGACCAAAACAACGAAAATCCAATATGTAGAACCAGAGATATGAATCTTTAAAGAATATCTTGAAATATAGTGCTTAAAAGCATAAAGCACGAATCGGGGCTTTCTGGTCGCGCTAGACCAGGTCAAATCCAAAATTTCAGGCTGACCGCAGTGTACCACAGGTCGGATACAGAGAACAGCCTTGGCCCTCTGAAGCAGAACCTTGATTCGGGGTTGCATCGAGATATAAGGTGCAAAGGAGGCGATGCATCCATCCTGGAGATGTAGGAGATGCGTCAGTTCCGAGCCGCGCAAATCGGAAATGCATCGTCTTCGAACCCCACTGATGTAGGTGATGTGTCATCATCAAGCCATGCAGCCAGCGATGTGATGTCCTTGATCCTAGCAGCAGCGGTGATGCCTCGGCGTTGAAGGAGATGCGCTGGTACTGAGTCACTCAATGACAGTGATGTGTGGTTTTTTGCAGTTGCAGCACGTTAAACCCACTTCCAAGGGTCCAGGACTGATTTGGCACCACTTGGCAGGGCAAGACTCTTAGATGGCAGGTGCTGCTTAAGAGTGGAGTGAAGTCTTTGAAGTCCCCGAGACTTCCAACAGGAGGCAAGCAGAAAAGCCCTTTGAGCAACCCTTGGTTCAATTGGTAGAGAGATGGAGGCCCAGTCCTTCTTCCCAGGCAAAAAGGAAGCAGGCAGCACATCAGCACAGCAGAGCAGGAGTCCAGCAGATTGACAGTCCTTTGAGCAGCACAGCATTCCTTCTTCCTGGCAGAGTATCTACAGGTCCAGATGTTTTCTGAAGTGTTGGTGTCAGTGGTCCAGCACTTATACCCAGTTGTTCACCATAAGTTAGTATTTTAAATTGTGATTCCAGAGACACTAAATTTGGGGGTCCCATCTCTACCCGGTTAGAAACTACATTTAGAAGATGTAGTAAGGTAACCCAATGTTAACCTATGGGAGAGAAAGGCCTTGCAGTAATGAAAAACACATCTAAGAGTTTTTCCCTGCCAGGACACCCTGCACTTAGCTGTCCAGAACCTACCTTAGGAGTGACGTATATGCATCAAAAAGGAAGGTTTGGGCCTGGCAAGAGAGTTAGTTTGCCAGATCAACATGCACATACAGGCTCTGCAGTGGCAAGCCTGAGACATGTTTGAAGGGCTACTTAGGTAGGTGGACCAATCAGTGCTGCATTTAATTTACAGGTCCTGGGCACATGTAATGCTCTTTACTAGGGACTTATAAGTAAATTAAATATACCAATTGTGGATAAGCCAATGTTACCATGTTTTAAGTAGAGAGCACATGCATTTGTGGTAAAGTGGCAAGATTCCTAAAGCCAGCAAAACAGGATGTCAGAAGGCAAAATAGACAGGGGAAACCAAATAACCGCCACGTGGAACGAGGTCACCTCCGTCAAATATATAACACAAAAACGCAGAGCAGGAACTTGCTTTCCATACTTCTCTGAATGCATCATTGTCCTTTTTCCTGTAAAGAAAGGAAAATATGTGTGAAATGCTTCCTTTTGTCATAGGGCTATACAATTTAAATGGGTCATTCTCACATCACGGTGGAAAGCACAGAGGTGCCCCGGATGCAAGACTTTTTATGCTCACCAGGATTCCCCCTGTGTATGCATTTATTTATGTCAGTATTAGGAATATCGTACACCCTAACAATTTTATGTTGTAGTATATTATTGTGTCTATAATGATGTTTCCTGCTTTGCATATTCACCCATTTTTTATCCATACTTATGTATTGAACATTCTGACTTAAAAAAAAATATTGAGGTGAAATGTGAAAGACCGTTTAGTATTTTGCCCACAGCAATGCACAAATGCTAAATGGGCCTCCTGACACTTGTTATGATCGTTCTCATTTCAAGTCGTTGTGCTGAATAAACACTCAGCTGACGCCACTGTAGTGTTACACATACAGGAATCTAAATAGAACTAAGTATGTGTTTCCCTGTTAACTTTAGCATTTTTAATGCATCCTAGTGACGCATATAATAAAATAGTCGCCCATGCCCGTCTGGGAGGTTGCATGACATCACAAAGCATGCCTTTATCACGTATACCTTTACCGCGCAATTCTATGTTATAACTTAGTTATTTAAATTATTTTTAAAAATTGTAACACATTATAGTGATTAAAACACATAAAATACACAAACAAAATATTGATTTATAATCATTTCTAAATTATAATACAACTACATTATACCAGCGTCACACAAAACAACACATTAAAAAGCAAACTCTCCAAATTGCTCTGCGCTACACTACGAAAGTTAACCTAAAACATTTTTTTTTTTAATTAAAATGCAATGCAATTACCGATTTGCACAGGTTTGCATGACAATAAAAAAATATGAATAACTCTATAGCTAGCTTCCCCAATCAAGATGGCGACCCCCACACACTGAAGAAGGTAAAAAACAATGACAAAAAAGCTTTATTTAAAAAATATAAAGTCTATATTTCGAACAACAAAACAAAGATTACAGCAGTTACTTTATTTTAAATATTGGTAAACCCTATAAAAGCATATAAAAACAGCTGTCCTTCATTTTGTGCTCAGCGATACACTGCCCTGTGAATTGACCACAAGCACTGCTGATGGGAGAAGAGTCAGATACGGAGAGTGCTGATCACAGTGCCACCTAGGTTTGAAAGTGAGTATTTATGTAAACTCTTGAAGTGAACACTGAAAGGTGCTGAACACTGACGAGGGGGCAGATCTACAATTCCCAACTCTAATGAGGACCAACTCGGAGAACTTGCTGGACACTGAAGGGGGGGGGGCAGATTTACTATCACCAACGTAAGTCAGGGCCAACTCAGGGAAGGTGCTGGACACTAAAGGGGGGTAGATAGACCATGAAGGGCACAGACTTACTGTTCTAACTCCAGTGAGGACCTACCCAGGGAAGGTGCTGGATACAGTGGGATTTACTATTGTAACTCCAGTGAGGGCCAACTTGGGAAAGGTGCTGGACCCTAAAGGTGGGGGGAGATTTAACATTCTAACTCCACTGAGGGCCAACTTGGAGAGACTGCTGGACACAGAAGGGGGCAGATTTACTACTCTAGCTTCATTGAGGGCCAGCTCAGGGAAGGTGCTGGACACTGAAGGGGGCAGCTCAGGCTGCTCTCTTTTTCTGCCTACAGACAGCTCCTTCACTATAGAGCCTGGACACTCCTCGGAGTAAGAGCCGCACTTTATAAATCGCCTATATAAGTCACACACATAAATCACACATATTCTAACTTCACTGAGAGCCAACTCGGGGAAGGTGCTGGACAATGAGGGGGGGGGGGGAATTTACTATTCTAACTCTAGTGAGGGGTCAACTTGGGGAAGGTGCTGGGCATAGAAGAGGGGAAGATTTGCTATTCTAACTCCAGTTTGAGCCAACTCAGCGAAATAAAATGAAATGAAAACGGAATTTGTAAAGCGCTCGAATGCCCCAGGGCGTCTTGGCGCTAGTCTTTCACAGAATAGTTGGCACAGTGGGTGGTTAAAAAGCCAGGTTTTGAGAATTCTACAAGAGAGCAGAGATGGACAGGTTTTTAAGTGAGCAGGTAAGGCATTCCACCGTTTGGTTGTACCACAGATAAAACATCTGCCTCCCCAGCTGACTCATTTAAATTCGGGTACTATGAAGTTGACTGCTGAGGAGGACTGAAGTGTCCTAGAAGGGATGTACCTAACAAACTTCTTTTGAAAGTAGTATTGGCCCTCATCATGTAAGGCTTTAAATGCTATGCAGAGTGCCTTGAAATGTATTCTCTTCTGAACTGTCAACCAATGAAGTTTCACTAGGGCCTTAGTGAACGATTTGAGTCTGGGTTTTGTAGGATCTGTAACTTATTGTCCAGGCGTTTCCATAGGTTGATATACAGACCAGTACAGTAATTAATTTTAGAAAGAGTACTACAGTTACTACTAGTTTCCTTCGATCTACTGGGATAAAAGTCAACAATTTTCCCAGCATTTTAAAATTTTAAAGAGAGAAAGTCACTGAAGGTAATTGCATTCACCTGTTTGTTAAAGGACAGACGATTATCAAAGATAACGTCCAGATTTCTAGCTTTTTCTACTGGGGTTGGGACCGAGCCTAAACCAGATGGCCAACACTTAGGGGACCAGAAGGAGACATTGTTTCCCAGCAGCAGTATTTCAGTTTTCTCAGAATTTAATTTCAGACAATTATTCAGCATCCAGTCACTGACTTGTCGCATACCATTACGGAAGCTGGCTGCTGATTCTTGGTGATTGCCAGAAACTGAAATGTTAATTAGAGTATTGTCAGCATAGCTGATGGCCGAGAAACCCATTTTTTTTATCAGGATAGCTATGGGAGTGACATATAGATTAAAAAGGGTAGGGCTCAACGAGGAGCCCTGCGGAACGCCACAAGGAAGGGAGAAAAAGTTAGAAAGAAAGCCAACGGAGAAACAGCGGCCCTCATCTCCTGGACCTCTCGGCCGCCTTCGACACTGTCTGCCACCACACCCTCCACACACGCCTCCACAACGCAGGGATCTGCGACAAAGCACTGTACTGGACCATATCCTTCCTCACTGGCAGAACCCAGAGTGTCCGCCTCCCCCCATTCCGCTCTAAAGACACCAAGATCATCTGCGGCGTACCCCAAGGATCGTCCCTCAGACAGACACTCTTCAACGTATACATGGCACCACTCGCCAACATAGTTCGATCACACAACCTCAACATCATCTCATACCCTGATGACACCCAGCTGATCCTCTCCCTCACCAAGGCCCTCACCACCGCCAAATCCAACCTCCACAAAGGAATGAAGGCCATCGCCGAATGATTGATGAACAGCTGCCTGAAACTGAACTCGGACAAGACGGAGGTCCTCATCATCGGATCCACCCCCTTCGCCTGGGATGACTCATGGTGGCCCGTCGCACTGGGAGCTGCACCGATGCCCACTGACCATGCACGCAACCTGGGAGTCATTCTGGGTTCCGCGTTGTCAATGACCCAGCAAGTAAACGCCGTCCCCTCCTCCTGCTTCAACACCCTCCGCATGCGCCGCAAGATCTACAGATGGATCCCCACCGGAACCAGAAGGACGGTCACCCAGGCCCTTGTCAGCAGCAGACTGGACTACGGCAATGCTCTCTACACAGGAACCTCAGCCAAACTCCAGAAATGACTACAACGCATACAGAACGCCTCTGCATGCCTCATCCTCTACATGCCGCGCCACAGCAACATCACAGCACACCTGAAAGACCTGCACTGGCTCCTCATCAACAAGAGGATCACCTTCAAGCTCCTCACCCACGCTCGCAAAGCACTCCACAACACCGGACCAGCGTACCTCAACGAACGACTCACCTTCTACACCCCGAACCGCCAACTTCGCTCCGCTGACCTCCCCCTTGCCACCGTCCCCCACGTCCGTCGAGCGACCGCCGGCGGCAGATCGTTCTCCCACCTCGCTGCAAAAACTTGGAACACCCTCCCCATCCGCCTACGACAGACCCAGGACCTGCTGGCCTTCAGGAGACTCCTCAAGACCTGGCTGTTCGAGCAGTAGCAGCACCCCGCCCCCCCAGCGCCTTAAGACCCTCACGGGTTAGCAGTGCGCTCTACAAATGAACTGATTGATTGATTGATCCATCAAGACCGATTGTACTCTCCCTGTGAGGGGTCGACGATCAGATGGAACATAACTGCATTGTGATCTGACCAAGTCAACGGTACTGACCCGGAAAAGGCTAGTGCTGAGTTGTCAGAAAAGATGCCATCTAGTGTATGGCCGGTGCTGTGTGAGGGGGTGGTGACCCTTTGGCGTAAGCAAAGGCTATTCATAGGGTCTATCAACTTTGCTGTGTCTCCATCTTCAAGATTTTCCAAATGGAAATTGAAATCTGCGAGTACAGTAAAATCCTCAAAGTTGACCTTAGTCTCCAACACATGGCCTATATAGTCAAAGAAGTTCACTCCAGATCCAGTGGGTCAATATAATAGTGGACCATCAAAGGAATAATGGTCTTTAATAATGGACTTAAAAATTAAGGCTTCCAAATCATTGGAGGAACAAACACTTGAGCTTGTGCATTTAAGATGTTGCTTAAACATGAGTACTAACCCACCACCTCTCTTACCTACCCTATCTAATCTAAGAAGAGATTATTTGGAAGGACTGGTGAGTGCTAAGTCAGGTCTGAATCAAATGTCGGCCCAGGTCTTAGTGATAAAGAATAGGTCCGTGTTCTATGTATGTACAAATTCAAAAAATTCAAGTCTATTTTAATGCGTGATCTGGCGTTTATAAGAGAGCCACTTAATGTATGGTGGGGAATTTCCTCAATGCCAGTAGGGCCCAAGGGTTTCTTTATTGCACTAATATCCTGTGGGTTAAGGCCTAGTTGACAGTTAAGGCATATACAGTAAGAATCAATGTTCTGGTGAACAAAGAGGGTGCTACATTGATCTTTACCTGTGAATTTTAGTGCTAGGAGTGCCTCCTGAGAGTAAGTGTGAGTTATCCCAGAGTCTGGTTGTCAACGGGCAGCACAGCTGGTGCTGAGCGTGGACGGGCTTGTATTTGGCATGCCTTTGTGGCAACAGCGGTGTGACTGCTGCGCCCATCCGCTGCACAGATGCGCTTTCGATCTGCTTGAATATCCCAACATCCAGGACCAGAGGGAGGGAAAGGGGCATGTCCAGGCACTCACTCAACTAATGTGAGGGTGAAAAGGAAGAAAAAAACAGAGTTGGCTACTCCGTATGCAGAGTGGCAAGCTCCCTTGTCAAACTGCAAATACAGGAAAAGAAAAACAAGCTAAATCAAAGAGAAGAAACTCTAATAACACATAAAAAGATTTGTTCCAATATGGCGCCTATATGCGGCAAGCGTGTTGATCAGGCAACTCCCAAAACATTGTGCTCTAGCGCCGACAAGGAAAAGAAAGTAGAGGCAGTGTTAGAAGGGTTGTACCTTCTGCGTTAGGCTGCACAGACACGCTCTCTATCTACTTAAATATCCCAACGTCTGGGACCAGGGGGAGGGAAAGGGGCATGTCCAGGCACTCGCTCAACTAACGTGAGGGTGAAAAGGAAGACCGAACTGGAGTCCAGCTACTCCGTATGCAGAGAAGGAAAGCTCCCTTGCAAAACTGAAAAATACTGGAAAAGAAAACCAAACTAAATCAAAGAGGAGAAACTCTAATAACACATAAAAAACATTAAAAGACTCGTTCCAATATGGTGCCGATATGCGGCGAGCGTGTGAATCAGGCACCTCCCAAAAGCTTGCGCTTTAGCGCGTACAAGAAAAATCTAAGTAAAAGCAGTGTTAGAAGGGCTGTGCCCTCTGTACAGGCAGTGTTAAAAGGGCTGCACCTTCTGTGTTAGGCGAAGGTGCCAGACACTGAAGAGGGGCACATTTACTCATCTAACTCCAGTGAGGGCCATCTTGAGGAATGTGCTTGGCACTGAAGGGAGGCTGATTTACTATTCTAACTATAGTGAAGGCCAACTCAAGGAAGGTGCTGGACACTGAAGGGGGCAGGCAGAATTACTATTCTAACTCCAGTGAGGGCCAGCTTAGGGAAGGTGCTGGGCACTGAAGAGGAGCAGATTTAGATGCGTATTACGAGTTTGGTGCCGAACCCGTGGGAGCAGTCCAACTGCCGAAACCTAGGCAGTCCGACCGCCTGATTATGAGTCTGGTGGTCGTACAGCCACCAGCCTGCCACAACACCGCCAGCACTAACAAGATCTTCAATCCCGCGGTGCTGGTGGTGTGCAGAGTGGGGAGGAATGGAGGCTATGCATGTTGTTAATAGTATGCCCGCAATTCCGATTTTAAGAAGAATGGTGCAACAACAAAAACAGGTGAGTAGTCCTCAAATAACAACTACTCACACCTCTTCTGATGTTAACATTGCCCCCTGAAGTAACAGAATCTTTTAACTGTGAACCTTTCCTTCTATATGATAACAAACATCCTCAAAAATATAAATTTATCTTTGCTACCCTTTGCTATAGTACTGTAACCCTTGCAAATAGTGAAATTTGAATGATGGGTGGCACCTTTAAATCAACCCCCATCCTTTCACCCAAATGTACATCATACGTGCTAACATAACTAACACTACCATCCCACGTATTTATGGTTTACTCCCTGATTAACAATCCTCAAAATATACAGAGTTTTTATCAGTTGTAAAATTACAAATGATAAACACTATTATTAAAATGTACCCAAGCACCAAAATTCAACAATGTTTTTTCATTTTTCTCAGGCATATTGGGAAAAAGTCAAAAAAACATAGTTGGCTGATGATTACATGTCAAACAATAAACTACAATTTGAACTTAAAACTCACAGCTTTGTGTTAAGTACCTTCTAATTGTGTAGAAGACTTCTACACATAAATTATGTTGATGATTTTACACAATATGAAAAAAATTGGTACCTCTTTTAACCCCTTCGCTGCTAGGCCTTTCCCCCTTGTGCTAAGCCCTTTTTTGGCGATTTACGGTAGTTCGCGCTTAGAGCCCTGTAACTTTTTGACCACATAAGATATCAACACCAAATTTGTGTCCTTTTCTTCCAACATCATGAGGATTCTAAAGGTACCCAGGGTTTGTGGATTACTCTGGAGGGGACTCAGAAATTAGCCAAAATACAGCAAAATGTTTTTTTTTGTGGAAAAATGGGAAAAAAGGGCTACAGATGAAAGCGTCTGTTTTTTTCCATGCAAATGATATCAAAAAAGGAGTTGTGGTGCTGAAATCACCATCTTTCCAGCTTTCAGGGACAGGAGACTTTTGTCAGAAAACCAACATTTTTTACACAGTTTTGGCATTTTTCTGGGACATAGCCTATTTTTGCTATTTTCTGTGCTTTCAACCTTCTTCCAGTTAATGGTAGAAATGGGAATTAAAGCTATAATCGATCCTGGAAATCTATACATGTTTGAAAAGTAGACATAATTCTGAATTCAGCAAGGGGTCATTTGTGTAGATCCTTTAAGGTTTATTTATAGAAACTAACAGTTGAATATAGGAAACATTGAAAATTAGTTGAAAAAAGCAGCTATTTGGGCCAACGTTTTCACCTGTAACTTCTTCAAATTATGAGAGCTGTTTGAAAAGCAATATACCGTTACATCCGCTGGACCTTTCTGGTTGTGGGGATATATAGGACTTGTAGGTTCACCAAGACCCCGACAAACCCTGAGCCAATAACTGAGCATCGTCTTGCAATGGTTTTTTATTATGTATCGGGTATAGAGCAATTCATTTGGGAAAATATATACATGGAAAAATCGGTATAAGAGATACCTATGTATTTATGAAATAGGAACAAAATATAGAGTTTAGAAACAGTAGAAATTTCCACATTTCCGAAATTGTGAGTACCCATAGTAGCATGAGAATTATAGGTAATTTTTTCAAAATGGCTTCTTTTTTACTTCTAGTCTTTCATTTGGAAGGCAGAAATGCATCAAAAGTCGAAAGGTAAGAACAGTTGCTCACAATTCTGTGTTACCCTAAGTCTCCCGATAAAAATGGTACCTCACTTGTGTGGGTAGGCCTAGTGCCCGCGACAGGAAACGGCTCAAAACGCAAGGTGGACACACTTTTATTTTTACAGTGAAAACTGACCCTTTTTTTGCCAAGTACCTAGCTATAGATTTTGAACCCTAGCTCTGCCTGCACCTACGGAAACCTAGCAAACCTATACATTTTTTAAAACTAGACACCCTGGGGAATCCAGGATTGGGTGACTTGACTGTCTCTCACCAGGTTCTGTTACCTAGAATCCCTTGCAAACCTAAACATTTGTCCCAAAAAACAAATTTTCCTTAATTTCTGTGGTGGAAAGTTCTGGAATACGCGTGGATCCACAAATTTCCACCACCTCGCGTTCCCCAAAGTCTTCTGAGAAAAATGGTACCTCACTTGTGTGGGTAGGCCTAGTGCCCGCGACAGGATACGGCCCAAAACGCAACGTGGACACACCACATTTTCAGAGTGAAAACTGACCCTTTTTTCGCAAAGTGCCTAGCTGTAGATTTTGAACCCTAGCTCTGCGGGCACCTAGGGAAACCTAGCAAACCTATACATTTTTGAAAATTAGACTCCCAGGTAAATCCATGATGGGGTGACTTGACTGGCTCTCACCAGGTTCTGTTACCCAGAATCCTTTGCAAACCTAAACATTTGTAAAAAATAAAATTTTTCCTCACATTTCTGTGGTGGAAAGTTCTGGATTCTTTGTGGATCCACAAATTTCCACCCACCCAGCATTCCCCAAAGTCTTCTGAGAAACACGGTACCTCACTTGTGTGGGTAAGTCTAGTGACCGCGACAGGAAACGGCCCAAAACGCAACATGGAAACAACACATTTTCAGAGTGAAAACTGACCCTTTTTTTGCAAAGTGCCTAGCTTAAGTTTTTGAACCCTAGCTCTGCCGGCACCTAGGGAAACCTAGCAAACCTATATATTTTTGAAAACTAGACACCCAGTGAAATCCAGGATGGGGTGACTTGACTGGCTCTCACTGGGTTCTGTTACCCAGAATCCCTTGCAAACCTACAATCTTGTCCAAAAAAAAATTCATCCAAGTCCTTTTCTCTACCTTGTGGGGTCCCACAGGGGTCTTCTCTAAGCCCGACTTTGTTTAATGTTTATGTGTCCTCCCTGGCGCCGCTCATTCAGTCTTTTGGGTTTAGTTTGACCTCTTATGCCGACGACACTCAAATTGTGGTCTCACTACAAACAGATGAGTGGCGAAGTACGGCGATTCGATTTAGGGGCTGTATGAGCGCCGTAGGGAACTGGATGGCCAGAAACTGCCTTAAATTGAACTCCAGTAAGACGGAGGTGTTATGTTTTGGCAATGCCCCTACGTTCTGGACCCCTGATTGGTGGCCTGACACTTTGGGTTCTCTTCCTGCACACAAGAAGGTAAAAAATTTAGGAGTGTGGGTGGATCACAAGCTCAGTTTTAGTGACCAAGTAAATTCAGTGTCTTCTGCCACTTTTTTTGCTCTAAGGTCCTGTAAGAAAATTCTCTCGCTCCTACCTGTAGAGTGTCATCAAACAGTTGTTACAGCACTTACTATGTCCAGGCTGGATTATTGTAACAGCCTGTATCTCAATATCCAGGAGGGAATAATGAATAGATTGCAACTCCTGCAGAATGCCGCCGCTAGGTTGGTATCAGGAATCCCTAAATATGCTTCAATCTCTAAGGAGATACAGAGGCTTCATTGGCTACCAGTTAGAAAGCGTACCCAGTTTAAGGCCTTGTGTTTGGTCCACAAGGCGAAAGTTCTGGAATCTGTGTGGATCCACAAATTTCCACGCACCCCGCGTCCCCCAAAGTCTTCTGAGAAAAATGGTACCTCACTTGTATGGGGAGGCCTAGTGCCCGTGACAGGAAACGGCCCAAAACGCAACGTGGACACACCACATTTTCAGAGTGAAAACTGACCCTTTTTTTGCAAAGTGCCTAGCTGTAGATTTTGAACCCTAGCTCTGCCGGCACCTAGGGAAACATAGCAAACCTATACATTTTTTTAAACTAGACACCCAGGGGAATCTAGGATGGTTGAGGTTTGCAGGGGATTCTGGGTAGGAAAACGTTGGGGGACCCACGCAAGCCATACCTCGCTGGACTCCCCTGCGTGTCTAGTTTTCAGAAATGTTTGGGTTTGGTAGTTTCCCGAGATGGCTGCCGAGCCCGGGGACAAAAACCCAGGCTACTGCCCCATCTGCCCCCCAGGGGGGACAGGAAGTTTGTAATTTTTGTGGGGGAGGGGGTGGGGGCATGGGCATGCCCGTTTTGGGCAGCCCCCACCCTAATTCAAATTTGCCCTGGGAGCCAGATTGGGGGCTAATGCCCCCATCTGCCCCTGGGGGGGCAGAAAGCCCACTGGACGCCAGGGATTCTTTTGGGCAAATCTGAATTAGGGTGGGGGCTGCCCAAAACGGGCATGCCAGTGCCACCACCCTAATTAAAATTTGCCCCAAAAAATACCTTTCGTCTAGTGGGCTTTGAGGCTACTGCCCCATCAGCCCCCCAGGAGAGGCAGGAAGGCTGTATTTTTGCGGGGGAGGAAGAGGGGGCCTGGGCATGCCCGTTTTGAGCAGCCACCACCCTAACTCAAATTTGCCCCCAAAAAATCCCTGGCGTCTAGTGGGCTTTTTGCCCCCGGGGGGGGAAGATTGGGGGCTAATGCCCCATCTGCCCCGGGGGGGGGGGAAAGCCCACTAGATGCCAGGCATGCCAATGCCCCCACCTTAATTAAAATTTTCCCCAAAAAATCCCTGGCATCTAGTGGGCTTTTTGTCCCTCCGGGGGGGCAGATTGGGGGCTACTGCCCCATCTGCCCCCCAGAGGGGGTAGTAAGGCTGTAATTTGTGCGAGGGAGGGGGCATGGGCATGCCCATTTTGGGCAGCTCCCACCCTAAATCAATTTGCCCCAAAAAATCCATGGTGTCTAGTGGGCCTTTTGCCCCCCTGGGGCGGCGGATTGGATGCTAATGCTGTTATTTGCCCTCCAGGGGGGGACAGAAAGCCCACTAGATGCAAGGGATTCTTTTGGGCAAATTTTAATTAGGGTGGGGGCTGTCTAAAATGGGCATGCCTATGTCCCCACCCTAATTAAAATTTGCCCCAAAAAATCCCTGGCATCTAGTGGACTTTTTGCCCCTCTCCGGGGGGCAAATTGGGGGCTAATGCCCCCATCTGCCCTCTGGGGGGCAGAAAGGCTGTAATTTTTACGGGGAGAGGTGGGGGCATTGGCATGCTCATTTTTGGCAGCCCCCAGCCTAATTCAGATTTGCCCCAAAAATACCTGGTGTCTAGTGGGCTTTTTGCTCTCCCGGGGGGGCAGAAAGACTGACATTTCTGTGAGGGGGTCAGGCATTGTCATGCCCTTTTTGGGCAGCCCCCGCCCCAACGTCAATAAAAAAAAAATCCCTGGTTTCTAGTGGTCTTTCTGCCCCCCCGGGGGGGGCGAAAGACTCTAATTGTGCATGGGGTGCTCATATTGGGCAGCCCCCACCCCTATTTTTTAGTAAAAAAAATCCCTGGCTTCTAGTGAGCTTTCTACCCCCCATGAGGGCAGATTGGGGGCTGCCTCCCCATCTACCCCCCGGGGGGCAGAAAGACTGAATTTGCCCAACAAACATGGGGGTAGCAAAGGCCCTTGCCCAAAGGGCTGCTCCCCCCTTCCTGGTGCTAGTGGGTGGATCCCTGCTTGGGGATCGCCCTCCTGGGGTGATCCTCAAGCAGGGATCCACTAGGGAAGGGTACCATTGGAAAGGGGAGATTCTCCCCTTTCCAACGATACCTCTCCCAAGTGTTTCGGTGCTCGGGGGCTGAGATAGCCCCATGAGCACTTCAACACTGATACTTAAACTAAGTTTTAGTTTAGTTTTTGTTTCAATGAAGATGGCGCACCATGCGCGCGATCGTCATTGCAACAAAATCTAAAAATAGGCCTGGGGTGGTTGGGGGAGCTCTTCCCCACCTCCCCAGGCAAAAAAAGAAAGGGAAACCCCTCTGCTACCTGCAGCAGATGGATTCTCTGAGCTTGCGCTCATGACGGAATGGTTCCGTCATGAGCACAGCAGCACTTGTGCTCATGACGGAACCATTCCGTCATAAGCACTGAAAGGGTTAAATTATTTTGAAGATACATGAAATGGCATCTAAGCAGGTTGGGTCACAAGAGGAAGCCACACTTTCCAATTGAATGGCGGAACTGGTACTCTACCTGCTTACAGGGAGGTGCAAAGACAAATAATGCCATCAAGGATTGTCAAATTTCTTGTGATGGTTCTTTCAGTAAACATGGCCCCAACCTGCATCATTCCTTGTAAATTTGAAAAACAGGAACAAGGTTTTCAAGAAATAAGACAGGCACAATTCAGACTACCTTTAAATTATTGTACACAACTGGCACTATTAATCTCTTTAAACATTAAAATACATTACTCCCCTGTTTTAACAAAAATCCAAATCTTAAAGTAAATTGGCATTTTGCTTATTATTTTTATAAATTAATTAATATTTTTATCTCCTACCTGACGTTTTCTTTCTTCAACTCTTGGTGATTTTTCATAGAACTACTCACAAAGAGCCTGTGGTAATCCAATAGTAGATTAAATGTAATTACTATTTTTTTTTACAAAAGCTCATCTTTATTAAGCTAATATCATTCAGTTTTCCAATAATATTTCAAAATGTCGAAAGATCCTGAAAAAATGTTTTAAAAAATATTCCAAAAAATAAAAGAGAGAAATCCAATCCAAAGATACTGTCTTCTCTCTTCCTGGTCGTTGTCTTCTTCTTCTTCAAAAATAGAACACGGTTAAAAATACGACAGAAAAAATATTAAAATTGGTTATTTTTTTTTTTATTCTAGGTTTAAAAAGAAGTGTTGTAAATTTTAACATTTTTCTTTTTAAACCTATATGTAGTATTCTATAGGTGTGGGCTGGATTGGGGGATATGGACCGAAGATAGGGGTGACCACTGAGCTTGAATGATGGGTCCTGCATGCGTACTTTTCATTTACGAGTTCCGGCGGACGAGGGTGGTGGGCTCTTGGTAGGGGTCTTTCTATGGTCCGATGCCTTGATAATGTACTGTTTTTTGTATATGAGAAGGGAGTGTCATGTTGTATCTCCGTACTGGCTATTAACTGACTGCACAGCCGATATTTTTATATTGTTATGCTCTTCAAAACTAAATAAAGCTTTAGAAAAAAAACAAAAAAAACCTATATGTAAAAAAATGTCAATTGGCTCAATGTGTGCACATGAACACAACCTATATGGGGATGTAAGACTGGTTAAATGGCCAGACAGGACTTTTCACCTTCATTTTACATCTATCTACCTCCCCCTCCTTATCAGTTATGGTTATAGTTAAACAATAGGTTGTTTAAAGTAAATTAAATAATCTTACCTGACAGCAGCTCCTTCGTGCTTCTGACTAGACCATGACACTCCACTGACTGTAGAAACAGACGCACAACCATGAATGCCTACCTGAATAGTTAGAACAAGAAAGGACAATTTCTCCCATTTAAATGAATGGCAATGCATGGAAAATATATAAAACCTGTGTTTATTTGTTAACTTCTATTTCTAAAAATGATTAATAATTCTCTTATAATCAATCTCATTTTTTAACCAATTAAAAAAAAGATGTATTTTTTAATTTTTCAATTACTTTAAAAAAAATGTTTTTAATCTACAAATACTCTTCTGTATTTTAACAGTAATTTAATTTTCATTTTTTTAAAAATCTTTCATTACATTTGTTAAATAATATACAGGTATTTTAATTAATACCTAAGTATTAATACGCACCCTGACCCAATACCCCTATATCCTTTACATCCCTTCCCTATAACATTTTTGGTATATTTGTATTTAATATGCACAATTAAAAAAATTATTTAATATTAATGTAATTATAATATTTAGTACACGGGCATTTAATTAATACACTACACTACCTATTGCCCCTATTTCCTTTACTCCTGCCACTAAAAAGTGTTTACAGCATATTGCGGCATAATATGCATTACATTTCTATTTAAAATTAATTACATTTAAATATTTAAGATACCGGTATTTTGATTAATACCTGAGTATTAATACACTTCTCCACGCATTGCCCCATATCCCTTAAATCCCACTACTAAAGAATATATATATATATTCACTGAAAAAACCATAGGTTTCAAGGGCGTTATAGTTAGCTGGACTTTTCACTCGTACAAAACCATTGAAATTCCCCCGTTATAGTTAGTTCAGCTAACTATAACTCGCACGCCCGCAATGCACTGCTGATGACGTCACATATTACATCACTCATGACATGGTCAGTGACATCACTCATGACATCACTGATGACATCTCAAATTACATCACTAATGACATCACTGATGACATCATCCTTGTGATAGAGTGGCAGACCTCCTCTTCCCCTAATATAACCTTTGATACACACATTCAAAAATAGAAACTACAATGTTCAAAACAATGGACATACCAATACCAGTTACAACAACCTATTCAGTAATTCTAAGATCCACATACACATCCACTCATTCACCAACAGTCCTATACAGTCACTCATACATGTACTCACTCATCATATGTACTCACACACCTATACATCCTGTTACACAACGCCACTCATCCATAGAGTTACTCACACACATAGTCACTCATGCTATTAAAAAGAATCAAACATCCATTTACTTGCATATACAGTTATACACACACCACCACACTTACTTCTACAGAAACTACCACATACTTAGTCTTTTAAACAATCACTTATAGAAACACATACTTATTCATACAGGAACTCTTTCAATCTCTCACTCTCACATATACTCATTTATATACACCAACAGTCACATATACTAGTTTAAAACATATGTAGTTACTCATAAAGACACTATTGAGACAGTCTATCACTCACTAACACACCCATGCACACACTCATCCACCCATAAAGTCCTGCACACATGCTGTCTTCAACACATACAAACAGTGAGTCACTCATTCATGCACCTATGCACTACGTAATACCCCCCACCGAACCATACAGACACTCAGACACTCATACTGATACTCAAAAAACCAACTAATAACCTATATAGACACTCATGTAGCTACTCACCAACCCATGCAGCCACTTATACACAAAGTGAGAGCCTGATACAGATATTTACACATTTAAACATTACTCACTAAGCCATGTATTCACTAAGATACACTTAATCAGTCAGTTATACAATCAATTTTTCAAAAACAATCATCCATTTAGACAATTATAAACCCATTTATTCTTCCATCGACCTTGAGATATACATATATAAAACATGTGTAATTTTCAGAAAAACACACATTCATTGGATGATGTCATCAGTGATGTCATTTGAGATGTCATCAGTGATGTCATGAGTGATGTCACTGACCATGTCATGAGTGATGTAATATGTGACGTCATCAGCAGTGCATTGCGGGCGCGCAAGTTATAGTTAGCTGAACTAACTATAACGGGTGAATTTCAATGGTTTTGTACGAGTGAAAAGTCCAGCTAACTATAACGCCCCTGAAACCTATGGTTTTTTCAGTGAATATATATATATATATATATATATATATATATATATATATATATATATATATATATATATATATATATATTCACTGAAAAAACCATAGGTTTCACACATGTTATAGTTAGCGGAAATTTTACTGATAAAAAACCAATGAAATTCCCCCGTTATAGTTAGTGCAGGCAACTATAACTCACGCGACCGCAATCCTCTGCTGATGCTAATACTGTATTTAGACACTTATTTGCCCATGTCTTCTTCCATAAATTTTTAGCTATACATATATTACAAATATTTTTTTTTCATAAAGACACATATGTCATCAGCAGAAGATTGCGGTCGCGTGAGTTATAGTTGCCTGCACTAACTATAACGGGGGAATTTCATTGGTTTACGCTAACTATAACATGTGTGAAACCTATGGTTTTTTCAGTGAATTTGCAAGGTTTTTTAAATGCTAATTCCTAACTATAACGTGTGTGAAACCTATGGTTTTTTCAGTGAATTTGTACGTTTTTTTAAATGCTAAGTTACTTTACGCCATTCGTGGCGTGCGCGCCCACTTAACGCAGTTCGTTCCGTTCGCGCACCGTGCGCGCACAGTGAGCACGCGGTGCGCTTCGCGCACCGCGCGCCCACTTTACGCAGTTAGTGCCGTGCACGCACGGTGGGCACGCGGTGTGCTAGGCGCACCGCGTGCCCACGTTACGCAAGATGGGCCATGTACGCACGATGCGCTTCGCGCACCGTGCGCACATGGAGGACATATGATGCACTTCGTTTTGAAAGGTAATATTTAAATTTTTCACACCTCTTACCGCCAGTAGGTAATATATATATATATATATATATTCACTGAAAAAACCATAGGTTTCACACATGTTATAGTTAGCTGGACATTTCACTCGTAAAAAACCAATGAAATTCCCCCGTTATAGTTAGTTCAGCTAACTATAACTCGTGCGCCCGCAATCCACTGCTGATGACGTCACATATTACATCACTCATGACATGGTCAGTGACATCATTCATGACATCACTCATGACATCACTGATGACATCACTGATGACATCATCCATTGAGTATGTGTTTCTGAACAATTTTAATATGTTTAATATATATAGGGAAAGGCCTGTTCAAGAATGAGTGGGTGTACAAGTGTGTAAATGGATGATTTTCTGTGGTGCGTAACTAACTCTATAAATGAGTCATTAAATGTATCTTACTGCAGACTAGTGACTAAACTGTGTAAATGTCTGTATGTTTCTGTATGTTGGTGTATAAGTGGCTGCATGGTTTTGTGAATACCTATATGAGTGTCTATATGAGTTATTGATTGCTTGTATCAGTATCTGTATGGGTTTCTGAGTGTTTATGTGGGTAGGGTGTGTGTGACTCTATGCATAGATGTGTGAGTGGGTGATTCTATGGGTGCATGGTTTTATGAGTTCATCTGTGATGGACTGTATGGTTGAGTGAGTGTATGTATGGGTGTGTTAGGGATTGAATGTATATCTCAGTGGTACATTTGTGACTAACTACATATGTGAAAGGCAGTATATATGCGTGTAAGAGTATATAAGTGGGTAGATGTGAGAGTGTGTGATTGTGAGAGTGACTGTATGGATGAGTGTGTGCTTGTATCAATGATTCTATAAGAGAGTAAGAATGTGGTACTATTTTTATGATTAAGTGAACTTGAGTGTGTATAACCGCATAGGTGAGTAAATGGGAGTGTAATTATTTGCATGACTGACTAGGTGTGAGAGTACCTCTATGGATGATTGGTGGTGTGTGAGTGTCTATATAGGTGTATAAATGCATATGATAGTCTTGTATGGAGTGACTGTAAGTATGAGTGACTGTACAGGTGAATGAGTGGAAGTGTATGTAGACCTAACAGTTAATAAATGGCTATGTAGTTATTGGTATTGGAGTATGTATGGTTTTGAGAATGGAACTCTGAAATTTTGTGTCCGTGTATTAAAGGTTATGTTAGGGTTTGAGAAGATGTGGTAATTTATCACATGGATGACGTCATCAGTGATGTCATCAGTGATGTAATTTGAGATGTCATCAGTGATGTCATGAGTGATGTCACTGACCATGTCATGAGTGATGTAATATGTGACGTCATCAGCAGTGGATTGCGGGCGCGCGAGTTATAGTTAGCTGAACTAACTATAATGGGGGAATTTCATTGTTTTTTTACGAGTGAAATGTCCAGCTAACTATAACATGTGTGAAACCTATGGTTTTTTCAGTGAATTTGCAAGGTTTTTTAAATGCTAATTCCTAACTATAACGTGTGTGAAACCTATGGTTTTTTCAGTGAATTTGCAAGGTTTTTTAAATGCTAATCCCTAACTATAACGTGTGTGAAACCTATAGTTTTTTTAGTGAATTTCAAATGTTTTTTAAATGCTAATTCCTAACTATAACATGTGTGAAACCTATGGTTTTTTAAGTGAATTTGCAAGGTTTTTTAAATGCTAATTTATGAATGTATTATTATATATTTTAAATATATATTTTACAATAAGCTACCTATATATATAGTTATAGATTAACTTTATCCTGTAATATGGAATGGCTAAGTTTTTTTATTTTTTTATTTGGATAGAGTTGAACAGCATAGTTAATATCTTCTATAAACTTATAAACACTTTAAAAAACATATATATATATTTTTTAAGTGTTTTTGTCTGTGCGCACACGGTGCGCGCACGGTGCACGCATGCGTACGTGCTCCGTGTGCGCATGCATACATGCTCCACATGCGCATGCGTACGTCGTGCGTGCTCCGTACGCACATGCTCGCGTGCTCCGTACGCGCATGCGTGCATGTTCCGTGCACGTACGCGCATGCACGCGTGCTCCGTATGCGCATGCGTGCGTGCTCCGTGCGCGTACGCGCATGCGCGCATGCTCCGTACGCGCATGCGTGCGTGCTCCGTGCGCGCATGCGTGCGTGCTCCGTGCGCACACAGTGCGCGCACGGCAAGTCATGTGATTTAGAAACAACAGTTTTCATTGGTTTATAGTAGTTTCAGGTCATGTGATTAAGAAACAACACTTTTCATTGGTTTATAGTAGTTTCAGTTCCAGAAACTTCCAACACCACACCCACTCCCCTCATTATTACTTCTGATTCCCTGGGAGAAGGAGCTGGGCAGCTTTTCCAGTACTCCAGTACTTGAGAATGGCAGAGCAGCAGTCATCTTCTGGGAGTGAGCAGGAGACCCTTGTGAGACAGAGACAGAGGAAACAGAAAGACTCTTTTATATGGCAATTTTTTACATTTACAGAGGGGCAGAAGAAGGTGAATGCTCCAAAAGTCACCTGCACTCTTTGTGATCGTGACTTATCAAGAGGAGATCCTAAAAAGAAATACTCTTTTAGTATCTTCACTATGATCAGGCACGTTAGAGATGTACATCCTGTGGCTTATGCTCGAGCTGCTAGAGAAAACCCTCCAGCAGCTCAGCCGAGCACATCCGCAGCAGCTCAGCCGAGCAGATCATCGGCAGCTCAGCCGAGCACTTCATCTGCGGCGGCAGCTTCACCTGCTTCTGTTCCTCTGGATGTACACCCTCTGTTTAAGAGGGTGCATATACGGTGCAATGCGTGCAATGCTCTTCTCTCTTATGGGGACACCAGCATTCCCCTAATAGAGAGCAAGATACAGCAGCACACGTGCGGCACCCTATAATTTTTGCCATTTTTCTGTTCCTTTGTCCCTCTATTAACACAACGGCTCTTTTTAGAGCCACCTAACATCTAAACACTTAAATTGGATTTTTAATTCTATTTTTTTAATGATTTTTTTGCCGCCGTGCGCGCACCGTGCGTGCACGGTGCACGCACCCCGCGATTAAAAATAAATATATATATGTTTTTCACCCTTCATGGTCCTTCAGGGACCCCCTGACAAAAGCTAGGGGGTCAGGAACTCTGTACCCTGCCCCCTTTTCACGTTCTCCACCTTTCTTTTTCACTGTCACACACAAAATGGCGGACAACACTTCCTGATTTCGACCGATTCGAATGTTGACTGACATGTAACCACCAATCACAATTACGCTCGCGCACGGCACCGTGCGCGCACGGTGCGTGGCTATAGATATTTATGTGCTTTTAACTGCAATTTTCTCAGGAACTACTGAACAGATTGACACCATATATGCAAAAGGCACATCCCTGACCTGAGGACTACCTCTTTGCCAAATTTCAAGTAATTCTGTTCAGCTGTTTGGGCTATACCTTCGACTAAAGGTCCTATGGGAAAATGCATGGGGAAAACACGTTTTGGGACCCCCCTTTTTTCTCAGCCCACGCTTGACGAATCACCCCGAGACTTTCAGGGTAGGAGTTGAGCGAAGCGCCCCATTAGTTTTGAAAATTTCGCGAGGATCCGTCAACCGGCGCCAAAGTTATTCAAAATAGAATTTTCAGATTTCCTATGGAAACACGGTCCTAACTATAACTATCTACTGGCGACCGCCAGTAGATAATAACTATTTAAATAATATAAATATTATATCATTTATAAAATCATTACAAATTTGTGTAAAATTTAATCAATAAAACATACCTGTTTTAAAAAATGTACTAAAAAATCATAGTTACCTACTATTATGCGTAGTAAAGGCATGCAAGCTGAAGTCATGCGTGGTCAAGGCATACATGCTGAAGACCTATGTGTGGTAAAGGCATATGTTGTAAAGACATATGCGTGTTAAAGTCTGCGTGGTAAAGGCATTCTGTGGTAAAGGCTGTTTTCCTTTTGGGGCAGTTACCACATATCACTGGTGGGTATGTCCTTCTTTATGCATGATAAGGGCCATGCTGCACTGCTCTGGCATGACATTTCTGCCACCTATTCTAGTCCAGCTCAGCTTTCTGACTATTCCTGGTGTTGCAACCTTTTCCTCACTGTGGGTGCCGGTTTTTTGCTATTTTAAACAGACCTTATCCACACACAAAGTAGTTCCTTCAGTACCAAGAGCTACTATGGCAATGTATATATTTAGAGACCCAAAAATATTTTTTGATTATAGCCAATCTTTTTTATGTTGGCGTAGCAACTTTCACAACAATAAAGTTTACAAAAAGTAAAACAGAATAAGCATTTTCAAAAGCTAAAAGGCTAGTAGCCAAATCCAGTTCATTAGGCATTTGCCAATGGTCGTTTCATATTATTCTCCTTGCACTTGCTTTAACGAGAGCAGTAACAAATCACAGAAAACAAACCAATAGCATTGATTGTTGCCTAATATGCATGTCAATTACTGTGTATAAGAAATCCACTTGGTAGGCTCAAAGATAGTGGGGGTGAGGAAAAGGATTGCGAAGCAAAGATGTTTTCTGCATTGTGGCAAAACCCCTATGGAAATCTAGTCAGGATGCTCCAAAGGCAACACAAAAACAACAGTCATGGGTCTCTGCCTCAACCTTTGGTAGCAGTACCTGAAGCTTATCTCAAAAACACAGAGACACTGGTACCACTGCTGCACATGCTTTACACATTCTGTAAGTGTGAGGATGCATTTGCTGCTTTTACATGTACAGGAACAGTTCATTTAGTTAGGTTAAGCTTTAACTCACATACATGGGTTTTATGTTGCTGAATTTTGTTGAACAATTTTCCACTGTACACAAGTAAAAACTAAGAGCATCAGTAGGGGGAGGGAGTGTACGCTGAATGGTATGCTAATAGAATATCAAGGGCACAATATTAATATGCAAAGATATCATTGCCCGATTATTGAGTACCAAATATTATGACAGTATTTACGGATAATTATAGGTGTTCTAGATTTAACTCTACTTATAGTAACCTTAAAATGATCTGTATGTCTTCAGTGGTAATTTTATAAAGAAAAAAACAGATGAGTAGAGCACATTTATCTATGTTGTCAAGTCAAAAAGCACAGTGGATTGATAAAAAAAGGTTTTCTCAACTCTACAAACAAAAGCACAAAACAACTGCAAAAAACAATGAGAAGAGGACACTCCCTCAATCCAATTGCTGTACTACTTATTAGCAAGCTTCTATATGATAATTCTGCAATGAAGAACTCCATATCTTGAAAAAAAAAACCAATGGCTGATCACTGTGCTGAATGAACCCTAGCAATCAACCAAAAAATATGGCCTAAAAAATCAAGAACAAAACCAATATACTCTTCTCTGCATAGATGGCAGCTGACAAGAGCTTTGTTAGGTAGCTACATTTGGTTCTGGAAGACCTAAAAACAGTTACATTTATGGTTACCTCCTTTTCCAATGTTATATCTATTGATATAATTTATGGTACTGACACACTCACCCATCTCTTTTGGGGTTAGGGCATCTTCTTTTGACATTCTGAACCATAGGCGCTGTATCACATAAAGTGAACTCTGCCGACGGCCACAGTTTCGGGCTGACTAGTGTCATAAGTGGTTGAAGAGCTGCAGTAGCGCTATTTTACCATCTTAGAAAGTTGTATATTTTTGCTTGATAAAGTAAACAACTAAACTTACCATAACATACACAAAGCAAAAACAAGATGGCACATCTCTGCAAAACAGTCAAAACATAATGCACCACTTAAACTGCAGCCCAACAAAAGACAAGTACATAGCAAATATTAAAGAGCAAAAAGGAAGCGGCATAAAAAAAAACAGAACACATCTCCAGCACAACAAAGTGTCACACAGCAAATATGCATTAACTGTCTTGTCACATATTTTGAAATCCACAATCCTGTTTTCCTAATACAATGGGAAAAGGTGATGAGAGAAAGCACTACCTCAATAGTGCCAGTCAAAAATGTTTTGAAACCCGGCCTCAGTAGTTTTCTAGAAATGGGGCAGCCAGTGTCTTCGTGTTTAAATGCTTATTTGGTATACAGAGGGTACAAAGTCCATTAGGTTGAAGGATCTTCTATATGTCAAGAATTAGGCAGATATCTAGTGATGATTCATTGTTGAATTAAAGAGAACAACTCATTCCCATCTGTGTCAATCTTATTAAAAAAGAATAAAGTGGAAGAGGACTTCCAGTCTACAAATGTCAAGATCAAAAGAATTACATGTCCAGCATTCCAAATATTTATTTTGATAACTTTGCACCTTCCTGCACATAAACAATCAATGGTGTTTTGCTGTTTCTATGTCTGCTGCACAATGCAGCACACATAGAAACAGCAAAAATGAGGAGATGTTGAGATCAGGTTTTCCCTGGTCTTAATTTTGTAGCTGCCCCATATTTATGCCACCCTTGTAAATACAGGGCAGCATCAAAATCAATGGCTGTTGCGGCAGAACACCCACCGCAACACCCATTGCCCACCCCTTTCATGCTAGCGTGAAAGGGGGCCTTATTCACAAGGTGCCGTTAAGCCACGTTAACCGCCGTCAGAAAAAGTGACGTTCCTGTGGCGATAAGGGCTTGTTAATATGCCCCTTTGTGTGTTCTCTTTAATGAGTACACCGTCTTCCTATTTACATTCACACTGTAAAAGAGGTGAGTACTCTTAGTGGTGATAGGGACTTGTTTTCTATTACAAGTGTACACAAATTACTTACAATTAAGGATGACAGATTATCCTGTAGTTTGATTATAAACTACTGAGCGATTCCGCTCCTTCCTGTAAATCCCAGATACATCTACCTTTTTACCGATCAACCAAGTAAAAGAGTGTATTTACAATTCTTGTTGAGGGAATTAACTAGTAAATAATTAGAATAAAGTCGCTACGAGAGCCAGGACGAATACAAACCATTTTACCTGGGTTTTGGGAATGCTATACTAATGATCAAGTGAGGGTGGGTCAGCTCAGAGAGATGCAGGGATTAATAGCAGAAAGGCTTGAAATCTGCACCAATCAGCTGAGGACAAGGATCTCCAACATGTGTATTAGTAAGATCTACTTATATTTAGGGCTCCCATTTTATTGGTATTTCTTGTTTGTAACATTTCGTCTGTAGTTATCCATATTTATTTTTTGGCCATCTTATTTGCATTTATCAATATTTATTTTGTGTTTTGAGAATAAAAGGATTCGTAAAAAGGTATATTTCCACATTTATTTAACTGACTAGCATTCACTACTACTTTGATGGATATAACAAAATACTACACCCACAGATACATATGAGAATTATATACAAATATATGCTAACATACGCCTGTATTTAAGGAAATCTGATCCTGTTTTTTAACTCCTCATGCATGTATCTGCTCAGCAGTTGGCCTGGAAGTCATGAAGGACAGCACGGAGAGTTACTCAAAAGAACCACAATTTTCTGCTTGTCCCTGACTTTCTCCCCCTTTTTTTTCAGTTTTTATTTATTTATCTCTTTTTATTTATTTTTCCCTATATTGACCTATATTTCACTTTTACTTGTCTACGGAACGTCTTCTAATGATTTTCCATTTTTGCATTGCCCTTTTCTCTTCCCCTTCCCCCCCCCCTTTCCCTTCTTTCTCTTTTTTTTCCCCTCCCACAAAAAACACCCTTAAAAAGCTATTCTCATAGGTATTGTTTATTAAATCCCTCTTTTGGGATCGAACTGTATTTTTGTTTAATTTACTATTGTTCCATTATCTTTTTGCATTGTTTTCCTCTTGTACTGATGTTTTACTATGCCTAATCTACCCAATAAAGCTTTCTAAACTAAAACAAATATAGACAGAAAACACATTGTTATCTGTCTGTATTTATCTGTAAAGCCAGTAAAAACAGAAAACTGTGAGTCTTACTTATGTTTAATGAAAATCATCATGACCTACTAATATTATTAATATTGTCAGCTCATCAGACAAGATTACATTAGCGGCCAACCCTATGCAAAGGCTAACATCAGTGATCACCTCTGTTCATCAGGCAGGGTTGCCAGAAGTAACGTAAAACAGATTAGTCAGTTTGGAATGCCCTTACATGGTAATAGAGAATAGTTATAACTTCAAAGTCCCTTACCTTGGTGCCATATTAGTAATAAGTCTCCCTGACACCAAATGATTTATCACTCAAATATCAGCTTTAAATACATCTTGGAAATTCCACCATTTTTATTTCCCAAACATCAGCTTAGGAGTTCTGACGATACACACATGTTCATCTTGCGTACACACTTTTCAATTACGATAAACATATTAATTCAGAAAAGAAAAATATTTCAATTTAGTGGGCTGGACTGCATCCAGATGAGCTACGCACAGGTAGCTGGAGAGCTATCTGTAGCTCACGAGCTACTGGTTGGTGATGCCTGGCATAGGAGGGGTCACCAGCAAACTACTCAGTCGTGTCCAAAAATCATGTATCAGATTTTCAAGATAAAAACTTGACTCCCTGGACAAAAAGCAGAAGAGCTGTTCTTCCTTTGTATGTTTTTTGTCTGTAGTGTACTGCCCAGCAGGCCTGAGAGGGATAACTGTCCGGTCCAGATTCTATACATTTGCACAGGTGCTTGCACGGTACACATAGCAGCAGCTATCAGCTTTTGCATGCAAAACATTTATGCACCAAATGTTCATGTAGCACAACACCAAAATTGCTTTATGTCATGAAGCTCCAATTCCGATTGTAATCAATGCAAAATGGGTGAAAAGGGTGGAAGCAGTGCAAGCACCATAAGGCTTTCATAGAAAGCCAGATCAACTAAACTAACATGACATGGCCTTGCGTGAATTCTTAAAATAAAATGAAACCAGGGGCAAACAAATGACAGGCAGAATATCAGATGATGTTCCTATGCATAAGATGTGTAATTACCACTGTGCTTTTTTTTATTTTAAGCGGCTTTTTCTTGAGGAGTTGCTTCGCATTGAAACTTCTACTTGAGGGTGTAACTTGAGTCCAAATCTCACACAAGACACTGATGTATTGCATTGCACCATAGTGTGATACTTAGCTTTGCACTATAATTGTTTTTTAGCATGCAAATGAGATCATTAAGGCATCACACTTTATTGAGATTGTGCAGCACACCTCTACTCTGCTTAGTGTGGTGCAGGAATGTGTGGTGCAAGAATGTCTGCATGAATGTTAAATAATCTGGGGGTCTGTCTTTCCACATGGCACATTTGGAATCTTGCCTATTGTTGATGAATGAGCTGCCTGGGTGTTTTGATTAGGGGTGGGCGGAATTTGCGTAGTAGCGCTACGCAAAGCTCAGCGAAACGGTAAAAAATTTCCACGAGCACGCAGAATTCCGCAAACACGCGGAATTGTTTATTCCGCCCGTTCGCGATGCTTTTTTCCTGTTCGCGAATGCTGTTTGAGTGCTCGGGAATTGAAATATCTCGTGAACATGCATTTTGAAAGCGCGAACAAGCAAAACATTTTGCAAAGCCGCGGATCACGGAATTTTGGCCAATTCTGCGTTCTCCGTGGAACGCGAAATTCCGCAAATTCCGTGAGCGGAACGGAATTTACTGCCCAGGCCTAGTTTTGATCTCTTGGTGCCTAAAATAGTAAGTGTTATGCCTGGTAGCTGTGGAGGCCAGGTGGAGAAAGGGAGTCAGAAGAACCAGTAGCTGAAGCTATTGTAAGAAGAAGAGCTGTATTCCCACAGCCCTGTTCCAATCAAGACTTTAGTACAAGACTCTTGTACTATTTCAGAACACTGCCGATATGTATACCAGGTGGGGTGTTTAAGACACTTAGAGCAATGGTAGGGGGATTTTTGTGGGGGGGCGGAAGGCGGCGAGTAGCACTGGCCACGATGATGAGACCCAGGGTGGAAGGAGGATGGGCAGTTCCTGACTTTGAGGGGTATTATCTGGCGGCCCAGCTGCAGTGGCTTACACAGGCGGTGGCACGGGAATTTCGGGGCCCGGGTGGCTCGGAGGGCGGCTGGATTCCGAGGCATGTGTTGTCGTTTATAGTTCTGGGACAGCGATTGCGGGTGGAGGCATTAGGGATCGAGGAGAAAACATTAAGAGCCTGCTGGAATAGATGCAGGCGAAGGAGCGGAAATATATGCTCCGGAGATTCCCCTGTGATGGAAGGACTACAGCCACTGACTCAGTTGCGTGAGAAATGGGAAACAGACCTAGGGAAGGAGATACCTGAGACGGCTTGGGCTAAAATAGTGGAAAGGGCATGGAAGGGAACGCGGAACGCAAGGTTCCAACTAATTCATTTTTACATCATCCATAGGGCATACCTGACCCCGAAGCAGATAAATAAATACTTTCAAGTGGATTCTGCAGGTTGCCCAAGATGCAACAGGGAAGCGGTGGACCTGCAACATATGCTGTGGAGCTGCCCGCAGCTTGGAACATATTGGGAGGAGGTAGTTGAGACCCTAAAGGAGGTGACGGATAGACAGATAGAGCCCGACATGGGGGTGTACATTCTGCACTGGTTTCCCCACACCGCGCGAACTAAGCTAACGAGCAAATTCATTGACCTGGGGCTTCTATTGGCTAAGCGAGAACTGACAAGGCAGTGGAAGTCGAAGCAGGGCCCTAGAGCAGAACGCTGGAAGGCGGAGTTTATAAACTGGGCGGCCAGCGAAAGTATAATCAGGATGCAACAGGCTAGGAGAGCGAACAATGAAAAATAGATGGAAACAGCACGGGCGTGGGAAGCATTGGTAACTCAGTTGAGGACCCCAGACCCGGAGTCGGATACCGATACCCTAGAGGAGGCGGGGGATAATGAGGGAGAGCACAGAGCGTAGATAGATAGACAGGGGAGTGATGCAGGAGTGAAGGAGAGGGAACTGAGCACTCGGACATGGGAGCGCGACAGAGGTCCAGATACCCCAGCACGACGGTGATGAATGATTATCCTAGATACAATAAGGGGAGCACACCGGTGGGAGGGGACAAGGAGTAGGGGGAGGGAGGAGTAGGAACGCATAGGGGGCATCAAGGTTGAGAGTATTGAGTTGGACAGAAGCAACCGATTGCAAACAGTGCTGATAAAGGCTTTGGGAGCAGAGGACGAGGGATAGCCAATTTTAGGCTGGTGTATGAGGAGGACAGAGTTCCACTGCTTAACAACATAAAATCGGGCAATGTAACAAGGGAAATGTCTCCAATTGATGTAGTGCACCATTTGAGGGGAGTTGAATGTGTTGAAAACTTAATAAAAATGTTTATATAATAATTTAGTACAACTCCGTTGGTGCTGTCAACCTGTTGGCAAGGCGACAATCCCCAAGAACTTGTAAGTGTTGGACCATCTAGCCTTTTTTGCTGGATCCAGATTTCACAACCCTAATTGTGGATTCCAGCTCTGCAGAATTTGACCTCCAGAGAGTTTTGAGCTCCTAAACAATTGTGGGGCCATATTTACAATGAAGTAACACAATGCGGTGCCGCCAGGCCATTTGGTTGCGCCTCCTTACTTCCGAAGCAAAGGGATGTGTCATATTTACAACAGTATGACTTATCCCTGGGCTCTCCCCAGCGCTGGCGCACAAGTAGGTGCCATGCGCAAATGCAGGCACCCTTGCACCATGGTGGGATGATTGTTGGGGGGATGATTGTTTATGTGCAGGAAGGGACACCTTCCTGCACAAAAACAATCATGAGAGGCGTTTTCCACTTTCTATGCATGCTGCATAGAAAGAGGAAAAAACGAGGAGAAATAAAAGTATTTGTCCTCGTTGCACCTCGTTGTCCTCGTAGCACCTCCTTACTCCCCCACTGGGGAGGCGTATGATTTTGACGCATTCCCAGATTTACTAACCCTTATAATTGTCGGAATGCTGCAGAATACATGAATGTTGAGTGGGAACACCCACAACACCACCCATGGAATGCAAAATGCTGGCTGAAAGGAGGCCGTATTTACAAGGACACGAAAAGCCACGCAGGGTGGCTTTATGTGTCCTTGTAAATATGGGGCATCACACTGCGCCCCTGGTGTGTCACAAAAAGTGACGCACCGGCCGCGCAAGGGGCTTGTAAATATGTCCCAAATATGTAAATGTTCATTTACCCTACCCTTGAATGACAAGCTAGTCAAGTCCACAAATGTTGCCTTCATTTTGGTCCCACTAAAAGGGCCTACAGTGACAGAAAGGGGTTTATCTCAAATTGTATGTTTCCTATAGATTTGCATTAAATCCCATTGGATTCCATTATAACTATTGGATGCACTGAAATCAATGGAAATAGTTTTTCTATTTTTATCCCTTTGTCTCCATTTAAAAAAAAAATGTTTTAAAGATTCTTATTTTCTCCATTTTTAGACAACCTTGGTTTAGAGCCTTCAGCTCTTTATTTGCTTATATACATTGCTTTCATGAAATACTGATGCCTTAAAAGCCTAATCACCTCCCCGAGAGTAAGTAATGAGATAGGTCAATGTTAGTAAAAGGTGGAGCAAATAAAACTTCAGTTTGGCATTCTTCTAAGCGAATTATCCGGCAAGGGCGATGTGGGCGCTCAACTAAAGCACTTATTCAGTTTACAAGTCCAGCCTTACCCTTACATGTAATTTCTGACACCTTTTACTCCCCTAACATATTTAATCTGTTACTTAAACCAACAAGCATTGGAAATGCAATAGGTCTTGCATTTGTTTGAGTTAGAACTATTGGCATTGTAAATGGCAATGTCTTTTACTTATGTGTTATGGAGCATATGTATGTATGTGGGGTGTAGTGGAATTATGTGGGTTGAATTGAATTAGTTGTGTAATTGTGAGGTGTGGAGTGAATTTGTGTAGTGGAATTATGTGGCATGGTGTGCTGTGGAATTTTATGGATAGTAAATATGTGGTATTGAGTGTACTGGAATTACGTGGAGTGGAATTCTGTGTAATGGAGTGGACTGGTATTTTGTCTTGTGGAGTGGTATGTAGTGACGTTTAATCATTAAGTGGTGTGTTGTCGAATTTTGTAGCATGATGTGCAAATGTGTGGTGTGGATTGGCAGTATGTGGTGTCTTATGTAATTGTTTTGTTGAGTTGTATTATGTGGTTTGGTGTTGAATTAAGTGGTGTGGACTGAAAATGTGTGGAGTTGAATTGTGTGGTGTGAAACTGCTTAGCTCAGCCTTTTTGTTGATGAAAAAGAACTAATAGGTAGGAGCTAAGTTTCAGATGTGTGTGTTTGTGTGTTAAAAAAAGAGTTAGATTTATTGGTGTTATAAATTTAAATATCTCTTACCTATATGTTATGGAGTGGAGTGGATGTATGTGGTGTGTAGTGGAATTATGTGGGTTGAATTGGAATTGTTAGCTGTGGCATTGAAGTGTGCGGTGTTTTGTGTGGTGGAATTATGTTGCATGGTGTGCAGTGTTATGTGGATAGTAATTGTGTGTTTTGAGTGTATTGGACAGGACTGACAGATAAACAGGCCAGTGACATATTTGGCACGTCACCGGTAAACAAGTATGTCCTGCCACTATAATCAACCAAGTGAGCTCACAGCAGTGATACTTGGTAAAGGAGGGTGAATGCGGTTTCCTTCTAAAGACCACAGAGTGCCATTCTAGATTGCATTTCATATCACAGTGTGCATTTGAGCATACAAGCATGACTGTTGTGCAGGCGGAAGTCACATTTGCAAAAAATATCAGAACGTTCATGGGGAAAGGCAGTCAAGTATATATTTGTAGTAACCTGTGTTGTATTTATCTGGTTACTTATTCCCTAGCTGCTCAGCTAGTGTGAATGTGATGCATGGAATGTTGGTGTGAGAGTCTTGAATGGAATGTTTGGGTGCCTGGATGCTTGAGTGTGTTAGTTGGAGCATGGGCTGAGCAGCAGGCAGACTGCTCCTGGTGGGGCTGCATCTCTACAACTCATCTACTTGTAACTGGTCTTAATAAATCTATTTAAAACTACATCTTGGCTATGGACCTCATCACCACAGATTTTTGGAGACGAGGATGGGATATATACGAATAAACACACACTCACACATTTATTGCTACAATGCAAGGGTAAAATTCCAAGTTATTATCACAGTACAGCATAACTGATGTGAGAAAACATTGCTTACGGTCTCACAGAATACATATTAGAATCTTTGCCCATAGAAATCACCACAATATTTGAGATCTTGTATAACATGATTGAATGGAGTTTGCCACCACAGTTGTATGGCATGGATCTTGGAAAGGCGGGTGTAGTACCTACATATTAAAACAAAGAACTACATATAAATTATTCTACTGATTTTGCTCTGTTGAAACAACCAGTATTTACATCCTTACCTTTGCCCCTGCAGCAAACTTCACAAAGACTGTCTAGTATAATATGGCGATGTTGCAAACACTTGCAAGCAAACGAAATGCTTGGATATTGCTTGTAGATTATTTTTGTCAATGTTTACCTTGTTAATGCAAGCTCGAGTCTCGATCACAGTTGAATTACAAACTAACTTAGGATATACACTCACATTATTCTGTTGATGCCATAAAACGTATTAAAGTCATACTGCAAATTTTATAAATCACATTCCTGTACTTACTGCTCAAAGTTGAGGTGTGAACAGGCTCTAACTCAGGGGTACTCATAGTACGGCCCGCTGGCCGCCAGCGGCCCGGCAGGCCTTTTTTGGCGGCCTGCGGACCTTTCAGACATCGTACCGGTGTTTTTTGTTTTTTTTAACAGTGTCAGCAAACAAAGACTCTGCTCTGTGGGGGCCCGGGGATTCAAGCGATAGTCCGAGTGGAGCTGCTGGGGCGCTAAGAGGTGAAATACAACAAAGCCTTGTTATCATGCAAATGGTCTCTTAAAGACCTGTGAAGTACTCGGGTGGGGGCTGTGTGTGTGCCCTGGAAGGGAAGCTGCCTCAGCTGCCACACAAGCGTAGGGGGGTAACGGGGGGGGAGAGCTGACAAAGAATGACAAGAGAACAGCAGGGTGTGAGAGTCGGGTAAGAGGACAGAGGGTGACAGAGGGCAGTAGGGAGAGACAGAAACAGACAGAGACAGATAGAGATAGAGACTAACAGAGACAGGGACAGACAGAGACAGATAGGCAGAGACAGGGACGGACAGATAGAGGCAGAGACAGACAGAGAGGCAAAGAGACAGACAAAGAGGGAGACGGAGAGGGAGGGCGACAGAGATAGAGGGAGATGGAGAGAGAGAGGGAGACGGGGAGAGAGAGGGAGACAGGGAGAGGGAGGGAGACGGGGAGGGAGAGAGACAGAGAGGGAGGGAGAGAGACAGAGAGAGGGAGGGAGACGGAGGAGGGAGGGAGACAGAGGACGGAGGGAGACGGAGGACGGAGGGAGACAGAGGACGGAGGGAGACGGAGAGGGAAGGAGAGGGAGAGAGGGAGGGAGAGGGAGAGAGGGGGAGGGAGACAGAGAGAGAGGGAGACAGAGAGGGGGAGACGGAGAGAGACGGAGAGGGAAAGAGACGGATAGAGGGAGAGAGGGAGGGAGACGGAGGAGGGAGGGAGATGGAGGAGGGAGGGAGACGGAGGGAGCGGGAGGGAGACGGAGGAGGGAGGGAGACGGAGGACGGAGGGAGACGGAGGAGGGAGGGAGGGAGATAGAGAGAGGGAGAGAGAGAGATATGTGTATGCCGGGTCCGGTGGCTCAGTGGACGAAGGCGTCCGCTGCAGGGACCTGTGTTCCACCTCATGGTCACAGTTTTTTTTTGTTGCTCTAGCCCCGCCCCCCTCCCCCAATGACCCTGCCCCCAAGGTGCGGCCCTCGGCCACAAACCACACTGTAAATTTGGCCCCCAAGAGAAAGTTTGTGGGTACCCCTGCTCTAACTGATCAAAGGTATATTTAAAGTTATAAAAATAGTAGCGATGCAGTGACAGGGATCTTTATGGTTTCAAGGCAACTCTCAGAGCTGAACAAAAGGAGCAGCCCAAGGACAGTCTCACAGTGTAGTAGTAGAGCATTAACACTGTGTGCCTGAGCCACAGTGGTAATTTCCTTTTATTGACAGGCCCTAACAGACCTGTCAAAGCACCAGAACCAGTTTTAATGATTCCTTTGCTCTCCAGCCGTGCACCTATATGGCATGAAATAAATGTGGATTCCCTAACCCGAGCAGACAGGATCTAAAGCTTGGAAGCAGAATCTATATAATGACAATTATAAATAGGTGAAAAGTCATGATACTTACTATAATATCTCCTGTCATGACAGTCATGCTCCCTTTTACCAGTTATGGGACAGTAACTTCTATATACTATGGGTGGGAGTATAAAGTGGAAGTATAGTTTGAAGGCATACCTCTGTTGATCAGAGTTGGAGTGAAAAGTTAATGTTGAAGCAACACAAACATATATGGAGCACCTCACAAGGGCTTTTACATGTAGAGTTAAAAGGCAAAAACACGCAGCATGTTACAAAGTTAAACAAACAAGCAGAGTGGAAGAGTCCTTGCCATGACACACAGAAACCATTAGACTGGAGGCGTAACGCAAATGATGGAATGCCACTGCAAAATGTGATGAGGGCCCACATCTCACTGATATAAGTAGGTTTTAGAGTAAATAGGGCCGGGGAACCCTGAAGGGCGGCCTGCCCTCGTGCTACAGAGGGTGCAGAGTCCTGCATTATGCCCCTGCATGAGACAAGCAGCACTAGCCACAGGCTGATGGAGAAACCTTAAAAGTGAATTCTGGATGAAGGCACTTGATAAGCGAGGGTGTGCATTGGTACAAAGGTGATAAAGATACTGGGTTGCCCCCTTATAGTCACCAATGTAACCAATATTGACAAAACCAGGGTATCCACTAGTGGTGTAACCAAAATGATGGGGTCCCTGCAGAATGTAATGCAGGTCCCTGCCCAGAGAGTAATGTGTCACAGGAATTCAAAGGCTTCTGTTTAAATCAGGAACCGCCCCGTGCGGGGGATGCAAAGTACTATAGCCTGTGTTACGCACAGGGCTTGAAGTGGGATTAAGAAAACTGCAGGTCTCTCAAAGGGGCGTGGTCGATATCATTATGGGCATGGCTTAAAACACCTAATTGCTGAGTATTGGTTTTTTGCTTCTTCTGTCATTGCATTCAGACATATAATACAACAAGTAACATTGCACCAACAACAATCCAGGATTATTGGCTTTGTCAATCTTTGTAATTTGCATGAGATAAATAAGCAACACCTTTGGCTTAACTGTATATAATATTGAAAATGCTTCCGTTCTGACATGATGAGACTGTGAAAGCACTATAATACGTTTCTTTGAAGTTACCTCAAGGCAATGAAGTGTGGTACAACTGCAGAGTTAAAATGTGTTTTTAACTCTGAGGGTGATGGCAAAAACGGAAAGCCCGATAGGGACCAGTCTCAGCACCTGCTTTTCAGAATTGCGGGGCACCGGCAGGACCCGGCCCACTTAAAGGCCTGGTTACGCCTCTTTTGGGATACAGAAGCAAAAGCTCAACTTTTGCAGTATTCAAAACGCGCGCAAAGCCCTAATATGACAGGGATTTTGTTCATGTAGCTTTCAGGCTCATTTGTGAAAATTTCTTAAACGTATTTTGAATTATTAAAACGTGTGCCCTCGTCAGTAAGCTGAAGTGAAACGGAACCGAGAACTAGGGCTTGAACAAGGAAAGTGGGGTGTGAAAAACTCATGCTCACCACTGCACTGCATATTTCTCTCTCTGGCGGTGTACAGTCGTTGCTGACGGCCTCAGACAATCTAGCCTAGCAAACATTTTACCAGCCTCCAAACACAGTGCCAGGTCTCAAGGATGCAGCCACTACGAATTCTATGTCAGGACAGGAGGCTCCGATTATGCTTTCTCATTTCTTTATTAGAAATGCCCAGCAGCCAATCAAAACCGTTTATGAAACGAAAAAACTACAGTACCCATGAGTACCCGGGTACCACGTGACAACCATAGAGTCTCTCCTATAAAAGGCACAACAGTAGATAGTACGTCCTCTTTCTTTGCTGCTCCGCAGCCAGTTAAGTGCCTTTTTCGTTTTATTACTGTTACTTTGTTGCATTATTATCTGTGCACTTCTGTTGGGACGCGCTCGCTTTCAAATTGTATTAGCTGTTGCTACATTGTTGCGCGCTGTCCCGGTTCACTTATTTCGTTTGCTCCGCTTCGCGCGGCGCGCATGCAGGGAGCGTGGGCTCACCTCCCTTGGCCGTGACGCTCGCTCGAGCGTCGGTGTCCGGAATTCAGTGGAGTGGGAGAATAGGGGCTGAGAAGCTCGCGCTAACGCGCGTGCTTCTCTATTTACATACGAACTGAGGCGGCCGTTCCGCGCATGCGCGGCGGCCATTTCCATTGTTTACAAACCGTGTTTTCACACGGAGCACAGGAATCGGTTGTTCTCCACACCGCTGCCCACTGCCTCAGCTTCTCTTCAGCCCCATCGACGCCCCTTGCTGGTTAAAGGCCTGGGGCTGTATAAATACGCATAGGCTCTGCCTAGAGTGACTCAGCAAGCCCTCCCTCCACAATTAATTTAATTATTTATTTTTGGTCAGCCTTTTTTCTGTCCATTAATTGGCTTGCTGTGGGGTTTTTCACTCCCCCTGAATTGTGCCTTTGGCATTGTTATATTATTTGACATTAAATTGTCATTTGGTGGGCATTACTTTCACTTTTTCCAGTGAAATTAAGAATAATGGAGGAGTACTTTGATGAAGATGATTACTCTTTCGAAGAGGAGAGCTCAGGTTTCCTTGAGCAAGATTTAGTCGAAGCATTGGACCAAGGAGTTCAGCACTCCGTTACCAAAGCCCTGGTCCACGCTATTAACCCATTGAAGCGTCATTTGACGCAATATGCAAAGCAGCAAGGTTGGTTGCCTTCTTCTCGCTCTTCCAAATCCCCCATAAATCCACACAGGGCGGATTTCAAACGTTTGGCTAAAACTCTAGCCTCAGAAAAGGCTTCCTCAAGTCCTTTGGTAGGCGCTTCTACCTCGGCAGCCTGTCACACTGATTCTGACGGTCCTCCTTCTTCCTCATCTGACCAGGATGTCCCTCCACCACGCAAGAAAGCTCGCAAGGAGCATTATGTGGACGCTCCTACTCACCCGCAAGTCCTAACCTTTGAGCCTTCGGAGATATATCACCCCCATTCATCTTCATGGCTTCCTTCTCCTGCAGTAGCTGAATATGTCCAGGCGCACATCCGACAACCTTTTGAAAAAGAGGTTAGAGCTCGCCTCCGCTCCGAGTGCCCTCGCCCGGATCTTGCAGATCACCTGGCAGACACTCCTGAAATTGACCCCACGATGCTTTCTTATCTCAAGAAATTTGCTAAGGACCCTAAAAAGGGTCTGGACAGATCTTGGCGGTCCTGCCAAGATAAAATGTTGGATTTAATGGGACCCCTCACCAAGATCCTTGATCTCGGATTTCAGGCCAAGGAAGCAGAATCTCTTGTGGATCCAGATGAACTCATAGAATGTGTTAAGAAAACTTAAAGCACGCAAGATACGTTTTTTGTGCTAATTATTGCAACAGAGCAAACTGTATTGTAAATAGGCCCATCACACTCTGTGAGGATTTCATTTGTAGGTATCAATGTTTGTTTCTGTGTTGCTTTTGTACATTGTGTCAGGAGGCTCAACACGTTAACGTTCTACACGTGTCAAACACAAGCATGCCCAACTGGTTATACACGTGCAAACTGAAGTTCTTTCCAGCACGTGTAAACGGTAAAACGCCTCATGCTTGGGCGCACCCTAGGACACGTTTCATTCGAGAGCCTTCGCTTCCCCTCTCCCTTCGCTATATAAACCTCCACCCACAAGTCTTCACTGCTTCGCTTCTCGTAGCAGTGCCTACCTGACTCCGTTTCTGGACTCCAGCTTCAGTCATCCCTGATTCCTGCTAGCAAGCGCTTCCGGCTTCCCTCGGAGTTCCTTGAAAGCGGTCCGGCTGGATCATCTTCCGCTCGGGAGCGCTCCTCTCCTGCTCCTTCCATGCAAGGTTCCGGTTACCTAGGAAACAAGAACAAGCCAAATAAACAAGCATCGTTTCGTAGCTCTGTCATTTCTCCAAAAACGAAGGTGAGAGATTCCTTTTTCTTTTCCTGAAAAAACAGTCAAGACTTTGCGCTTTTATTTCAAGGAACGTCGTTTATCCTGCAAGTTGTTCTGAGGAGCTTTAGAGAGCAACTATCGTTTGAACAGACTAATCTCTGCTTAATTTGAAAGAAACTTTACTCAAGAGCACAGGACGTTTTGAGGACATATTTTCTCTTTCCAGATTATTATCAAAGGGTGAACAAGTTTGGAACCCTGTGTGACTTTGAAATAATAATCCAGAAAATAACGTTACCTTTGGCAATACCATTTGTGTTTAGATTAATCACCTTGTTTGCGTAGAAGATTTCTGGAACAACTGTTGAGAGCATATAATAATGTTTTGTAAAGTATTTGATTGTACCTAACTGTTTAAGAAGACGGACTACCACATCATTGGGAAAAAACATCAAGGCCTGTACTGTGAGAAGAATCCTGTCACTGGTATGCGTTATATGCACAGAGAAGCAGTTTAAGAATTGTACTTTTACGATTGGTTGTGAACTGAATAACTTATGTATATTTTTTCTTTCTTGTGTAGTGTATAGATAGCAAGATTAGTGACAGGCGTTCAAACATAATCCCTGAGAGTGCAGTCTCCACGTGGTGTTTTCTCAAAAGCAAAACGTCAACTCGTTTCCAAAGAAGGTTTCGTAAGGAGCCCAAGACGCAAGTCCTGTGTTTGTCTTTTTCTCTCTCATCCACTTCCCCCCTTCCCTCTCGGGGGTCCATTCTGGTTACAAGTTCCTTGTTCTTGTTGCCTCAGTGGACTTCAGAGGGTGTTGGGATCAAGCAGCTCAACGAAGGAACAAACCGGAGTTCAGGTGGGTGTCTTCGCAACAGTAAGCGAAGCCTTTAAACACCCGTTCCTTCATTGACCCTGCAGAATGGATTACGAAACCGATACACTAGACTCGTCCCAGTTAACTACTTTGGTTCGTAGATTAGCTGGGGAAATACAAGAATTAAGGCAAGAGAATCAGGCCCTTAGGGTAGAGCTGGACAGGACAAAAACGGGGTTTACTAGTTGGAGAGATCCAAGCGCAGAAGGAGGTAAACCCCTTATCTCTCCATCTAGGTTCAATTTTAATCCTCATGTCAATAATTCGGCCTCTTCTAACGGAGTCACTACTGATCAGAACTTTCAAGTTACTGTGTTATCACCCAGCCCAGTTCCCTTAGCCAACCCTGAAAGATTCACAGGGGATTGTAGTCGTTTCACAACTTTCATGAGTCAATGCCACCTACATTTTTTATGTAAGCCACAGATTTTCACTTCAGACACTTCAAAAGTAGCTTTCATTATCTCGTATTTGGGAGGGGTGGCAGCTAGTTGGGCAATGCCTTTAGTTGATACTAATGACCCATTATTGCACAATCTCAACGCATTTAAAACAGCTATGTCAGGGTTATTTGCCAAACATGTATTTATTCACGCCTCAGATAATGAGTTACTAAATCTCCGTCAGGGTTCAAAAGATCTCATTACCTATGTTACCACGTTTAACAGATTATTGTCTGAGACTCATTGGCCAGACGATAAAAGAGTATCCCTTTTTTATCGAGGTCTTCGAGATGACCTTAAGGACTCCTTAGCTCACATTGTAGATCTTCCCCAAGATTATTCTGAATTTGTAGATTTAGTGGTAAAATTAGACCACAGATTGGGAGAACGTAAAAGTGAAAAACCCAAAGGAGATTTCAGGGCCTTACATTTTAAGGTAGAAAAGAAAGAGTCAGATGACAAAAACACTCGTGTTGAACCAATGCAAATAGGAAGTATAAAAGGACCATTATCCTCAGAGGAAAAAGAGCGCAGACGAAAAGGGAATCTTTGTTTATACTGTGGCAAAGCTGGACACTATGCCAAAGACTGTCCTGTAAAACCCAACAAAAAAAAAGAGGTAGCAGTTCTTGATTCGGTTCCCCAAGAGTCGGAAAACTAGTTATCTCGAAGAAAGATGAGATCGGTTCTTCGAGATTATGCAAACCACAGATCTCACATTATGCTACAAATGTAGTAACACACACGCCTAAACATTTAACTATCAGAATGACTTTCATACTTTCCACTCAGCATAGACACTGCATTGCTGTTATGATCGACTCAGGAGCTACTGGGAACTTTTTTGATCTCGAGCTAGCAAAAGAATTAGGTGTAGTTCGCATTCCAAAGGCGGAACCGGAAATTGTTAGAGCAGTAGATGGGTCAGCCTTATCTTCAGGGTTAATTAAGTTTCACACCAAACCACTAACTATCATTGCTGAAAACGGACATACAGAAGAAACTATGTTTGATCTCATTGACACTCCAACATTTGGTGTCATTCTCGGCATCCCTTGGTTGGAACGACACAACCCCCATATAGATTGGGTTAAAAGAACAGTAACTTTAGATTCAATACATTGTAGGTCACATTGTTATCAGGAATTGCAAGATCCTATACTACCTCTGAGTTGTTCCGCAGTAGACTCAACAGTTCCTCAGATACCTAGTGAGTATGTAGACTTCTCTGATGTTTTTGACCCAGTCCAGGCAACTCAGTTGCCACCTCACAGAATTTATGATTGCAGAATTGATCTAATTCCCGGAGCAGTCTTACCATGTAGTAGGATCTACGCTTTAACTGAGCCAGAAAACGAATATCTTAAAACATATTTGGAAGAACTCTTAGAAAAAGGGTTCATTCGACATTCCACGTCTCCTGTGTCCTCGCCGCTCTTTTTCGTGTCTAAAAAATCTGGCGATTTAAGAGCGTGTATTGATTATCGTGCGGTAAACAAAGCCACGATTAAAAATCGTTATCCCCTCCCCTTGATTCCTGTACTGTTAAATCAAGTGAAAGGCTCTAGTATCTATACGAAATTGGATTTACGCGGTGCTTATCATCTGGTCCGCGTAAAGGAGGGCGACGAGTGGAAAACTGCTTTCCGCACGAAATTTGGCCTCTACGAATATACTGTCATGCCCTTTGGGCTTTGTAATGCTCCAGCTGCGTTTCAGTACTTCATTAATGAGGTACTGCATGATTTTTTGGACATATGTGTTATCGTATACATTGACGATATACTAATTTTTTCCAAAACTGATGATGAACATGTTCACCATGTTCGTTCAGTCTTACAAAGATTACAAGAGAACTCTCTGTATGTAAAACTAGAAAAATGTGTTTTTCATTCCAAAAAAGTTGAGTTTTTGGGTTATTGGCTTACTCCAGAAGGAATTACGATGGATAAAAAGAAGGTTGAAGCCATTCTAAATTGGCCCACTCCGTCGTCAGTTAAAGAGATACAACGTGTTTTAGGGTTCGCTAATTTTTACCGGCGCTTCATTTCAAACTTTTCTGAGATAGTTAGCCCTATCACACACTTACTGAAGAAAGGAACAAAATTTCAATGGACTTCAGAAGCTGAAGAGGCTTTTACTGCATTGAAGAAGGCCTTTACGTCTGCTCCACTTTTGATCCACCCAGATCCTGATAGACCATTTTTTGTGGAAGCAGATGCGTCTCAAACCGCTTTAGGAGGAGTTTTAATGCAAAAAGACCAAACTACTGGCCGCTTGCACCCTATTGCTTTCTATTCACGAAAATTATTACCAGCTGAGCAAAACTACACGATTGCTGAGAGAGAACTATTGGCAATCAAGGCGGTATTTGCTGAATGGAGACACCATTTGTTAGGAGCCAAGCATACCATTACAATATTTTCAGATCATAAAAACCTACAATTTTTTACCACCGTTAAGGCTTTAACTCCCAGACAAATGCGCTGGTTACAATTTTTTAGTGAGTTTGATTTTATTATCACTTACCGACCAGGAGAAAAACAATTGCTGTCTGATACACTTTCTAGGTTGGTCTGTGATAAACAACCTGATGAAAAGTTAAAGGTTCAAACCATAATACCATCTGAAAAAGTGGTTGCTTTCACACAAGCTGACACCTTTTTACGTCAATTAAAACAGAGCTTGCAGGCACTAAATCAACGAGATTGGCTTGCGCAAAAGAAAAATTCAATTCATGAAGGTTATTTTTTACATAACAAAAAGTTGTTTGTTCCACCAGGGAACTTACGACAACAGGTATTAGCCTGGAACCATGATTCAAGTTTGGCAGGTCACCCAGGAATACATAAGACAGTAGAACTTTGTCAGAGATATTTTTGGTGGAAAAACATTACCAAAGACATTCAGCACTATGTGAAGTCATGCCCAGTTTGTGCTAGACAAAAGACAGATCACCAATCTCCTGCTGGATTTTTACAACCATTGCCTATACCACCATCTTCCTGGCACACCATTAGTCTTGATTTCATTACAGATTTACCAAACTCACATTCTTACACTACTATTTTGGTAGTTGTAGACCAGCTATCAAAAATGGGACATTTCATTCCCTTAACCAAATTGCCGAATGCTAGTGAATTCAGTGATATTTTTATTACTAACATAGTAAAGCTTCATGGTTTGCCCAGTAAAATTGTGTCGGACAGAGGCCCCCAATTTATTTCTAAATTTTGGAGACACTTATGTAAACACTTGGGGATAGACATTGCTTTGTCTTCAGCATTTCACCCTCAGACAGATGGCCAAACTGAAAAATTAAATCAGTATCTGGAACAAGCTTTACGATGTCTGACATCCTCTGTGTCGACTAGTTGGGATGAGGTTTTACCCCTAGCTGAATTCTCTTACAACAATAGTTATCATTCAGCCATTGGTTGTTCACCATTTTATTTTCTTACCGGTAAACATCCACGGTCTCTTCCAACTATTTCCCCAGATTCAAAGGATGATGTACCAGCAGTCACTGAGCGTTTGCACAAATTAAGGCAATTGCAAGATGTAGCAAAACAACATTTAGCAAAACACAAAATGAAAATGAAAATGACTGTAGATAAACATAGAAATCCAACTCCACCTTACCAAAAAGGAGATCTAGTTTGGCTATCTACTAAAAACATTCAAATGGATAGTCCAAAAAAGTTAAAGCCAAGATATATTGGACCATATCCAATTGAGAAAATTTTGAATCCTGTATCTATAAGACTAACCTTACCAAAAGACTTCTGTATCCACCCAGTGTTTCATGTTTCCCTGCTCAAACCATGCAATCCTGCTACCCGACAGGATAATCCACCACCTCCAGTGATTGTGGGGAATCATGAAGAATATGAGGTCAGTCGTATTATGGACTCAAAACGTGTTAATGGCCGTTTATATTATTTAATTGATTGGAAAGGTTATGATGCGACTGAAAGATCTTGGGAACCAGAAAAAAATGTTAATGCCCCACGTCTCATTCGATCTTTCCATGCCTTGCACCCAGACAAACCCCGCCCAATTAGACGGCCTTTGGGGGGGAGAACTGTTAAGAAAACTTAAAGCACGCAAGATACGTTTTTTGTGCTAATTATTGCAACAGAGCAAACTGTATTGTAAATAGGCCCATCACACTCTGTGAGGATTTCATTTGTAGGTATCAATGTTTGTTTCTGTGTTGCTTTTGTACATTGTGTCAGGAGGCTCAACACGTTAACGTTCTACACGTGTCAAACACAAGCATGCCCAACTGGTTATACACGTGCAAACTGAAGTTCTTTCCAGCACGTGTAAACGGTAAAACGCCTCATGCTTGGGCGCACCCTAGGACACGTTTCATTCGAGAGCCTTCGCTTCCCCTCTCCCTTCGCTATATAAACCTCCACCCACAAGTCTTCACTGCTTCGCTTCTCGTAGCAGTGCCTACCTGACTCCGTTTCTGGACTCCAGCTTCAGTCATCCCTGATTCCTGCTAGCAAGCGCTTCCGGCTTCCCTCGGAGTTCCTTGAAAGCGGTCCGGCTGGATCATCTTCCGCTCGGGAGCGCTCCTCTCCTGCTCCTTCCATGCAAGGTTCCGGTTACCTAGGAAACAAGAACAAGCCAAATAAACAAGCATCGTTTCGTAGCTCTGTCATTTCTCCAAAAACGAAGGTGAGAGATTCCTTTTTCTTTTCCTGAAAAAACAGTCAAGACTTTGCGCTTTTATTTCAAGGAACGTCGTTTATCCTGCAAGTTGTTCTGAGGAGCTTTAGAGAGCAACTATCGTTTGAACAGACTAATCTCTGCTTAATTTGAAAGAAACTTTACTCAAGAGCACAGGACGTTTTGAGGACATATTTTCTCTTTCCAGATTATTATCAAAGGGTGAACAAGTTTGGAACCCTGTGTGACTTTGAAATAATAATCCAGAAAATAACGTTACCTTTGGCAATACCATTTGTGTTTAGATTAATCACCTTGTTTGCGTAGAAGATTTCTGGAACAACTGTTGAGAGCATATAATAATGTTTTGTAAAGTATTTGATTGTACCTAACTGTTTAAGAAGACGGACTACCACATCATTGGGAAAAAACATCAAGGCCTGTACTGTGAGAAGAATCCTGTCACTGGTATGCGTTATATGCACAGAGAAGCAGTTTAAGAATTGTACTTTTACGATTGGTTGTGAACTGAATAACTTATGTATATTTTTTCTTTCTTGTGTAGTGTATAGATAGCAAGATTAGTGACAGGCGTTCAAACATAATCCCTGAGAGTGCAGTCTCCACGTGGTGTTTTCTCAAAAGCAAAACGTCAACTCGTTTCCAAAGAAGGTTTCGTAAGGAGCCCAAGACGCAAGTCCTGTGTTTGTCTTTTTCTCTCTCATCCACTTCCCCCCTTCCCTCTCGGGGGTCCATTCTGGTTACAAGTTCCTTGTTCTTGTTGCCTCAGTGGACTTCAGAGGGTGTTGGGATCAAGCAGCTCAACGAAGGAACAAACCGGAGTTCAGGTGGGTGTCTTCGCAACAGAATGGGCTCAGAGGGCTATTTGCCAGTTGGGCAACGCAAATTGTGCCATTTCTAGTGAGCGTCGCCGCTCTATTCTTCTAAAGATTGACCCGAAATTGGCGGAACTCTCCACTTCCGAGTCTGGCCCGGTGGCACAGGGTCTTTTATTTGGCCAACCGTTCCTTAAGGAACTTACTAAATTTGTAGCAACCTTCAGTGGTTTGGACAAGGCGCAAGCTTCTATCAAGCGTGCACTTCGTCCGGTTTTTGCCAGGGCCGGACGACATAGGGGACGCTCGTTCGGCCGTGGCTCCAATAACTCCTCCCAGAGAGGTTATCAGTCCCAGAGAGGCGGGGGTCAGGACTCCGGCTACAACACCCGCTCAAACTTCTATCCTTCCCGAAAAGGAAGAGGTCAATTCCGGAAAGGCCGTTCCGGTGGCAACCAAGGTGCTTACCAAGACTCTAATACCTCAGGTGAGTTTGATTTGTTTTTCCGAGGTGGTTCTGGGGGGCAGAATACGTTCTTTTCTCCAGAACTGGCGTCAAATCTCCAACGATGCTTGGGTTCTGCAAACTGTTCAGGGTTTCAAAATAGAATTCTATCAGGCCCAACATCAATCCCTCCCCCCTCCTCCTCTCCATTTTTCTCTTCAGGACCAAAAGTTTATTTCGGCAGAGATAGACTCCCTTCTCGCCAAAGGGGCAATCAGGTCAACTGTCCCCCACCCTCACGGGTTTATCAGCAATGTTTTTCTGGTTCAGAAAAAAGGGGGTGGCAATCGTCTGGTCCTCAACTTGAAGGATTTCAACGGAGGTGTAGTTTACAGACACTTCAAGATGGAAGGGATCCATCTTTTGCGCGATCTTCTGCGCGAAGGGGACTGGATGGTTCGGCTCGACCTCAAGGATGCCTATCTTTCCATTCCCATTTACGAGCCTCATCGTCGTTTTCTTCAATTCAGTTGGCAAGGAATATGGTACGAATACACAGTTCTCCCATTCGGCCTCTCGTCAGCACCCTGGTGCTTCACGAAACTTCTGAGGCCGGTAGTGGAATGTCTGCGTGCTCGGGGTGTCCGCCTGATAATCTATCTCGACGACATTCTTCTCATGGCGGACAAACCCCTCACAGTATTAACCCATCTGGAATGGTCTATCGACCTTCTACAATCCCTGGGTTTCCTAGTCAATCCGCAAAAGTCTATCTTGAATCCTACTCAAGTAATCGAATTTCTGGGTTTTCAAGTGAACTCCCTATCCTGTCAACTCTTATTACCACACCAAAAGATTCGGTACATCAAGAGAGAATTGAGGTCTGTTCTTTCCAGACAAATTGTGTCCTTGAGGTCGTTAGCTCGGGTAGTAGGTCTCCTGGCGTCCTCCATTCAGGCGATATTCCCAGGTCCGCTGCATTACAGAGCACTTCAGAGATTGAAGATTCGTCACCTCCAAAAAGGTCTTCGCTATTCAGATCTGATTCCTCTTTCCGAGGATGCGAAGAGCGAGATGCAATGGTGGTTGGACCACATGGAGGCCTGGAATGGACGAGCCCTGTTCGGCTCCGCTCCGGATCTGGTGATAGAATCGGATGCCAGCCTTTGGGGTTGGGGAGCCAGGTGCGGACCAATCTCCACCGGGGGTCGCTGGTCTCCCCAGGAACTATCTCTTCACATCAATTGCCTAGAACTTCTAGCGGGGTCTTTTGCGATTCGGTGTTTCTCCCCTCATCAGACCAATTGTTGTATTCTTCTCCGCATGGACAACGTTTCAGCGGTCCGGTATGTCAACAAGTTGGGGGGAACACGATCCAAGATTTTGGCGGAGATCGCCAAGGATTTTTGGCACTTCTGTCTTCAACAGAAGATCACAGTTATTGCCGAATATCTTCCCGGTTGCCGCAATCAGATTGCGGACTGGAACTCTCGCCATCTTCGCGACTTCAGCGATTGGCGCCTTCACCCGCGCATTTTTCGCATTCTCCGTCGGACTTGGGGTCATTGTCACCTAGATCTGTTTGCGTCTCGCCTGAATACTCAACTCCCCCTATTCTTCAGTTGGAGGCCGGACCCGAAAGCCCTGGCCACAGATGCATTTCTTCAGACTTGGCCGTCCACTCTGTGCTACGCCTTTCCCCCGTTCATGTTGATTCCCAGGGTTCTGGCCTATTCGAAACGTTTTCAAACGGAGCTGATTCTCATTGTTCCGCTGTGGAGAGCTCAACCATGGTTCCCGGACCTTCTGGAGATGTGTTGTGCGGTTCCGTTCCTTCTTCCCCAGAAGTGGAATCTGTTGCTGGATCCCCTAGGCGATCCGCATCCCCTGGTTCTATCCGGCAATCTCCTACTGTTGGCGTGCCGAATTTCGGGGATCGCTGGTCGCTCCCAGGCCTTTCATGCGACGCTTCCAAATTCATCAGTGACGCCTGGTCTCCCAGTACTCACAAAAGATATAGAGCCTCATGGAAGCGTTGGTGTGACTGGTGTGTTCAGCGGGAAGTTGATCCCGCTTCAGCGGATGTGGCTCTGATTATTAATTTTCTAGCTTCTCTCGCTTCTTCTGGTCTGGCCTATCGTACGGTCAACAACTTCCGTTCCGCCATCTCTGCCGCCCATGTTCCCATTAATGGCAAACCGGCGGGTGAACATCCTTTAATTTCCAAGTTGCTTAAGGGCATTCGTCTAGCGAACCCTCCGTGCCCTAAATATGTCTCGCTTTGGGATGTCTCCATTGTTTTGAGATTTTTGGAGGCTTGGCCTCCTAATTCATTACTTTCTCGTAAACAGCTCTCTGCTAAATTGACTATGCTGTTATGTCTCGTTTCTTGTAAACGAGTGTCTGACGTGCGGGCGTTAGACTTGGCAGGTCGAAGATTTACACCTGAGGGCGTCACTTTTCTAATCTCTAAACGCACCAAGACTGCTACCTCTTCGGTTATTTATCCTTCCTTTCCTCATCATCCCAACCTTTGCGTTGTTCAATGTGTCAAGGATTACGAGGTATGTACTGCACCTTTACGTTCTGATACACAGGGTCAACTACTTATTGCCTTGCAAAAACCTTTTCGTCCTGTTACGCCTGCTACATTAGCTCGCTGGGTTAGATGGCTCTTATCTGAGGCTGGAATTGATGTTTCCATTTTTGGTGCTCACTCGGCTCGCGGGGCCATGGCCTCTAAAGCGTTCTCGATGGGTGTTTCTTTACTGGACATCATGAAAACCGCAGATTGGTCTTCTGATTCTATGTTCAAAACGTTTTATTACAAGCCTATTGAACATATTGCTTCTGTTGTGGTGGATCAGCTTTGAACAAGCATAATCGGAGCCTCCTGTCCTGACATAGAATTAAAAATTTGCAAACATTCGTGACAAGAATTTTCAATTCTATTAAGGACAAGGAGGCGAGGATTATCCCACCCAAATTCATGTCTGATTATCATGTTTATCATTGTCACAGTGGCATTTGATTTATGACAATGCATTGTATTTCTCCATGTTTACCCTTCCCTTTTATTGCCTTCACTCTCTTTATTGGATGAGTATTACGGCTATACTTTTCTTTTCAGGTTCTGACCCGAAATAGTGATCTCTACTGTTTATCCTGTTTACTCCGCTTGGATCATCTGCTGCCTGCCTCTGTTCGGCGTTTGCTGTGTTTCTAACGTCAGGATGATCACCGACTGTGGCTGATGGACTTGGTTCCTGGTTTGCTTCTTTTTCCATTGGATTTCTTGTTTTCATTTGAACTGCTCCTCACCAAAGAAAGAGGACGTACTATCTACTGTTGTGCCTTTTATAGGAGAGACTCTATGGTTGTCACGTGGTACCCGGGTACTCATGGGTACTGTAGTTTTTTCGTTTCATAAACGGTTTTGATTGGCTGCTGGGCATTTCTAATAAAGAAATGAGAAAGCATAATCCTCGCCTCCTTGTCCTTAATAGAATTGAAAATTCTTGTCACGAATGTTTGCAAATTTTTAATTTATCTTTGCACACTCAGCACGACGAATACAGTGGGGTGACCTGTACCAGGGATACGCGGCAATCGGGCTGCTGAGATGAAAGTTTTCAAAGTTTGTTTGAAAAAGGAGAGCGGGCATAACCAACTAAGGTAGCCGCGCTCAGCAGGGCAGACACAGACATCTGTATTTAAATCGAGGCTGGCTTGAAGAGAATCTGACCCAGCAAGTGCTGTCGCATCTAGCGGGTCACGTATTTCGCTTCTACCAGGCCTGTGGATGTTGAAATAAGCAGTGTCACAGGCAGGACAGAGAGCAGAGGCAGGACAGAGAGCAGAGGCAAGGCAGAGAGCGCTCGCCGGCCATGAGGGGGCAGAGAAACCGAAACCTCTTATTTCAGTGGATGGGTTTCACGGAAGGGAGCGCCATCCACAGAAAGTGACATTTATGGCAAGGTGGGATTGTCCTAATTGGAAGGAAGCGATCCAGTATCTGTGGCAAATTCAACATTAAAAAAAAAAAAAAATCCGCTCTGCGAGTGCCTTTGTTGCACAGAAGCAGACCGAGCTGTCCAGCCGTGCCAGCAGTGAAAATATGAACAAATATACTCCAAATCTGAAGAAAGCTACACAAAAGCGCATTTACCGTTTGCCGGAGGGGAAAATAACAAATTTTATGTAGTCCCCAAAGGAACACATAACCACCTACAGCGCAAGGAAACTGTAGTTGACCGGTGCTCCTGATGGGAAAAACGGAAGTGATGTATGCAGAACGGATGCGACCCAACGAGGAGCCAGTAAAGACAAGCAATGGACGAGCCAACCTACAGTAAGTAGCAGGTGGGATTTCACCACTCATAGTAATGACAGCAGGTCTTGCAGACAGCGCATGCGCTGATGCTCCACCTAAAAATGGGGTTCGCAATTATGACAAATTAAGTCTATTCAAAAGAGGAGTTGTTTGTGATTAAACATCTTAGTATATGATCTCTTTCAGTTGTACTGTGAACAGGATCCATGCTTATTTCTAATATATGTCCGCATATCACATTGATCAAAAATAAAAAGTGACAAGTGGGGAGATTAAAAAATGGTTTCTTAGATTTAGAAAGTTTGTGTTTTTCCCTATGGGATTTGTAAACCTTTAACACTGTGATGTATTACTGTAATCAAGCTAGGAATAGCTGCTGTTTTACTGCACACTCATTGCAGTCACAGATCCATTAAACGTGCTGTGTCTGTCCCTGCTTGTGACTCCCAGCCCTGCATTCCTTGTCCTGTACAGCAGGCATCTAGACAGGCCTTCTGCAAGCTGACATTTTCATCCCTGCAGATATGTCAAGGATCATTTTTCAGGCCCTGTTGAGATGGCTTATTTACTATCATGTGTGTCCTGGTTTTATATCCTGGACAGGGGAGAGCTGTTAGCTGTACCAGGCTGGCCGTATTACTTCATCACATTGTCACATATCTCCGGAGTGAGCTGCCAGATGAGGCCAGGCAGTGGAATTCATGCTATTTGCTATAGTAAAGCAAGAAACGAGGAGCATCCATCAGAAATAACAAGACAAACAGGGCAGAACCTCTGAACGTGTCATAAAAGAACAGGGTCAAGTGCAAGAACCATGCACTAAAAGAGAGAAGCCTCATTGACCAGGTTTTATTGTTCAATTAATTTAGTAGCCTGCGGAATTCTTGCATTACGTCACATTTCACTCATTTAGTCAAAAACGTTTTTGAAATTGTAGGTATGTAGGCCAAGTTTTTTGCTCCCACAAAAACATTTTTAGAATATAACATTAATGCATACAAGACAACACAACAATGAACTAATGTACGTATTTAACAAGTGATTTCACAGAAAAAAAAATGCTTGGGTGCTTTCTGTGTACTTATCAGGTCACAAGTTAGGTAGTATGCAAGTGACATCATGGCGCATGACATCACAGCGCGACATCATGGTGCTGCATCACAGGAAGTGGCATCACAGCCCATGACCTCATTGGAAGTGACATCACAAGGAGTGACAGCAGATCTTAAGGTCTATCATGAGTACATTTGAGTGCATTACAAGGTTTAACAAATTAGAGTTTGCGTCGGGGTTGTGCCAAAAAAGTGACGCATCCTCCGATGCAAAATGTGGGCCTCAACTTACACATTTATTTTGTAAAAACTCTGCCACAAAGAAATTGTCAAAAAGGAGAAATGTGGCAGTAAATATATTCAGTTTAATTGTTTGCAAAGTCTGCATTTTTAAATACCTTATGGGGTTAATGCACCTGCTGCAGAGACCCAAGGAACAATAATAATAGAAAGGTGATTTTGGAGGGTAACTCATTTGCTGGAGAGATCTGTATTTTCTCTAGTCCCAATGCCTCCATTGCTTTTAAAAACACAAAACGTGATGGGATGAATATTTTCAATAAGTCCAACCCACTGTTCTTTTGCCATGCCACCTCAGTTTGGACCCCGTCGTAAGTAAATCAGTCTTAACCGTGCTCCAATAGAAACAGTCCAGTATGAACTGCCAGGCCAGATCCTCCCTTAACTGGATATTAAGCAACAAAAAAACTGGTTTCACTCTGATCGTTGCTCTTCGGTCAGGTGTATCTTGGTTCCAGTGACACAGTGAGCACAGGACTCACGTATGGGCATACCCCTGTTGCTTAGGGCAGCACATCAAACACACAAAAGGTGATGGGAGGAATGCTTGCAATAAGTCCAACCACAGGCTATCACTCGGGTAGCATTTCAACCTATTGTTCTTTTGCCCACCATGTCACCTCAGTTTGAACCCAGCAATATGCAAACCAGTCTTCTCCCTGCTCCAATAGGAATAACCCTGCCCGAACTACCAAGCCAGGTCCATTCTGAACCAGAGCACAAGCGACCCATGACCGGTTTGAGGCTAGATGGAGCTATTCAGTAAGGGGCAGCTTGGTTTTAGTGGCAGGCACAATAAGCATGGGACCCATGCCTGGACATATTAATATTGGCCCCAATGCATTTTGGGCAGGTACACGGCTGCGTGCACCCGCTGTTTAAACTTTACTAACGACACGAGCAACACTCAGGAATTTTTCCCCTGAAGAAGGGCGGTGTACCTGCCCGAAATGCATTGGGGCCAATATTAATATGCTTAAAGCATTATGGACAATTGGCAATGGATCTTTGAAAATGGATTTTTCAAAATTATGTAAAAAGCTCATGGAGTTAATGAGCAAAAATTATTGCAAACCACATTAAAGAAAGTACTGATTGCAACCTTGGATTATTTTGGAGTATTTGAGAAAAATCGCTATTTTGGCTGTGCACACTAAGCGACACTTCCCAGTGGGGAAGTGCAACTGGAGGAATATTGAGGGACTATCATATACATTTAGTACACAGTAGCGTAAAAAAACTTGAGGGGACCCCCCTGCAAGGTACATGGAGGGGCTGTGGCGTGGTACCTCGTGCGATGTGAGGTTAGCTGGAGAATGTTGAGAGAGAACACCGGGGGTTTGAAGAACCTAGGCTCGGTGTCAGTTAGATATGTTCTTGTCGTTGGATGAGGTGTAAAGGATTAAACCTTACTTCCTTACTTCGATAACTTGGTTTCATGTGTTATTTCAACATCACAATTCTGGCGACAATTTATGGGATCCAGCGTGGTACACCTCAACAAGACAAGTGGATGAATTCCGGTCGTTACGCATGTAAATCTTCATTGTCCGGTTCTGTGGTGGAATTTGTTTGCTATCAGAAGTGTGTTTCTGCAGTAACCCTTTGTGGTTAAATTAATATCCTTAAGAAGGCTTTGGATGAAGAATTGTGTCGGGGAGGTCGATGTAAATCCTCGAGCTTTGTCTAATTAACGTCCGTGTGCTTTTGAAACTGCGGGCAGACTGTTGTGGAGTATGTCTACCCATTGGTTTCAGGTATGTGACAGTTTTTTATCTTCTTTTTCTCTGTTGTGCTAAGAGGAACGTCACCTTCGCCCTTTAGAACCTTTTGCATGCACTGTTTTACTGAAGCTTCAGGGAACGCAGAGGAACGTCCATTCGCCCTCTGACTTTGTTTTCCCTGCAACGGTCTGCATATTAGCAGTATTGTTAAAGGAGCACGGAGCGCAGAGGAACGTCCATTCGCCCTCTGACTTGGTTTTCCCTGCATCTGTATATTCTTTGTTCAATGTTGGAGGGACATGTGTGGCGTGGTACCTCATGCGATGTGAGGTCAGCTGTAGAATGTTGAGAGAGAACACCGGGGGTTTGAAGAACCTAGGCTCAGTGTCAGTTAGATATGTTCTTGTTGTTGGATGAGGTGTAAAGGATTAAACCTTACTTCCTTATCTCGATAACTTGGTTTCATGTGTTATTTCAACATCACAGGGGCCCTCCACTCCAGATTTATTTAGGAGCTGTCAGGCCAGAGTACTGTGCTGAGGAGGCCCCCTGCAGCTCGGGCGCCATCCCGCACCGCGGGGGCCTGTGTTACGCCACTGTTAGTACAAACAGAAAGGACTAAGCCCTCTTAGCACAACAGGGAGTTGGATGTTTTGGGACCGATTTACAAAGGTATGTAAGAGTACATAAAAAAGTACTCCTGTAGTACTGCTTTACGTACTCATAACCACGTGTGAGAATCAGCCGTGAGTGTTACAGTCTGCATACATACTCTGCTCTAACATATTTTACATGCACCTAACATTCAGGTTATTCAGTGTGATCATTTTGCTTTGGAAATTGGCTGGTCTTAGTCGGTAGCTCTTCCTTGAATTGTAGTTACATGGCCTCTCCCTCACTCCTCCCTAATGTGTGCCAGACGTGCACAGTAACACCTCATTCTCTGATGGAAACACTTCTCTGGAAAGCCACCCCGCCCAGTTACGCCAGAGCCTTTATTGCTTAGTTACTCTCCTCGTAGCAGACTTCCCTTTTTAGCTGCAGCGTCCTAGATCCCTTGGAAGATGCCAAGGGAATGAGTCAGCTGATTTCAAAGGTTTGCTGTTCGTTGATTTTTGGTGCCCCCGGGTTATTATGGTTAGGGTTTCCCCACAAACGCCTTAGTTACCTTTCAACGCTTACATTCGAATGTTGTAAAGCTATCCTTAGACAAAGGATCATTAGAGCAGCACTGATGAAACCATGCGTGATTTACGTCACCTGCCATTTTCACACGACGTCAGCTTCCACGCTAGTACGTACGTTTTGAAACAGCGTCGATGCGTGTAAGCCGCATACGAGCAAGTATTTGAGTTCGTTGTTGCATTATTTGCGTTTAATGCAAGACTGCTCAGGAACGGAGCAAAATTGCCTACGACCTGTTACACATTTGCAGGCATCAGTGCAATTTACAGGATGTGAACCTTTATAGTAAAAAGAAGCATTTGGAAAGCAATAGGTCACGCTTTTACGAGAATTTGAGCTATTGGCATTGTAAATGACGATGCCTTTTGTCTCCGTCTTATTTTTAAAACAGATAAATAAAATACAATGGGAATAGCTTAAACTCTTGCAAATGCGAGACCTATTGCATTGCAAATGTTTTGAAGGTGCGGCTGCCACTATTAGCGTGGCATGCCATGCTGTGAAGAAAAAAAAAAAAAGCATTGCGGGAGAGCATAATTTACTGAACCCTGCCGCATAATTTGGCCCTCCTGACGCACAATTCCAGTGACCCTGGTAATACTGCATTAGTGTAAGCCACAAAGGGCTGTGTGTTTGAGCATGAAAAAAGTAATTTATGTGATTACCTGGTAATGTAGTTAGTTCAGATTATTTAGGCCGTGCTGTGGCAGCTATTGAGGTGTATATAAACTTTAGATGTGATACAGTTGTTGATCATGAATTGTTCCTGGACCTAAGATCATGTAAGATTTTCTGAACCCCTGTAGTCAGATGGACTCAGAAGTATATGTGTGACTGTATTTCATAATACTTTATTTCGTGTTCACACTTTGTGAAACCAACCAGGGATTTGTGCATATTGCTGTACAGATCAGTGCCAAAATACCATCATGTCGTGTGTGTAGTGCAGATAGGTAAACTAGTTTTTCTAGGACACACATGGAACACCTCCCAAAAAAAACTTGCACTTCATCGGTTGCAATCCTTACACAAGCTTGTACTCTATTTATAGACTCTTGAAGCCTTTGATAAATGTTACTAGTTTAAGACACCAACTGTAATTTTGTGCAAGCCTCATGCACGTCTGGTTCAGCCTAGTAGCAGTTTCTCGTGCAAAGCGTTAGCTATCTTGTTGCGCGACGTATCTCAGCATCATTTTAAGGGCTAATGAGAAACTGCAATAGATTTTGGTGGCGTCTAGCAGCCCTGCCCTGGGCCAAAAACAACCACAGATTATGCAATACTGCCCGGGACCCAGAGCTGCTTCGGTATACCTTAAAAACAATCCCTCATTTTTTCAGGCACCTGTAGCTGTTATAAAGGAATTGCAAACACCGTCAAGAAAATTAAACATATATAAAGTTGCCCATGATGTGGCAGCAATTTTTTGGTCATGCCCCGGTGCTCACACTAATGCTGCGAGCTGCGGCACCCGGTGATTCGACATTAGATCCACCCACTGATGGTGTCCTTCAATACAGGCCATGCCAACATACAAAACGAACTGGTACGGCAAAGAAAGTGCAAGAGAAACTGCATGAAGGGTGGGCTGTAGGCAATGAGCACGCAGAGTAGCCATATTATGAGTTGGAGGCTTCCCTTTGAGTACAGTACATCATTGATTTAAAACAAACAAGCAAGGATGGGGACGAGGGGGCGAAGGGACAGCACATGGTGGGAGTGGAAAGCAGTAACACAGGGAGACCCACAAGGAGACAGCAGAAACAACAAGCATTCACATATGTGAGAGCAGTTGCTAAAAAGAACAAGCATTGGCCAATGCAAGAAAATATGCTACAGCCAATAGAACTGGAGGAAAAGTAAGTGGCCCGCACAGGACCCAATGAAAAGCCAGGAAAGAGAGGGGGCGGGATGTAAACCCTTTGCAGGTCATACCTAAAAAAACAGCCAAATCCCCCTTAAAAGAAAGCCCAAACCAAGCATATGTCCTACTAGATAAAACCCTACTGACTGTGGATATCGAAAAGTGCAAACAGCCTAATAAAAAAAATAGAAACAAATGAGCGGGTACCAAGGTGGAGGAAGCAACAGTAAAAAAAGGCAGCAGTAACACATCTGTGGCATTAAGAGGAGGTAGGAGGAAGAATGCTATATTTGAATTTAAGCAGCTACGGCGCTGAGCTAAACACAGAAAAACAGGAACAGAGCAGGAAACCAAGAAAAAAATAGTCTCCCAAAGAACAGATAAAGAACCTTAGCGGAATGAGACAGTCCTAAGTCCCTGCTCTGTGGGAGGAACAGAAGAGAGAAAGCAGGGACAAAGAGGCAGGACTGAACACTAGCAAGCAAGGGCTTTTAAAGGACACTGAAATAGACAAATGAAATGTAATGGCAAGAAAGGGATGGACTTGATGTCCACTGACTGAATACAGCAGGTCTCGAAGAGACAGCACATGCACTGTCTAGCTCGACCTAAAAATGAATGGTGGTCCAAAATAGGCCATCTTCCTACGATCTCTCCACTACCCCGGCCCTCCAACCACTTATTTCCTCAGTAGTTCTTATACAATAAAATGAGCAGATGTATCTACTGTTTTACATGGAATGCATCAATGATTTAATGAATGAGGAACCTGTAGAGCACCACACCCCACAGATAACCGCATACTTATTTATCTCAAGCAGCTTGTTGGTCTGGGGCAAGGATACTCCTGAGTTAGAACAAGTGTGATTACAGGTTCTTTTCAACACTAAGATTACGATTACATGGTAAAAGGTGGGGACCAGACTCCTCACCCGCAATTAATAGTTGTGTGCAGTAAAGCCAATGGAATGGGGAATGTCTGGACCAACCTGGACTTACCCAGTGGTATCCCACACAATAGTATCTTACCCTTTGCGCTTATCACACAGGCTTGCCACATGTTTTGAACAGGTGGTAAACTGGGGCAGGTATGAAGCTAAGGGCCAAGAGTTAGTTGGTGAGGATGGGTTAGTGAAGGGGAGATTGGTAGCATGCAATGGGGGATAATTATAGGCTCATCTTGTACCTTGTCTGAGCAGGGCTGGCCTGAGCTCTGTGCTCTGTTTAGCAATAACCGAATATTAAAAACACCTGCTGCAGATTTCCTTGTGCATCCAGCTCTCAGGCAACACAAATGTCAAGATAACTCTAGTGATGAATGTTTTTGTTAGAGAGAGAGAGATCCAGAGTTTTGTCTAGTGGCAGTTTTTACTTGCCATAAAGTACTACAAAGGGTTAGTACGTGTGCTGCAAAGAACAGATCTGCATTTTATGTGGAGAGCTGAGTGGATTAGTAAAACCAGCCTTTACTAGCGCTTTAAAATGAATGAAATGTATGCAAGAGAAGGGCTATGGAGAGATGAGGGGCACTTTTGCTGGGTGATAGTGAGAGAATCTGAGAAGGAGGTCAAGGGGGGGTGCCAAAAAAGATTGTCACACCAGGCATCACCAAAGCTAAAGCCAGTCCTCTGTCTGAGGGTCAGACAGGGCCAGGGAACAGTTACAGGCTGCATTGGATCACTTTCCCAAGGCAAGTTTACAGGATGGATATTATGACTGGTGAAATTTGGTCCGCTTTTCCTGCACCTGGTAAATGTGGATGTCGGAACAACGGCCCACTAACGATTGTACAAAGTGGAATTTCTCATGGGAATTCTATTGCGCATAACTCCTAATCGGGGTAGTAGTGACTATTTATATCTTTTGAATACATATGATCCAAAAAAAGCTTTGGTGAAGTAGGATGTGGGCTCACACCTTCCTAGAGGTGAGAGAGCTGTGGCATGTTTTAAGAGATCACTGGAAGAATATAGGTGGACGCAAACCTAGGGGCCTGATACTTTAACATAGCTTTAATAAAGCTCTGGTTCCATTATTCACATACGAAAGGTAGCTAGAGGCTCTCTGAGGTATACCCTAATGCTTTTTTTATCATGGCCTAACTGATGGCTTAACCCTTCAAAAACGTTTGGGGACTTGAGATAAAGATGTGTGAAACACCAACCAGTTAAAATATGAAGAAATTAGGGACCAGACAAAACCAGATGTAAATTTCATTAACATGTATGAACTAGAAAGGATTTATAAATCAGTCACTCAATCATTGCCTTTATGAGGTGCAAGATATCTGAGTAGTAAGAATCCAGGGCAAAAATAAAAGTAATCAAGACTAAAATAAATTTAAAAGTTGATAAAGTTGGGCCACTATAAAAAGTCATTTTTATTTGTAAATGCTTCTTCTGGTTATTATGTGTCTTTATCCAGGATCGGGCTTAACAGACAGGCCAGGAGATGATTGTACCTGATCTTCACGTAATGGACGGTTTACCTGTGAGAAATCTTAAAGCTCAATCCCTCAAGAGAGAGTGAGCCCTAGATGAAATCAGTGAAGAATCCTAGAGATGAACAAAGTTGTTCCAAACCAGGCTTCATGCTTTTGAGGTACTTTCGTACAGATCCTTGAAGAAGAGCTTGCAAAAACTACAGGCTGGATCACAAAACGTTCTTGGCTGACGCTATTTAATGTCCTTGGTGGAAAGTTAAGGCACTGCTTGGTGCAAACACAATTTACCATCAAATGATTGCAGGTTTCTGGAGGCGGTAACGCGTGACAAGAATATTTGTGAACATTTGTCATGATGTGATGTGTTCTATTGTTTTTTATGTTGTGTTTTCATGCTGCATTATTGCAATGTGATGTTCTTTTGTTTACTGTGTATATTGCATTGTGTTATTTTGACTGTCTTGTCTTTTGCCCCGTTATGTTTTAATTGTGTTATTTTACTATGTGCATGTATTATTGTGTTAAATTCCATTCTTTACTTTGGAGAGGTCAACAAATGTTGCTACATTTCCAGATAAAAGCTGCAAGTCTTTAACATTTCCCATGAAAAGCAATCATTTACCTTTGACCAAGGTGGTGAAATAGCATTGCTCCAACTCCTCAACATTTAAGACACCAATTCACCCAAAACTGTGTCAGAGACCGTGTCATAGATAAGCACTTGCATTGCTCACTTTATGTGATATGATGCAAGGGTTTTAAATGCGGATATTCTTCAAAGCTATGGCCAGACTTGCACATACCCGGTGGCAGTCAGCTTGAAGAGTTTGATGCAGTTCAATGGCTCTTAGGTTCTCCATGGACAATGTCACCACATAAAGACAAAGTCCTTAACTTTTTCTACATCAAAATGGTTGTCACCATCTCTATTTCCTTCTATATTCCAACAATTTAGGTATTCTTCTCGCATGTCTCTATTAGAGACCTTTTGCTCTAGATTAGTGTGAGTTCAACACCAGAGCTACCAGGCACGTCTCTAATAGACTCCCAATTGCATGTCTCCAACAGCAGGTGTGCTCCCCCTATAACTCCCAACAAGAAGCAGAAGCTTCCTGGTAACACTGGGGACAGATGAGTGAACAAGCATACCTGCTCTAGAAGTAATATATAATGCCTAAGGGACTCTCAAAGAAATAATTAAACTCTTATCCTAAATGGACTTTCAACAGAAAGAATGTTCATTCATGTGGCCCATGGCCTAGTGTTAAATAGAAAAAACCCTAATTTGCACCAATAGGATTTAAAGTCTTACAATTCACCTACCGAAGCCATCATTCTTTAATTTTTCTGATAGACAGGAGACAAATCCCATAGAATGTGCCTTCCTGCTTTCTAAATCTCATATCTAATCTTTGACAAGAAACCTGCCTGCTAACCATGGCATTCTGGGACAACAATATGTTTCCTGTTGGCTAAACAACAGGATTTTTTTATACCTGGGTGAGAGGGTTGAGCCAGCACCAATTCCTATGTTGGCCTAACATGGGACATCTCTGGGAAAAGAAGTGGCCTTCATCAAAGCGCATCCCTACTCTACCTACCGGAAGACATGGACCTACATCTGCTCTGTCAGGACAAATAACTAATCTCCTGGGAATTATAAAATGGGAGGCAAGCAACTTCCATATAATCTGCAGGCACTGTACCGTCACTTAAGAGTGGAACAAATACAACAAGATCTCACAATAAATATATTTTCGAACATCTTTAAATATAATTCTGAACAATTTTGATACAGATGAGTAAAATAAATCTTCGGGTTTTTTTAAACTAAAAAAGACCATTTCATTGTGCTGTGTGTATTTTCACCTGACCACTAGGCAGAGGTATAGTGTTTGGAGGGTGAGAGGGTTAAGAGGGCACAAGGAAAGGTAGTAACAGTCAGAGAAACATGCATGTGACTTTGTAACTCTTTCGAAGTTACACCTCAGGTTGGCAGTTAGAGTTGATGCTTAGAGTCTCTTCACACATAAAAGGAGGGACAGAAGACACACATAGAGTTTTCTGCACAAAAAGCCCACATAGTCCAAGAAGAAGTGCATAGGCTAGGTAGCCTAGATGAAATCCATCCTGGGAAGCACAGAAAGCAAAAACCTAGAAAATTACCAAGTAGCAGACCTATGTATTTATTTATATATTAGTTTATGAAGGATTTCATTCACTAGTTATTGCGCTCCTACCAAAGCACTTTAAAAACATTTTTAAATTGTCACAGTGAATATATAAAAAGATTAAAAAGACAAAAACAAATAAAAACAGATCCAGTAGAAAAATCAGGAGGAGAGATGGAGAAGAGTAAGTTAATATTCCCAACAATAAACATGTAGCAGTCACATTAGATGACAAGCTTTACCAATGAACATTTCAGCCTCTCCTCACTGACAAAAACCACTAGCAGACGGGTTAGGGTCTTGACAACTGGCAGCTATGATCTCAATGTTAAAAGCCAGTAGTGGATGGAGTCAGCCGACAGCAGGGAAATTAGAATGTTTTACTTGGGTGGCAGTGAGTGGACCTTAAAAAAATCTCTATAGGTGCCATATCTGTCCAGACCATGAACACCCTGTGAGAGAATCAGCAGGAACTCCTCATCCCTCCCCATTCCTCCCAGACACACCCGCACCCAATGAAGGAAAGAGGTAGAAGAGGGGAAGTTTGTAATGCAGGGAAGGGAGGAAAGACTCCCTGTTGAACAGGCCACAACAGCAGGAAGCAGTGGGGAGCAGCCAACATTGCTCCTTTGTGTGGCTCTGTGTGCCCCTCCTTATAGGTGGATCACCTACTAAAAGGTACTTAGCTTCACTGGCAGGACAGTTCTGGATGCAGGAAATGTATCGCTATCTCGCCAGATGGAGTTTAGAATGAAGCTGGCAGCAGACGTAGGATCACCACCTCTCCCCAATGCAGAGAAGTAGCAAAAGATTCAGTGTTCCCTCATTCAGGTATTTACATAAGACCTTGCTCACCTGGGCATCCTCCTGTATTAGCAACGTTGAAAAGAAAATCACCCTGTTTTGCTTCGTAATTGCATGCAAGATGAGAGGCAATCAAAAATGGAAGTGGAGGCGGATTGACGCAGATGCATAAGACAGAGGGACACCTCCTTGATGAGTCAGGATTCTAACACACAGATATCAGAAACGTAAGAGACACACAATGAAAGCCTTACATTAATAGAGCAAGGCAACATCGACGGAGTGCCACTTAGCTAAGAGATATTTCTAGACTGGCGGCTGTCTCAGGCAATGCCCCAATCCATTCCATACAAATTATGTTTTCTCTTTTCTGAAGCATGCTCTTTACTTGAGTTGCTGGGCTCTTACCATAATCTGAGCCGCAAAAGCACAATATAAAAAAAAAACATTATACAGAGCAACCAATCTATGGTAACCTTTTCTTGCACTGTATCTCCTTGGTTACGCTGTTCACAGTTCAATGGTACGAGAAGGCTGCAGTGCACTCATTGCCTTATGTATTTGTTGCTGTAAGTCTTTTGCCTTTAATATGGTAGAGGTCGAAAGGAATAAAATTAAATAAGCTTTTAATCCAAAACTTTCTTGAGTCTGTATATACATACATCATACATACATACATACATACATACATACATACATACATACATACATTTATATGTACATGCATACATACATACATATATATTAAAAGTCACTAAAAAATAAAGGTTATAGGGCCGTTATAGTTAGGCACATATTTTACACACACAACACCATAGAATGTAGCAGTTATTGTTATAGTTATCTCAAGTAACTATAAAAGGTGCCCTAAGGTAACATCAGTGATGTCATTTGAGATACCATCAGTGATGTCACTGACCATGTCATGAGTGATGTAATATGTGAGGTCATAAGCAGTGCTTTGCTGGACGTAAGTTATAATTAGCTCAGCTAACTGTGGTAAATATTTCTCCTTTACCGGGACTGAATTTGGTACAGAAACATTATAAAATAGCTCAGTAAAATGAGAGGCAGAATCCGTGATATTAGAGGTTCGGAATGGGCTTTATTCCAATAAGCGATTATAATCGGATGCCTCAAGTTCCATCACCACGGGGGTTCAGGAAGTGAAGTACATACTTTATTGATAAGCAGTAACTTTTATAATACATACATTATAATGAAGTGAATACAGTAGGCGTAACAATTGATAAGGACATTTGACGTTTGGTTTACGTAACCGAAAATGGGTGTAATAATGAGTAAAAAGAAACATGATTGGTTGTGATGTCATGCATAGGTGGATCTATAAGATAATACTTGGCATGGATGCGCGCGCAGCAGTCTGACGTGTAATTGACGTGTAACTAGGGGGTGACGGGGACTTGACATTTAGCTCTATATGTGGAGACGAGAAGTCTGGGAGGTCAAGTCAACCTAATCCCAAATCATATCTAACATCCTATGTTTAAAGAACTATGTTATCCAAAAAGGAGGACTCTCGGACAGAATCTATTCTATACTGACTGTGCGTGTACAAGCGTCTAAGTGTCTACACTGAATGCGAGGGGGTAGGAATATTCCATGGTAACAAGGCTATGAATTACTTGCATGAGGACAGAGAAGATGGGTCTTTTTGCTTGGTAACTGGAAGAATGTTTACTTAAACTGCTAGGCAGGAATGCATCGGCTGAGGGGGAAACAGATAATTCGAAGGTGAAATACAGTTCTTGGCAGAGAGTAAGCTGATGTCAGGCTTCGTGAGCAGCGCAGAGAATGAGACAAAGTTCATGGTCACAGATGCAGGCTCGGGCTGGAGCTTTTAGAGGCAGAAGGCAAGAAGAGTTTGATGACAGAATCAGGGCCTACTTGCCTGGACTGAAAAGTGGCATAAGTGAACCATATAAAGCCGGTGGCCTTTCATATTTAAGAATGGAATATCCGGCCTATTCATGGCGGATCTGGCAGAGGACATGTTGACGGTGGACACGCATGTGTTTGCGTCATCAATACTGGAACTGGAGGGAACATACGTGTACTTGCGACATGCACATAGAACCGTTGGGGTCCAAGATAGGGGACATAACTGACCAGGAAAATCCATATTTCCACATTCCCTCCTTGTCCCCTACTTGCCCTTCAAGAGATATCAATCTTCATCAATCCATTGATCTGTTCATATAGCATCATTTGTTCTTCTTTCTTCTTCCGGGATCTTGAATGAAAATCTCGATGTGGGATACACGATGTGGCACACAGACCACAAATCGCTGGTCCACATTGTAGACATAGACAGCAACTGAATAGTATGAGAAGGCCAATACCTAGGAAGGATAGAACTCTCCATCCCCAGGCTGATACCGCATTCCAAAACCAACTGGACCAAGTCCAAGTGCCTGGGTTCTGGTGTATCTGGCTTACAATCTTATGAAGGCGAGTGATGGCTTTATATACAGATGGCGAATTTTCTGGTATGAATACGCAACAGCTTGATCCGATGACCCTACAAGCTCCGCCCCTATCAGCCAGGATGACGTCAAGGACAAGACGATTTTGAAGCACAACAATCCGCATAGCAGACTGCTCTTCCGTTAAATTGCCTAAGGCGGAAATAGTCTCATTCACTACTGCTTCAAGGGTTCTAGTTAATCTACGTATCAGCTTACTATTAGTAACAGTACCTATATAGGGAAAGATGCCTTTATTAAAATCTACATACTTGTCCCATGCCGTTTCAGTGTAATCGACAATGGGGAGATCTCTCCGTTTTCTGTTGTGTACTAAATGAATATTTCTGTAATAATCAGGAGGAGCTAGGAAAACAGGTGGCAAAAGGAATGCAATGTAGCAGGTACCATCCCAATCTAGGGGTAGACGCATATATGCAGTCTGACCACATATAAAGTAGGAGTGGCGAGAAGCTCTGAATGAAGATTTGCCTTGGTCACTGAATTCTACGGTAGTAGTGCATTGACTGTGGCCCATATGTATGGAACCAACCTTTCTTACACATAATTCACCTTTTGCTGGGAATACTGACATGGTGGGTAAGACTAGCTCAACTTCGGATACGACATTTAGAATCATGAGATTAGGTGTAAAATTACCTAATCCATATACTTCATTTTCTAGATCAGTTCCTGTTCCTTTGGGGCGACCCTCCTTGTCAGGGTAACAGACTTTGAATAAAACTAGGTTCAGGTTTCCCCATATCCAATGGTCTTGGTAAACTGCTGTGTCTGAGTCTATGGAATTAATTAAACTAAACCATGCTCCACAGGAGCCATTATGTGTAAATGGATGTGGAAAGAAAGGCAGGACTCCTTCATAATTCTGGTAGGGAGGGAGTCGGCCACACACCCAACAATTGGTGGCGTTACTAGTCTGATGGGAATGATGTAACATACTAATGAAAGTGTTATTGCGCAGCGCAAGTCTATAAGACAATTCATGCGGAGGTAAGTCACTAAAAGAATGTTCAGCAGCAACATTATAAACATGTCTAGAAATAGGGTAATATATGTGCAACAACATACTTGTAATAATTATTAAAAGACTCAATAAAAACAAAATTAATAATGTCACTATGCAGTGGCTACGCAGTGATTTACAATACGCCTGTCGTTTCAACATTTTTCGGGTATTCTCTCTACTCAGGTCCAAGGGATACATGTCAGAGACAATTCAACCGCTTCACCTTGGAGAGGACTTAAACAATCAAATTGCTCGACTTGGTGGGCCTAAGCTTTAGTTTGTAATTTTCAGATTTGTTCGGTTCAACAAAAGGAAGCTTTGTATCAGTCTGTGAGGGAGTGCAGGGCACAATGTCTATATCCGAAGATAGTCCATGAAATTTCTTGATGTGGCTTGAATGAATCCAGCCCTTGCGGCCCTCGATCTTCACGGCTGTTCTTGTGGTCAATAGGACCAACTTGGGTGCTTTCCACCTGGGCTCCAGTTGAGTCTTACGGTCGAAATTTCTCACAAAGACAAGATCCCCCGGAACCACGTCATGGGGTTTCACCTCAGTGTTGTCGGGAAAGGCTGCAGCTACCTGTGAACGAGAAGATTGTAGTGCAGACATCAAGGAAGCCAAGTAATCTGTCAGCATATTACAGTCAATATCAGTTATTTTGCGTGGTATAGGCGTCCCCCACATATTCGGTGGTCTACCGAAGATCACCTCATACGGGGATAGCCCTGTTCTAGAGTGTGCTACCATTCTCATATAAAAAAGTGCAACTGGTAATGCTACTATCCAGTCGACCCCTTTCTCTCTGCATATTTTGGACAGTCTGATTTTCAGTGTCTGATTATGTCTTTCTACGAGACCTGCTGCCTCGGGATGTCGGACACAGTGGAATTTCCACTGATATCCTAGCAGAAGTGAAACGTATTTCATTAATTCGGATGAGAACGGCTGGCCGTTATCTGAGTAGACAACACGTGGCAAACCGTATCGTGGGAAGAATTCTCGAACCAACTGTTTGGCAGTAGTCGGGGCAGTGTAATCTGAAACCGGGTACGCCTCTGTCCAACGGGACAGAGCGCAGACAACTACGAGAACATATTTGAATCCTCGACATCGTTCCATCTGGATATAATCCATCTGTAGGACTTCAAAAGGGTGATCAGGAGGATGAAATCCACCCTGTTCTACGGGAACACTTTTTCCTGGGTTGAACTGGCAACAGATCATACAGGTACGGACCTTTTGTTTTGCTGCTGTTCGTAAATGTTTATTGAACCAAATGTGTTGAATGCTGTCTAGCATAGCTTTTTCTCCTAGATGTGCCGGACTATGTATAGTGTTAATTACGACTTGGACCATTGAATCAGGAAGGAACCATACAGACCTTTCCTTCATCATCCATCCTTGGTCCGTTTGGATCCCTCCTAACTCGGTCCATTTCTTTATTTCGTCTGGTGTAGCATGTGTCTGTATGTCAATTACGTCAAGAGTAGGATCTTTAACGGTCATACAATGTGTCGGTGTCGGGACTATTGTCTTTGTCATGTCGGGGGTCTGAGCTTGAGCAGTCAGTTTAGCTGTTCTGTCGGCTAGATCATTGCCTTGGGAAATGATATCAGTAACCTTCGTATGGGCCTTACATTTCATAATTGATATTTCAGTGGGTAGATGTATTGCATTTAATAATGCGTGAATGAGGGGTCCGTGCTGAATGTGGGCACCGTGGGAAGTTAAATAACCTCTCTCTCGCCACAGCACGCCGAAGTCATGTACAACTCCGAATGCATAACGTGAATCAGTGTATATGTTGACTTTTTTATTCGTGGCTTGAATACAGGCTTGCGTCAGAGCGATGAGCTCTGCGGCTTGAGCTGACAAAGTATTTATACGATTAGTTTCAATGACTTCAGTATCTGTTGTGACTGCATAAGCGGCTACTAACTCTCCTGTACTTGTTCTCATGCATGAACCATCGACATAAAATGTCAAGTCTGGATCTGACAATGGAACATCGGTCAAGTCTTGTCTGGGTTTTGTCGTTACAGTAATAACTTCAATACAGTCATGGGCTAGTGGGTCTGTTCCGGTTACTGGCAAAAGTGTGGCCGGATTCAATGTGTTACAGCGTCTTATTTCTATATGTGGCTGAAACAATGTAAGTTCATATCCTGTAAGTCGCGCTATAGTCAAGTGTTGTGTTTGCGTTCTATTTACAAGAACCTCTACTGCGTGGGGTACTTGAACTGTCAATGGATGTCCTAACACTATGGCATCGCTTTGTCTGATTGCTAAAGCTGTCGCTGCTACTGATTTCAGGCACGCAGGCAGAGCCTGAGCTACGGGATCTAATGTACTAGAGAAATAGGCACATGGTTTGTGTGCTCCTGCTTGATCCTGTGTGAGTACTGACAAAGCAGTACCTTCGCGTTCTGTAACAAAGAGTGTAAACTGTTTTTTGTAACATGGCGTTGCTAAAACGGGTGCTTGACATAAAGCTTTCTTTAGGCTTTCAAAAGCTTGTGTGTGTTCCTGAGTCCAAGGGAGAACAGTCGATGTGGCTGCCTCCTGTGTTGTCAATTGAATGAGTGGTTTTGCTAGAAATGCATACTGAGGGATCCATTGCCTACAATATGAAGTGAGGCCTATGAAAGCCCGTACCTCCTTTTGTGTCTTGGGTATTGGCATGTTAGCTATTAACTGAATACGGTCGGGTGTAAGCTGCCTTCCCTCCTTGTCCAGCGAGTGTCCAAGATAAACAACTTGCTGGACACAGAATTGCAGCTTAGAAGGGGACACCTTGTGCCCTTTTTCGGCCAGAAATTGTAAAACTGTCAGTGATGCTTTCTCACATTCAGGTTCGCTTCTTGCGGTAATCAGCAGATCATCGACATATTGAAGCAAAGCAGTGTTGACTGGTATGTGGATACTGTCAAGTTCTCGTTTCAGTGCTTGGCTATAGATGCTGGGGCTTTCTGTAAATCCTTGAGGTGCGCGTGTGAATTTAAAGCTACGCCCATTTAAACTAAATCCGAACAAATATTGGCTTTCCTGATCTATTGGGACGCTGAAAAAGGCGTTTTTGAGATCAATTACAGTAAAGAATGTCGCTTCGGAATCAATGGCTGTCAGTAATGACGAGATATCTGGGACCACAGGGAATTGTGGCACAATGCATTTGTTTAATTCGCGCAGATCAATAACCAATCGATATACTGGCGGCGCTGTAGGATCTGTTCGTTTAAGAATCGGTATTATCGGTGAATTACATATATTGGAGTCTGTTTCCACAACTACTCCTTGGGCAATGAGCTCGTCAATGATTTGTAGTAAAGCCACTACAGCATCTGGTGGTAACTTGTATTGTCGCATTCGTGGTAGCACCACTCCTGCCTTTAGTGTGACTCGATATGGTGTAATATTCATGCAACCAACATCAGTAGGGCCTTGTGCCCATAGGTGTGTAGGTAAAGTCTGCAGTCGGGGATCCATGTCTCTAGATACATAGTGACCTTTAAAATCACGTAAAAACAACCTTACTCCTTCCGGAGAACAACATATTATGGCTCCTAGGGCTTTCAACGTTTTTATTCCTAACAAGTTTTCTGGACATGATTTAGTAAGCAGTAAATCTGTAGTTCGGGTCAGAGGTCCTATCGTAAGTGGCAAAGGCTGTGACACTTCATTAACAATAGGTTTTCCTGAAAAACCAAGGGAAATATTCTGTGAGCCTGAGAGGGGTGCCCCTGGAACTTCACTACGTTTTATAGTTGTTCGACTTGCCCCTGTATCGAGTAAAAATTTTCTATCTTGGCCTAATAATTTACTATGTACATAAGGTCCTTCTTGATCTACAGGAATCTCGATAAGGGGTAAGTCAACTTCCCTCTCTAGGCTTGTTCATGCGTAACGCTGATACTCGGGATATTCATACTGTGCGGTCTGATACATTTGTCGTGTTGTCGTCTGTGTGGCAGCAGCAGGCAACGGTGGTGCAGCTGGCACAAACTGTATTGGCTGTTGTGAGGCTGGCATGGCCTGGGCATGCTGCATAGCTCCTTGTTCATTCTGATCTTGTCTTAGTGGCCGTGATCTTTCTTGTGTTTTACCTATGGCGATATTATGTTTTAAAACTGGACAATCGTGTACGTAATGGCCTGGCTTTTTACAATAATTGCATGTCCCCTTTACAGGTCCTGCTGAATCGGAATGTGTCATACCCTTTTTATGTCCTTCAGCTGGAACTGTCTGGGAAACTAGCATTTTCATTTTTGTGTCTTTCATGCGTCTGTGTTCATGTTCTTGTTCCTCTTTAATTCTATTGTGGTGGTACTGTAACATTTGTAACATTTGTGTTGGAGTGTTACCTTGCCAGGTACTCTCGAATTTTAATACTCTATTCTTTACTGGGGGCAGAGCATTTTCTACTAATTTTGTTACAAACAGATGTGGGTATGATTCGCTACTTGCTTTTATGCCACTATTTATACCAAAACATTTTTCAAAACGGGCATAGTAATCACTAGTGTCTTCGTCTTGCTTCTGTTTACAGGCTGAAATTGTACCCCAATCTTCCTTTTTCGTAGTTAATAAACGTGGCAGTACCTGTACTAGTAGTCCTGGTAATGCCTTAGTTTTGTCCCCAAGCCCCGAACCTGGACCTCGGGCCCTTTCTTCTGCTTCTAATGCTGACCATTCTATCTTTTGATCACCTACCTCCCACTCTTTTTCCTTGAGTTTCTCATAAATGCCAGCAGGCATCAACACCTTTAATATTGTCATAATGTCGGGGTAGGTATATTCTCCCATGAGTAACATGTCTTTAATTTCTCGGTGAAACCCCGCTGGGTCCTTGTCATGACTGGGTACTACTTTCTTCATTTCTAACAATTCTATTTTCGATATAGGCGTATATACAAATACGCGTTTAAACTCGTTGTCCTCACCCTTTATTGGGTGTACTTCTCGTAAGGGATTCTGTCTATCTATGTGATACGTAGTTCTTTCCTTGACAGACAATGGAACATGTTCTGAACATACAAAAAGAATATACTGCTTTCTTGATTCTAGAATTTCTTTAATTAATTCAGTACCTGGACCTCTCCATTTATTCATAAGTAATTCAGTCAGTATGTCAGGCAAGGGACCAGGGTCCGAATGCTGACTCCGATATAGTATAATGAGTTGTTGAATCATATAAATCCCAGCTAACCTTTGTTCATCTGGGGTGAGATTCAAAAATGTGCGTACTACTGTATCATCACTATATTTTCCGGGACTGTCCGCCCAATGGACAGCTGCCCTGGCTAAATCTTGTTCATCCATAGAATCGAGGAAATGATAACCCCTTCGTTCTTGTAGTAGTTTGTCGGCGGTTTGGAACGAATGCTCGTTAGACCTTATGTTAATTATAGGTATTTGAAAATTTCTGTTATTATCTGGACATATCGGATGTATTGAGTCAGTGTGATATCTAGTCTTACTCCTATTACAAGATCTTCCTCTACCTACATAGGCTATGGTGTCCGACTGTCCTGTGGGCAGTCCTGACCCTTCTTCCTCGTTTTGTTCGAACTCGTCTACCTCTAATCGCTCTTCGTGTAGGCGTTCTATTTCTTTACGGATCTTTCGGCACATGGCTATTATACAGTTTTGTTTATCATGTCTCCCTTCTGATATATTCTGGCTCCATCTGGTAAGAATTTTCATGGCTTCCGGGTCTACCCCCGGTCGGTCTTGATTTCTGATCACACAGTTTATGAGGAAACGTAACAGTTCCCCCTGTATCTCTACTTTCTGGTATTCCATAGCTCTGTAAATACATTCTGGATCTCGCCCTGTTTGGACAAAATGATATATATTATCTAGATGCGCAGTCATTCCTGGTAACTTCGCTAAATACACTGCGGCTCGTCTGATACGCAATGATGCTAGGGTCATTTCGTCCTCCTTTCCAGGCACCGGGTCATATCTACAGTCTATAAGAAGTTCCTTAAGCGTACGGGTACTAAGGAGTTTGGGTGTACGTGAATGCGCTGACTCTTGAAAAGTAAGTTTATTTATTCTGGGTGGCGTAGAAAAGACATTGGTAGCTCCTCCCGCGGCCCCATCTGGGGCGTCGGGTGTAAAAGGATTCGTCGAACGTGACACAGCAACTACAGGTGTGGACACAGCCATAGAAGTAGCTGTAGGAGCGGGTACAGAAACAGATGTGCTTGCCGGAACTTGTGACTCGATTTGTTGCTGCAGGGATACGGGTACTGGATCTTGGCGTTGAACCTCCCTGGTATGCGGTCTATGTAGGGCAGAGTTAGCATACTCGGGAGCTGCGTCATCTAAATATGAGGAAAGAAAAACATCTTCTGCGGTTCTAGGATGCCCCTTAGGATGTACCTTTATTGGGAACAATGGGGTTGGCAAGTCTTTTGGTGTCTCTGGAGTAGCCTTAGGTAATCCTTCGGCCAGGAGAGGATACATACCATTCATAAGGGCATTTCTTTGTCTGTCTACTTGTTCTGATTTTACTCGGATACCTTCCTCAATTAATAGATTCTCTCGAACTTTATTGGAATTCTCTTTACTCTTCTCCTCCTGTCTACGTGCTTTTTCTGTTCGTCTATGTGATTCTTTACGCCATAATTCAACGGCGTCTTTCTGTGACTGTCTGACTTTTCTTTTCCATAACTCTTCCTCGACTTTCATGATGCACTCTGCATCCCAGGTCCCCGCTGTGGGCCACCTTTGACTTTCTGGTAATCCCTTGGTATAGTCTACCCATAAATCAAGAAATAATATAGCGTCTAAGCCATGTTTGTGATACATAAAGTGCCCTGGAGTGTCCCTAGGAGGAATAGGGACGGCTTCTTCGAGAACCCCTTTTCTGGTAGTGATCTGTCTTAATTTCGAAAAGAGCGGCATATTGAGAACTGACCTTATACTTGATTTTGACCTGATACTTGAATTTGAACAGACTTAATACAATAAACACGATAATGAACAGTCATTCATACCACGATATTCAGAACACTTTAAACATTTAACATTAAACCATTAACTGAAACAACAATGATGATCGTCTGCATAACTAATCACCAAGCTTAATTCTCGACAATAACTAGACAATAACTAGACACTTCGGAATACTTCGGAATACTTGATATACTGCTAAACAGTACAGATACACTGCTAAAACAGTGCAGACCGGATTTGTGTACCCAAACCCGTCTTGACCGGCACAACCTATGCGCACGTCAGAAATGCCTCCCCAGCAATGGTACTCACCGGGTAGCTTCGGAAACAGAAGGCCTCAGTAACTTGAACTTGAACCGGACCGGACTCGACTCGACTCGTCGGACACTGGGCTTGACTTCGGACTGGTGGGTCTCTGTATACCTCGGATCTTGCTCTCTCAGCTAGGCTCTGGTCGGGATACTTCGCACTTCTCACCGCCTCGTCTGGGTGTTGATTGCAGTCTCAGTCGCCCCCGCTTGACCGGAGGGAGATACAGGAAATCCTGCTGGTACGCGTTATTGTCCGTCCAGCTGTGGCAGGAGACCGGGCCTGCAACACACCGCCGGCGCGTGAGATGAGAAAGTGTCCCTGTTCGGGCGCCATCATGTGGTAAATATTTCTCCTTTACCGGGACTGAATTTGGTACAGAAACATTATAAAATAGCTCAGTAAAATGAGAGGCAGAATCCGTGATATTAGAGGTTCGGAATGGGCTTTATTCCAATAAGCGATTATAATCGGATGCCTCAAGTTCCATCACCACGGGGGTTCAGGAAGTGAAGTACATACTTTATTGATAAGCAGTAACTTTTATAATACATACATTATAATGAAGTGAATACAGTAGGCGTAACAATTGATAAGGACATTTGACGTTTGGTTTACGTAACCGAAAATGGGTGTAATAATGAGTAAAAAGAAACATGATTGGTTGTGATGTCATGCATAGGTGGATCTATAAGATAATACTTGGCATGGATGCGCGCGCAGCAGTCTGACGTGTAATTGACGTGTAACTAGGGGGTGACGGGGACTTGACATTTAGCTCTATATGTGGAGACGAGAAGTCTGGGAGGTCAAGTCAACCTAATCCCAAATCATATCTAACATCCTATGTTTAAAGAACTATGTTATCCAAAAAGGAGGACTCTCGGACAGAATCTATTCTATACTGACTGTGCGTGTACAAGCGTCTAAGTGTCTACACTGAATGCGAGGGGGTAGGAATATTCCATGGTAACAAGGCTATGAATTACTTGCATGAGGACAGAGAAGATGGGTCTTTTTGCTTGGTAACTGGAAGAATGTTTACTTAAACTGCTAGGCAGGAATGCATCGGCTGAGGGGGAAACAGATAATTCGAAGGTGAAATACAGTTCTTGGCAGAGAGTAAGCTGATGTCAGGCTTCGTGAGCAGCGCAGAGAATGAGACAAAGTTCATGGTCACAGATGCAGGCTCGGGCTGGAGCTTTTAGAGGCAGAAGGCAAGAAGAGTTTGATGACAGAATCAGGGCCTACTTGCCTGGACTGAAAAGTGGCATAAGTGAACCATATAAAGCCGGTGGCCTTTCATATTTAAGAATGGAATATCCGGCCTATTCATGGCGGATCTGGCAGAGGACATGTTGACGGTGGACACGCATGTGTTTGCGTCATCAATACTGGAACTGGAGGGAACATACGTGTACTTGCGACATGCACATAGAACCGTTGGGGTCCAAGATAGGGGACATAACTGACCAGGAAAATCCATATTTCCACATAACTATAACTGCTGAATTTCAATCGCTTGTATGAGTGAAATGTGAGCCTAACTATAATATCCCTGTTACCTTTGTGTTTTCAGTGAATTTCTACGTTTTTGTTTAAATGTTGTTTCCTAACTATAACGTCCATGTAACCTTTGTTTTTTTAAGTGAATTTCAAAACAAGTTTAAATTATGTTTCCTAACTGTAACCACTATCCTTCGACTGTGAGTGAGTGTATGAGTGTCTTAGGAAGTCTGAGTGGATGTTAGAGTGTCTGAGTTGGTCTGTCAGTGGGTGTGTGAGTATCCAAGTGGGTCTGGTTATGGGTGCATGGGTGAGTCTGTGAGTGAGTACATGAGTCTCTGAATGGGTCTGTGAGTGCATGAGTCTCTGAGTGAGTGAGTGAGTGAGTGAGTGAGTGAGTGAGTGAGTGAGTGCACGAGTCTCTGAGGTGGTCAGTGACTGGATGCATGAGTGTCTGAGTGAGTCTGTGAGTGGGTGCATGAGTGTCTAAGTGGGTCTGTGAATCGGTGTGAGAGCCTCTGACTGGGTCTGTGAGTCAGTGCATGAGTGTCTTTGAAGGCCTGGGAGTGGATGGATGAATTTCTGAGTAGGTGAGTGAGAGGGTGTATGAGCATCTGAGTGGGTTTGTGAGTGGGTGCGTGACTCTCCGAGTGGAACTGTGAGTGGATGCATGAGTCTCTGAGTGGGTCTGTGAATGGGAACATGAATGTCCGAGTGGGTGGATGTGTGGGTGGATGATTGTCATAGTAGGTCTGTGAATGAATCTCTGAATGGGTCTGCGGATGTGAGTCTCTCAGGGGATCTGTGAGTGGGTGAATGAATGCTTGAATGGATCTGTGAGTGGGTGCATGAGTGTCTGAATGTGTCTTTCAGTGGGTGTAAGAACTCTGGGTCTGTGAGTAGGTGTATGAGTGTGTGAGTGGCTCTGGGGTGTGTGAGTGTATGAGTGGGTCTGTCAGTTGGTGTGCAGTAAAAAACAACTAGGGGGCACACAGGAGCAGTCCTCGTGCCAGCTTCCCCTGTAATAGTCCTCCTGTCCAGCTTGCCTGCAGTCCGCTTCCCTGGGATGCCTTTGGTTTTGTGCCTCCTCTGCTCATTTTCTGCCCATTTTTCGGCCTCTTCTTTCCTCTCTCCTGCTCTCTGTGTTTCCTCTTTCTGCTCGTTCTGCGCATTCTGCCCTTCATTTAGCCTTTTTCTGCTTGCTCCTGACCTTTATTCTACCACTTGCTGCTCGTTTCCGACCTCTATTTTGCCTCTTGCTGCTCGTTTTTTACCTCTATTTTGCCCCTTTCTGCTCATTCTCCCCATTATTTTGCCTCTTTCTGCTCGCTCCTGACCGTTATTTTGTCTGTTTCTGATCGTTTCTCACTTATATTTTGCCTCTTTCTGTTCATTTCTGACCTTTATTCTGCCTCTTTCTACTCCCTTCTAACCTTTATTTTGCCTCTTCCTGCTTGTCTCTGACCTTTTTTTGCTTCTTTCTGCTAGTTTTTCACCTTTATTTTTCCTCTTTCGGTTTGTTTCTGACCTTCATCTGCCTCTTTCTGCTTCCTTCTGACCTTTATACTGCTAATTTCTCACCTTTATTTTGCCTCTTTCTGCTTGTTCCTGACCTTTATTTTGCATTTTCTGCTCGTTTCTCACCTGTATTTTACCTCTTTCTTCTCTTTGCTGACCTTTAGTTTGCCTATTCCTACCCATTTCTCACCTATATATTGCTTCTTGGTGCTGGTTTCTGATCTCTATTTTGCCTCTTTCTGCTTGATTCTTAGCTTTATTTTGCCTCTTTCTGCCTGTTTATCACATTTTTCCTCTTTCTGCTCATTGCTCACCTTTATTCTGCCTCTTTCTGCTTGTTTCTCACCTTTATTTTCCATCTTTCTGCTTGTTGCTGACCTTTATTTTGCCTCTTTCTACTCGTTTCTCACCTTGATTTGGCCTCTGTCTGCTAATTTCTCACCTAAACCTTTATTTTGCATCTTTTGCTCGTTGCTGATTATTACTTTGCCTCTTTCTACTCGTTTCTCACCTTTATTTTGCCTCTTTCTTCTTGTTGCTGCTCTTTATTTTGCCTCTTTCTGCTCGTTGTTGACCTTTATTCGTCCTCTTCCTGCTCGTTTCTCACCTTTTTCCCACCTCTCTCTGTTTGTTTCTCACATTTATTCTGCCTCTTTCTGCTCATTTCTGACCTTTATTTTGCCTTTCTGCTTTTTTCCCCGGGTCTGCAGGGAGAGCCTCAATGCCCCCACGGTCCCAGCTGGCTGCCCACCTCCTGAAGGAGCCATCGCTGCTGCTGAACGGAGAGAGCTGCTGGAACTGCAGCTCCCTCCGTTTAGGAGCAATCATTTCATCTCTTTCCCTACCCGCATGTCTGCGGGCAGGAAAAGAGATGAAACCTCCGCTTCCAGTGGGAAGGAGCACTTTGACAGCTCCCGCCCACTGGAACTGGAATGTTAGCTTTTGCTTGAAGGGAGCTGTTAAAGCTCCCGCCAAGCAAAAGCAAACAGCTATGTCTTGGGGGTGGGTACCCTGGGATATAGCAGGAGCCGGCACTGGGGGTGGCGGTTCTCAGGGCATGTTTATTGTTAGACCTGGCACCTTGGCGTGAGTCTCCCTTCCACTTTTTTGTCGCTGTGCCTCATGTGTTTTTATGGTGTTGGCCGCTCAGAGCACTGTGCCACTGCCAACCAGTGCCACAGTGCAAGTGCTCCCTATTTAAAATGTATATGTTGGTTGGATTCCATGATTGGTTTATTTGGTTTACTGTCAGACCCCAGTAAAGTGCACCAGGAGTGCCCAGGGCTGGTAAATACAAATGCTGCTGGTGGGCTTGCAGCACTGGTTGTGCCACCCACAGAAGGGGCCTGGTAAAATGTATCTAAGGTCTGCCATTACAGAACCTGCGTGCAGTCTGGTACTGTCATGCTGACTGGGTAAGTGCACCCACTTCCCAGTCCCTAAACCTTCCCTTAACTTCATATTAGTCACCCCTATGGTAGGCCCAAGGGCAGGGTGCATTGTAAGCATAAGGTAGGACAAGCCCTGATGTGTGTGGCATGTCCTAATAGTGAATTACAGCCATTTTCGTTTTTCACTATTGTAAGGCTACCTGTTCTCCATAGGCCAGAATGGGCTGCTAGAATTGTTACATCCTATGATCCTAACAGACCCAGGGAACATGGTAGAAATTCGAGTTTAGTATGCCTGAACTCAGAATAATAAAATACATCTTTTAGTAAAGTTTATTTTAATATTCTGTGTTTGCAAATACCACTTTTAGAAAGTTGGTATTTGCTTGCCTGACCATTTCAGCCCGCCTCTGCTATGATGTGTATCTGCCTGTCTGGTTGTGTGAGTGACAGGGCTGGGGAAACCCAGAGGGGCAGGGCTAGGTAGCCTGGTGGTGAATAGGAAGATTGGCAGTCAGATGGGTGGGAAGAGTACACCTGGGCTCTGAATCGGGTTGTGCTCTGCTACCACAATGCTGGCTCCACCTCCTGCGGAGCGGCTGATGTCTCTGCCCTGCATCCTGAATAGAAAGGCAGAGTCATGTCAACAGAGTGCTCAAGAACTGGTTTGGACTGGGCAAAGTCCCCTCTACCCCAGAGGAACAAAGGAATTAGGGGTATAAGTATTGGGACCCTGCTCCCAAGAAATTAGATCCTGCTGAAACACGAAGAACCTCTGCCAGAGGAGAAGGAACTGGGAAAGCTGTAGGAGGAGTACTGTCCCTGACCTGGGGGATTGGCCTGCAGTGGTTGCCTTGCTGCTGAAGGAGAGGAGAAAGACTACTAAAGACTTTGCTTCAACTTGTGCTTTAAAAAGATCTCCAAGGGCTTGAACTGAGCTTGCCCCCTGAACGAAGTCCCAGGACCAGTGGATTTCACCCCCAGCTCCCCAGAGTCTTTTGGAACTGCCTGCTGCTGTTGTGGGGCCTTCTGAGGGACTGCGTGTCGCAAGGAGCTGGAAGCGCGATGCAAGGAAGAGAAGCGTGCCGCCGTAGAATCTCGCAAAAGGTGTCGCCGCTGCAGCATCGCATCGAGCGGAAGCGTCTCGCATCATTCCGGAAGTGTCTCGCAACGCCGAAGAAGCGTGTCGCCATCGCAGCCATCGTAGCTGTCGCATTGCACCGCATCGAGAGGAGAGTCTCGCATCGAGGAGGAAGCGTGTCGCCATCGCAGCCATCGTAGCTGTCGCATTGCATAAAGAAAAGCGCCTCGCATCCACAGAGAAGCGTGCCGCCGTCGGAGCCGCTGTTGCCGCATCTCGCAGAAGGGGTGTCGCCGCTGCAGCATCGCATCGAGCGGAAGCGTCTCGCAACGTCGGAGAAGAGTGCCGCTGCCAAGGCCGCTGTCGTCGCATCTCCCCAAAGGTGACGCCGCTGTAGCTGACGCATCGAGTCGAGCCTTCTCGCAACATCGGAGAAGCGTAACGCATCTGGAAGATCCCGTCTTTATTTCTTTTGCACCAAGAACTTCAACGCATCTGCATCGCTTTCGTTGCCCTGCGTGTCGCATCTAAGGTACATTGACTTAAAGTGTCGTATTTAAGAACTTAAGAGAAACTAAGCAATATTCTACCAACTAAGCAACCATATTGTGTATTTTTAATCGTTTAATGGTCTTGTGATAATCCTATATAAAGAATCCTTATTTTTAATATAAATACCTGTGTGGTGTCCATTTGTAGTGTTGTCACTTGGTTACTGTATGTGTTCACAAATGCTTAACCTATAACGCTCTGAGATAAGCCTTGTCTGCTCGTGCCAAGCTACCTAGAGGGTGAGCAGGGGTTATTTTAGGAGTGTAACCCCTTACCCTGACTAGAGAAAAGGTTCCCTGCTTGTCACAAGTACCTACCTGTGCCAACCAGAGAACCCGGATTCTAACATGTATTATCTCCAAAACTACTGAACGCATTTACATCAAATAACAAAAAGGGTTCTTTCTGGACCAAGAGCTACTTTTCTACCAAATTTGGTGGAATTCCGTCTAGCATTTCAGGCTGCAGTCGTGTTCATAAATCTCTATAGAAATGAACATTGGAAAATACTTTTTGACCTCCCTTTTACTCAGCTCCCACTTGATGGATCGCTCCGAAACTTTCCATGCACAAGAATCATGATGCACTTCTTTTTGGAAAATTTCATGAACATTAGTCAAACAGCGCCAAAGATGTAGGCAAGTCAAAAAACAATTTTCTTATGGAAACATGGTCCTAACTATAACTAAGGCACCGGTAGTTAAAATTTACCCTCCATAATGATGCACAGTGTTCCCACTTCACCTGATTTGTGGGACAAAATTTGCTCTCTGGACTTCCACTCAGTTCAGCAGCTATTCTAGTCTTAACGCCTGAGGTCGGCTGTTGGTGGGAAATCATTATTCTGACTATTTACTGAACCAGAACATGTAAAAAAAAACATCATTGTGGCAATTATAAAGACAATCATTTTAGGGTTGATGTCCAAGTGCGAAGAAACCACTGCGCAAATGGTAAATTACTAAGTACCATATAAATTGAACTGCACATAGGGGCTTTATTATGCATTGTCATTGTTTGCACCCAGCACACCTTTTAAAAGGTGCGCCTGGCGTAAACAATGACAATGCACCCCATTATGGTGAATGCACTGCCCGTAGGGCAGCCGCAAGGGTGCAGCACATTCAGGTGACAGCTGTATCAGTTGCTTTACAGCCGCCCCGTGTTTTCACGGTGCAGGCGGCACCTGCCTGCACTTTTGAAGGGGATTAGAGATCCCCTTGCAGTCAGTGGCTGCACCCGCCTGTAAGGGGATGTCAGGGGTTCTGTAGGATCCCCTTTCTCCCATCCAGAGGGCTGCTCTCAGGGGGAACACTCAGAGTGCGCCACCTAAAACGTGGCGCATTGTGTGTGCACCCCCTGAGAGCTTCTTTGCCTCTGCACCCACGTCTGTAATATGACGCGGGCGCAGAGGCAAAAATAATTCTCTCATTTGCATAGGGCACACCCCTATACAAATGAGGGAATGCCCCCTGATGGTAACGCTGGTGCTTTAAGTGCACCAGCACTATCTGTATTACTGAAGGGGACGCACAAGTGTCTGTGCTCCTTCTGTAATACCAAAGTGCCCCGGGGGCATGCAAAACGGGCACAAATACCCGTTGCGTCCCCGGGGCACTTATTGTAATACAGCCCCGTTTGTCCGACATTCATACATTCATAAGAAACTGCACAAATTGTGCGCATTCCATGCAGCAGTGTGCTGCCTCTCTGGAAAACACCCTCCCCTCATCAGTGGCAGCAAGGCCTATAAATGCCGATACGGCCCCATCCATGCTCATTAACTCATGCAGGATGATACTAGTTTTTGTAGTAGTCATCAATATTCAGGAGGCAGAAACAGTTCTGTGAATGCTGCAACTACCTACAAATGCAAAGATGGAGACCTGCAAGGAACAGCCTATCTTCATTTATTAATTTGCATTTTCAAAGTATTGGTCTTGCATCTGCTGTCACTTAAAGCAATAGTCTTTGCAAAGGCAAACAGAGTAGCACAGTGCAAAATGGAAACGGAGGAGCCACAGCTGTCGGTTATGTACTGGAAGCTGTTTCTCATGTGCAGCTTCCACTCTGAGGAAACAGTTACTAACTGACAAGGTCAGTCTTGGCCATAATATTTTTCTTGCTGTCCCTATTGTATGATTCCATAATCTGAAATGCTCTACATTTTTGGGCCTATCTACATATCTTCCTTTTTGGACTGTATGACATTTTGGTTTTCACGCTGCAGAGGGATGGAAATGCCCATAACATTTTCAAACCTCAAGATTTTGCATAGTCTCCGATTCAAAGTTGGCCCATTTTCCTGTGAGTACCAAGAAGCCATTTGATTTTAAAAAAGAGACCAGTATGTTTCTGCGTCCATACTGTTAAGCCTATTGGTGCTGTTAATGTAAGGATAGATAGCATTTGGACTTCCCACATTTCATGTGCTTGGCAGACGCCCATGTTATCATGATATTGTGATTCATGAATTTACTGCAGAATATACCGCACTTTCTAACATGCGAAACTTACATGTGGCCCATTCAACAAAGTGTTTATGATTATGGGAAGTGGTGCTGCAGGAGTACTCTTTTTTTACCTACTGTCAAATGCCTTTGTGAATGAGCCTCAAAACGTCCATCTCCTCAGTGATAAAAGTGCAAAAAGGACAAAGTATTTTCTATTTCTACTAGTGTATATAAATATTCCCGTTTTATTCGACTTTTAGAGGTTTGGGGGTAAATTAAAAAAATACACGTAAGAGTACAATAATAGAGTACTGCAGGAGTACTTTTTACATACTCTTAGATGCCTTTGTGAATTGGCCTCAAGGAGGTTTTCCACTACACACATGCCCTAGTTACTCATAAATATATCCTCTGCAGACGCAGCTTCCAGGACTGCACAGAGCATTCCATGTAAGGCCCCCCAGGACTGCCCCTGGTGTCACTTGGTGGTTGTGCAATAGAAGTGGGTCCCCCATTTTAAACACAACACTCTGCCATATGATGTAGATACAACAATAACATCTCCAGAACTGGACACACCACCACAGGAGAGGCCTCTAGTTTGGATCAGGATGTGGCAGAAAAGGTGCTCAGCCCTCTAGCTTCCCCCCCATCTCCTGATGATAGCTGTGAAAAAGAACAGAAGCAGATTTTTACATTGCAGCGTGTGACCTTTTTAAAAACCTTTCAGTCAACACCCTGGATCAAGGCTGGGGACATGCTTTTGGGACGCAAGCCCACCATAGCATGGACGTAGATATATAAGCATGTGTGCAGATGCAAAACCTTTTGTTGAATGTGCATATAGTTTGAATACTGGAAGGGATCTGGCAGAGTAAGCTGTTAGCGGTACAGATCTAAGCACAGCAGCACCTCAGTGGAATGGAGGAACACATAAAGATGCTACCCAGAGACCAATAGGCACACATCTGCAAGGTACCAATCTCTTGAGTGCCTGGACTGGCAGTGGAGAGTGACAGGAAGAGATGAGCATTCTTTCCCCGTGGTAAGTCAGTGCCATTCCCTCTCACCTGCTGCTTGCTTGCTTCCCACAAGGTACCGGCCTACTACTGTATTCTGTTCTGGGCTCTTCATTCCGTTTGGGCATCTAGAACACCTTCACATCCTTAAACACAACAATTATCACTCACACACGTTGAGGGAACGTTACACTGCTACTTTCTGTGATTAAAGTTATGTATATGTGAGGGAAGCTTTCGCTGCTGGCGAACATACTGTAAACGTGTGTGTGTGTGTGGGCATGTATAACTCACCCTGTGGGGTCCGGTGTGGTCCTCATAGCATGGGTTAACCTTGTCAGAATCAGACAAACACTAGATTTGTGGGGACCCGTGCTTCAGGAGGACCAGTCCCCGTAGTGTGTTTAGGTACTTTTGAGCGAGTGTCTCAAAAAACTAAAAGTGAAGTTATATTTGCCTTGGTCTGCTCCCTAATCTACCCTACTATCGAAGCTTATCTGGAGTTAGAATAGTAAATACACACTTCGTTACGGTCAATGGCCGGTCCTCATAACAATAGGTATGTTATGCGGGGAAGGTGTGTGTGTGTGCATGCACCATTAATGTTCTGTGCTCATAAGGGAAGCTTGCACTGCTGCACCTGTTCTGTAAATGCATGCATTGCTGCTGCATGCATGTGTTACCTATGTAGTATATATTTTGTGTGTTTTGTGGAACCTTGCAATGCTGCCATCTGAGCAATATCTGTTTTGTGTTAAAGTTAATGTTCACAAACTATAACTAAACTCTGTGTTGGTGACACTTAGTAAAACCTTCTTTGATGTAGTCAATACCAGTTAATGGTCTAATTGCTCTTGCTTAGATAAACTACTTTAAAAAAGTAACTTCAGAACTCGTATTTAAACTGCTACATGAATGACTAACAACTGAGCGTACACAATTCACAGCAATTTGGCACAGTTGAATCATCCTGCAAATATAGTATTTACGGCCGAGTTGAAACTTCCATGGGGAATGTTATTTTTTTACTATAACTCTGCCAAAATTTGGTAAATCTGTACAAACGTTTGCGCACCTTCACTTGAACAACTCAGATTTTTGAGCCTAAAATTGATGTACATTGGGCAAGGGAGGAGAACAAAGTGATATAAGATGATCTATAAGTAGTATTTCCCATTGTAGTCTCATAGGAATATTTTCTCTCCACTAAGACATGGGGAGATCTTGGGGAGAGGATGTGACCAAACGGCTAGAGTGGTCGAACTCGGAGGTCAATCTCGGAGCTGGGGAACCAGGGTTCGAGTCTCGGCGGGGACGCTCAACATCCTGTGATTCTGGGCAAATCACTTAATCTCCCCGTGCCTAACAAAAATTAATGTGTCCATCTGGTACGCAACTGGTGCTCATGTAAAGTGCTCTGATACCTTCGGGTCTACTTTGTGCTCTGCAAAACAAATAAAAAAAGACAAAGTCAACTGAATGGAATGCCATCAAACTTGGAATGCCATCAAACTTGGCATAAAACCAAAACTCAGGCTAGGTGCCTGTCAGAACCCATTCCGGGGGGCAGTGGGCAGCACAGGACACACATTGATTACTGTGTCCTTCTATGGCACTCCAAAGTGGGCCTAGCACAACCCTTCTGCACATTACCCTCATGGTAGTGAGGGTAGACAGTCCAAGGGCATCTCGGGAGGTAGGTTGAGGGCCAAGTGAATGTCCAGCTCAGTGCTTTTCAATATGAAAAGAGAAGTACTTTAATCACACCAATACATAATACAGTACATACAGAAGGGGCTATTACTACTGGGATGATCACAAGGGACTCTGCTGGGTTTGTGTTATACTTATAAGTAATACAGCTTGTGCATTTCTTTAGTGTGGAAAATGTGGAGCACTGTACCTTAGTGTGTTCCACATTCCACTTACCATGATATTGTTCTAATCTGGTCAATTGGAGTGCAGCTAGCTGGTAATGAGCCACGTCTGTACCGCAGGAGATAACTTTGAGGACTAAAGGTGTATTGACTTACCTGAATTGTCAAGAGTCGTCCTTACTGCTACCAAGATTTGGCGACGAGTTGGCCAGCGGATTCCTGTTGTGACAGGTGGCTCCGGACCCACTTCGGTAGACGTTTGCCCTGACTGAGGCTGGTGGTCTTGGTAGATTCAAGGCGAGTGCTGTGGGCAGTGCACTGTCTATCGGTGAGTTGGAGCAATGTGGAGTGCTTTCTTGCGACTCAGCAGTTGGCTGACTGCGCTATTTTGAATCACCTTGCTTGAATGAAACACGCGCATAGCTGCTTACGTTGCCCACGCTGTTTAGGTACACTATTACGGCAAAACAAGCTCCACAGTCCTTCAAAAGCACGTAGAACAACGTTGGAGGCCATTTTGAAGTGATTTCCTTCACATTTAATTGGTTTGCATTCAAACTTGATGTTTCAGTTTACTTGCGTGAGACTGAAGTGAGTCAACCCATCCCCATCAGTGACTCACACACCTTACGGCAATAGTCTCACATTAGGCTGAGCTTCTTTTAGTTAAAGCATGCAAGGCTATTTTGGAGTGAGCAACTTGAATGGTGTAGTTATTGTAATTCAAGCGAACCATCCTTCCGATGATTTGCACACCTCTTCATGCGGATGCCCTTGCTATACAGTTATTGTAATTCAAGCGAACCATTCTTCTGGTGATTCGCACACCTCTTCACTTTGAAGCTTCTATTGTGCAAGTGAGTCAGTGCAATGGTGATTCACACACTTCTTCATTTTAAGCTCTCTTTGTACAAATATCTAATTTAAACTGTTGTTGGTACATTCCTCCATTCTGACGAGCGCAACGCTGTGATGCAGCTCTCTGTTTTATTTCTCACTTCAGGCTAGTTAATTTCTTTACTGACTCTCACTCAAGTTACACTGCTGCTTGTTTCACACTTTAGTGAGTACACCTTTGTTCTTTTTGCATGATATAATCACTTGTGAGGATTTTGTTTCTGTGAAACTTACATACAATGAATTTCTACAACCCGTTTCTACCATGCAGTAACAAGGAGCAAGTGTCTCTCCTCCTATTTTCTTATCTTCTCCAGGTCCACTAGTAATAGAGTGGAATGATTGGGTATGTATGTTTGAAAATTACGTGGAGGCTTTGGATGGTGCTAAATTCAGTGCGGCTAGGAAAAAAGCGTTTTTACTGAACAATTTAGGCAAAGAAGTTCAACGCATCTTTCAATACTTACCAACAGCTACTCTACCCAAGGGTGAACCCATTGAAGATATTTATGTTGAAACAAAAAAAGTCTAGAGTGCAGATTTGCTAAAGAAATTAACATTGTGATGAACTGTTACAAGTTTTACACTCACCCTCAAGAGGAGAACCCATCTATTGATGACTTTGTGTCCAAACTTAGGGAACTTTCTTTAAAATGTAAATTCGGGGCAATGACAGACTAATTCGTTTGTGATCAATTGATTGTTCATTGTAAGTGTAAAAAAACTCAAGAGCGACTGTAGGCGGCAAAGAATCCTTCACTAAAGGATGCCATTGAAATTGCTAAAGTTGTAGAACAATCTCAACATTGCATGTGTGAGTTAGGTAAAAAGGATCATAGCAATCCTGAAATTGTATCTACTGTAGCAAGAGAAGATCTTGATGTTGCAGCTGTATTCAAATCTGGTAGAGATGTTAAAAAAAATAGACAACCAACAAAATCTAGTTACAGGTGCGGTAGTCCCTTTCACAATGCTGATTATCGCCGGTGTGTGGCCATTGATAAAAATTGCAAGAAGTGTGGGCACAAAGGTCACTTTGCAATTGTGTGTAAACAACCGTACAAACAGAGAGTTGCTACCTTAGATGAAAACATTAATGTTCACCACATGAAGTTGCCACCTTAAACAAAAACGTTAATGTTATACCACATAAAGACAGGATTTTATGTGTAGGTGAATCTAGTGATGACATAGGCAGAAGAAACAGACCCAAAGCAGAATTTGTGGTTAACAAAAAATCTTTTCAACTTATGAGATATTCTGGGTCTATGTATACTATTGTTTCCAAAGTTGTGTATGACAAGTTGGGGCTAGATATATCTTTACTTCCAAAAGATATTAGCCCTGGGGGCTATCATGGTGAAACTATAAAGCTCCTAGGACACTTGAACACTACCATAGAATTTGGCGGTAGGTCGGTACAGAGGAAAGTGTATGTAGCTATGGATGGACCTCCTATTCTGGGATGGATGCACCAGTATGATTTGTGCATTGTTGTTGACCCTAGAGCACCCACTCAAGAAATGGTAGTTGAGAACCTGTCTTTAGAGAGTATTTTGGAAGAAGCTAAAGACGTTTTTAGAGAAAAACTGGGATGTTTTGAAGGTTATGTTCATAAGATAGTATTGAAACCTGATGCTCTCCTAGTGAAACACAAAGTACGCAGAATACCTTTAGTAGCCAGAACAGCAGTAAAGGATATGCTTAAGGATATGGTGTCATCAGGTGTAGTTGAGCCAGTAGAAAGCTCCATGTGGGTTTCTCCCGTGGTTATCACTGAAAAATCTGACGGAAAACTCAGATTTTGCATTGATTTGAGGTGCTTCAATCAAAACGTTGTTGTAGATACCTACCCATTACCTAATAATAATTTACAAACTGATTCTGGCGTTGAGAGGGGGAAAAACATTTCTCTAAGTTGGACTTAAAAAATGCATAGCATCAAATTAAACTGCATGAACAGTCCAAACCACTCACAGCATTCATCATGATGGATGGCATTTTTCAGTGCACGAGGATGCCGTTTGGTCCCTGCTCTGCTGCAAGCGTTTTTCAATGTATGATGAGTGTGCTTTTTAAAGATGTTAATAACATTGTATATTTCCAAGATGATATTCTTGTATTTGGGGATTCCATTGACCAACACAATCACACTCTCAGAGAAGCGCTACTTAAGATAAAGAAATTTGGATTAACCCTTAGCCGTGAAAAATGTACATTTTTGGTTGACAAATTTGAATACTTAGTCTATGAAATCCCTGCCGAAGGTGTGAGACCTAAACAAAATCTCTTGGATGCCATCAGGTTAGCTCCCGCACCCTCCGACAAAGACAAATTAAGATCTTTTTTAGGTCTCATTGAGTATTACTCAAAATTTGTTCCAAGTGTCTCTGAAAAAACAGAAGTTCTTAGATTACTTTTAAGTAAGGGGGCTACCTTTGTGTGGGAAGTGCAACAGTTATGATTTGATAATATCAAAAAAGACATTTGTGAAGCAGGCATACACACTCCTTTTAACACCAAGCTTGAATCCATTCTCACTGTTGATGCCAGTGCCACAGGCCTTGGAGCTGTCCTTGACCAAGTCCATAATGGACATGAAAGGACTGTGGCATTCGCTTCTAGGACACTTACTAGTTCCGAATGGAATTATTCAGTCATTGAACGCGAGACTTTAGCGACAGCTTGGGGTTGCAAATACTTCAGAACCTATTTATGGGGTTCCTAATTCAAGCTGAAGTTTGATCATAAACTACTAATCAAAGTGTTATTACCAGGTAGAACTAGTAATTGCTCAGCGAGGCTAGCCAGGTTAGCTTCCCGTTTACAAGAATACTCTTACAAGGTTGAGCATATAAAAGGGTGGAGACATGTTCAACCTGATTGCTTGTCAAGACTTTCTCTTGAGTGGGAAGGTGTTGACAAGGCATCAGTATTAGTGAAAGAAGGTGAAGGAGCAGTGACTTCTGTACAAGATATGCTGAGTGTGGTTGAAGCGCAAGCCATCACTGAAGGAGAATGGATTAAAGAACTGGTCTCTGACAACTCTATGCAAGAAGTTAAGCGCTTAATCTTGCAAGGCAGTAGGAGAGAAAGTACAGTGTCTCCATCCATCAGACCTTATTTAAAAATTCTGGACGAATGGTCAGTATGTGGTGATGTGTTAGTTATGAGAGGAGAACTATTTATTCCTCCTCTAGGGTTGAGGAACAAATTTGTCAGATTGGCGCATGAGGGGCATTTAGGCCAAACCAGAACAAAAAAAGGTTGAGGGTGAATTGGTGGTGGCCTGGGATGGATGCTGATGTGGATATGTGGGTGGAGAAGTGTGAAGTATGCAAAGAAAGTAAAAAGTGTTTGAGAGTGGGAGTGCAAACAGTTATGGGACAGATAGCACACCTTGGTCAACCCTGGCACACTATCTGCTTGGATTTTATTGGTCCAATGAATGAACTCAAAAAGTTATTGTACATTTGCCATCGTGGCGATAGATGTTCACACCAAATGGCTAATAGCAAACTTTTTGAAAGAGATTACAACAAAAGCAACTGTGAACATATTGAAAGAGATTTGGGGTGAGGAGGGATTACCCTCAGTATTGATTACTGACAATGACACCCAGTTAACTCCAGCAGAAATGTGGGCATATTTTTACTCTTCTGGGGTTAAACACAATCGCACTTCACTTTATAAACCACAGGGTAATGGTATGGTTGAGAGGGCAAACCGCTTGATCAAAGGTAGATGGGATTAACTTGTGGAAGTGAGGTATGCTGCATGGTTTCTGAAATGTTGTGGGCATACCGCTCAAGCTTACAGGGAGTGACTGGGAAAACATCTTTTGAAATGATGCGTGAGAGGCTACCTAACACCAAGCTTGTTCCCACTTGGATAAAAGAAGTTGTTTTTAAAAGTAGTTTTCCCCCCACCTTTGAAGGAAGATAAAAAACTCAGATGCATTTGCTCTGGTGATTGGGTGAAACTGCGCAGTGGCAGATGTAGTGGAGGATTGTCACAATTTATGGGGCCTTACAAAGTTGCACGTACTTTACCTCATGCTGTGGTATTGGATAATGGAGACAAATGGAACTACAGGCATGTAGTACTCTATCAGAAAGGCAGTGTTTATGATAATATTGTTGTGAACCACCATGATCAGTCTGCCAGAAATACCTTCATGTCTATGTCCGATGATAATTTGACTTCTCTTTCACATGTAGGTTCAGGTGCTCGTGGAAGTACTCAAGGTAGTGGAGGCACTCCATCTGACTTTGAATGCCTTAATCCTATTGGAAGAGAAATGAGACCTAGAAGAGATCGGTATTCTCCAGGATATCTCAATAATTATATTTGTGACTAATAATCTCTGATTCATTATTTATTGTGTCCTTATCTTTACATAAGTTTTCAACATGGAAATTGTTAAACGCATTTGCTTTATTACGTCTTGACCTTCATATTATTCTTTTCATTTCTCTTATCTTCTTTTGCCTTTCTCTTTCTTGCTTTTATTCCTCTTCTTTCTTTTCACCTGTGTTCATCCTCTTTATAAAAAAAAATATTATAAGGATAGAGGATTTGTTATACTTATAAGTAAAACAGCTTGTGCATTTCTTTAGAGTGTCGAATGTGGAGCACTGTGCCTTAGTGTGTTCCACATTCCACTTACCGCAATATTGTTCTAATCTGGTCAGTTGGAGTTCAGCTGGCTGGTGATGAGCCATGCCTGCACCACAGGAGATTACTTTAAGGAATAAAGCTGCATTGACTTACCTGAATTGTCAAGAGTCGTCCATACTGCTCCCAAGAGTTTGCTACACAGAAAAGCGGAAAGGCTTTAATTGCAATGACTGACTCACAATGACTAGAATGGAGCGGCTTCCCTGCAGTCTGTGGTCAGTCATTAGGCCAGTCAATACTCTTGACCAGGCAGTTTTGTGATGTGGGTTAAGATTTTATTAAAAAAAAAACTCCTACCAACCACTCTGTTTATGAAGATCAGTCAATGTCCTCAGGAGTTGCTGTTACCGGAATATTAATGTGCACTTGTTTTGTACAGACTCGTTTGCAGTGTGCTTCTGCACAGGGAGAGCAGATGCTCTCTGTTTACCAGAGTTCATGGTGCCTCCTTCTCTGCAGATCAGCTGACAATGGCCCAGTGAAGAACATTGGTGATGGGGAATCTGTTCCCTCCGTTCCTGGTGTTGAGATGTAGTCTTGCAGTACGTCGAGAGAAGAGTCAGGACAGGCTTCCTTCAGTTTCCTCTGTGGTGGTTGCAGCAGCAGTGCTGAGATGAAGGAACGTGGCCTGAGATTGAACAGGGAGGTCTGGTGCCCCTTGGTTTGACGCGGGTTGGCTCTGGCACACTCCCTTGCGCAGCCTGGCTCTTCTGGGCCACTCCTCTTGTGGACTCAGCAGCTGGGATTCTCCTCTTCAGACAGTTGCTCATCTTTTTCTCAGGCAGACAGCTGCTTCTGTACGAGACCTTCCCACCAGGTAGACAGGCTCCCTCAGCTTTCTCCTGCGAGACGTGCTGTTTTAAACAATGTACTCTCACCTCTGGGAGACTGGCTGTCAGTGATGCAATCCCTGGATGCCAACAGCACTTCAAGTACTCTGCCAAATACCCCCTTCTTAGGTCAGTGAAGCAGCTTGGAACTCGAAACAAGTGAGGTTTGGGTCCCCTTTTTATACTGAGAAGCCAAATGGAATGTGGATCCACTGTCCACAGTTCAGGAACTGGTTTGGGATGGTTCCTTTTCATAGTTTCATCTTCCTTCTGCAGTGCAGACAATTATTTGCAGAAGGTAATGGCTCTCACAGCAGGTAGTGTTGATGTTGGCTCCAAGCAGGAGTATCCGAAACCTTTTGTAAACAGAGTTATACAGGTTTGATTTCGACTGAGAACCTGCAATTTCAAGGGCAGGGACTGAGGAATATCGGATAAAGAATTACAGCTTGAACTTGGTTCATCAGACAACATGCTGGTCTGCAAAGCACTCAGAGATGAGAAAAAAGAGAAACAAAACCCCTACGTGTAAAACAAGTACGGCCATTCAGGTGCGGATTGGCTATTTATACTGTTGCGGGCATTCTGCTCATGCACCGAACTATGCACAGGAAACCAGGACCTCAGTGAATTGTGGTGTACCAAAAACTCACCTCAGTACCCAGAACCCCTATCCGACTAGCATCAGTTTCTCATTCGTTCTCCGTACTACAGAGAAGCTACCAATGATGAGACAACCCAGAACAAGCGACTTAGGATACTCTCAGGAATGGTGGGAATCAAGAACACTCTTTCTTTTATGACAAGCAGACCAGGTTGATAGGAGAAGTCTTTATTGTAAGATGAAAGGGAACACACCCCAGATACATCCTCTGCCTGCAACCGCCAGTACTCCTCTGCTAGCATCCCCAGAATTCCAGCTCCATGGATACCAACAGAGGAATGCAGATCCAGTTGCCAATGACAACATTACAGACTGCAGGATGTCAAGATATAACACATCTCCTTTCCTTATAATACAATAACAAATTCCTTATAATACAATAACCAAGAAAATAACATACATACCCCCAACAATTTACAAATGCAACAGAAGTAATTATAACATACATACTAATAAAGATAAGGGAATTCAATGAGTCACATAATCGCTAAGCCATCTTGGAGTCATTCGGACATGTTTGTCTATATGTGTTTCATCGTGTCCCTTGATTACGTTGTTGTCACTATATTCTGATGGGCAGGTTTTTACTTCCAATTTATTGCATAACGTAACACTTCGAGTATTCCATACCTTGCCATCGCTTAGCCACACACTATTACCACAAACTTTGGTTATTCGTTTTGGCACAGACCATTTTGATAGGCCCCTCCTTTGCGGCCCCACGCTATATGTTCTTACCCAGTCACCAATGGTAAATCTACGCACGTTTCTTTTTATCTTTTCATTGTGTCTTTGTACATATTTATCTTGTTGTATCTTTACTCCACGTTTCAAACTTTCTGTGCACACTGGTTGTGAGAACTCCTTAAACATCCATCCTGGAGTAACCTTTGTGCCTGGTTGTCTACCTTTAAGAAGTTTGAAGGGTGATTCATTGGTTACTGAGTGGGGTGTGGTACGGTAATTCCATAACATTTCTTTTACAGCTTCCTTACAATCACTACCACTTTCCTCAGCTAATTATATGCATTCCTTCAATACCCTATTGAATCTCTCTACAAGACCATTCTCTCTCGGATTGTAAACAGCTGTAGTGTGATGAGTGATGCCCATATTGTCAAGATATGAGTTAAATTCACTTGATACCAATTGTGGGCCATTGTCAGTGACTAATTTATCCGGACAACCTTCTCTGCGAAAAATTTGGTCGCAGAATTCTATCATATTGCATGCTTTGATATCACTCGTAAATGCCACCTCTGGCCATTTAGAATAGTAGTCAATTAGCACTACTGCAAATTTGTTAGTTATACCCTTGGATGAAAATGGACCACAAATGTCCATCGCAACCTTTTCCCATGGTCTACTGGGAAAGTGTGTTGATGAAATAGGTGACTCTTCTACTCTGTGGGTTTTGTCACTACACATGCATTCCATGCAATCACGTACGTATTCTTCTATACTCTTGTCCATGCCAGGCCACCAAAGTGTTTCTCTTGCTTTTCTCTTCATTCCAGACATGCCACTATGACCTTCATGTAGTAATTTGAGTAATCTATCTTGTAAACTTCCCGGAACTACCAATCTGCCATTTCTTCGTAGTACACCGTCTACAACAGAAAGTTCTGTCCATACCGTCCAAAACTCTCCAAATTATTTCTTAAGTGTCGCATTGGGAACAGATGGGTTTGATAATTCCCCCATTAATTCTGAATTTTTTTTATCATTGGTTATGGCCTTCTTCCATTCATCACAAGATATAGCTCCTTTACATGACCCAACCACTTCTGCTACAACACAGTAATCATTTGAGTCCATGTCATTGTCATCACATTCTAATGGTAATCGTGAAGCATTGACGTTGCGATTCCCTGGTACATATTGTAAGGAAAAATCGTATCCCTGCAATCTGTATAACCATTTGGCTATTCTGGGAGTCGCTTTTGCTGCTCCTTTGGTGGTGAATAACTCTATAAGTGGTTTGTGGTCTGATCTAATTTCAAAACGTGTGCCCCATACATAATTTTAAAAATATGTTACGCCCCACCAACATGCAAGTGCTTCCTTCTCAATTACAGAGTAAGTAGCTTCTGCACCTTTCAAAGTGCGTGAAGCAAATGCTACTACTCGTTCTTGGTCGAAATGTTTTTGCATGAGCACAGCACCTAGACCGTAAGCACTAGCGTCTACTACAATCATACTTTGATGTGAGGGATTGAATGGTTTCAAGTGAACCGACTTAACAATTTGTCCTTTGATGAAAGTAAAATCGTTCTGACACTCATCTGTCCAAATGAATTTTGTTCCCTTCTTCATGTGGAGAAGTGTGGCTCAATGGTTAGAGCGGCAGACCTCGATGCAGAGCACTGGTCCGGGACCAGGGTTCGATTCCCGCCGCGGCAGGGTCTCGGGCTATAATTTCCTCGGCCCTGATATTCTCGCCTCAGTGCCTATTCTAATCATGGGTCCCAAGCTGCAACTCTGGGCAATAGCTTGCTTAATCTCCACAACGGCCCCAACAGCGCTGGGATGCCTGGCTTCACCATGGGGGTGCCCAGGAGTGGACACTTCACATGGATAGCCAGGAAGGGTTCCTACAGCGGTATGAGTACAGCGCTGAGATACCCCTAGGGGTGATTTGCGCGCTATATAAGTACATATACATTTACATTCATTAACTGTCTGAGTCTGTGAACTTTATCAGCAAAGTGTCGGACAAATTTGGAATAAAATTCCACAAGACCCAAAAAGGAACGTAATTGATCCTTGTCTTGAGGTGGTGGTGCATTTGTGATCGCCTCCAATAACTTCTTTTTTGGCTTGACTCCATCTCTGGATAAAGTGTGCCCCAAGTATTCAATTTCTTGTACACCAAATTTGCACTTTTTAATTCCCACCGTTAGACCTGCTTGATGTAACTTCTCTAAAGTTTTAGTTAATGTGGCATCATGTTCTGAACGATTGGCACCCCAGACTAATATATCATCCTGGAACACCAATACTCTATGTAACCCTGTTAAGATTTTTGACATTACTCTCTGAAAAACCGCTGATGCAGATGTTAACCCAAATGGCATTCTTATGAACTGGAAAGCTCCTTCTGGTGTGATAAAAGACGTGAGATGTTTAGAAGATGGATTTAATTTTATCTGATGATATGCATTAGATAAGTCAATTAATGAGAAGTGTGTCGCATTATTTACAGAAGACACCATTTCGTTTATGTGAGGTAGTGGGTAACGATCAATAAGGATATTACGATTCAAATCCCTTAAATCAACACACATGCGCAAATTTCCGTCCGGTTTCTGCGCCAAAACTATTGGACTAAGCCATTCTGATGACTCTATCGGTTCTATGATCTGTGTCTCACATAGTCTCTGCAATTCTAATTTAAAATTTTCCCTCAAGGTGAAAGGTACGGTCCTTACTTTATGAACACATGGTACATTGTGTGCTTTAAGTATTATGCGGTGTTCAAATTTTTGTAAACACCCTAATTTTTCACTGAACAATTTTGGAAATTTAGTACACCATTTGATAGTTTCAGAATCCTCAGTGGTTAAAACTTGTTGTGGGTGGTTTGGATTTAAGGTGATTCCCAATTTTTTCTGTTCGCACCACCCCAACAATGCTCTTCCTCTTTCCACCTCATATACTTTACTTGTGGCTGGTCTGTCTTTGTGAGATAAGGTACATTCAAAATACCCTAATAATGGAAGTTTAACTCCACAGTATCCTACTGGTTCAAAGTCAGGATTTTTTAATTCGTGATTCCCTACCTTCTCCCATGCATTTTTGTCTATAATAGTGTATGGAGAGCACGAATCAGCCTACACAGTTATTCTGGTGCCATCAATTCCTAAATCACATTTAGGCGGATTATAAGTTTCAGATACTTCATTTATAACGTTGTCGCATATGACCATTATTTCTACCTCCCCTTCATTTTCAGAGCTATCATTCTCAACATTCTCATCTATAGCATTCACAGGGTGCTTCCATTTTGAATTGAATACAGATCCTGCTTTACACATGCGTGCTAAGTGACCCACTTTTTTGCATTTGTAACATTTCTCTTTGACTGCATAACATCTTTCAGAATCTGCGGTGTGTCTTGTGCTACCGCACCTGTAACATACTTTGTTGTATTTCTGGGTAATGTGTATTTTGCTACTATTATTTTCTTTCTCATTACTTTGTTGTTGTTTCTTTTTTTCTACCACACACACTTTGGCTGTGCCTGCTTTATCTGACCCTAATTCCTTCACATTTTTGGAAGTGTTTTCAATCCTTCTGGCTGTTTCTATAGTTTTTTTAAGGGTTGGGTCATTCATATCTAGTAGTCTCTCTTGAATTTTTATGTTACTTGTTCTATTTAAAAATTGATCCCGTATAATTTCTTCGTGGAGATCTCTAAATCTACATGTGGCTGCAAGTGTTCTTAGAACAGAAATATATTGTTCTACAGTCTCTTCTGGTTGTTGAGATCGGGAAAAGAATCTATGTCTTTCCACTACTATGCTGTTTTTTTTCCCAAAATTTTCCTCCAATGCGTTTTTTACATTGATATATTCATCACTAAGGCTTGTTTCCTCGTAGTGTATCTCTGTTACCTCACTTTCATCTTTATCTTCGCTATCATCGGTTTTCCCTTCACCTACTATTTGTTTTGGAATTATACCAATGGGTAATGTTTTTAAAACTTTCCTACCCTCTATACCTAAGTTGTGTTTTAATATTGCCACTTTACGGGACGCTAGAAAATCTTCACCACCAATAGCTTCTAGATAAGTTTCAAAGGATTCTATCCAATCTTCCCAAGGTAAAGTGGGTTCTCCGGGGTTTTGTAAACATTTGGGCGGAGCTACAATAGATGACATATCCATACTTCTTGTATTGGTATTTGTAATGACAAATAACTTGGTAGCGTGATTAACCCGTAATTTGTACCCCTCTTACGTAGTACCTCTTTCTTATATTTTTTTTTAATTTTTTTTTTATAGGTGCAATTGTACTCTTTTTGGCTTTAGACAAAATTAACACATGTAATATGCAAAGTCACACATTAGGTACGAGTATCTGAAAATTAAATGATGTCATGTGGTTAATATAAAACAACAAACTAACAAAATTGACGTGGTCACCGTCGTCTTCCGTAGTTCACAAGTTATAGTTCTCTTCAAGCAGTAGTAGATAGTCTAGACGATTGAATTGTGGTCTGAAGTGGCCTTACGCGGAGTCCGCCTGAGTATTTCTGCCTGGTGACACCTTTTTATTTTTTATTGAAGTTCTCTCCCGCTTTGCCTTGCCTTCCGTGAATGCGCTGTAGCGTGTGTGTGTTGATTTGGTTGTCGTGGCAACCTCGTGATGCGTTTACTGACTGTACGATGACACCTACGTCATGACGCGTTGCAGACGCGAGTTAGATGTGGGGAACGAGGAACAATAACAATGTAGGAGATCCCTCACGATTGGTATCCACGGTAGCAAGATCGTGGCCAGAGATCGTGTTTGAAGGTAAACACGAGTTGTGCTTTGAATATCTAGACTTCCTTGATTTGCCAATCACCCGATTTTCGGTTTCCTTTGAAATGACGAATACAATGTCAGTCACCGTGCACTCCGACACTCTTCCTCCAAAACATGTACGCGCTCAGAGAAAGGTCTGAGGTTGTGACTTGAATGTGGACGCTGCCATCCAAAACCAACGTACAGTTACACACAAGTTCTCCAGTATGTTTAGTCTCGCCCCAAAATGTATTATGCGCGTAGTTCAAAATTGTACAATTTGCCGATTCAACAAACTTTGCGTTTGTATTGTCTCGCCTTTCGTGTTTGATCGGCTCTCTCATGGATTGTGCAGCAAGGCTTTGCCAAATTGCTTTGCCAGGGCAGATTTTTTTTTTTTTCTCAACACACGTAATATTCAACACCGTAGTACTGTAATTTAGTTTATCATATCATATAGCACGGTAATTCCATTCTCATTGAAGATGCTCTCACCTTTAGGATGTCTTCAAAACTTTGTAGCTGGGAAACGCAATGTTAAACACTCTGTTGCTATGAATTCGTCTGGGGGTTGATGGTTTAAGAATTCTATTTGGTTCAGTCAGCTTTAAAATATTTGGATCCCATCCTCGTCGTCACTTTTATGACAAGCAGACCAGGTTGATAGGAGAAGTCTTTATTGTAAGATGAAAGGTAACATCCCCCAGATACATCCTCTGCCTGCAACCGCCAGTACTCCTCTGCTAGCATCCCCAGAATTCCAGCTCCATGGATACCAACAGAGGAATGCAGATCCAGTTGCCAATGACAACATTACAGACTGCAGGATGTCAAGATATAACACTTTCGTCTTTATTCTCATATCAGTCCACAACGTGAGTAATCAGAGACACGGAAAAGTTTAAAATGTTTATTTTTAACTACGTACCCTAAGATGCAGTATTTTGGCTAACATAAGCAGACAAATGATCAGAAATAAAACCATCAGCATTGTTACAATTCCATAAAACACAAAGGGAGAAATCATATTATAATGATAGTGGAAACAGGTCCTATAGCACCTTGTTTACCACCCTCCCCTAGCTAGAAGCTAGTTTTATAATAATAGAAGGTCTCTAGGTTTGAATGGGGAACCCCATACCACAAAGATCAGCATAGGTGATTCACATCACAGGATCAGCAACGCTCTCTGTGTCTGGAAAGGTTTTCTCCAAGTGCCAGTATCATGCATGCAATGCAATATTAAAGGCACAAGAGTTTCAGATATTTGCATCTGTGTGCTTGTTGTGTCGACAGTGTGGGCCAATCAACCTGAATTTAACAGCATACATTGCTATTTGACCATGAAGGCTTCTGCACATAGTGTTCAGACTAAGGTCGCGGTGTAAGTCTAGGGATGTGAAAAACAGACCGTTCTCATGTGAAGAAAAAGCAAGCAAGCAGTTTTAATTATAATAACAGTTACCTGTGGTGTCGTGTGCAAAAGCAGCAAAGTGGCAAGATGGCGTTTAACTTCTAAAATGCTTATGCTAACATAGCAATGTGTGCAGGCAAAACCCTGTCTTCACTACAATACCACTGGGCACTTCCCCAGGGTGCTGGAGCCATTGGAGGACGGTTTTCAAAGCCCATGGTTGCTACAGGTGCCTCTGCCACTTTCCCCAAGTTCCCAGGTTTAATTGCAGGAGGCACAGAGGGGGCTTCAGGAGAGAGAAAGAGAGCGAGTGGAGTCTTTTTGCCAGGGCTACTTTTGGCTCCCAGTCTGGTGCTGGGTACATTTGCATAAATACATAAACTAAAAGGGAAAGAGAGAAACATTTATAAACACCAGGCATACTAGCAATTTTTTTAGACTGCAGTAAGATTGTATGACAGAAATACCATCTCTTTTTTTAAGCATAATTAGTATGAGCCCAAAGAAAAAATCTCATATGCTGGGGAGCATCGAAAAGTGGTGCACAAGAACTGGGGGTCGTGGGTTATGTAGTATTGACTTTCTACGTGTTTTGCTAATGAAGGTTTCATTGTTGATTTCAAAATAGAGAAAATGAGCATTTGAGTCTCTGGGTTTGCCATTAAATTGCCATTTGCAATACGCTGGCCTACCCATTGGAAAGCATGCACATGGGTTGATCCATATGTAAAGGATTAAAACACAAGATTTTAAAACTGTCACACTGGGTAGTTCACTACAATGGTTGAAATAGCAAGTGTGTGGTATTCAAAAAACATTATTCCAATTATTCAAATTACAGTTACTACATTGTTCTCCTGATGTTCATTGGTCTGGTGAAAGTTCCAGGTAACACGAAGCAGTTATCCAAATAAAAGCCCCTTACTTGCACTGAGGATCCTTTCAACATTATGTTAGATATTTTTATTCCAGCAAGGATCATTGGGTTCAATTCACAAAGTCATTTACATTTGTAAATTAAAGTATATGCACAAATGCCTTGATTTGCTAGTGAAAATTCAGCCTTTGCGGAAAAAAAATAATTGTAAATTCTAAATCCATATACTCACAGCTTATTACACTGGCATAATAAAATATTATGAGGAAGTAAATCTGCTCCCTTGTCCGGGAGTGGAAACGTCAGGACAGGGGCACCCAGGAAATATCGTTCATAGGGTAATCTTCTGAAATTGTGGTTATTCACTAACATTTTCTAGGTGTCCAGTACCACACTAAAAACTGTTAAAGGTTGATTTCTGTCAATTGCAGGAGTACTTGCATTTTCAGGGTGGGAATCAATTCTTTATATATTTAAAGCAATATTAATTAAGGACAATGTTATTTCACTGTGGATACACTGCGGAAGCAAGAGTTGAAATCATGAAACACATGTTGGCATTTGACAGTTGGTCATTTCAAAAAACATTTTCCAACCGGAAGAATTTGGATCCATATGAGAAACCAGTGCTTAATTTGTAAAAAAAAAAAAGTGCCAGGGCCCTCATCTGGAGGCCACGGCAGCTTGCACCACACATTATCACTGTCAGCGCTGCCAGCGGCAGAACCTACACAACTCTACAAGTTTGACAATTCAGACTGTTCGAGGCCCCCAAAGCTATCAGAAATGTTTGGGAGGTAGGTATTTGTTGTTTACAATGTATATTGATTAGTAAACATCGGCTTTTGTGTTCATTTTTAAATTACACAAACAGCACCACCATGTGGCTGCTGTCATAAGTGCGGTGTTGGCAATTAAGTGCTGGTGCAGAGCAACGGAAACCACCACCTCAAATTAAGCACTGAGAGAAACTGGTTCTTGAATAAAAAAACATTTTAGTTAAAACAGAAGGCTAATCACACATCTCTTCTTTATAAGATGCAATATGAATTGAGGAATTATTTGTGGTGGACTTGCTTAGTTTGACTAAGATATAGTGCACTTGTAATAAGGCAGACAGGATATCCAACACATATGTCCTGAATTACCCGTCCGCCAAATTCTAAACCAGGCCCTTAGTATTGATTTATTGTGATCCTTGACTGGCACCTAAGACCTGGCCCTTAATACTCTTGTCCACCGTGAAATTTACAGTCAGAAATGTACTTCAAACGAACAAGGAAAACTACTAGATTATATGTCCGACTGTTTTTGAGAATATGTTGTCAATCATTTTAAACAGTGGCATTGCCGAAGTTAAACAAGCCTTCTCTTTCTCGATGTTCGTGCCTCCATTTAGTCAAGCTAGCGGCCTCTTCTTTGCACCCTTTCTTGCTTGGCATTCTCCTGGGCCGACAAAACCATGAACAATGCCTTTTTTTCTTTTTTTTTCTTTTTCTTTTTAATTATTTTTATATATTGTATACAATCACAAATACTGATGTAGGGTTAGCCACAACTGGCATATAACGTTCGTACAGTGCTGTATATGTGGTTACCCTCTTGCTGGTTAGATTTTGACAGCGAAGGAAATGTAAGGAGGAAAGGACAGAAAAGTTAGAGATGAGAGAAAAAGGGGGATAGGACAGGCATATAGAGGTACACTTTCCTGGCTTTACATTAGCGTCAGTTATATCAACTGCATTTCATTTTATAGCAAATCAGGGTTCTTGAGTCCGTCTTCGAGTCCACCTAGGCTCTGCATTGTGCTGTGCTTTTGGACGGTGGGTCAGGTACAGTAGAAGTGAGGGCCAGTTGATTATGGAGGTTCGTAAGGGTCTAGGAACGTGTCCAGAGCTTCCCACAGTCCCCTTGAGGACGCTTTCCAGGGCGAGTACTGCAGCGCCATGCGGTCCGCTCCTCTGAGGTGTGTGACCCAGTTGATCCATCCTTTGTAGCTGGTTTTGCTTGTGTCTTTCCGATTGGTTAGCACTAGTTTAACTGCAGCTGTCTGTAATAGGTCCATTAGTTCCTTATCTCTCTCTGAGGAGAGATCAGTTCGCATAAACGCCGTGGTGAGGGAGGCGAACTCCCTCGCTAGTTTGCATTTAAACACATTGTCTATGAAATCAAATACCATTCCCCAGAATACCTTGAGTATTGGGCATTGGAAGATAAGGTGCGCTAGGTCCCCCTTCTCTATGTTGCAGCTCCAGCAGAGGGGGTCCTCCCTGAGACCTAGTGTGTGTAGTCGGGCTGGAGTCCAGAAAGTTTTATGGAGTAGCCAGAATTTTGTTTGTGCTAAGACTGAGGTGATCTTATTTCACGTGGCCGAGGCCCACAGAGTTTTCCACTCTTGATCGTTTAGCGGGGTGTGGATCTGTTTGTCCCAGTATACAGTTGTTTTGGCATTAAGTTTGATGGTTTTTGTGCGTAGTAGCTTGTATATTTGCGAGACTTGGTGACCTAGTTTATTGATGTTTGCTACATATCGGAAGATCGAGGGTTGGGTGCTAGTTAGGTTTCTCTTTGATAAGGCTGTTTTTATCTTTAGGAATCTGTATAGGTCTATGTCTTTCAGTTGGTGGCTTGCTTTTAAGTCGTAGAAGGTAATGGGGAATTCACCCTCCTCGAGTTGGTGCGGGTAGCATATATCTTTTTCTATCTATGTCTCGTAGGTAAGACTTTTCCCATTGTATTTGATCCTGCTATTCGCCCACAGTGATTCTGACTTGGACACTTTGATGCTAAACTCCATTTTCTTGTCGACTTTTAGGAGTGCTATTTTTGTATTTTTAAAGATAGGTTTAGATGTGTGGGGGCATGAATTTGCCATTAGTAGGTATAGTGGGCTCAGGTTGTTCAGAATGGCCTTCTCTATCTGTAACCACACTGGTATGTAGTCGGGCGCTGGGGCCACCCAGTACGCTCCCTGTTTTGCTAGGAAGGCTAGTTGGAAAACCCTGAAGTCTGCTAGGTTCACCCCTCCCTGGGCTTTCGCTAATCTCAGTTTCTTAATACTAATCCTTGCCTTCTTGCCGCGCCAGAGGAATTTGGTGAGCATGTTATCGATTTTCCGGTGGAAGTCGTCTGTGAGTAGAAGTGGGAGCATGCTTATCTGGTAGTTAATCATCGGCATAATCATCATTTTTATCCTTTCTATTCGCCCCCACCATGTTATGAATTTCGGGGACCAGACCTCCAAAAGGTTCTTTACTTTTTCTAGTAGTGATTTTTCATTGTGGTGTAGAGTGTTGATTAGGTCGGTACCAAAGTATATTCCTAAGTATTTGATGTGTCCCGTCTGCCATGTCAATCCCGAGTCCCCTAGAGTGTCTCTCGTGCAGTGGATGTTTAATGGTTTACATTCAGATTTTTCGTTATTTAGCTTATACCCAGATAGTTTGGAGTATTCTGCTATTGTGGTCATCAGAGCCCTATTCGAGGGCTTTGGTTGCTCTGTTATTATCAGAATATCATCTGCGTAAGCGGCTACTTTTACTACGGTACCATTGATATCAACCCCTTTTATGTTAGCGTTTAGTTTTATGTCCTGGATGAGGGGTTCGAGGGCCAGAAGGAAGAGTGCTGGAGAGAGTGGGCATCCTTGTCTGGTTCCTTGGTGCAGTTTGAAGGGGTCAGAGAGTGTGCCGTTAACTGAAATACGGGCTGACGGGGTCTGATAAAGGGCCATGGTCATCCGTATATATGCCTCCCCTAGGTTGAAGGCCTGCATACATTGCTCTAGGAAGGCCCAGGAGACCTTTTGAAGGCCTTTTCGGCGTCCAGTGCAATAGCTACTGCCGGCTCTGTTTTAGTGGAGACTTGTTCTAGTATATGGCAGAAAAGCTGTGTATTGTCGCTAGATATACGGTTGCGCATGAATCCGACTTGGGAGTTCCTTATTAATTTGGGGAGGACCGTGTTTAGTCTGACCGCCAGGATTTTGGCATATATTTTACAGTCCACATTGATGAGGGATATGGGTCTGTAATTTTTTGGTAGTTGGTGGTCTTTGTCCTCCTTTGGGATGACTATTATATTACCCTCTGTCATGGATTGGGGTACTTTCCCTGTAGTTGCCGCATGGTTAAAGACCCTTTTCATGGTTGGGATTAATTGGGTTACAAAGGTCTTATAGAAATCAGCAGTGTATCCATCTGGCCCGGGGGCCTTATTTTCTTTTTAGTGACTTGACTGCCATTTCGATTTCAGTGCAGTTGATTTCCTGGCCTAGTCTTACTGTGTCTGCGGTGTCTACCTTTGGGAGCCCTATTCTGTCGAGGTATCTTGTGCATTCCTGGAATATGTTGAGAATCTCCTTGTGTCTTGTGTGTGTTATGTTGTTTGAGTCTGTGATTGTTGAGATCGTCGCAACCTGGTTGCGTTTGTGTTTCAAGTATGATGCCAGTAGTTTCCCCGCTCTGTTGGCTTCACAAAGGTTAAGTGCTTTGCACTTGTTGAACCACAGCCCTGCCCTTTCGCTCAGGATTTTGTTATACTCATATTTGTGCTGTGTTAGTGTCGCTAGGAGTGCCTTGTCATTTGTGGCTTTTACGTGGTCTAGTTCAAACCTTTTTATCTCTTCCTCAAGTTTGTTAATTCTCAGGTTCGTCTTTTTGTTTATTCTTGCTTTAATTCCAATTAATTTACCCCTGATCGTTGCTTTTAGGGCCTCCCAAAGTGTTCTAACACTAGTCTCTGAGAAATCATTGTGGGTTAGGTAGTCTGTTATGGCTTCCTCGATTTCTTTTTTGTTTCCTGGGTCTGAAATAATTTCACTGTTAAAACGCCATCTTCTAGGGACCGCTTCATTGTGGCAGCCGCTTAGTTTTAGGCTAATGGCTGAGTGGTCTGAGACTAGTCTTGGTGCTATTTCGGAGTGTTCTATCAAATGTGTGTGTACCCCCGAGATTAAAATGTAGTCTATCCTGGTGTAGGAGTTGTGTGGGTTGGAGAAAAAGGTGTAGTCTCTAGTATCTGTGGGTTGTAGTCTCCATGCATCTTTGAGGTTGAATTTGGTGCAGATGTTTTAGAGTTCGTCGTGGGAGTTGGTGGGGTGGTATTGGCAAGAGGACTGTCTGTCTATTGTGTGATCTAGTGGGATGTTGAAATCCCCTGCCACAATTGTGAGTTCGTCTTGAGGGAGTTTGTCTAGCGTGTCTGATACTTCAGCCGAGAACGTAGGGTCGTCTGTATTAGGGCCATATATGTTCGCTACTTGGAACCGTTCCTCACCTTTCGTCAGGTGTGTTATTAGGAGTCTGCCCTCCTTGTCGTGGGAATGGGAGTCTACTGAAATTTTCGATCTTTTGGATACTAGGGTCAGGACCCCCGCTTCTTTTTGTCGGCTGGTGAGCAAGCAGTTTGCGCTATCCAGTTGGCTCTGACTAGCTAGGCATCTTCCTCGGCTAATTTGGTTTCCTGTAGCAGATTTTGTATCGCCTTTGGTCTTTGCTAGGTAGTCCACTATCTTCCTGCATTTAATCGGATGGTTTAGACCCTTGACATTGAGGGATATTATATTGAGGTCAGAAGTCAGGGTGAGTGTTTTGTTAAGAGCCATCAGGTGTAGTGTGGTGCGGCGATTTTGTGAGCCCAACACTCAAGATTCGCTGGTGTCGTCTGTATTTCTGTATCCCTATGTGGACCCCTTGCATTATGTATTGATTTGCAGGGTTTGGCAGATAACGTGTGCAGTGAAAAAGAAGGTGTGAAAAGAAGAAAAGACTGGAAAATAAAGAGACCAGAAAACTGAGAGACCCTAGTGCGGCTCTCCCCCCCGTCTCCACCCTCCCCCCCCAATTTACTCGTATGTCGGAGGTGCGACGGCAGGATCGCCATTCCTCCTCCCGGAGAAATGTTGTCGGGTAAGTAAACTTGCAAACCCCATTGTCAGCATTGTTTACTAGCGCTGATGAGTACATATTTGGTGTTTTGATCAAAGAAACAAAAAGAAAAGGATACGCTGCCGTTCTTGAGTCTACTTTTTATCTGCTTATTCTTCCACACTGCGTTCTTGTCGAGGCGAGCTAGTTGATGGTTGTTATCGCCCGCTGGCTTGAGGTAGTTGTTGTGTCTTTAAGAGGTATATGTTGTTTTGAAGTAGTTCCTGGCATCTATGAGGTAGATATGTTTGCGGAGGCATTGATGACTCTTTACTGAGGCCGTTCATTTCAAGTGCCTGCTCCCCCGGTGTTCGGTTCCGGCGAAGATCCTCTCTTTGCTGAGCCGTGTTGTGAGGTGTCCATGTCCAGAGCTGCTGGGCCGTCTGAGGAACTTCGATTTTCGATTGAGATCGTATCGACCCGCCATTTTGTGCTCCGCCGCCATCTTGTGTTGCCCTCACTCAGGCAGCACGACGGTCGAAGTCTTTTTCTGCTTTTTCTGCAAGCTTCGTGTTAAAATTAACCTTCTGCCTCTATTTGCAAAGCTAGTGTTAGGTTTGGCCGAGTACACTAATCCCTGTCTGGTTTTTCTAATCCCCGTCTCAACTATCTGTTGGCTCACACTATTCTTTTCTGACTTTATCTTATCGTCTGGCCTTCGCTGTCCTCTGCTAGCATTCTCTCGTTTCACAACTGTCCTCCAATACACACAAACGTATCTCGCCACCTGCAAGTTAGTTGTAGATCCGTTAATGAATTAGTTGGAAGGAGGGGTGACAAACACAGTGGAAGGAAAGGCTTCTTCGAGTCATCTGACACTTGTTTTTAAACTTTTTCTATTGGTTCTGTCCTATTTTCCAACTTTCCTTATTGGCTCTTTCTTATGTACTCTGGGTGTGTATCTGGTTAATGTATATTTTTCATACATGCTATAAAAGATTGTACGCCACGGAGTGAAGGGGCAGTCTCCTGAGAACCTACCTCGTGTACTTCTGGGACAACTGTACTAGCTGCAGCTAATAAATCTGATATTTTACGCCGACAGAGTGTCCCCGTGTCTCTGTGTAGCTAAGCAGGAGAACCCAGGAGATTAAGGCGTACCCTGCGCCGCCAGGTCAAAAAGGTTCTGGTTCTTCACGTCTAGGAAGCATACCAGGTTTCTTGGGTCGGTGAAAAAGTGATTTTTTTCCCTTATCTATTATCTTGAACTTTGCGGGTGCTACAAACGAGAATTGAATGTTTTTACTCTTAAGTCTGTGGCGTAGGGCTGGAAAGCCTTTCCTGGTGTCGACTGTGGGTTTAGAATAATCCTGCGTGAGGATGATCTTGTGGCCTTTCCAGTTGAACTGGTGATTTTTGCGGGCATAGTTAAAAATGTCTTCCATGTGTTGTGATCTCAAGGGTTTGCATGTGATAGGTCGAGCGGTTTGGGACGTTGAGGATTTGAAAGCGGGGATTCTGTAGGCTTTATCTAGCTCGAATTGGCGGGTGAATTTTAGGTTGGTAAGCTTGGGGATCAGGTCTTCAAGGAATGCTGAGCAGGACCAAGCCGCGTCCTCCGCCCCTTCCGGCATCCCGAGGATGCGGACGTTCCCTCTGCGGTTCCTGTCCTCCATCTCCGCTGTAAGCTTTTGGAGGGCCCCTGTTATCTCTGATATTGACTTCACCTCTTTGCTCACGTTGTGGGTAGAGTCTTCTACGTCGCTGATCCTTTGTTCCACCGCTGCAAGGCTAATGTTCACTGAGTTCAGGTCGGCTCTGACTGCCCCGATCTCTAGTTGGATTGTGTCTGTGGTGAGTTTTGTGGTTTTTGCCAGGTCGTGCACCTCCGCTAACTTTTTTAGTATCATTTACAGGGTGTTGTTTATGTTTGGTTTTTGTTTGATCGGTGAGTCTGATGTTGTTGGTTCCCCCTTGCTCTTCTTTAGCTGTTGTTGGTGCAGTCTCATTTCTCTGTCTGCCATGTTGCTATTCTATTATGCTTGCCTTCCTTATCTACCTTGGTGTTTCCTCCAGCTCCTGTTGTGCCGTGTTGCACTACCTTGCGGCGCAGGGGGAAGCGCTCGCCCACCCCCGGTGTGTGCTTCAATGCAGCTAACGCGCTCACCTTTTTCCTGCTTGCTGCCCGGGTGTCGGTTATTGCTGGTTCGGTGAGTGTGTGGTCTCTTTGTGTACAGAGGAGTCTGTTGTGACCTCAGTGCGAGTTCTTTGGGATCTTGATTTGTTTCGTTTTCGCCGGCGCCATCTTGCTTCCCTTTGTGCTTGCACTGCTTCACCCCATTACTTGCTTTTCCTCCTTCCTGGTGGTGTCTCGTTTCTTGGCTAGTACGTTATCCTAAGGCGCTATATTTCTGATGCCTGGATCTATTTTCTGTATGGTTGTGGTCTCGCTTGTTACCAGAGTAATTCAGCTTGGTTCTCTCCGTTACGGCGCAGCGGCAGGATCACACAGCCATCAGCTCTGCTTTCCAAGCCACCCCCCCATGAACAATGCCTTTTTGAGGCGGTAAAACAGACGTGGAATAAAATGGCACGCAGACGCATACAAGTGTTACAATGTGATAGTAAACAAATAAATATATAGATGCAGTGGTCATCCAAATTATTTGTGTTCAATACATTTTATTGGCATTAAATAACCAAGGTACAGTACAAAGAAGCATAGGCCTTGCATCAAACAAGATGTATATCAAAGTACAAAATAATTCATTCAATTACAGCACATAGAATAAAATATGTGTATTAGTACATCATCTTACCAAAAGACAATATGTAAGACAGACATAAGTGGCACAGAAAAAATATAAAGAATTCCTGTATAGCCATAAGGTATAGGGTTGCATGGCTTTAATAATCCCTTATAATACAGCTATTAGAAGTAAAGCAAGAGAAAATCTGAGAACATGTCCAAGGATGGAAGGGATTTACAGGAAATATTTAGACATCACATCTATGCAGATTGCAATACAGCCAGTAGGTGGCGCATTACTAACAAAAACTGCTGCAATGTGGACCAAACGGTTTCGAATTCCCAGTGTTCCATAAACTACAGTTTCTTAAACTGTCTGCTCGCACGTGCTGCAGTTGATTTTGCTCCTCGTTTATAACTATACAATAATAGTTTAAGAACCGAAATTGTGTCATATCATTATCGTCCTGCTCAGGTGAAATTAAGGGTGCACGGCGCACACAGAAGTCTATAGCTGCTGCTGTGCTTTTAGTTTGTGGACTAAACTATAATTCTATATGTCCTATTATGACAATCCTTTTTCCCTATACAAGCCTTTTTTCCCTATAGCGGTCTACAAGACCCATGTTATATGGGTGTCGTTCAACGAGTCGTTTTTCCAGGCCAGAAATAATAAGCTTTGTGGGGCCTACTGTTTAATCCTTAACCATTATTAGCATAAAATTGCACTCAGATCACACTTGGTGATGTTGCTTCAAAAACAGAACTGGGTAAAGGAACCCCTCGTGGAATGGGGCCAGATCGCAGGTATACGCCGGGAGGACATGCCTGATATGGCAGGCAAATAGCGGGCAAGTCTGAAAAAAAAATCAATAATTACATTGTATAGATCAAACTTCAGCTAGGTATAATTATTTCGAAGGTAGTAGTAACATTCCTGCTGTCAAGTGGATCATAGTAAAGTATGCCTTCTGTATTTGTAAAGCACACCTTTACACTGTGGGACATCTTGCCGCTGACTGACATGTGCTTATTTTATCCAGCATAAAGATGCTCACTTTATCGACGTAGGAAAGTTGTAAGGCTAAGTGCACCCAACAGGATTCGAACTTGCAACCATGAGGGCAAAGATACAATCCTGGAGCGGATGCATGAAACCAGTGACCAATCACACATGCGCTGCAATAGGAAAGGGTCTTACTTTGGGGACGTGTTGCCCATTTCTTAATGAAGATTTTGAGTTGCCCTTGCGACACACGAGGGGACGCAATATGATGCAAAACCTACATTAGATTTATCAAGCCACACAAGGCAATCCTGCGTGGCCAGGATTGGCTTGATTAATCTAGAGTAAGGCAAGGTAGTGCGAATCACTGCCATAGGTTACTCTGTAGCAGGGAGGCGTTACGTGGAGAGTGGGTGTTCCCATGCATCCACCCATATATTTTGGCGCATATCCAGATTTACCATTGGTGGTAGACCTGGGAATATGCAAAATGTTACGCCTTCCCAGGCTTAACAAGGAGAAATATGTTTATTTCTCCATATTTTTTTCCTCTTTCTACGTGTGCTGCATTGTGCAGTACATATAAAAAGAGGAAATTATGTCTGAGGGTTGTTTTTGTGCAGGAAGGTGCCCCTTCCTGCACACAAATAATTCTGCCTGCAACACAGACACCCTTGCAACATGACAAAAGGGTGCCTGTGTTGGTGCTAGGCTTCCAAAACTGTGTCACTGCTAGGAAAGGACAGGAATGCTCAGTATAATGGTAAATAGGGCACATTCCAGGCCTTCCCTTTCACACAGTGTGGCGCAGCTCAACACAGCAAGGTGGCTTGCTGCGCTGCGTTGTGTGATTTTTTATAAATATGGCCCAGAATTTATTGAGCCCATGGAATCGTACAGGTTTTTTTTTTATCATGGCAGTCAGAGTACAATGTCTTTGCATCCATTACAATTGTGGGACATATCTTGTCCTCTGCTTGTGGTCACAAGGCAGATGCTTCCAGATGTGCCTATGTAATGAGTGGAGAGTGGACAGAACAACAGCTCTATAATATAACACTATTTTACATATAATGTTAACCCATCCTGCACCTGAGATGTTGTTTCCCACAGTAGATACTACAGAAATTAGAACATGCTGTGCCACTGGATTCAAGCTAGCCTGGCTGATGAGGGGTGATATCCCCAAACCTGTTCCAAGATGCTTCTTTCTGGTCCAGGGAGGACCTGGCTTGGCAGTTAAGGCTGATTTGCATATGGCTGGGTCTAAACTAGGGTGGCGTAGAGAGCAAAGAAATGATGAATTTATCCCACATCTCTTGAATGGGGTGAATGTTTGCTTTATTCAGCATTCCGTCCATCATTTGTTGCTACAGCAGTTTATTTTACACCCCCCTTCCCCTCCCTGATTATATGAGAGCAGATTGTTAAGGAAGTGATGTAAACTTCAAACCATCAGATGGACCAAACCCATATCAGTCATAGGCCCCAACTAAGAGTTGTGCAGTAACCAGGTGAGGTAATTCCGCACCCTGAGATTCTTTTATCTAGCAGTAAATCCAACCAGGGGTCCATTGATTACAAGTTTGTTTCTTATCCCACAGTACTGGATTCCCCACTGGTAAATTTCTCATTAAATATTTACACACACAACTTTTCTGTGTGACAATACAATTTAGTATCAGTGCTTAATTTGAGCCTGTGCTTTCCGGTGCTGAGCTCCGGCACTTAATTGGTTTCCGGTACTCGGCACCGGCACCTAGTTGTCAACACCACACTTAGGGTAGTCTGCCACATGGTGGTGCTGCTCATGTGATTTAGAGATGAGCAGTATAACAGTTGTTTAGGAAAAGAATATACATTAAAAAATTGCTAATACCTGCCACCCCAGCCATTCCTTTGGCTTTGGGGACCTGGAATAATCTGAACTGTAACATTTGCTTGCAAGAGAGATGGTTAGTATTTGTTTTGGCAGCGATGACAAGAGCAATGGGTGGTGCAAGCTGCAGTGGCCTTCTGGTCAGAGCCCTGGCACTTAATATTTCACAAATTAAGCACTGGTTAGTATTACCATGTGGAAAACGGCACATGTGCCGAAAATGCCAGTTGACAAGAAATGACATGTAATAATACGAAATATGTCATCATCAGTTGCATTCTTTGCTCAGTTTCCACTAAAGCAGAGCGTTTTGTGTGCTTCCTTTGAGAGACACATATTGATGTTCATGTTGTCTTTCAGCTGCTCCTTTTTGGCTGTCAGTTTTGTATTCACAATCCAAATAATCCTCACAAACTAGTAGCCTTCCACTGAAGATAATTCATCTGTCATTCACCAAGGTCACTGAGAGACTGAAAAAATAGAAATTCAGTCAAGCAGGACTTCAAGTAGTAGCTGAAGGAGTAGTGAAGGGAGAGGCTAGGCTGATCCTATACTAACTGCAAATAACTGGGACACAGGACTTGGCTGCAGATTTCCAGCAAAGTTAATGCAGATTCTTCATAACCCTGGACGGTGGAGGGCTGTGAAAAGATGGTTCAAGCTCCTAAACATCGAGTGGGAGATTTACTCTCTATACATTGACAAGAATGTTTAGATACAACTTATCCACTGGGTATAGAAAATCTGGAGCATGGTCAATATTACAACAATTTAAGGAATAGATGTGCTGCAGAAGCCTGGGGCAGTTCCTCCTCGTAGGTGGAGGAGCGTCGCCCGGCATGCGGCGAGTGCAGCAGGTAAACACACGTTAATAAAATGGTAATAAATACCATTTATTATAATTTGTCCCAGGCTCACGAGAGCTTGTAACAAATTATAATAAAATTGCATTTATTGGTGCGGGGGCATGGGGCGGGGCTGAGTGATTCCTACATTTTTGCTAATACTCCAGCACCGGCAGTGTGCAAGACAGATTGGCCAGATATCTACAGCTGGCCAGTCTGTCATGTGCACTTCAAAAGTCTGCAATCCCAATGCTGTAAAACAGATGAGGTCATTGCAGCCGCAGGCCCTTAACCTCAAAATGAGAGCTGGGTTAGCCTGCTCCAACCAATCCTGGAGCTGCTCTGCAGCTTCAGGATTGGCTGGATTCATGCTGCAGAAGGAGGGAAGTCCTTCCCTTTCCTGCTGCTCTCACCAGGATCCCCCACCTCTGCCGAGAGACCCGTCGTCTTGCCACGATTATCCGTACCAGTAAGTGCAGCAAATATGGGGAGTTTTTCAGGCATTGCGCCTCACCATATTTTAAAGTTGTCAACCGCCACTGGCAGAAGATGCAGGAGTAGAGGAAAATGCTAAGAGTCACATATAGGTTTTTGGACCTCTACCTTTGATGGCCATAAGGTTATAAATAGTAGACTTTAAATATATCTTTCCCCATGAAGGACTTATTTTTTCTCTGCACGTCACAGCCTGGTTTCAATATGGCCATAAGAGGTGTCCACAATGCTGTCGTGCTATTCCCCAGTGAAGTTTGAACAAACTTTATCTACACTGAGACTCTGGTTTTATTGTGATGGGGTGATTGACGTAATTCTGTGATGGTTTTACTATTAGTATGTGTAAAAGTCTATGCTTGTCTATACATTATTTTTTTCAATCCAGAATGTATTGTACTATTTTAGGAGTTGAGATTTACACCTTATTCTTCCCTACATAGGGAAGGCAATTGGTTCTTGCGCCATTTGCTCTTAACATATTTGCCTACATGGAACACATATTGTATTTAGGGACTCATGTACACACCTTCTGGGGTCCATTGGTCATACCACAGGTGTACATTTCACACTTTATGTTTTCCTACTTAGGGATGGGAAGGGGTACTAGCCCATTTGCCCATATACTCTTGTCTGGGAATGGGTACAAGCCCCATATGCCCACATATTCTTGCCTACATGGGCTACACACGGTTCTCACCCTTACACAGGGCACCATTCCACGGGTCTCAATCCCATTTACATTCATACAGGTACCCTTTCATAGGGCACCGTTGCATGGGTTATAGTCCCATTTACATTTACATGGTTACCCTCACTCAGGGTGCGTCTAATGGGTTTTTGACCCATTTCTATTCTGCACTGCATTGTACCTCTACATGGGGGTTGTCCTTTCTTGGGCTTTCACATTATGGGTTACAGTTCCATTCACAGTGCTTCTCACACTCTTGCATAGTAGTTGAGGATGCTCATGGGTCTTAGTCCCATCAGCTGTTATTGTCTTTCTACATTAAGTCATATTGCTGTTTTTTTCAACGCAATGTTACTCTCATAATTGATTTGAATTGTCTTTTTGAAAATTGGGAGAGGATTAGTTGCACTTTTGTATTTCTTTTCCTCTTCTCTGTTTTCACTTATGACCAGCTTTCCTCGTGATGTTGTCATATTTTTACCTTTGGTTTCTGGATCTACATGTCTTGTTGTCGTCTGTTGTCTCCAGCCTTACCTCATTCGTATTGTATTCTTTCTCTTCCTTGTTCCGGAGGAGATCAGTTATTCCCTCTTCTCTGTGTCGGTGTGTAGGCTGGTGTCCCGTTTGTGGCATGCCTTGTTCTTCCTTCCTTGCTTGCCTGCCTGGCCAGTGGGTGTGCATGGGGGTTGTCTTTGGTACGTTTGTCTCTCTATTTCATATTTTCTCCCTTTCCTCTCTCTGTCTCCCTCTTTCTATTTTGTTGTTGTTGAGGATGGGTTTTCCATTTTCTTACTTACACCTTACCTCTACCTCCTTGTCTTCTCCCATCTTTTTCCTTGCTATCTGTACTTTTACCACTCTCGTTATCTTTTATCATATTTTGCATTTGTTCTTCTGTTGGAAGGAAAAGGGATATATGTAGTATCCTGCATTTATATTGTAAGGTATTTTACCACCACTGCTCAGCCAGTGCCTGTGCTCTGAATCATTAGAATGTTGGAGTCTGATGATGCCTCGGAATGTTGGGACTGAGGAAGTGAAGTGACAGTTGGTCATGGGCTGAGCAGCTGACAGGCAGCTCCTGGTGGGGCTCTGATTTACAACTTAACAACTTGATGTCCTGAACCTTACTACTTGTTATCTTCATGAAATAAACCTTACTGAATTACATCCTTCCTGTGTGGACCTTCATCACTACACATTCCTAGCAATTATTTGTCCTCCCCACTTCTTACCGCAGCCTCTATGCTTACATTTCCCACCTGCTCAAAGCTAGTTCCAAATCTGACAATATTTGAGACTAAAAAGGGACTACTGTGCGGATTTCAGCATGTAACACTTTGTCCCACTGTTATTTCGCATTGCATGAGGCTTATATCATTATATAATGGTATTAGCATGGTTTTATCATTCTATATCAGTTTTTAATGTACCACGCCACCATTACTGTCCAACTTGTAATTTGTTCCTATGAACATGGAGAAAAGGTAATACACTTTTTGTTATCTAGAACATTGTTTAATTTAATGTAAATTAATGTTAGACATTCACTACACATTTTTAGTGAAATCAATGTACATCTTCTGACATTTATATTTAATTGAAATCCTTATTAAGAATGTAAAAGCCGGTTCGGGTCGCGGGCGACTTGATTCATCAGGATCAGTCCGGTTTTATACCCCATCGGAATACCGCCCTAAATTTGAGGCGGTTGCACGGTGTGCTGGCTAGAGCCGAGTTTATACGGGAGCCGGCCATCTTGGCATCTTTAGATGCTACTATGGCGTTCGACACTTTGGAGTGGCCATATATTTGGGCCGTTTTGGCGAAATTTGGATTCGGCCCTGAGTTTATTGGTTGGGTAAAATTGTTATACGCTGACCCACTGGCTCAGGTGGTGGTGAATGGTAGGGTGTCGGCTCCCTTCACACTGGGGAGGAGTACGCGACAGGGATGTCCGCTATCACCCCTTCTCTTTGCGCTTTCTTTGGAGCCTCTCGCCACCTGGTTGCGTTGGGAGCCGTCGTTGCGAGGCATTAGATGGACGCCGGAGTTCGAAGACCGTGTCTCCCTTTACGCAGACGACATCCTTCTATATCTCACTTCCCCCCAACAGTCACTAATGGTATTGGTGGACGTGTTGACTTCCTTTGGCCGCAACTCCGGCCTGGTTATCAACTGGGCCAAATCGTGCGTCTACGTCCTCTCCGGGGAAGCCACCCTCCTGCCGCAAGACTGCCCTGTTCAGGTTGCTACCCTGGGGTTCAAATATTTGGGAATCTTTATCTCACTGGATCCCGCGGTCCGCTATGAGCGAAACCTTCTCCCTCCCCTCCAGCGGCTGAAGGCCGACGTCGCAAGATGGCGACGACTTCCGCTTTCACCGCTTGGACGGGCGGCATTGTTCAAAATGATGTCGCTGCCTCGCTTTTTGTACGCTTTGCAAAATACTCTGGATGTCGTACCGGCCCGCTATTTCCGGGAGGTTGAGGGTCTTCAGCGTCAACTGTTTTGGGACGGGCGGCCGCGGATTGCTCTCGCCAAGTTAATGCTTCCTTGGTACGATGGGGGGGTTGCACTCCCTGATATCAAACGATACTATTGGGTGTCTCAGTTGGCGGCTGTGAACCACGGGATATATGGTCCTGCCTTAAACCCGGCGTTCGAGATGGATAAATTCCTGCTTCTGGGTGGGGATTATAATAGGGCGCTGTATTCGGTGACCCCGGACACGCGGCTGACGGGACCCACGCGGGTGGCGGTGCGTGTGTGGCACGCGGCGAATGCTGCGATGGGGTGGAGGGATCGCTTGACTCGGGCGACGCCGCTGTATGCCTCTGGGCGGTTGGGCTGTTTGTGGAGATCGAAAGGCTTTGAGAAATGGGACATGATTGGTATATGTAAGGTGGGTGATCTTTGGGTGAAGGGAGCTTTCAAAACGTTTGAAATGCTTAAAAAGGAATATAAATTGAACGATAGAGAGTATTTCCGATATGCTCAAGTCCACCATGCGCTGTGTTCGGTTTTTCCGGACGCTGCTGCCATCCCCGAGTATTCCCCACTGGAGGATAGAGTGTTGGATGGCTATGTGCCTGACAGCACTATTTCTCTGATTTACAAGAAACTCATCAACGATCGCGCGGACTTGCTGCTCCGTCTGAGGGAGGCATGGACAGGCGATGGCTTAGAGCTGGATGATGAGGACTGGGTGTCGGCGGTGGCCTCCCCGAAGGAGGTGGCGATCCCGGCCCGCCTCCGGTTTGTACAGCTGAAGATCCTCCATAGAGTGTATGTCACAGGGCCCGGTTTGCTGCGTATGGGTTATTCGATGGATGGATTGTGTAAGCGTGGATGTGGCCTGCCGGGCACGTTCCTTCATATATTGTGGGAATGTCCGGAGATTGTTCGATTCTGGAACGGTCTCCATACTGTACTGGAGGGGGTCACGCACGTGGCCCTGTTGCCAGAGGCTAGGAGGTGTTTGTTGAATGTCTGGGAACCGAATGATTGCAATGCGGCACAGACGCAGTGGGTGACCTTGGGGTATCTGGTGGCTAAGCGTAACATTGCACAGCTATGGGGCTCCCCGAGGCCACCCACGGTTGATGTATGGAAGGAGAATATGGACTGGTGTATGTTTAGGGAAAAGACGGTGTATGTGGCGAGAGGTAAGCCAGGGAAATGGAGTAGGGTATGGGGTCCGTGGAATTTATATTGAGGCCGTATCTGCGCCCCGCCTTTGCCATTAGAGGTCGATATTGCTTTGACCCCCTAGCTGCGCATTCTGCGGGAGTGTGTGATGTGTGTTCCATGCTTTGTTTTCCCATTGCCCCCTTCACCGCTTCTGGACCAGAATCGTTTTGGACACTGTATGTTGTTCCCCGTCCTGGGAAGAGCACGCTGCTATCTCGGACTCTCATTGCCTTGAGTGTGTTTTATGTTTAATAAAAAATGAAACCGTTGTCTTAACCCGCTCCTGGCCTATGGCCATGGTCTGTTATAGGTGCTTACGGACTGCCGGGTACTTTGCCGCTGGTTCATTTGAATGTATGGCGTTACACTGCGGGCCCTCGGGCTCTATAGTGGCCGGCCCTGGTGGTTGTAGGCCCTTGTATGTCTTTTATTGTGTGCTAACGGTTTCTAATAAAATAAAAATATTTTTTTAAAAAGAATGTAAAAGCCAAACAAGTGCACCCTAGTTTATAATTATATGTTTTCACAATTATAATTTTTTTTATTATAAACATTTTTGTATTGGGTTTGCTCTTTTATTAGCTTCTTTAATGGGGTTACAGAAGGGGTTAAATTTAGTTTTAAGGAAATGGGATCTGCACTGAGGCTTTTGTTTCATTGTATATTATGATACCTAATATAAGTATAGCATAAGAAATAAATACACCTTTTATGTTAAGTGGCAAAACATAAATACAAATATTTTTGAACCACACAATGAGTACTTTTGTGAAGTCATGTCAATTTGAACATTTGTCATTGGTATTATTCATGGTGTTTTTTAGTTGTTAAGAGCATATTTCATTAATGGTAGTACGGTTCTAAAAATAAGTCTGAATTATTTTTATGAAACAAATGATTTTTTTAATGATTTTATACTATGTGCCAATAAAATTTGTTTCTCCTAAATTTAAAACAATTACAATCTGCTACGGGCAGGACGAGTTTTTGAGTGGCAATTCCTTACTAGAATTGCTTTACATACAATTCATAATTTACGTTTGTGATTTTTCCACATGCAGATTTACTACGGAAAAATTGCAGGAGGTAAACTTGTAAATATTAGGTATCAAATTATCGCATGAAACCATGAGTTATTTTCGTTCCGCATGCTTAGTAATGTGCGAATATTATATCTGCCTTCTTCCAGATCACTGGGATGTGAATTTTGGAGATGTCTTAAACCAAACCAGCAGGTATTAAAAAAGCGAAAAGATCAGGAAAATACCTGGACTTGTATGTCTATATGTTATGTCCCATTTTAAGGGAAAAAATCATAACAGATGCTATTTATCGCATTAGATAAATATCGTACCCTACAGTATGGCTAACTGTCAATTTAAAAAAATATCGCACCTAAAACTGTCAATCTGTAATCAGCATCAACACTTTGAGTGGTATCAGTTCCTAAAGGGAGAGAGAGTGTGTGCTGCAGCAGTCCAGATAGGTACTGCGACTTGGGATGTGTGTCTCCAAAGACAGGCTATGAGTGTATAGGGTGGGGGAGTGGTACTCCTGTGCGAGTATACCAATATACCCCAGGACGCCACCCTAGCAGTCCTTGAACAGGCTCTTCAAGACCTTGATCCGTGGCCTTACATCACCCCCATAGCTTTTGTCAGCAACTGCGCTACCATTGCCCTAAAAGAGAACTTCTTTGCCTTTGATAACAAACTATACCATCAGATACAAGGTACGAGTATGGGGAGTACCTTCGCGCCGAGTCTGGCCTGTCTCTACATGGCCAACTTCGTAAAAGAACACATCATGAAAATGACCAACCCTTTTGAGAACAATATCCTACTATGGCGACGTTACATCGATGACATCATAATTTTTTGGAAAGGGGGAGAAGAGGACTGCCTTTCTTTTTGCGATTGGATTAATACCATTGACCCCTTCCTGAGATTTACAGGCACCATGTCACGGCAGTCCATTCCATTTCTGGACCTCCTGATCTCCCTAAATGAGGGCTCCTTGATGACAAAGAATTACAAGAAACCCACAGACAGGAATAGTCTCCTCCCAAAAGCGCTGAGGGATAATCTCCCAGTGGGACAATTTTTACGCCTGCGAAGAAATTGCAACACACTCAGCGAATATGAAATTCAATCCAGTGCTCTCACAGATAACCTCACGGCGAGACTATATCCTAAAAATATCTTAGCACTTAAGAGGGCCAGGAACAATCACAGAGATGCACTCCTGGAACTCAAAGATAAGACCGTAAGCAGTACACTGCCATGCGTGACTTCTTTCACGCCCAACTCCAACAAAATTCAGAAAATCGTTAAAAAACACTGGAAGATTCTGGAGACGGGCTCCTTCAGTCCAAGGCCCCCACCTCTATTTGTGTTCAAACACACATAGAACTTCAAGGATATTTTGGTACATACTCGTCCCAAGAATACCATCCGGTCTCAACCCACACTATGGACATTACCTCCAGTAGTGGGCCATTTTCCATGCGGCTCTTGCACAGTCTGTCCACAAACCAAATCATCTAAGGAGCTAGACTTGGGACTCACTAGACCATGGCAGCAGAGACACCATACCAACTGCAACTCTAAGAACTGTGTGTACTTAATCACATGCCCCTGTGGATATAAATACATAGGCATGACAGCAAGACCAGTGAAAATCCGCATTGGCGAGCACAAAAGCACAATCCGTTGCAAAAGAACAGCAACCCGATTACAAAGTCACTTTCTGGAAAAGAGTCACCCTTCAGAGAGTCTACCATGGACTGTTGTAGAACAGAATCCGCTCTGGACATCGTCAGCCTTGTTCAGAACAGAATAACGTTGGGTGTTTAGACTCAAGAGTAACGTTAACGGTCTGAATGATGAGATACCGTGGAATGACCTGTCATCGTAAACACCATCCGTACTCACCCTCACAGAAACTACATTCACTTCTATCTATACTCTCTGTATATAGCAGAATCTTACATGGTCCGTGAACATTCTGTATTGAACCTGTTTATCTTTTAACTACATCCTTGTTTCTCACGACCTTTCTATATACAGCAGAGCGAGACACCGGCATCCATGTGTAGTCACCTGTGCATCCTTGTTGCGAACCATGCAGTGCGACAGTACATAGAGCACACAACTGAGATACATCCCAGGGATCCGCACATGGGGTGTATACTTCATTACTACACTTGGTCCCCGCACTAGGCAATCTTATACACACACATTCTAGACTTTTATTTGGAGAGCCTGGAATGTCGCACCAGATTGCATTATGACTAAATGCCATTATTATGTTACGAGGTGTTTCTCATCTCAACGACCTGTTGAACACATTTTCAGATAGTGGTTCCACCTCAGCTATCTGTTGAACACCTCTACAGGTGGCCGCTATCAACGTTCCTTACGTACTGCCTTTCTCTGTGTTGTCATGAAAACCAACTTCAAATCAGGCAACGACTCCTACACATTACCCAGTCCCCGTGAGAGGGTTTCCAACTTTTAACATTTCGTGGGTTTTTGCAGCATTTTTCTGCATATTACCACGCAATTCATCCTATTCCAATGCCTGACCTTGGCATTTATCAAAATGAAAAACCCTTTCCAATATGGCCGCTGTTTGCGACGGCAGGAGCTATACCATCTACCACTGCCCCCTCCCCTCCATCGTCCACCTCATCATGTTACTCAGCTATGATGAGACACGATATATCCTGCAATTCTTCCACCTGTGATTTACCGGCGGACCTGGAGGAAGACTAGGTTTCCAGGTTTCAGAAGAGGGGCGAGATGTAAGTTTTTCTTCCCGCTGCTGCTGACTCACAAAGAAACGAGGTAATACGCAATACGCGTTCCATTTTCCTGCCCGCACTAATTTTGGCACGTTTCCTGTGTGTTTCTTTTCCCTTTCGTCTTGTTTGTTTCAGTTTCCCCCTTCTCACCGGACGGCTCCGCCGAAGCAGCCCTTCTCCATAACAGGGAGGGTATGACTGACTGTTTTTACTAATTTTGATTCTCTTTAGAATGTGCCGCCTTCTGTCATTACCCTGCATAACGCGGAGGGTTTGACCGATTGGTTTTACTTCTTTTTACCAATTCTGATTCTCTCTAGGTTGTATTGCCTTCTGTCACTATCCTGCACCCCCATTTTTTGGGATATAGCGCCATACCAGAACTAGCATGCGTGATACAAACACGAGCACTTCGCATGTCTTTCTCAGTCCCCTTCTCACGGGCACGAGTATTTTCTCCTCTCAGATCCCATGAGCAATAACCACCACCATACCTTACCTTGACCGAGCGGCATTTTCACGGGCTCCAGCGAGGGCAATACCCTCTTTAATACCATTCTGCAATGTTACTCTGAAGCATTGTTCTCATTCCCCATAGTTATCTGTTTTTTCTACTAAGTTTCACCAACAGATGACAGCATCTTCGTAATCCAGTTTCAGAGGTGCTCCAGACAGCTCCTCTTTATTTCACTCCCCATCACTATCCTCCACGGCTATCTCCCACTATTTCATGGCTTTAGCATAGCCTACTTATCGATCACAAGAGAACCTGCTTGTACACCACACTTTGCAGTATGGCTCCAGCCCTGGTCTTTACCTTCACCTCTTCTTCACTGCATGTTTAGGTCCCGACATATGAAGTAATACATGTAGTGTTGATAATGCTGATGCCACCATGACATGACTTGTTCCATGGTCCTCCCCCCCCCCCTTGTCTCCATTAGGTCCTGAGTAAAGGACACGAATAAGACGTGCCCACTAACAGTACCTGTTACACTTACCTGACAAATGGTAGAGAGGGAATATAGGGTGCGTTCCTCCCTGATTCCCCTTTATTTCTTTTCCTTATCACGGCCCTGATGAAGCGCTAAGGGATCCTTTAGGGACCACGGAAAGCGCGAAACATGTCAACCACTCACCACTTATAACAAACCTTATTTTAGACTCACATATGGGTTGAGAGCAGCGGAAGAACATCTTTTCCTCTCCCCTCTCATCTTTGTGTAATTTGCGCCTCTATCCCCGCTTTATTTTAAGCTGACCCAGAGGACCCACGAATAAACATACAAGGGTACCAACAGGTCATTTTATTGTCACTCACTACCCCCACGTGACCCACACACCCACATGCACAACTGCGGCAACTCCTAAAAAGATCTGCAACAGAGTGCCCTCTAGTAGGGCTTGTGAGGGACTGCAGCGCCACCCCCACGAGGAGCAGTGCCCAATGATGATGCTTTGCACCCGTAAGGGTGTGTGAGGGCACAACTACTACTCGCACAGGAGTACCACTCCCCCACCGTACACACTTATAGCTTGTCTTTGGAGACACCCATCCCAAGTCGCAGTACCTATCTGGACTGCTGCAGCACACACTCTCTCTCCCTTTAGGAACTGATACCACTCAAAGTGTTGATGCATAGTCTTTTGGAGCATCGGTACAGGACCTTTTTCCAAACTGCTCCTTGTCCCCATTCTTACGTTGTGATTAGAATCTGTAATCAGCCTCTTACATGTGAGTCCATAACCAGTTGCATGACACAACAATGCTTTCCTTCCCCACGCATTCCCTAACAGCGCGGTTGTCCTAACAAATGTGCCTGAACCACTCATTCCACTTACAACGACTTGCCTTAGGGGGGGCGCTGGACTTTGGAATACTATCATTTACTATTCCAACTCCAGTCCCTGCAGCAGTAGGAAAAGCTTTGGACTTTAAAGCCCAATGGCGCTTTACCTAACACATGTTGTTTTAAAGATTTACGTTGTAAATGGAATGCATGGCTCAGACGCATTTGTTGTTCCGCCCGCGTTGCAAAGGCAACACGTTGTTAGGTGGTCATGGTATTTGCTGTTTCCCTCCATAACCTCACCCTACCATTCGCATGGCTGGACCGTATAAAGCAATGTAATTTGCTTGGTCACAACTGCAGCTTCCTTTAGAGTGACTGGAATGCAGACCATCTCTGTCCTCTCTCCTCCCTGGAACCGCAACATACAAAATGTCCGTCTTCACTCTAATGAAAGAACTTTCTAGATTCTTTCACTTGAAAACAGTTTTTTCTCCAGGCCATTCTACAAAGTAACAAGATTCGTTTGCACCCCATAGGCTTTAAAAAAGATGTTGCAGTATTTACGTTCCACAAACAAGTGAGGACAGGCCCACCATATTAACAATTGCCCCACACGAAGCAGCAAAGGAACACTGCATTAATAAAACCACATCTCGCATAATGTTTTAAAGACTGCAATTTTGAAACCTTTTTTAAGGCTTTTTGCTTGTACGCTACAGCATATTTAATGCAGTACATTCTAAGCTACAATCCTCAAAAGTGCTCTCTCAGGCACCATATTTTCACTCTCAGAGATAACTGTTATTATTTCGCCAAATGCAGAGTATAATAAATATTAATGCTGGAAACTGCTTTGGTTTGTTGAGTTGCATAAATGAATTTTCCATGCAACAGACTAGATACAAGAAAAATATTTTTTTCATAAAGCATAATATTTTTGTATTATGTGAAATGTCGGAAATCAGAAAATGTTTCAAATGAAGGTGTCTTTTAGCACAGTGCCTGGATTTTCTTCAATAAATGAGTGTATTTAAGTAAATGAGTATGTTTTCGAATTCTTTTGTAAAAGTGTTACCAGTCCCTTAAAAGAATAAATAAAGGAATATGCATTTGTATGCGGTTGTTAAAATCCACATAATCATTACTATTAATAATACACTCATTTCTATTTCATACATTAGCTATTTCATTATATTTCGCAAATCTAAAAGGTCATGCAAAGAAACTTTGAATGGGGCGTTAATTTCATCTCAAAATACAAGCACTCAAGGTTTTTTTATGATCTAATTGAAAATAAAATGCAACAGTGGAACCACACATTAGCTTTCAAAATTAGTTTTTCAAGTATCACACCTGCTGAATTGCAGAACATTTCTTCTCACACAGAATAGAAATTCGCATTCAAGCCAAGTCATTGAGAGGAGCAAAATGAACGTATTTCTTTCAAACGTACATAGTTCAGAATGGATATCTTGTTTAAAACTTATACATGTAATTCGTGGCCCTGTAGGTAAAACTGTGGTTAGAAACAAGTTACATCATGCACTGGCGAAGCCAATAGGCCTGACACTTGCTGCCAGCAATTTGGCTAAGTCAATGCTTGTTTTATTTTGTTATGATTTTTGTAATACTTTATTGTTGGGGAGGGGTCTGTTCGGCACTCGTGAATATAAAAAGATATTGGCTAAAAGCTAAATTTTGTTTTGGTTCTAAAAAGCTTACATTGCCATAGTAGTCCCTGGTACTTAAGTGAGCTACTGTGTGTCTGGGTATGCTCATTGTGAAAGAGCAGAGTGCCATCACTCACAGTGAAATTTGCCAATGGCTGAGGTAGGCTGACCCATTGCCCTACCAACTGACCAATGGATAAAGAGAGCTGACTCAAAGCCTCAGAATTAACTATATCTTCTGTATAGTTATCCTAAAATCAAAAGGTCTGGGATAATGCAATACCTAAAAAGTGAGTCAGAGATTATTGGAATTCTGTTGGAAATAGATGTCATAAAGTTTGGAATAACAGAGGGACTGAAGTTGCAACATCTGTACCAGACTTAATCCTTTTTTGCAGTGTGGCTTATAACACCTCTAAAAGAAAATGTGATTTAGAAGCAGAGAATTGAAATGCATGCCTGCAGAACCAATGCTGGGAAAGAAACAGAGCATATTGATGTTTTAGAAGAAAATGGCTGAATTGTTGTATGGTTTAATGTTGCCACACAAAAGTGTTTTTTAAGCTACAGATTTTATTGATTTCTCATAGTACCAGAAGGGCCAAGCCCGGCAAGCTACATACAGATAAAAGACATATTGTAAAAGTTCTACACACTGAAAATTATTTTTCCCCCTTGAGGTCTGCAGAACATCAGACCAGCAACAACCCCCCACCACCCTCCCCCAACTACGCACCATGCATATTGTAAAAAACATGATACAAATACATCACATGAATTCCCGTCTACATCTGAAAACCTCCATCACATTAAACTGGCGAGTCACTTACTACTAGCCGTTCAAGAGGGTCCCGGTTTACTGGCTGCATCATGAGGGACAAGTCAATGCCTTGGTATTTGGCCCACCTGGCCCAGATCCTCCCGTGCTTCTGTGGACAGCCCCTTGCCTGAAACACCGCAATCTCGGCCGACATGCACCTATCCATGGCCTTTTTCCAAGTCGCTATACGGGGTGGGGATGTAGCCTTACTTTGCTGTGCAATGTCCCGCTTAGCCAATGTGAGGCCCAAGAACAGGAGATGTCTTATATCTGTTTCCCCTGATATCTTCTGTGCCGTGTAGGAGTGTCAATTTAGGGTCTGCTGGAATGTCCCATACCAATACCCACCCCATGCAGGTCAGAACGCCCAACCAAAAGTGTTGCAGTGCCCTGCAACTCCACACCGTATGGAGAAACGACCCCTCATCTGATTCACAGCGGAGACATGCGGGGGACTGAATAGCCCCCATTCTTCCAGAGGCGGAGGCGTGTGTAATATATTATGTGGCGATATTTAAATTGGATCAACCTATACCTAGTGGAAACAGGGGAGTACCTGGGGCTGGCCAACGCTTGAACCCAATCATCGTCCGTCATGGCGGGTATGTCCACCTCCCACGCCGCCCGGGTCCGTTGAATAGTGGCTTTTGAGTGTGTAGTGAGGGTTTGATAAATTTGCCTGATTTTGTGGGCCCCCCGATCCCCCATCAACAACCGACCCTCTAACGGCTGAAAATCGGGTAGAGCCGTGAGATGCCTTATCAGGGGGGATAAGGCGTGACGGAGCTGTAGATACCTATGGAACTGTGATTTGTGGAGATCGAAATCCTCCTGCAACCTCTGGAAGGATTTGAGCGTGGACCCCTGCATAACATCTCTAAGCTTGAATATCCCAATGTCATCCCACCTACAAAACCCCACTAGTGTTGAAACAGGCCGGAGGCGTGAGCCCTGCCAGAGGGGCGTCGCACTGGCCAGCCTGCCCCACCAACCCATATACAGGACCACCCGCCTCCATATCTGAATAACAGTCCTACAGGCCGGGGTAAGCTCCACCAAGGACGAGGAGCTGTACAAGAGGTGGAGCAACGGGGTATCCACCATGAAGAGCCGTTCCACCGCATAAGCCTGGTCCACCTGAGAGCCATAGCACCATTTATTAATCACCAGGAGGTGCGAAGCCCAGTAATACGCCCGAATGTCGGCCGCCGTAATCCCACCGCAATACGTAGACTGAATACATGCTGCAAGCGCCACACGAACCGCCCCCCCCACCCCCGAGGAACCTATTCAGGAGCGCATTGATTTGGAGAAACCACGACAGGGGGATATGGGTAATTTTGCAGCTGATATAGCAGGCGCGGCAAAGACACCATTTTGAAGATGGCTGACCTCCCATATAGCGAAAGGGGCAGGTGGGACCATACCGTTGCCTCGTCACAAACCGTGAGGAGCAGCAGAGCGATATTACACGACCAAGCTTCGTTAGGACACCGCGTGATATATACCCCGAGGTATTTGAAACCCGCTCCAGCGACGATGAGTTGCGCGGCCCAAGTCTGAGACCTGTGCTCGCCGCATATGGGGAACAAGGTAGATTTGGACGGGTTAGGGCAGAGCCCGGAAGTCTCCCCAAAGATCCGCAGAATCTGGAGCACCCGTGGCCCGGAGGCCCAAGGATCTGATATTAAAAACAGAGCATCATCAGCATGAAGCGCGATCCTGTCCGAGCACTCCGGCGACCAGTCCAGTCCACGGAAAACAGAATCCAGGCACACCCACGCGGTTAACAGCTCGATAGCTAAGGCGAATAAAAGCGGGGAGAGTGGGCACCCCTGCCTTGTACCCCTGCGAATGGGGAAGGGAGCAGATCAATGTCCGGCCACACGAACCGATGCGGTGAGATCTGTATATAATAATTTCACATAGGCCCTAAAGCGAGGACCCAGGTTGACAGCCTCTAAGAGCTTAAAAAGGTAAGTCCAGCTCAGCGAATTGAACGCCTTGTCAATGTCTGCCAGCAGGACCGCCGCGGGGCGCCCCAGACGATGAGTCTCCGCCACAGCATTGTGAGCACGTCTGATATTGTGTCTGGTGGAGCGTTGTGGCATGAAACCTGATTGATCCGGATGCACCAGATCTTGGATACACATGCGGAGGCGGTCTGCCAGGACCTTCCCCAGCAATTTAGGCTCGAAATTCAACAAGGAAATGGGCCGATACGAACCTGGATCCTCGGGAGGGCGGCCCGGTTTGAGGAAGATTACGATTTTGGTAGTCGCCAATCGGTAGGCAGAATGTGCTGCTCCAAGGCCTCGTGTAGCGCCGTGAGTAGATGAGGTCCGAGAGTCTCCATATGGGGGCACATGAAGTCGCACGGGAACCCGTTCGGGCCCGGTGCATCTCCCAGGTAGGCATTGGAGAGCGCCGTCCGCAGTTCGTCTAGGGAAATGGGTTTGTCCAGGTCATCTCGTTGTTCGTCCGAGTGGCGGCGGGGGGGAATATCTGCGAAACAATTGTCTATAAGGGGTTCGGCTATGACCTCGCGTTCCTCATAGAGTGCCATGTAGAAATCGGCAAAGACCTGGACCACTGCCTCGGGGGAGGTGCACATATCACCAGCTGGGAACCTCAACAGGGGGACCTGCGTCGGGGATGCTCTGGCCTGGCAGAGCCTGTCGAGCATCTGGCTGAACTTGTCGCCCCATTGATAAATTCTATAGTGAGTAGCCAACCAGGCCTCTTTGGCGCTGTCAGTGTACAGCTGATGAAGCTGCTGCTGAACATGCAGCAGTTTGCGACAGGCGTTGGAGTCCAAGCCTTCCACCATTAGGGATCGCAATATGGCCTATCTGTCTTCCAGGTCTTGTATCTGTACCAGGTGACGCTGCTTCTCCCCTGTGCGATAGCTTATGTCTGCCCCTCTAATTATGGGCTTGAAAGCCTCCCAGAGGATGACCGGAGACGGGGAGGTTCCGACATTAAAGCTGAAGTAATCGGCAATTGCCCGATGTAACATCTCCTGATACTCTGCTCCTCGGAGCAGCCAAGAGGACATGTGCCTCCGATAGGGGGCCCGACGGTTCAGCAGGCACAACTTGAGTTGGACCAGCGAATGATCGGAAAGACCCCGGGGCATGGTGGATGTACGCGTCACCCTGTGTATATAGCTGTGTGGGAGGAACAGATAGTCGAAGCGTGAAAGAGTGGGGTGGACAGATGACGCATATTTGAACCCGGCTTCGGAATGGTGAAAGGCCCACCACGAGTCTGCCCAGCCCAGTGTATGTGCCAGTATGTTCAGTTTGGATCTAGCAGGGGGTATATCTGGTGATCTAGCCCGCCACCTATCCACGGGGCCCATGATGTCCTTCCAGTCAACTCCCAGTATCGTCAGGCCACTGGGAGATCTCCCCAGAGCTGTGTTAGTTTGTCTATAAATGTCTGGCCTAGCGGTGGAGGGGCGTAGACGGTGCAGATCGTGATCTGTTCATCGGCTATACTGCCAGAGATCACCGTATAATGGCCACCCGGATCTTTCCAATGGTGTGTAACCTGGAGCGGCACTCTGCGGTGAATAAGAACTGCCGTGCCACGCGCCCCTCTCATGAAGCCGGAGTGGTACACTGTAGCGAACTCATATCGGGAGAGGTAAGGGGCTTTAGTGCCCATAAGATGTGTCTCCTGAAGCAGTAGGATGTCAGCCGATTAGCGCTTTGTCTGATGGAGCACCGCCCCCGTTTGACCTTGTCCAGTAAGCCCTGCACATTCCAAGCAAGAATGTTGAGTTCCCCCAACGGAGAATCACCCACTGTGTGAGCCATTCCCAGTCCTCAGACGGTATAGTGACAGCCGATGTAAGCATGACGGAGCAACGAAGTGTGTGCATGGTGTGTAAAACGTAAAACTAACAACAAACTACCCCCCAAGCTCCTCCCACCCCACCCCCGTACTTCCAGGAACATGGAGTATCTGTCGTGGTGGAATCTTGTCCCAGGACCCAAACATGATAACCCAAACGGTTCCGCCAATTGATCCCCTCCCACCCAACATCACCCAAAACGTTCAGGGCGAACTATGTCCGGTACCTTCCAGGGCTGACAGTAGAGACCCCAATCCATAGGATCCGGAGCAACCCAGCATGGGGCCACCGCCTGCGACTTTGCCCAGCTAATGAAGAGGAACAAAATATGATAAGTCTATACACCCCAAACTACCTCAGTCCTCTGCGGCCGTCTGACTCTGGTCACACCAATTGGAGCGGAATCTGTTGCACCTCGTTGCTGTGTCTCTACCTTGCCGACCGCTCCGGTGTGAGCCGTGGTAGGAGTCCATCGGGAGCGGCGAGTGAGGCTTGATGTTGCGTCTCTCATCTGTCCACACAAAGACCTCCTCCGGGGTATCAAAGAAGAATGTCTTGGCATTATAGATCACCTTCATCTGGGCAGGGAACAACAGCGCGTAGGATATGTTCAATTCACGTAATCGTCGCTTGGCCGCCACGAAGGACTGGCGTTGTTGCTGGACCATCTTGGTGTAGTCGGGGAAGACCATGATGGGGTGGGAATCAAAGACCATTTTGTCTTTATGGAGCCGGGCGTAGCGGAGAATGGCATCCCGCTCCACATAATTGAGGAGCTGGGCGATCACTGGCCTCGGACGCTCCCGGGCGGCAGCTTTCTTGTCAATGCTCGGTGGGCCCTCTCGATCACAAAGCAGGAAGACATGTCCTCTGGGGGCAGCAATGCCCTAAGCCACCCCGAGAGGAAGTTATCCCTCGACGTCCCCTCGCAGCCCTCCGGGAAACCCACAAGATGTATATTGTTGTGACGGGCCCTCCTTTCCGCATTCTCGACCCATGCCGCCAGCTCCTGTGAGACCATGGGCAATTTGTCTACCTTCTGCTGGAGGGTGGCTACAGTGTCTTCCACGGTGGATACCCTTGTCTCCGCTTCAGTGATGCAGTCAACAGCCTTTCGGAGATCTTGGCGGAGGAACAACACCTCAGAACCAACGACCCCGATCTGGGTCTCAAGAGGGGTCCACGACTGATTAATAGCCGCCAGCAGTGTCGCCATGTCAGTGGACAGGCCCTCTGCAGTCTCTTTCCCAGCAGGGGTGGTGGTGTGGTGGTCTATCGTTTTCTGCTTGGGGGTCGCCACACCATGCCTATCTTTGACCATGGCGACTGGGGGCGCAGACCAAAGGGGTTCTGCACCAGGTCGGCCCCCACTGCAGGCAGGGGTGAGGCAACAGGAGAAAGGCGTGCGGCAATCAGCAGAGAATGCCACCCCGCTCTGGATCCAATCACAGGGCACCGCTCCGGCGTCACCAGCAGTCCCGCATACAGATGCCCCTGGTGGACACACGGGACCAGCTCCTCGATGTCTCAGGCGACCTGGGAGGGGCCCACCACCAGAGCAGCCCAGGCGCCGCAGGGGGGCCCCCGTCCCAGGGGGAAGGCCTATCACGGATGGCACAGACTGGCCACCCACGTGTGCCGCAGCAGGGTAGTCTCAGGGGCACCAGCCTCACATCGTACTTCTGTCCTCTGGGGAGCTGGCACGGGAGGTAGCAGTGGGGCGCTGTACAGCAGGCACTGGACACAGGGCAAGCCGCCCACCAGCTAGCCCCAGGACCTCAGGCGGTGACAACACCTCAGCAGCAGGTGTCACACCGGTATAACGACCCGGGCCAGATGCAGCTAACGGTCTCTCCCAATCCGGGTCTCCTGGTGCACGTCACATAGGTGCTCCCCCAGTGGCAGCCACCACAACTCCAAACCGAATAGGCGGACCCTTATGGGGTCCGGTGCAGGCCCGGCAATGTGACGGTCCGGGAGCTCTGAACCTCGTGTGAAGCCCTGCCAGGCCCGCAGCGCAGTCTTCGCAGGTGCCAATGCCCAGGGAGGTGGGGGACGGGCTCTGCAATGGCGCTGCGGTGGTGATGCTTAGCCGCACTGCCTGCACGCAGCAGCCATGCTCTGGAGTCACTCCGGTACTCGTGTCCCCCAGAGGGCCACACCAGACAGGGTCGCACCGCCACAGCTGTCTCTCCGGTGGTGTAGGTACACGGCAGCCGCAGCAGAGCCTCTTCTGCTCTCAGCCTCGTGCGTGGCCGCTGCCGGTCAGGAGCCAGCTGAGGCTTTCCCAGCCCCTCACCAACGCCAAACCGGGTCAGCAGGGTCGCAGCGTGTTCCACAGCGAGTAGCCTGCGTGGACAACAGCTGGGGTCACGGATCGTATAGGATGTTGGCCCTAGGAAGGACCGAACTGCGGCGCTCTAAGGAGACGCGTCCACCATGTTCGGCACCGAAGCCACGCCCCAAACAAAAGTGTTTTGGGATATTATTTTAGTTCCATGAAAATAAAAAGGAAAATCACATTGCATTTCTTAATTGCAGCTCAGGCTTCATTGTTTGTTACAGGTGGGTGTCTGACACAGGTGCTTAATTTGAGCCTGTAGTTTCCTCTCCGCACCTGCACGTAATTGGTTTCCAGTGCTCGGCACCAACACTTAATTGTCATCAACACACTTATGACACTCTGCCACATGGTGGCGCTGCTCATCTAATTTAGAGATGATCAGAACAACGGTTGTTTATCAAACAATATTCATTAAAAAAATACTAAAACCTACCTTCCCAGCCATTCCTATAGCTTTAGGGACCTGGAATAATCTGAACTGTCGCACTTGCAGGCGAGAGAAATGGTTAGTAGTTGGCAGCAATGACAGGGCAAGGGGTGGTGCAAGCTGCAGTGACCTCCTGGTCAGGGCCCTGGCACTTATTATTTTACAAATTAAGCACTGTCTGCAACATATGTAGCCCCACACTCCTTCATTCTTTTGAGTTATCGCCTGGCTTGATAAAACAATCTCATGAGCAATGGAAAATGTCCAAGTCTAACTGAGTGTTGTGAAACTGTCTCTGGCCATTTGGGTGTCATCCAAGAACTGTATGTGTATTTGCACAAATGATCTGGCATGATTAAGCCCAACACATATTAAAGCACTGGAATGATAAGAGCTCCCTTGGATGGTGGGGAGCAATAATTAAGCAATACTATCCAAGGGGGAGGGCACAGCAGATAGTGATTCACCAGGGGTCGAGTCAAAGGGCAAGGTGAAGTCAAATATCCTAATCCACCCCGGTCAATAACGACCTCTTAGTGCTCCTGTCTGATATTGCTACAGTAAATCAGACCCTTGATACTTTGCGTGTAATTCGCAATTACACACATTAACATTTTTGTAAGATGCTATTTTTTATGGTACTATAAAAGTGAACAGTTTCATTAAGTATAGCTGCTGCATTTGTTGATGAAAAGGCATTTCTATTTCTCCCCTACAGCAACGTGGGATGTCTACTGATTTGCACAGAGGTAGAAGACAAAATACCACAACAAAGGAGCAGGTAATAAAATGTTGGTGGCTTTTTAAAAAATCTGTCTATTGCAGGTTATCATTTACTTGAAGCATACATACAGTTATACACTCTGAACATCCCAACAATGACTGCATTTATACTGGAAAAACTACCAGGTGCAAGCACTGGCCATTGTGGTAAGTGTGGTCCTGTGCACCCTGACATAGCTTACAACAATCAGGACTGGCAAGTTGGTTATAACAGATTCAAGTCTTGTTCAACAAACTCTAGAAACCGCAACAATGACAACTGTCGGTCTCCGGCTCATGCTCCTCTCCCGCCCATTCCCTTCTTAATGCTTCTCCAATCACTATGGCATGATTATCCCAAGTGTTTTATACGCAGTTCTTTGTAACTTCGCATAATCTGTGTCTCGATCGATCGTTGTGTTCAAAAGAGGTCAGGCTCTCACTTAATAGTTCTGTAATGGGTTATTTTCTGAGGTATATACATTACTCTGCTCCAGGGAGGCGTTCCATGGGTGGATCGTGGGTTTTCAAATGCATCCACCCATGGATTTTGGTGCATTCCCAGATTTACCATTACTGGTAGACCTAGGAAGGGATGTATGTCGTTACAACGCACACTTTTACAACGCATGCACTTACAACGCATTTTTTACAACGCAACATCCATTACAACGCATTCCATTACATAGCATGACACTACAACGCATTTTTAAAAACTACCTTTACAACGCATTCCATTACATCGCATACTACCTTTACAACGCATACCATTACAACGCATAATATTAAATTGCATTTAAGGTAAGTATTAGATAGTATAGGGGTAAAAATTACTTTTCTAACTCCAGGGGGTGCAACAGTAGGGTAAGTGTTGGATAGTATAGGGGTAAAAATTACTATTCTAACTCCAGGGGGTGCAACAGTAGGGAAAGTGTTGGATAGTATAGGGGTAAAAATTACTATTCTAACTCCAGGGGGTGCAACAGTAGGGTAAGTGTTGGATAGTATAGGGGTAAAAATTACTATTCTAACTCCAGGGGGTGCAACAGTAGGGTAAGTGTTGGATAGTATAGGGATAAAAATTACTATTCTAACTCCAGGGGGTGCAACAGTAGGGAAAGTGTTGGATAGTATAGGGGTAAAAATTACTATTCTAACTCCAGGGGGTGCAACAGTAGGGTAAGTGTTGGATAGTATAGGGGTAAAAATTACTATTCTAACTCCAGGGGGTGCAACAGTAGGGTAAGTGTTGGATAGTATAGGGGTAAAAATTACTATTCTAACTCCAGGGGGTGCAACAGTAGGGTAAGTGTTGGATAGTATAGGGGTAAAAATTACTATTCTAACTCCAGGGGGTGCAACAGTAGGGTAAGTGTTGGATAGTATAAGGGTAAAAATTACTATTCTAACTCCAGGGGGTGCAACAGTAGGGTAAGTGTTGGATAGTGTAGTGTAATATTATGCGTTGTAATGGTATGCGTTGTAAAGGTAGTATGCGATGTAATGGAATGCGTTGTAAAGGTAGTTTTTAAAAATGCGTTGTAGTGTCATGCTATGTAATGGAATGCGTTGTAATGGATGTTGCGTTGTAAAAAATGCGTTGTAAGTGTAGTGCGTTGTAAAAGTTGCGTTGTAAATGTTGTTCCCCCCTAGGAAGGAGTCAAAATGCTATGCCTAACTAGGTGAGACATAACGAGGAGAAATACCTTTATTTCTCCTTGTTTATTCCTCTTCCTATGTGTCCTGCATTCTGCAGCACACATAGAAAGAGGAAAATGCCTGTGTGGATTGTTTTTGTGCTGGAAGGTGTCACTTCCTAAACAAAAACAATGATGCCGCCAATGCAGGCCTCGTTGCACCACAGCGCAAGAGTGCCTGTGTTGGCGCTTGGCAGCACATTGTGCACAAGTGCAAGAAAGGACAGGAATGCACCATATAATATTAAATATGGCATATTCCTGCCCTTTCCATTTTAAGAAGCACAGCAAAGTGGCTTACTGCACTGCATGAAATAATGATGAACATGCCCGTTGCAGGCAGGATTGTTTTTGTGCAGGAACGAACTCCTTTCTGCACAAAAACAATCCTCAGAGGCATTTTCCTCTTTCTTTGTGTGCTGCAGAATGCGGAACACACAGAAAGAGGAAACAACGAGGAGAAATAGAGACATTCCCTAAGTGGGCAGGTGTAGCATTTTGAAGCATTCTAAGCAGTACCAGTAGCAGTACATCTGAGAATGCACCAAAATCCATGGGTGGATGCATGACAACACACACGCTCCACCCATGGAATGCCCCCTTGGGGCAGAGTATCTCAACACACCAATTTGCGCTGCGTTACGTTACTCTAGGTTTATCAACCCATGCAGGGCCACTCAAGGTGCCTTGCGTAGCTTGATAAATCTTTCTTACATTTTGCGCTGCCCCTCCGCCCCTTTGCGTGGCACAGGGGTGTTGCAAAACCTTGATAAATCTGGACCTGAATACTCACTTTTTGTCCATCTACTAACATCTTTTGTCCAACATTGTAATAATGGCGCTCTAAATACAGTCCAGTGCATGGCAATGCACAGCTTTGCTAAGATAAAGGGAGCATAGAGGAACCTATTGCTGGCACAATCAGTGTGGCTCTCCAAGATTGTCCTTTGTGAGTCATCACTCGGGTGCCTGGACATGCATGTATGCCTATGCTCACAGATGCAAGCACGTACAGCATCTGCCTATGAAAGGGATAGGTGAGCCCCTCCTCAAATTGAGGCCTGTCTGACTGCAGTGAAAGACCGACCAGTAGTTTGAACACCAGTCTTTGTTCCACTGCTGCAGGCTCCCAAGTGCAGATATGAACTCTTTCTCCTGTTCCCTTTCAATGACTAAATGTTAATTCTTTACATTTGGGCACTACACTAGCAATATTCCTGTTATTTTATGCTATTTATTGGTGCTGTGAGTATAATATAACTCACTCTTTAAGCAATTGGCTAAAATACCTAAAAACCTTTTTTTTTAAAATTAGAAATATACATTTTTATTTTTTAACGAAGCACATTAGTATACTAGCAAAAAACCTCTAACACCCAACGATCAATCAAATGAAATAACATATTTAAAAAAAAATATTTAAATGTAAAAAATAAAAAATGTAAATACAATTAGAAATTAAATATACTATCCACCTAAACTAAAAAATACCCAAAACCCAAATAATAAATAAAAATAAATATAACACATCATTTTTTTTTAAAACACCCAACCATAGAAGTTGACAAAAAAAACACTAACATTTTAGAACCAAAAAGTCTGAAATTCCCCAGTTATACATAACTGACCTAAATATAACCTGCACCGCCACAGATTACACATGTGATTTTAGATTTGAGGTCATGAGCAGTGCATCACCGTAGTGCAAGTTATACTTATAAGCGGTGAATTTCAGTGTTATTTTTTATTTTAAAACAGTAGTAGTTTTTTCAGTACAGTTCTAAGGTTTTTTTAACATAAGTTGAAATTTTACTACCTTCCTTATGAATAACTCTACTTTAATGTTGGTATTTTCAGTGAATGTCTATGTTTTCTTTAATTTAAAGTATTATCTCACATGTTGGTGGCCAGCCACACTGTGACCAGGCCCTGCACCCAATCCCCTGAAGGCGGCCAACCCCCACTGCTCAGTGCGTTGGCCCCAGACAGTCAAGCCCCCATGAGTGGCAAACTGTTCAAAGACCCTTTCCCCCCCCCCCCCCACAGTCTTCCTTTTTTTTATATTTTTTGTCATGGTCCCACGGGACCCTTGCTGCATGAGAGGGGTAAGCGCTAGTTCTTGCAGGTGTCCCACAGGACCGCAATGAGTCAATTATTTTTATTTGATCCCTTGGTGGGGCCCTCTGTGCCCCCTCTCACGCCACCACAAGGACAAGGTGCTTAGGGTATCGCTATCCTGCACCTTTTTATATACAATTATTTTTTTAGGACTCAGGGATCGAGTCCCCAGGCCCTATAACTGAAGTCACAACAATTCTACTCATGTTTGGGCCGGCCCACCACATTGCCAGGTACGCATGACCCAGACAATCAGAAAGCTTTTTTTGCACAGGACCTCCACAGGATCAGATAGAATAGATGTTGCTAATTTATTAACCTTAAATTCTCAAAGACGGCTTAACAGATTTACACCAAATGACAAAAAGAAAGCTTTTGGCACAAACATCTAGCTTTTTGTCAAACCAGTTGTGCTGAAGCACACACCAAAGGTGACTGGCACCTTGCAGCTTGAAAGGCACATGCTGTTTGGTTGTTAAACATACCCCAAGCTGTCAGTCATCTGTGTGTGTGTGTGTGTGTGTGTGAGCATAAGGCTTTGAAAGAAGAGCAGAGTAGCTCAAGTGAGGGACAACTGGAGTTAGAAAGCAAGTGTGAGGAGAGCTTAATGAAAATGAAAATATGAGGACCTCGTCTAATGTAGTTAATATTGTACCGGGTCTTATATTTGTTAGTAGCTCAAGATCGTTGTCATCAATTGTTAGTAGCTTTGATTATTAGAGGTTAGAGTCCCTTGATTCTACATATTGTGGATGCACTCAATGGACTTGTAGGTGTAACAAAAAAGATGCAAATCTGGAACCACAGTTACCACGATTCCCTCTTCTTGAAGAAATATTGCAGTACTTTAAAAGTACTATCTGTGGTGACCTGTTTCACAGAAGATGGGCTCCTTATCGTACGTCAGAGAACTCACACATTTAGTAAAATTATTTTGTGTTCAGGCATCTTGAAATGTGCTCTTTCTTCTGGAGCATCATAAACACAATGGAACGGGTGCTTTCAACGAAAGCACTTATCTTTGAACAGTAAACATCTAGGAACACATGAAAAACACAGGGCACAAAATGTATGCAAAGACACAATGCAGAAAGACATTGGGCAAGAGACAGAGGGTCTGATTTACAGAGGCATTCCAGAGTATAAGACAGAGTACTCCTGTAGTAATCTTTTACGCACTTTTACTTGCCTTTGTGATTGGCACCTAAACATCTATAATGGGTTTCCAATGGGATAATTCTGGGAATATTCATCTACAACTAGAACAAACAGAAAGGACTGTGCTGTAATTGCATTTTTACTATTAGGGAGTTAGACATTTCAGGGCCAACTCACAAAGGCAATGAAGAATATGTAAGAGAACACTTATAATACTGCTTCCTATACTCATAAATGCTTTTGTGACTTGACCAATATGTAATTGTATTGTATAATAGTGTTTGTGAAGCGCTTACTGCACTGTCATAGACACTGAATTGCTTGTCCATGCCAGTAGGATGATACAGCGTGTGGTTGTTTTCTTTGCTTTCGGCCTATGTAGAAGTGTCTCAAATTCATGTGTGATGAAACAGAGGTTTGGTTATTGTGTTAAGGGATGCAGCACTTAGCGGTGTAATGAATGAAGAAGTGTGAGAGATATATATACTTTTTTTATAATACATGTTATGCCGGCAGCTCTGAATAGCAGTGTCGGTCCCTTTATTAAGTTGGTAGTTTATCTTTTATTTTCTGGATCTGATTACCTATGCAAGCTGTGGCAAAAGGTCATCAAATCTATGATCTTAGGGACCTGCAAGAGGTAAAAGCATCATTAAAGAGAGAGGGGGAAACATGCCTGGATAGACTGCATTACAGGCTTTCTTTGACTTCATTTGACAATATAGACTGCATTATTGTCATCCTTCTTGTCACTATAGGATGACTAGGCTCAATGCATGGGATTATTTGGGACCTGCATGGTTGACTATGTTAGAGTCTTCAGTTTACCAGCAATTTATGACAGATCTCATTGGTCTCAGCAGGTCTCTCTGGTTAGTATTGAGAGGTTACGTGTGCTGGCATAGTCAATATCTGCTAAAGCATTTAGAAGTGGCAGGATGCACACCTGGTTATCGGTGTACTCAAAGTTATCATTTCTTTCAGGTTTGCGTGCGGACTGGTTCCGTGCCTCACCTCAGCGCACGTTTATGAAATTCATCACACAAATGTTGCGTAAAGACACTTCATTTCCAATCGCACAGCCAAAAACACTATTTCCGAAACTCTTTTTATTTTAATCCATATTTATTCTGTGTAATCTCTGCTTCAACCAATTCTTTACTTTTTGATTCACGATAAAACTGATGAAAGTCCCAATTTTTTCAAATGACACAATTATGCCCGTCCGGGCCTTTTACTACATCAGGTGGGTACGTATAATTCACGATGACAACTCAGAATAGAATAATATCCCAATGCATTTCCGGCCTTCTTTGTGCCCTTCCTCAGGGAAAGCTGTCAAATTAAAATAGCAAACCTCTGTTAGTTCATATCTAGACCTATGCTATTTTGGAAACAATTCATACTGTAAATAAAACATGTATACATACATTGAATTGTGAAAATAACCAAACCCCTACAAACTCATAACTTTTATGACCCCTTATACTCCCTTACATCTCCCCAACAACCTTTACTGGTGTAACATCCCCGTGAGAGCTTCGTGCAACGCAGTGACCTCCCCTACATCCATCCTCGATTTCATACCTGACATTTTCGACCGCGTTACAAAATGAAGTCCTGACCACCCAACGTGCTACTTCTCCTACAGTTAACAAACCTAACCTATGTATTCCACCTGATGTTAAACCTCCCAAACCATGACTTTATGCCCCGATCATTTATACTATCTGCTGGGCTCAAAAACAACCCTTAGGGCACAAAGAAGGCCCGAAATGCATTGGGATATTATTCTATTCTGAGTTTTCATAGTGAATTATACAAACCCACGTGATGCAGTGAAAGGCCAGGACGGGCATAATTGTGTCATTTGAAAAAATTGGGACTATCATCAGCTTGATCGTGAATCAAAAAGTAAAGAATTGGTTGAAGCAGAGATTACACTGAATAAATATGGATTAAAATAAAAAGAGTTTTGGAAATAGTGTTTTTGGCTGTGTGATTGGAAATGGAGCATCTTTACGCAACATATGTGTGATGATAGTCAATATCTGCGCCATCCAGCTGCCAGCAAGGTTCCACATATCCTTTCATATATTATAAGCCTGTCCCGTTGACGATAAGGAATCGCCTAATAATTTCTTACATCATATGATAAGATGACTAAATCAAATTGCCACTGGGAGGACCAACATAAAGACTGAATTAACTGTCCTCCATATTCAGGTTAGAGGTAGGAGGTAGGGTAGGCATAGATGATATGGCTGTGAAGTCTTAGGGGGACTATGGGTAAAGTTCTATATGTCATTAGACAGGTCTTCAGGTGCAGAATGGCAGTGGGTATTTTAAAAACAAAACAGCTTATTTAATCTTATTTTCAACATTACCTCATACATTTATGTCACTGACACAACAACTGGTTGATACGCATCCACGTATTGCATCACAGTTAATATCTTTTAGTAGCTAACATATACAAATACATTGTTTCAATATCCAGTGTCATTGTTATGAGCAAGTTAATACATTAATGGACTGGTGAGTTGGCAATAACCGTTGCAGTTTTCCCACTTTTTTTAAGTAACCATATATCCAAAAATAATTCTTCATTGTATTACAAAAAATAAATCACAGAGCCCATTTTAATACTAAAGTTCTTTGTGTATCCTACAGTGGGAAACAAATACATATTGATATTAATATTATACATATGAAGATACATTTTATTCCATTATTGGATTGTAACCAGCTGATATCTTTGACATCTATTCCTTTTTAGGATGCCATATTTGCATGTATCTAACTCATAGAATATAATTTTGTAAAATGGATATTTCAAGACCACATAGGGTAACAAATTCTGACCACCAGGCTAACGGATGTGGTGCCTTCTTTAAAGCCAGTACCGAGATAGACCCAACTGAGCTAGTAAAACGTACATACACCCAATTCTGCTAGAATCATGGTGAGTGTCCCAATAATATAATTTTGAAATCCTATAATATGCCAGACTTCATGAGACCATTTATGTTCTGGAAAACACTATCCCACTACAGGTGAATAGATGGACATGTTGCGAAAACAGCAAAGATACCGTTCCCATTACCATCACATTGAAAACATTTTGAATCGCCTCCAAGTACCCATTTGTGAAGCATGGAGGGTGTATAATATAGATCATTCAAAAATGTAAACTGATGGACCTTAATATGTGATAGAGACATTGAAGTTAGATTGAACAAACACATTGCTAATTTTAATTTCCTCAGTAGTTCCCTCAGTGCCCAAATGAAAACTCAAGTTTAATGTTAGATAATTATTCTTATCCTTTTTATTCTGGGTGAGTATTTTATAAGACATCCATATATAGCCTCTGTGAGGGGCCTCCATAAGAAATTCCAAAAAAGCATTGTGTGGGTCTTTCACTTCATTCGGTTTCAAGCTCAGAAGAAAGCTACAAAGTTATAAGTATGGAAAATATTTATGCCTAAGCATTTTGTATCCTTGCAGCAGCTATTCATATGAAAGAAGAGTCCCATCATTGAACATATGGCCTACAGTATATTAAGGTTCAAATCCTGCCAACAACAGGAAAAACTTGTGTGTGTAAACATAGGAAAGTTGGGATTGCGACCAAGAAGTGTAAATTGAATATACTTAGAAATATTGCATAGCTTTCTTATATTTCACCATATTAGATGAAAGACAAGAAGTATTTCAAATCTTGTTTGTGTGAAATAAGCTGTGGCAACAAGACCTTTTGGGATGTGGCAAAATGACACACCTTGAAATGCAAGATAAATATCCCCGAGTGGCCTATTTTCCCTTCCCATAATTGCAGTCAAACTAAGGAGTCCATTAGTATGTCGGGCGGATCGCCACCTCCCGCATGGCGGTGGCGATCCGCCCGACATAATCCCCCGCCCGCCTCCCATTTCCCCCCGCCATATCAGTATGGCGGGGGTACCATGGCAGACGGGAAGACCGTCTGCCGCTTTTCCACGTCGACCGGGGTGGAAAAGGGTTTAATATGGTGGTGGTGTCTGCTAGACTCTGCCATCCATATTTGGATGCAGGCGGGGAGCAGCCATTCCTTGGCGGCAGAAAGGCATGCGGGAATCTCATTTGGGGGCCAGTTGCGGCCCCCATGAAATTGGGGGGCTGGGGGGTGCACCTGCATTTGCATGCACAATGCGGCAGGCACCGCGCGGTGCCTGCCACGTTGTGCATGCAAATGCACAACATGCATTTTTGGCTTTGCGGCGGGTGATGCTGAAAGCACCGCCTGCCGCAATGTTAAAAACGCAGGATGCGCCCGCCAGTGTGGCGGGTGCATCCTAATCACCCCCATGGGACCGCCGCACTTATGGCGGGCGGTCCTTTTTTACATCGGGATGCCATCCTAATTATGCCCTGAGAGTGCATGCTGCCATGTAAAAAATCCATAGTGAGGGCAATGACATTCCTCCAATGTGGTGAGAAAGGTGAGGATGTTGTACTGTACAATGTGGGTTTTTTGTAGCCCAGATACCCTTCTACCAGCGTGTTTCTACTTTCTTGAAGAAACCCTTTAGAAGATACAAGGGTATAGATCTAAAAAGACAGAGGTACCAAAGAAGTACAGTCATTTTAATGACATCACATCGCCAATCAGACCTAAATGTAATTTGCCTAATTTCTTAAATATTGCCAGTGAATTTATGGACAGTATATTACAGTTTAATTCAATGATATCTTCCCTCTTCAAAGACATTTGCACCCATAAATATGTTGGCAAATTAACCTAACGAGGGTCTGATGTGAACAGAGAGGCGTTCATCATAATCTGGGTTTTATTAACACTAGTTTTATATCCTGACAACTTGCAATACTGTCCAGTGTCCCCTTCTAGAGTTGCTAAAGTGCTTGCCGGAGAAGATGTCAAAATAGCAATGTCAACCGTGTTTGCAAGTGCTTTCAAACCAAGATTGTGGATATGTAAAGAAGGGATAGAGATTGTTGTTTTTTAACAGGGATATAAGGATCTAAATACAGAGCAAATAGCTGCGGGGACAGAGGGCACCCTTGTCCTGTACCCCTGCTAATCTAAATAAGATCTGGCAAGACCCCACTCCCCACCCCCCAATCTGAGCTGTCTGTGCTGTATATAGTGACCTGATTCGACCCAGATACACCCAGGACATAAACTCATGGAGCTCATAGCAGACCATAAGAACTGCCAGGGGACTCTGTTGAAAGCCTTTTTGGCATCCAATAGGATCATCCCAATGAGTCTTCTCTGTATTCTTGAGACCTCCAATGCATTTATGGCTATATTTATATGTGAAGTTGTATCTCTGCCAGAAATGAACCCATGCTGCATGGAGTCTACTAAGTGTGGATAACCAGGTAGATAATATTGTGGTATTTAATATGGAATCAGAATTAATTAATGAAATTGGCTAGTAGGAGCCACAGCTCTCAGGGTTTTGGTCTTTTTGAGTAATATGGCCATTTATGTTTTGCTCCATGATGGTGGTAACACAGTGAGAAGTGTTGGAGAATTAAATAATTCATAAAACATTGGTTTCAGTATAGACAAAAAGGTTTTATAGAACTCTATGGGTGTTGGGTCCAGGCTCACGATACT